>NC_132842.1:34336708-34948494 GCF_048164855.1 Canis lupus baileyi
CACCTCACTCTCCAGGCCGGCGGATGGCCCGAGCCACTTGTCCTTGTTTTTGTGTTTCTTGCATTCGGTTCCTCTGGGCGCCACCCCCCGCCCCCCGCCCCCTGCCACCCGCCGCGCCCCCGGCGTCTCCGGGTCCATTTCCATCTTGGCCAAGCTCAGAATTCTCTTTGTTACTCTTCAAGTTTCAGAGGGGAAAATAAGAGAGACAAGTGTTCAACTGAGTTTTTTCCATTTTCTGTGTTTTTATCTTACGCAATATAATGTTTGACCGAGTTCTTATTGATCTTTTCATTTAATCTCGTAAGTAGTGAGTGCCTTATCCTCAAGAGGGTAGCTACTGATTCTTTCATTTTCTGAAAATCTTTACAATCAGTTGGCTAGGAAGGGGCCAGCCTATGCCAACACTGCCGCGATGTGCACCGATTGGTGAACGCGATCCAGTGGACGCTTCTGTTTTGGTTCCTCAGCTCAGGCTCCAGGAGTGTCTGGCCTTCCCTGCTCGGCCTATGGCGCGAGCTTAGAGTCTGACACGGGGAGCCTTGGCACGCGCCAACACAGGGAAAGCTGGAAATGTAGACTAAAACCCAAGGCCGGCTCGGGATCCCCGCGGGGCGATGGGTAGCTGTGGCGTCACAGACGGCACACGGCTGGAGCAGGAGGAGACCCGTCCCACATGGGAGAGAAGCCCTGGGCAAGCCCCTGATGACCCAGGAAGGCTTCACGGAAGAAACGGAAGCACCTACTGGGTCAGGGCGGGAAGGAGAAAAGCTATCCCAGGGAATCTCGGTAACCCAGATGTTCTACAATTACGCGATTTAAATCTCATTAGCTTCTGTATCTCCACGGAGTGTTTAACTTCATAGTTATGAGAAAGCTTTAGAAAGATCCTATTTCAAGAATTTTTTCTAGTCTGAGTTGCTTAAAACCCAACCTGCCATTTATTTGAAATTTTTTTGTGTTTTTCTGATGTTAACTGGGGTCAGTATGTTGAGGGTCCACGCCATTCGCCTAGGAGTTGACGTGGATATAAAATCGAACGAACGTTCCTTGTTATTTCCATAATGTAAAAAGAAAATCCAGAATAACAGGATTAGCACAAGTTACTTAATTCCTCTGAACCCAATTCCTGTGCAGAATGCAGGGAGTAAACTGCCATTATTATGTCAATTTTGAAAATTAAAGAGATCATTTGTATGAAGTACTTAGCATTAGAAGCACCAACACTCCAACAAATGTTAAAATCCCTTTTGATTCTTACATTAAGAGACTCTCAAAGGAAAATATATATAACTTCAAATTCCATGCAAATAAGTAAAAATGTTTGACTTTACTGGCATATGTGAAGAGTTTACCAACCCAGTGTGGAGGCCTGGATGTGAGGGCTGTGGACGTGGTATGTCCACCAGGCTTCAGAAAATAACATTAGCTACTGTTATCACTATTAGGAAAACTGTCCTCAAAAAACACTGTAGGCAAACTGTGAATTTTCTGCAACAACTTTTGTTAGAGAAGTCACCTCTTTATTTCTGAAATATTAATCACACACGTGCTTCTTTCTTTCAGATGCTAGAAAGCATACGCTAAAAGGGGGGCATACGAAGAAAAATAATGAAAACAGTAGACAGGAATACTGATTTCCCAAAAAACTATTTTTTTTTCAGACCATTTAGCTTGTCAGGAGGAAAAAGATTTTTCTAGAAACACTTCTCATCCTGCTGTCCCCGTCCCACCACCCCCACAGCAAATGAAACTATCTCATGCCCAGATCCGAAAGCTGGCATCTGGTCTACCTGATTGTACTTAGGTACAGATGTACTTGCACATCTGCTTGTACTTAGGGGCATGATGCAGCCGATGCCATCGGGTGAGCTAAAAAACGGGTTGCCGTGGCACCCGGGTAGAAAGTCTAGTCAAAAGATCTCTTCAGTGTGCGAGCTGTTCACTCTCTTAGCTCTGGCAATGACTGATGTGAGGTGTGTACACATGAATTCTCATTGCCGGGTCCTTCATGGCCTCTGCTGGAGCATGAGTAACCACGTGAAACTCAGTCCTTGTGGCTCATGTCGTCCTAAAGATCCCCTTTCTCCATTTAGAACAAGCCCCATCCCCTGGTACACTATGTATTTCTCCTGTTGGGCTCTGGAAAATACTTGAGGGAGTATTTTACAATTAACGCTTGGTTCATGATTTGCCCTGGACGGGAGTGTTGCATGATCTTGATTGATTTATATTACACACTCGCCATGCCTCAGGACGCCAGCACAGAGCAGCCTCCGGGGTGGGCTACAAGTAAATTAGGCGGTGGGAAACTAAAACTTAAAATTGGAAGTAAAATCCACCGCTGGAGTCATTCATCATTATGACACTGAAATTGTGCTACAACCTGGGGACATGCATGGGGGCTGACGGGTTCCAAAGAGCCGCCTCTGAGATCAGGGGCTGCATGTTTCAAAGATGGCACCAAAAATGGAAGCAGAAATGACTAGCTTGTTGGAGAAAAGGTTGTGGAGACCTGGAGCTGGGACAGGGAGCATCAGCTAGAGAGTCAATAGGCTTTAAACCATGAGGACCGGAGTGACCGGCCCACAGTCGCTCAGTCACAAGTGGTCTGTGTCTCCCTGAACACCAGCTCCGTTCCCTTCACCCCTGGTTGCAGATTCTCATGCTTGTTGGCCGGACAGATGCACAACAGGGACTAGAGGGATTGAAAATTGGTTAGTTGCCCCAATCTGTGAAAAAATTGTGTGCCTCAAGCGCAGAGTCGATAGTCAGCTGAGCCCGGCTTTGCAAGCCTGCATCAAGCACGTTGTCTAGTTCACAGAGGAGGAGGCAAGGGGCAACGGCCAAGGGTGAGGGATAGACAGCAGGCTGCGTGCGAATCTCCGTTCTCCTGAAGCGGACAGTCCATTCGGAGAAGAGGCAAGTGGGGTGGAAGGCGGGAAGCTTCTATAGGATAAAGAATAAAGAACAAGGCAGAGATGGGGAGCAAACATCGGATCAGCTGGGGTCATGCAGTCACCGCTGTCGGGGCGAGAGAACCCAGAGTGGTTGGGCCGACTAAAAAGTCTGCATTTCTGCTCAAGCGGGCCATTGACAGGGACGCGGAGGTTACCCAGGTCCCGCTTGCTGACGTGGCCTCAGGGCAAGAGTGGCTCCATCTCGGGCCCAGAAATGTATCCCGACACATCTTTCTGATCAGCGTCCTTTACGTTACCAGTGGTGGGCACACCGGCTGCTGTTTGACCTCTTGTGCAGAGACCAAGGGCTGCGTGTTCATCTGTGAGTGTCCTTGCTGGACCGTGGATCCTAACGTATGGCACATGTGCTACAAACATAGGTATACGAACTGCAACCACACAGATGTAAGACCATAGATACGCATAAGCCACAGCTAAGTACAGATGTGTCAGGTACACGTTGGCTACATATGTGGGTGCATAAATCCATACAAGGTCATAAAAATTTTTTTTCTTCACTTATAGTTTTTACAAAATAATTTCTAACATTTTCACACACTCTATACAACTCTAGAGGATGGAGAACCTATCTACTATCTTTCCTCTCTCCAGCAAAAATGCCTCTTAGCCCTTGAAGAGCCCCTGGCACAGCGAGCGGCAGGCTGCACACAGCTCATCCATCCGGGTGAACAGAAAGTGTTAATCCTTGCAGGAGTGTATCCACATATGTAACCACTGCCTATTTCTAATTTTTTATCCAAATAGCATGAACACAGATATGGTGAGATTAATAGAAAGTGCCAAAGAGTAAGAAATATAAGGATTCTTGCATAATGTCTTTAGAAGAATATTCTCCTTGAAACAGAATAGAGTCAATAATAAATCAAGATGCTTCAGAGTTACATGAAGCAGATGAATTTTCATCATAGAAAATAAGACCCTTTTATTTAAATGAAATCATTCATTTAGAGCAAAAATGTAAAACTTGAAATGGCAGTTAAGGTAGCTTCTCCCCAAGGGAAATTCAGATGCATCCATGTGCATTAACATATTTTAATGTTCTATTCCCTAAAAGCTTTGGGAGGTGGAAATTTTTAGAAAACAGAAATTAAGTGTTCACAATGTAAATGCTTCTTTATTATTATAAAGGTGTTTATATTACTACAAAGTATTATAGGAAGAATAACCCAATTCCAGTCCTAACAGTGTCACAAATTATGTTTTTGTAATAGCAAAGTCACTTTTGAATGAAAATCCGGGCTTAATTGACTTTTAAGCCACAGACTTCACCAGGTTTTGAGCACAAGAAATAAATGTGGTCGTTGAAAATCAGTAAAGAATTCCTTTAAAACAAAAATGATCTGGGCTAAGTACAAAAGGAATTTAAAAAAAAAAAAAAAAAACCTGTTAGGAAATTATAGGTTTCCCTCATGATGATTCTCTATATTGCAAAATTCTGGAAAATGACAGATAAATAGAAGTGGTTTCTGAGGAGCAGATCTGTATGAAAATGTGCAGACACATGGCGAGGGCCTTCTAAGAGCTGCTTTTTTTTTTTTTTTTTAATAAAATGAAGCTATATTACCAAAGGTGAGGACTGGGGTTTGAACCTAAAATATCCCCCTGATGTCTCCAGTTTGTAGATAATTTCACTCAACTCAGCCAACATTTGTTTGGTTAACAAGACAAATATTCCCCCAGGGAAAGACGGGCTGGTCCTTAGCAACGTGACCCGAAAGCCGTCTCATTGTTGAGCTATTCTTTCCCCTTCTTTTGAAAACATTAGTACGCATTCTACCAAATTCCCTCTTACGAGACCGGTGTGTAGACTAGACCCTTCCCTAAAGCCCGTCCTCGCTCACCTTGGGAGCTGGGAGGCTCAGATGTCGCCGGAGACGCGGCCGTGCCTGAGGTGTGCAGCGCGGGATGCCCAGCCCCCACAGTGCAAGGACAGGTGGTGGGGAGCGGGGGGCCGTCTCCGTAGTCGGGTAGCCCCAACTTCCACTGAGCCAGGACATGACCCTTAACACGCTTTCTCCACCAGAAACCCCCCGAGAGGCTCAGAGCATCAGAAAGCCCCTCCACTGAGCGGCACGCGAACCCCAAGGGTGTGCCCCCCCACCCCGTGCTGCCTGCCCTGCAGACGCGCCCGCCCAGGACCCATCACTGGGGGCAGCCCTGACCCCCTGCCAGGCGGGTGACGCCCAGCTCTACGCTCTCAGGGTGCCCCAGGTGAGCTGCAGGTGCGCAGGGTTGAGCCCGGGCCAGGAGCCCAAGGAGGCAGGGGCCCTGGCTGACCTGGGAATCACCGCGGGGCCGGCCCTGCCTGGAGCAAGCCCTCGGCCAACACCTGCTGAACATATTTATTCATATATGGGGGCTGGGGGCTCAGCGGTGGAGCGGCTGCCTTGGGCTCAGGTGTGACCCTGGAGACCTGGGATCGAGTCCCACGTCGGGCTCCCTGCAGGGAGCCTGCTTCTCCCTCTGCCTGGGTCTCTATCTCTCATGAATAAATAAATAAAATCTTTAAAATAAAATAATAAAAATTATAAACAGCAATAAGGAAACAATTTCCGATTATATTTGAACGGGGATTCCTGATGCCAGGCTGGGGCCTCACCTGCCTCTACGTCACCTTGAACTTCCTCTCTTCGCCACCCTGCCCCCCCCAACAGCTTCACCCCGGCCCCATGCGCCCTGCCTGGCGTCCTTACTACCCTTACTGTCCTGTCCCCGAGGGCCAGCGTCAGCACCTGGCCTCGGCGCCCCCGTGGCTCCTCCCCGCCCATGAGCCGCAGCAGAAGGGCTGGCACAAGTGCACACCCAGGCGGCCAAGGGTCAGCGGGGGAACAGCCATGCCGCGACGTGCGGTAGACTGAGGCTCGCCGCAATGGAAATCCTGCTCGTTTTTCCAAGTTTACTTCAGACCCGTATTTTAGGTCGGTGAAAGTCCTCAGGGGATCATTGGGGTTCTTCGGGCATCCAGCCCACGCGGAACGGCCCCCGAGCCACCCATTAAACCGTCCCTGCGCTGGCCGTGAAGCCTCCAGGGCACTCGTCCACAGGGTCCCCGTCCATGCGCGGGCAGCTGCCCCCCATGTGTCTGCCCGGTGAGCTGGTCACACGACCTAAGCCCGCGGCCCGGGCTCCATGCAGGGTGGCCGCGGGGGCGCCAGGCCCTGGATGCAGGCTGCCCGGTGTTCGCACCCCTTCCCCGGGAGCACAACTCCCTCTTCTTCCTCTAAAATTACCTTAAACCAATCACCAGCCATATGGCCTCCAGGTGGGCTCAACGAGCACGAGAGAGGGGCCTTCGGGCCGCGCCGCCCCTGCGCATACCTCCAGGTGACACGGGAGTCCTACCCGCCTGGACGGGTCTCGAGCGGCTGCAAGTCCGGGGGAGTTGTGAGCTGTGCTCGTCTCACTTCTGCTCCTTCCTGGGCTTGCTGTCCTCTCAAACGACTTTTATTATCCTCTCTTAATTTTACGCCCTCCTGGATTATGATAATCGCCGTTCTCAAAGCTTACATCAGAGTTGAAATGCCAAACTGAATTATTTATGGGCCAGATGGAAAACAAGACATTTTTGAAACTTGGGATGAACTAGAAAGCAGAAGACTTTTGGAAGGTTTTTTTTTTTTTCTTTTTTTGCTTGTTTGCTTATTTCTGTTTCTCTCCTTAAGTCTGTGTATCAGACAAGTTCACGTCGAGCTGGGACCGTCTTCAAAATGAACTGCTCACTCAGCCATTCATCCCTTCGTTCATTCATTCCGGAAATTGTCGCGGCGACCGTGTTCTGGTGCACGGCGCGGGGCGGGCTGAGCGGTCCTCCTCGCCCGCGGGGTGTCAGCCGCCGCCTTCCCGGCCCCGCCTCGACCGACTCGGTCAGGACGGTCACCGAGAGCAGTGAGACAAAGGAGAAATGGAGCCCTTGGGACCTCATCATTTACTCTTTGAATAAATACTTGTTAAGCCGCCACCGCGAGGCTGGCAGCAAGCTCACACTGCCAGACAAAGAAAATAAATAACAATCTCGACCTTCATTAAGGAGATCGGGAACCCCAGGATTTGGGACTTTTCATTTGGAAAAGCAAGTGAGCATGTTAGGTCGAAATACACTAATGAAAACAATTTCTTAGCAACAGTAGTAAACGGAGACATCACGGTCGTTAGCTAAGACTTCATAAAAAGGGAAACAAGCTTGGTATTTGGTAAAAATGCAGAGGACCGGGGGGCGTATGCTCTGTTCCTGCTTCCGTCCCCCTCTGCTCCCACTGGCCGCGGCGACCGTTCCCGTCGGCTAACGTGTGTCAACAACGAAGACGTTTCCAAGCTGAACAGAAGCCATCGTGACATGCCAGCCGTTTCCTCCAAGGCGCTGGGGTTAGGGACGTGACGTCCTTCGTGGCGTCCTTTGGTCCCCCCTTTCCGTAGCTCGGGACTTGTTACCATGTCCCTGGGATCTTCCTAGCATCAGTGATCTCTTCTTATCTTTCTCGGGCCAGCAAGATGTTTATCAGTTTTACAGATATTTTTTAAGAACTAGCTTTAATCCACCAATTGTCTTTGTTTTCCCATTTTTAACTACATTGATCTCTTTTCTTTTTTTTTTCCTTCCTTCTGCCTGCTTTGGGTTTACTCTTCCTTTTCTAGTTTCTTAGGATAAGAATGTTAACTATTGATTTGAGAACTTTCTTCATTTCCCACATGCGTAAGCACTCAGGGCTATCAAGTGCCCTGTTGGCACGGCTTTAGCTACACCCCATAGATCTTCATTTCCTCTGAGACTCCCTCTTTGATGCACGGATTGCTGAGAAACACGTGGTTTAATATCTGAGGATTTGGAGACTTTCGTGTTGTTATTGATGTGTGTTATTGATTTCTGGTTTAATTTCGCTATGGTGGAAAACGTGCTCGGTATGGAACGTGTTGAGGTTGGTTGTATGGCCCAGTGCACGGTGTAGCTTGATGACCGTCTTGGACAGTGTGCGAGGTCTGTGCTGCTGGCTGAGATGCTCTAGAAACCCCTGCTGGTCCGCGGAGTGGCGCAGCTCCTCTAGGGTCCTGATGGCTTTCAGCCAGGGGGGTCCCATCATTTGCTGGCAGTGGGGTGGGGGGTCTCCACCCAGCATGCGGGATTGGTTGACTTCTCATCTCGGGTCTTTCAGCCTTTGCTTCACACGCTTTGATGCTTTGCGGTACGGGGCACACACATTTAGGACAATTATGTCTTCCCAGCAGTTTGATCCTGCCATTATGACCTAATTCCCCTCTTTATCTCTAGTCATTTTCTTTGCTATAGGACCTCCTTTATCTGGTGCTAATATGATCACTCCTGATACTTTAATTCAGAGTCACATGGTGTATCTCGCCCTGTCCTTCACTTTCAACCTACTTATGTCACTGTAACTTGAGGGAATTTCATGAAAACAACACATCGTTGGATCATGGTTTTATTTCTTTTTTGATTTACTCTGTCGATATCTGTCACGTAAGTGGTATTTTGGAGCATTTACACGTAAGCTCGTCGCTGCTAGGTTGGGGCGTTAGCCTCCCGTTTTTTGGGCTGTGCGTCTGTGGAGAGGGGAAGAAGACAGCACGGCGAGCAAATAACCATTGTTCAGTGCAACGAAATAAGGCCTTAAGAAATCATCGTAAATAACATGAAGCCAAAAAATAGAAATAAAAAATAAAATAAAAATAAAATAAAATAATTAAAAAATAAATAACATGAAGCCAAACTCCTCTGACTACACACAAGGACAAGGCTGACGTTGTGTGACAGAGCCCCAGCCTCCTTGCAAACGTCGCACGTGATTGCCTGTCGAGGAACCAGAAGTTGTGAGCTCTGCACATAAGCGAGCACTTGGTTCTAAGAAATTGCGAATGAGGACCTGGGATACCACATGCATTAGAGAGAGCAGAACGGAAGAAGAACGGGCTTTGGGTTCAAGTGACTTGGCTCTTCTCCCAACACGATCATTTATTAGCTGAGTGGCACCTACCAAATGGCTCCTTGGGTGTCAGTTTTCTCATCTGTGAAGTGGGGATAAGAGTACGTTTCTCGCAGGGTGGCTGAGGGCATTCATTCAGTCACTGGTAGGTCTCAGTGTCCTTCTGTGTGTGGAGCTCCCCATCTGAGGAGGGCTCCCAGAACCTGGGAGAGCGAGGGGCCGCCTCCAGGGACCGGGGGACCAGAGGTGGGGCTGCCAGGTGGTCCTGCTGGTGTCGGGCAGGGTTTGAGGTCAGGAGTCGCTGCAGGACTGACCAGTGCTCTGGCTCCTTGTCACCTTAGTTGCTGGCCACCTTTGTGTTTTGTCCCACACAAAACCCCCTAATAAGAGTCTGCCCTCATCTGATGGGACAAGCTGTCACACTGCAGGCTTATGAGGGTCCATCAAGAACAAGCCGTCTGTGCACCCAGCCTCACTGCTCCTCTGGCCACTGCAGACCCTGCCCCCCATGGCCCTAGAACCACGGCTCTGTAAACCCCGTTATCACATACAAAAACCCCTGCCCCTTCCCCTGGGGAAGCCGAGCTCCTTTCCCTTCACCCTACAATGGGGAGAGTGAGAAAAAATGGGAGGACCCCAGGGCTCAGGGGGACAGGAACGTGCTTCCATCTTCATCCCAACCTGTAACGGTGAGTGCGTGTGCTTGCTGACTTTATCAGTTCTCTGAACCATCACGTCGGAGCCGCCGTCTACTTCACAACAGCGAGAGCAAAGTAAAATCACATGAAAAAGGAAAGGGTTAAAAGGGCCGATGCCCAGAAGACAGGTAGAGTTCTCCCTGTTGGTTCTTCTACTGTGAAATAACCTCATTCATTTACAGACGAAGGAGTCACACCCTTCGAAGAGTCACGAGGCCCCTGGGCGGCCACGTGCCGGCCACGCTGCTCAGCCTCAAGCGCCCCCAGCGTCCAAACCACGGGCTCTGCTACACGTCAGATCTCGAGTCCCATTCTCTAGGTTAGTTTTGTTTTGTCTCTTTAGGTCAGATACGAAACATAAACACAGCCCTGAGGAGCCAGCACAGCGCAAAACGACCTGCCCGAAGGGTGGAAGGAAGCCGTGCACCGGCCTGAAGGGCTACGCTCAGCATGTCTGCGTAACCTGCCCCGGGGTCGCACCCCGACCTGCTGGGCTCCTCTGTGAGCTGGCCCTCCTCCCCCTCCCACTCCTCCCCTCCATTCTCTCCCCTCCCCTCCCCCTCTTCCTCTCCATCACCCTCCTCCTCCTCACCCTCCTCCTCACCCTCCTCCTCCTCACCCTCCTCCTTCTCCCCATCCCCCTCCTGCTCCCCCTCCTCCTCCCCCTCCCCCCTCTCCCCCTCCTCCCCCTCCTCCTCCTTCTCCGCCCCCTCCCCCTCCGCACAGCTGTCCCTGCTGCTGGGCTTTGCAGCAGGACGATGACGGCCAGGGCAGGCGTCAGCATGTGCTAACCGGCTCCAGCACGTTGCCGCACGCCCATGATGTCTCCACAGGGACCAGAACCCCCCGACTCAATCACGTAATTCAGATTATAAACGAGCCTGCTGCCAAGTTGGGGAGTGAGAGAAAGGCAAGAGCTGAAGGGTCAGAAGTCAAGAGCAAAGCTGGCTCTCATTGGCTGCACCTTATGGGGCCTCAGAAGACTCCAGCCCGGACTGTGGCGAGTTCTCTGCGAGAACGAGCCGGGGGGTACTGTCCACCCAGCGGTGGCTCCCCAGCAACCTTCTGAAGGAGTACGTGGACAGGAAGCCTCAGAGAAGCCTTTGGAACAGTAAACGGCGGCAGGTTAGGTTTAGCAGGTTAGCGCATTTCACATGTCGTCGCAGACGCATACATTTCGGTTTATTTGATCTACGTAACATCCGTTGAGCTTCTAGCGTGTCCCAGGGCAAAGCGTGGTCTCTCTGCTCCCGGAAGATCGGGACTTACTCAGGGAGACGGACGTTTAAACGAATAAATGCCACGTAGCATAACATGTCCTGAGAAACGGGGGCTGAGCCAGGCAGGCTGAAGCCCGGCACGGGGGTGCGGGTGGGGTGCCGTGCGGGATTACGTCAGCATGAGATCAAAATGAAGCCACGCAAACGAACTCTGGATTCTTGCTTCCGCAAACGGAGACAAATTACGGGGAAAATGTTCTGTTTCCTTTGACCAGGAGGCCTTAAATACCACAGAGCAGGACCCATCCCGTTGGAGGTCTGACCGGCCCGTGCCGTTGTCTCTCCAACCGGTAACGAGGGTCAGACGAGCACCCACAGGCGCGGACGTGGGGAGAAGCAGATCCGTTCTCCTGTTATGGTGATTAGCTTTCTTCGTGCAGCTGCTAAATGCCTTTGAGAGGTTAGGTTAAAATTTCCGCGTTAAAAATATCACAGTTGATGTTCCTTAGAACAGCTGGTGGTTTCCACCCCTCACTCCCGGGTGGCCACAGTTCCAATTTGTGGCTAGCCTTGTCTTCAAACATCTCGGGGCAACCAAAATACGACAGGATGACAGATCGTCCTCTCAATGGATACTGACAAACAAATTAGTGCAAAGATGCTTTTCGTAGCACACCAGATGTGTTGAGCTCTATCATATGGAACAAGCAATGAGAAACTGTCCGTGCCCCATCTGTGCCTTTTATTTTTTATTTATCTCTCCCTCCCCCTCTCCCTCCCTCCTTCTCTCTCTATCTCTATCTCCCAACGCGCTATTATGAAACACAAAGCGCTGGGTTGACATGTGCACCTAATGAACCCATTGGGAAGCCGGCTTCACCGCCGCGTCGGAAACTTTCCTAGGGTGCCATCCAGGAGAATCAGACCAACCTTTCACGGACCTCCGCGGCGGCAGATGAAAGCCATTTGCAGACAGCCCGCCCGAAGCCAAGCTTTAGCACAAGTCAGCAACACCCGAGGAGGCTGTGGCATAGACTCCCGTGTCCTCCTGCCCCGGGAGGGCAGCCCCCACCAGACGAGGACGCGGGTAGCTAGGCCTCAGGGCGCATGAAAAATGTTAAGATTCTCCATTTCTCAGTTGAGATGCATCAGCAGTCCCTGAGGGCCTGCTGTTCGGTTGCAACCCCAGCGGGCACTAAGGAGGGTGTAAGGAGGAGTCAGGAACGGACGCTCCCGGGGGGCACTTGACGGGATGAGCACTGGGTGTTATTCTGTATGTTGGCAAATTGAACACCAATAAAAAATAAATTTATTATAAAAAAAAAGGAACGGCCGCTCCCTCAGCCCCTCCAAGGAGCCCAGCATCCCGCTGAGTCCGGGGAACACCCATGAGCAGTACCTGCCGGTGCAGAGCATCACAGGGGCTGGCTTGAGGCTGGAGACCGTGGCTGTTTCAGGAGTGTGGGGCTGGCGAGGTCTCCGGAAGGCTCGCAGAGGGGACCCAGAACTGCGGTCGGTCCTAAGGGGTGGCCGGGGTCCGGTCGGCAGAGGCGGTGCCGTCAGCGGGGGCAGGCCGGTGACCAGAGCAGTCGTGCGATGCTGCGAGCACAGGCCTGTGCACCGCTGGGGCTGGGGGGGCGGCGGGTTGCAGGGAGTGTGCAGCCAGGGGGCGAGCTGGGGCCGCGGGAAGGGGCTTGGCCCCGCAGGATCTGAGTGGGGAGGGGGCTCTGCCCGGCACCCCCATGTCGTGGGATGCAGAGCACCTCTCCAGGGCTCTGTAACGTGGGGCAAACATCACCCGGGTGTGTAGCCACAGGGTGGGTCTGCTGTGATGCCCCCGAAATCTGTCGGGGTGGCCTTGCGGCAAGTGACCATTCTTAGGCAGACCCCGTCGTTTCCCTTCCGCAGAACAGATCTGGGGAACGGCAGCATGCCCACGCCCCTCATACCCAAGCACCACCCGAATCTGAGCACCGTGTGCCGGCCCAGCAGTCCCTTCCAGTCTAACGGCAAAGCCCGTGTCCCCTGCTTCATGTCCGTGGGTTAGGGGCCGCCGTTCCTGCAGTTTTGGAGTGTCGCTGGCTACTGTCACCAAATGGCTGGTAAATGTGCCAGCTCTCTGGAGATAGATATACGTGTGAGCGGCTTGCCGTTGCGGCGGCCCTGGGGGACCCGGGGCACGACCCCACTGGGAAGGAGGCTTGCTGCCCCCTGCCCTGCCGAGCGCGCAGGTCTGGTGCCCACCGCTCCCCCCATAGGCGGCCCAGGTTGGGTTTGACCTTGCACGTGCCACAGGTTGGAGCCCCTGCCCCCGAAGCATTACAGGCCCCCCTGCCCCCCACTGGCACTCCGCAGCTCCGGGACGGCGGTCTCTGCAGATCGGTCTCCGGCGAAGGAGCACCCGCAGCCGCTGCCCTCAAGGGAGAGCGGAAAGCTGCGGGATACTGTCCCCGCCTGAACGGACCCCGTGGATCTGCCCCCTCCTCTCGCACACTCTGACGTGTCCGTATTCCGCTCCTTTCGACGACCTTGGATGGCAAGCGTGGAGGTCAGGAACTCAGTCTTTGTTTCCATGGAAGCTTCCAGAGCTTTGGTGGAAACGTTGGCATATAGCCGGCTTCTCAGGTGCTGGGGTCCCCAGAATAGCTGTCAGACTTGGACGCTGCAAGCCTAAGACTCCACCTTGAGAGCTTGATGCCTCAGGCCGTGTTCTTTCCATGGGGCCTCAGGGGGAGGTAGCGTGTCTGTGGGCGCCTGTCTCACGCTTGGACCGGCAGTGGCAGGTCCAGGACCCCGGAGGATCGTGCAGCATGTGACGGCCCTCCCTTCTAGTCCAGGGACACCTCCTGAGCCTTCCCACTCCCCAGGAGGAGCGTCCTGGCTGGGTTCAGGGGGACAGCAATGACCCCTGCCCTCCCGCCACCTCCATCAAACTGTCCCTGTCCTGGGCCCCTTTAGGCGACAGAGGAGCGGCTCTGACAGTGGGAGGGGCAGAGAAAACTAGCGGCCTGTCACGGTCCTCGCACCGTTGTGCCCGAGCACCACGCCCTCCCACCGCGTGGGGTTCAAGCCCCAGCACGTGAGCTCGCGAGGGCAGGACTTTGACCCATTTTGCTCACTGCTACACCCGCAGGGCCTGGAACAGTGTCTGGCCCGTGGGGGGGTGGAGCCAAGACACAGATATTCAGCAGGAGAATAAAATTCTGTGACAAAAGGGATCTTAAACAAGACCAAGCGGAAGTCCCTCCGTGGCCTCTCACCCCACCAAGGCTTTTAGAAATTGGCCAACTGCCGTGACATCACAAGGTGGCAACCCTGGAGCTAGAGCCTGGGTCACTTGAGATCCTTTATTTCAGTTGCATGGACTGAATGAGAGGCGGGATTTCCAAGCCCTGACAAGCCTGGAAACCAATGACTCCTGCAAATCCGCACAGGACACCAAGAGCACAGAACGCGTGGGCACGTGGATCTGCACCACGCTCGGGTCTCAGGCTGCCTCAGCCCACGGGGCTGCTGTAATGGAACCCTTCACACGGGAGGCCTGAAACACCGGGAATCGCTGCCCCGGAATCCCTCTGGAGGCCGGAGGGCCGAGGCCCAGGCGCCTTCTGGTGATACCCCGCTTCCTGGCTCCTCCTCCCCGTGTCCTCCCATGGCAGGGCGTGGGGCGAGGGGCTCTCTGGGGACACCTATCCCATCTGAGGGAGCCCCCCATGCCCTCGTCCCCTCCCAGAGGCCCCGCCTCCTCTCCAGGGACACCCATCCCATCCGAGAGAGCCCCCCATGCCCTCGTCCCCTCCCAGAGGCCCCGCCTCCTCTCCAGGGACACCCATGCCATCCGAGGGACCCCCCATGCCCTCGTCCCCTCCCAGAGGCCCCGCCTCCTCTCCAGGGACACCCATCCCATCCAAGGGAGCCCCCCATGCCCTCGTCCCCTCCAGAGGCCCCGCCTCCTCGCACCATCACCCCGGGGGCTCCGTTTTAACACAGCAGTTTGGGGAGGGCACGAGCATTCAGTGCAGAACTGAACTTTCGACTCCCACCCAACGTGGAAGTTTCCTTTCGTCTGGAGTAAATCAACGCAGGTCCGAGGAAGTGTCCGCGCCGTCCCTTCTCCACCCAGGACCCCACCCTGGTGACCTGAAGCACCTCAGTCCACCTGGGGTCTCACCCACACTCTTGCACCTGCGGTGGAGGCTCTGGGGGCTCCGAGCTCCCCCTAGGGGCCAGTGGCTGCCACGGCCGCCCGGGAGGGACAGCCCAGCAGGTGCAGGGGCGGCTTAGGGATGCCAAGGCTTCCACCTGCATCTCTTCTCTACAGACAGACTCGCTTGCTCGGGTCCGTGCACCGTGCAAACCCCTGTAAAACACGGCTTCCGGGTGAGCACGCGCAGGAAGTGTGACAGGGGGGCGTTTAGGGCGGCTCTCCCGTCTGTCCGGGGTGCTCGGCAGGCGCTAAGGGGCAGGGCCCTCCAGAGCTCCCCTCTCCCCCTCTCGTCGTTCTCTTTCCGGAACTCCCGACCTGCCGGCCTGGGTGCAGGGTCCTCTGCAGCAGGCTGCCCCTCGCACCCAGGGCGCCCCGCTCGCTCGCCCGCTCGCGCTGCCTCCGTCTCTCTCTGTTCCATGCAGGCTCCTCCGTTTCCTCGGCCTTTTATGTTGATGCCTCTTTCTGGGAGATGAGGCCCTGCCATCATCCATCAGGGATTTTATTCTTCATCGTGAAAAACCGTAGCCCGGAGGCCAGCTTCTACGTGGTAGATAGTCGGGAGATCAGCCTTAACTCCCAATCTTATAAACCTCTTAGAATAAAATCCCCTCAGATGTAAATGCGCCGTCTCAATAATTAGATAAATATGCCCGACCACCGGTTACCAGCCTAGTGACGGATCTAATTATATTATTTTCCATGACTGCGCTGGCCTGACAATCCCTCATCAAACATCTGTCTCTGTGACTTCTTGCCAGTCTTACACATAGCTGTCGATGTAAAAATACTTATAAAAGTAACTGCTCAAACATGAACATCTCAAGGCAGGAGCTCATTAAACAAAGAAATGGTACGAGCTGTGTTGTGTGCTAGATTAGAACTTTAAGTGATATTTTCTGCAAGCAAGGAAGGTACAGGGCTTTTAAATATTATTATTCACATTTAATCATGCACCAAATGCTCCTGCCTAATTGCTAAATGTTTTCTCTTGTGCTTAAATTCCATGCCACAGATTATTAAAAATTGACTTTACAATATTTATTTTACTTATCTTCTCAAGCCAGACTGGGCTTTAGCCCATAGATTTTGTGAATTATTAATTTTTAAAGGCAATTTGTGCTACATTTTACACTTGGATGGTATCCAGAGAGACACTGATTTCTAATCCAAAACTTGCAGGACTGAGTCACTTTGATTCATCTTTAATCTAAAGGCTCCTAAAGCACACACACCCGGAGACGGAAGCGCTAATGAATCCCTCCGACGTAATGTGGAAAGCTAACAAGCACTTAGTTAACATTTAGATCCGTGTGATAAAACGGGGAGACTTCATAGGTTATCTGAGCAATAACCTTGGGCAGCATAATTCACCCGGTTGTGCAAAAAGAGCCGTGGGGAGGGACAACGAGGGGTGAGTAAAGCCAGGGCGCCAGCAGCATCCCCGACCACCCTTCACGCACCTGCAGCCCCGGGCTCCCCGTCTGCCACAGCCGCACCGTCCACGGGGCACCTGGCCTCCCGCTTGGCTGGGAGCCGACGTATACCTGTCACGCTGATTGCCACTTGATTTTCTCACCAGCACATCGCAGGGAGGTTCTGCTCCGCACACGCCGTGTCCTAAAGTAGAATTACAGGCTCCATGGATAGAGCCCCTGCAGGGGTGAGATGACCGGGCGTGTGTGTGCATAAACCCCTGCGCCTACCTCATTCTGCTTAAAACCAGCTTCCCTTTCCTGAACTCCATCATGTGCTCGAGATCAGAGCTGGAGGGCAATCCTTTGCTCCCCCGGGCTATGCGGTTACACTTACCAAAAAAAAAAAAAAAAAAAAGAGACGCTTGGGTGGCTCAGAGGTTGAGCATCTGCCTTCGGCTCAGGGCATGATCCCGGGATCCTGGATCGAGTCCCGCATCGGGACTCCTCCCCTGCGAGGAGCCTGCTTCTCCCTCTGCCTATGTCTTTGCCTCTCTCTGTGTGTCTCTCATGAATAAATAAATAAATCTTTAAAAAAAAAAAAAAAAACAGGATGTAGGTAACCGGTTCGCAGCATAAAGCACGTGCAACAGAACGGAGAAATTCCCAAGGAAATCAATAAACATCAAGGCGCAGATCCTTCCCCCCCCCCCGCCCCGCCCCAGACTATCCAAAACCTCAAATGTGCCAGAAAACAAAACAAGTGAACGAGCATCCAAACTGTACTAGGAAAATAAAACAACGAAATGACGCATCACTTGACAATGCCGGCGTCTTGCTGGGTTTTTCAGTGTTTTCGGAAACTCGACAGTGACATCCGTATATTTATATATAAACATATGTAATTGGAAGAGTTCGTAGAGTTTCAGGAATTTCGATGCTCTTTGCGGGTTATTTTTACAACTACCCTGTCCACGTGGTTCACCCTAAAACTACCCTGGGCGGCGAGCAGGACGTGATTTGGACCCGGGCGCGGTTCGACAGTGGCTCTTGCAGACATGAGCTTCAGTTCTCACATCTACAGGGAGCGCGATACGGAACGAATTTACCCACAACGGTAGACGCCTTAGAGAACCGCCGTTTACCGCAGACGACTTCTCTTCCATCTGGTTTCCGTTGTTCCGTGGACACGTCGACGAGGCGGCCATCGGGAGAGCACTGCTCCCCGGCACCCGCGCCTCGGGGTCCCCGCCAGGGGACGTGCAGGGTGGTGTGGGGATGCGCAGGGACGTGCGGGGTGGTGCGTGGTGGTGTGACCCCAGAGACCCGGGCTGGCGGCGGCTGAGCCATGCTCAGTGGAGCCCGCAGGCCACGGCCCAGCCTGAACAGAGCCCACCGCTACTCCCTCCAGCCCGCGTCCTGCGTGACAAGAGGACGATCGTGATAAACTTGGGACTGCTGTGAGCATTAGGAGAGGAAACACCTGAAAGTGGGTGCTTCCCACTTTGTGCCGACACGGTCAACACGCAATAGGTATGCACTAGTGCTTCAGACGCGGGGTGCACGGAGGGGCTGCCCCGACCCTACCCCTGCAGTGGGGACTGGGCCCCGGGACCCCGAGGGCTCTGGGTGGGAGCGTCCACACCGGGTGCAGGGGGCAGGGATGCAGACTCCGCGTCCCCACTCGGCCGGGACACCAGGAATCTGACCCACGAGGCTTCTAGGACCTGAGATTGAATTTGGACAAAAAGAGGAGCATTTTGCTTAAACAATCCATGCGTCTTTAAATGATTTAAACTAAAAAATAAAAAAATAATTTAAAAAAAATGAAAAAAGGGGCCCCTGGGTGGCTCAGTGAGCATCTGCCCTTGGCTCATGGCATGATCCTGGAGACCCGGGATGGAGTCCCGCATCGGGCTCCCGGAGTGGAGCCTGCTTCTCCCTCTGCCTGTGTCTCTGCCTCTCTGTGTGTCTCTCATGAATAAATAAAATATTTTAAAAAATAATAATAGTAAATAAGTAAATAAATGAACTGACAAGAAATAAGCCCAGTCCCGTCAGCATCCCTCTGGGTCCAGGGATTTCAGGGAAGCAACGCGAGGCTCCCTGGGCTGCAGGCGAGGCCCCGGGGGGTGGTGGGAGGGACGCCTGGCAGTAAACCCGAGGGGCCGCCTGGGCTTGCACCCCTGCCCACGGAGTCGGCCCCGTGGGCGCTCAGGAAACCCACGGCCGAGTGGCGGAAGGACGTGTCCTCACCTAACGCAGGGGCAGCGGGAGGGCGGGTGTTCCCCAGGCCCGGTACGTGGTCGTCTCTGTGCCCGGCCTGCTGCGCCGGGGACACCGTGAAACGCCAGCGGAGCTGTGACAACCCAGCAAACGCGGGCCCCGTCTTTGCAGAGTTATGGGCCATCCGGACGCTCAAGGACAGGCTGTCAGCTGGCCGCCCGGGGACCCAGACGCACGGCCCCCATTATCGCTCCTGATGCGCGTCACCGCAGCCGGGCCTCTGAGACACGTGGAGAAATGTGTCCTCAGAAGCCTGACAGCCCCGAGGAAGGCCCCTCCGCCCAGCCCCCCGCGCGGACCCTTCAGCCCCCAGCCCCCAGCTGCAGCCCCCCCGGCTGCACTCGCTTGGCGGCTCCCGGAAACACTTCCCACTCCAAGGGGACGCCGGCCGCCTCCTCCCCTTGGGGCCCCAAAGCGGATGTTTTACTTGAAGGAGACCTAGGGCGCTCCCCACCACGTCAGCGACAGACCCTAGTGGCGTGAGCCCTTGGCCACCTGGCACCTCCCCTGCTGGTCAGCCCTGGGCCCCCACGCTCGGTCCTGTGGGGGCCCCGAGAGTCCCCCGCACCCCAGTTCATGGGAATCAGGCCCGAAACCCGCTCCCATGAGGACGCAGGCGGCAGCCCTACCTGGGGCGAGCTGGCCTCCTCCTGCCGGGGCGCCGCGGCCGTCTCCGGGACGGACAGCGGGACGGACAGTGTGACCGCCACGCTCATGAGGGTGGGTCAGGGCCCCCCAGGAGGCCCAGGCCCCGAATGCCGCATGGACTGAGACAGCCCCAGTGTTAAAACGACGTCACCACGTCAGGGTCAGCGGCCAAGCTCTGCGGTTCTTCCCGCCGTCGTGCCTGGAGCTCCAGCCGCCGCCGCCGTGGGTGGGTGGGCGACGACACGGACGAGGTCACCCTGTCACGCAGGTGGCCACAGCCGTGTCAGCCACGGGGCGGATGCAGAGCCCTCCCGCACCTGCTCGTCGGTGGGACCGTCCCGTCTCCCCAATGAACCAAAGCCAACCGGGCAAGTGCAGATATTTTCCATGTTTCATCCCGAGTGTTTACAGAGGGCGGGGGTGTACTTGGCTCCACGTCTCAGAAGACCAGTCGTGGTACTGGCGAGGGGCCACTGGCAGGATTCGGACCCGCATGGCTCCGTCCGGCCCCTCGTTCCATGGGAGCCATGCGGCGGCCTGGGGACCCAGCCTTTCTCACAGCCGCAGGGCTCAGCTCCAGGCCCACAGTCTTGCCCTGAACTCCCCAAGAAGGGGCTGCTGTGCCCCCTCTCGCCCGCCGGCTGGGGCCAGGTGCCCACGCCAGGAACAGCCGCACCTGCAGCCCGGGCTCTGCTGGACCCGCCACCAGGCTCCTTGCGTGCTCACCTCGCCGCGGCCCAGGCTCTGTCCGGCCCCGCGCCCCGCACGCCTGCCCTCCCACCCGGCCGGGAGTGGGGTTCCGGGGCTAGGCCCCCCAGAGCCGGCGCAGCTGACAGCCCGAGGCTGCTGTCAGGAGCAGCGTCCCCCCCCCCCGGAGGCTCCGTGGGGAAGACGATGAGCCTGCCGAGCTTTCACGGGCCTGTACCCCGGGGCGGGATGGACGCCGACCCTGGGCCCATGCGGGGCGACTCCTCGTAGGCGCTCAACAAACACACAGCAGATGCTACGGGGGAGCGGACCTGACCACAGCGAGGCCGAGGATGGCGCCTCCCTCGATGCCCCGAGCTCCGCGCCGCGCACACCTTCACACTCACTTTCACACTCACCTCCAAGTGCGGCAGGCCCGGCCCGGCCCGGGACGGGGGGTGGGGGTCGCAGTCCCAGCCACCGCTGCGTGGGGTCACCCGCAGAGCTACGCCCCAGACAGGAGGCGGCTCCGCCTGCCCATAGCACTTCCCACGGGGCACCTCATGGAGCGGAAGCTCGGGCGATGCCGTGAAGGACGCGCTCCAAGGCCATGAGGAAGGCTGCGGCTCCGCTTCGGACATTTTCTTTTTTTTTTTTTAAAGATTTTATTTATTCATGAGAGACACAGAGAGAGAAAGAGAGGCAGAGACACAGGCAGAGGGAGAAGCAGGCTCCATGCAGGGAGCCCGACGCGGGACTCGATCTCGGGACCCCAGGATCATGCCCTGGGCTGAAGGCAGGCACCAAACTGCTGAACCACCCGGGGATCCCCACATTTTCAAGTCACGTTAGCACATCACCCATTAGGAGCCCCCACAAGCCTCTCGGGGGACAGACCTGCTTAATGTCACAGAACTGAGCATTCCTCAAGCGTATTTGCTCATGGAAGTGATGCCCGTCCTGGGGGCTTCAGCTTTAGTCTGGTCCTCGGAGCGCAGCGGTTCTGGGGGACGGGGCAGGCTGTGCCCAGCAGGGGGCTGAGGCTGCCTGATGGGGGCCCCGCAGCCCAGGCCCTGCCACCCTCATGCCAGGCTATATCCCTGGCATCCCCGGGTCATGGACCTTCTACCGTGTCACCTCCCTGCCTCCCCAGCTGGCGGGTGGGAGCCAGCAGGACCTGCGTGCTCCCCAATGGGGTGGGTCATTCCTTCTAATCTCCACGCCCCGTGGGCTCTGTCTCTGAGGGACTCTCACGAATAAGCACGCACACCCCTGTGCTTCGGCTGTTTCATGCACACGCCCCACAGGCCCACAGAACCCGGCGGCCAGTGGAGTCTGCAGCCACAGGCCAGGCTCGTCCCAGGTCCAGAGCTCGGGGGTGGCACATGGGCTTCTGGGCGTGCTGTCCTCGGCCGTGTCCATCCGAGTGGGGCTCTGGGTCGTGTCCCCATCTAGTAGGGGCCCTGGGCCTCGGCAGCCCCGTGCCTGCACCTGGCCCCTCCCAGGTGGGAGACCCCAGTCCGGCTGCGGAGGCCTGTGGACCGGGAGTGCAGGAGGGTGGCTGGCCCAGCCCAGCAGGAGCAGGAGAGAATCCTCCCTTCAACCCCAAAAGGCTGTGCAGGCCTCGACTTATTAGGTGAGGCCCACCCTTGCGAGGAGGCCTCTGCTCTACTCAGTCCTGCACTTCGAATGCTGGTCTCTTTTTTTTTTTTAAGATTTTATTTATTCATCAGAGGCGCAGAGAGAGAGAGAGAGGCAGAGACCCAGGCAGAGGGAGAAGCAGGGTCCCTGCAGGGAGCCCGATGTGGGACTCGATCCCGGGACTCCAGGATCACACACCCGGCTGGAAGCAGGCACCAACCCGCTCAGCCACCCGGGCGTCCCTCGAATGCTGGTCTCGATGAGAAACCCCCTCATGTGTGGCCAGACCTCAGGGCTCCCGGGGCCTGGGCACGGGGACACCTACGATTAACCAGCACGACACGGCGTTTCTGTCGAGCAGCGGTCGCCACCTGACAAACGCATGACTCGGTGCTCAGAAAACCTGGCGACCTCGGGTCGGCGCTGGACTCCTGTGATGTTTTCCATCCCATGCAGACCTATGGTGCAGGGTGCAGCCTCCAGCGCGGGAAGGGTGGGAGGCGGGAAAGGTCAGGGATGCTCTTGGCTAGAAAACGCTGATCTGGGCAATCTTCTTATCCAATAGAAAAACAGAATGTGAAATCCTGAAATAAAAGGACTTTGGTTAAGCCCGTGTCCAAAGAAAACAGAGGGTGCTAAGGGAGGAAGCCCAGGGAGCTCTAAGGAACAACGGTGTTGGGGTGACTTTGGGGGGAGACACTTCTGTAGGGTTGGGAAACCCACCAGGAGCCTGTTACCTGCCCAGCGGGGCTGCGGCGAGGACCATGTCCAGGCTGCATGGGCATCAGGTCTGAAGCCGCAAATTGCCGAGCGGAGAAGAGACGGAGCCTCTGGGCTGATGTGGAGGACGGTGTCCTGCACCCTGCAGCATCCACGCCCCGGCGCAGCGCCGCTGAGGGCCCGGCACATCCCCTGGGAGGCCTGGGCTCTCCCGGTGGGGTGTGAACACGCACCTTCACATGTATGTACCTAAAACCTAAACGCACTTTGTCGCAAAGAGTCGCCTTGGTCGGTCGATCATTTGAGGGACAGTGAGCAGGGGGCACTGGCTTGTTTCTCCCCCGCGGCCAAAAATAAGCTGGGCTCGCAGGGCAGGGAACCCGTCCACAAGTGCCGGGTCTGCAACACTGTTCACAGCGCCGTGGTCGTGGCCCCGTGAGCCCCCACCGGGGTGCGTCCCACATTGGCGCAGGGACCGCTCGGCCATGACCCGGGAGCCCTCAGGGGCAGGACAGCATGCCCGGAACCCAGCCTGAGCGCGGTCGGGGGCCGTGTCAGACCTCCCACCTGTGCCGTCCGACTCCGGGGGCCGAGCTCCGTGGGCGGGGTGCTCGCGGTGATCTTGGCCTGGGGACTGCCCCCTGGGGACCGGGCGCCGTGTGGAGGGACCCCCAGAGTCCCGGGTCCGTAAGACCCGCACTGCCCGTCGCTAGAGCGCACTCCAGCCCCCGGGTCCTCCCGAAGCACGCCGAGGCTGGGGGGTGGCCGAGGGCAGAGCCCACGGGTCCCCAGGAGGCTCCACCCTTACTCTGCACCCCCAGCCCCAGCAAATCTCAGGGGAGCCTCCACCCCCCAGTCGTGTCCCCCCCACAAGGCCCACCCTGGCCTAACTGAGGTTCCCATCTAGGAAGGTCTGAGCCCCCCAGGGCAGGGGGAGGGGGAGGAACCTCGGCTCTCCCGGGGCAGCGCTGCTGACGAGGACCCGCCTCCTCTGTACGGGAGCTGTCTCTCTGTCTCTCTCCCTGTCTCTGTCTCCCTGTCTCTGTCTCTCACTGTCTCTCCCCCTCTCTCTGTCTCTCTCCCTGTCTCTGTCTCTTGCTGTCTCTGTCTCTCCCTCTCTCTCTTCTCCTCCCTCTCCCCCTGTCTCTGTCTCTCTCCTTGTCACTGTCTCTCTCCCTGTCTCTGTCTCTCACCTTGTCTCTGTCTCTCTCCCTATCTCTGTCTCTCTGTCTCTCTCCCTGTCTTTTACTCTTGCTCTCTCTCTCTGTCTCTCCCTCTCTCCCCCTCCCTCTCTCCCTGTCTGTCTCTCCCCCTGTCTCTCCCTCTCTCTCCCCCTCCCTCTCTCCCTATCTCTGTCTCTCCCTGTCTCTGTCTCTCTCCCTGTCTCTGTCTCTCCCTGTCTCTGTGTCTCCCCGTCTCTCCCTCCTTCTCTCCCCCTCTCTGCCCTCCAGCTCATCTGTCCCAACCCAGAGGTCTGGCGTTGGTCTCATGTGGCCGCCCTCTGGTCCCCCCACCCTGGTCCCCGGGGCTCAGGGTTTCGGGCGCGATGCTGGTGCGCTTACCGGGGCGTGTGCAGGAGCCGCTCCTCCCCTCGGGGCGCCCTCCGCCCCCTGAGCTGGGTGAGCCCACCCCCCTTCCCGCAGGAGTCTCCAGCTCTGGACAGACGGCCCAGTTCGGCACATGGGGACGTGGCTGCCACCTGTCAGGTCTCGGCGGCCCGAGCACCTCCCGAAGGGCCCCTCCCTGACTTCCAGGTCCCCGGCCAGCGGCCGTGTCTCTGCATCCGTCCCTCTGGATGCGACTGGACCAGAGACGCGCAGCGGCCCTCCCCATCTGCATCCTGGAGGCCGGAGTCCGCAGTCGGGTGGGCAGGGCCGGTGTCCCCGAGGCCTCCATCCTGGGTGTGCGGACGCCGTCCCCTCCCTGTGTCCCCGCGTGGCCGTCCCCCTGCGTGTCTGTGTCCTCATCTCCTCTTCCCATGAGGACCTGGATCGGGGTCCATCCTGGTGACCGCGTCTTACCTTAGTCCCCTCTTCAAAGATCCCGTCTCCAGCTACGTCCCACCCCAAGGTCCTGGGGGTCCGGCTCCTGCAGGAGTTTCCAGGGAAGCCGTGGCTCACTGAGTGTGCGGCGTGGTTACTGCCCGGCCGCCTACTGGCCTGCACCCTGATTCAGGGCCTCCCGTGGCTGCTACCCGCCCAGAAGCTGCCCCGGGTCCTCACCCCCATGACAATCAGACCTTCCCGTCGGCGACACAACCCAACGCAGACCCAGGGTCTCTCCTATAATGAGGCCTGAGCTCCCTGGGGCCGCTCGTCGGACAGCAGCTGGGGAGCCGCGTCGAAAACACACATTCCTGAAAGTGCGTGAGAAAAACTCTTTGCCTTTACCCCAAAACCCTTACTCCTTGCCTCCTGCCTGCACTGAGGCTAATTATTTCCTTGCTTCCCCGGGGGCGCCCACCTGTCCAGGCTGGCCCATGTCTGTGTTTAGCTGGAAGTCACATCCACGAGGGACGTACCTGGACGCGATCGGAGCACACGGCTGGGAAGGAAAGTGGGTCGGGAGGGAGGGAGGCCATCTGTCCGGCCGTGTTCTGGCAACACGAGACCCTGAGACGGCGCGTGAGGGGGGCCGAGGTGCGCCGCCCGGGGGCTGCCGCAGAGCTCTGTGCCTTCCGACGGTCACCTTCCTCTCGGGGGACGCACGGGCCCCGGAGCCACGCCTGCTGCGGCCAACCAGACGGAGATAATTGTACAGAACTCGAAATTGTTGAGATGGGGGCGGCGCCAAAGGGCTCAATTCATGGGCCTCTTGAAAACAACCCGCGCCGGGAAGTAGTGGGCGCTGCTGGGAGGTGCAGAGCACGGGGTCAAACTCGTACATGTTCTGGCAATTGCGGTGTTTATCGGAAGTTGGGGCGGGCGTGCTGTCTCACATGAACGGACCGTCCAGGGAGCTCCGCGCGCTCAGGCCCCGGAGGACTCCAAGGTGCTCGTCCTACTTGGTCAAGAGGCGAACACAGTCCTCACGGAGCAGGACCCAAACTATGGGCCCCTCCCTGCCCGTCCTGACCCCGCCGTGGGTAAGCAGGGTCCTCCCAGGCCGGGTTTATAACCCATTTTGTGATGATTTTCAGGTGTGGTGTGCGGTCGAGCTCAGGATTCACCTTCTCCAAGCTGGTGTACAGTTTTTTCAACTCTATTTGTCAATAAGACTTTCTTCTGCCCCATCGTGTGACTCGCAGATCTCTGTTGGGAATCCATTGACCGTATGCATACGATTCCCTCCCTGAATGCAGTTGTGTTCTGGCCTATTTATCTGCCTCTACGCCATGACCCTTGCCACTGGAGTTTGCTCTTTGTTATCAACATTCCCAGACTGTGGTCTCACATGGTTCCAGAGAAGAGCTCCCGGCCCCTGAGAGCACTTCCCCCAGGCTCTGAAAATACACGAAATCACTTCCAAGGGGCCACAGCCACTTATTTTGCAAAGAGCAATGAGGTCTCCAATGCAAATGTCCTGGATCCCTTCAGAGGATGCGTTAGAAAGGGCGCCAGCCAGGCCTCCCCTGGAAGTGACCCTTGGCCGGAGGGCAGCCCGGTGCCGCCCGGCACCTCTGCCAGCCCAGGTCGGCCGTCTCTCCAGTTGGGTCACTCTCTGCAGGTTTGCAGCAAACACTCTGGGTGCAGGGAGAGACTTTCCCTCCAGAAACACCTTCTCCATCTTCCAGACTTTGCAACGGGGGGTGGAGGGCTGCGGGAAGTGCAGGGAATTCTGTATGAGCCGGCTCCTCCGAGCTTGCCCCCAGACGTCCGGACCTGAGTAAAGTAGAAGCCCGGTCTCCATGTCCCTCCGTACCCGTGTGAGCCCGGCGTGGGGTGGTGCTGAGCCCAGTGAACAGAGCAGGCTGGACATCCGAGCGCTGCTCAGATGCAACCAACCCAACGCAGAGTGCGTCAAGGGAACAGCCACCAACAAAGACGCTGACGAGGAATCTTCGTTGCGATTTTTCCAAATAAAAAAAATGTAATCCTCGCCGTCTTTCCTAATGACACGCTACGGCTGCAGCCGGCCCCCTCCTGGCACAGAGTTGCAGGTGGGCCTGCCCAGCAAACGGGCCAGCCGCTCACTAGGTGTCCTGCTCTGTTCCGGGTCGGGGGCCTAAGCTGGAAACCTGGAACCCACAGCGCTGGAGGAGCTGCTAGGGCATGAAAGACGTCCCGTTAGATTTGATTTATTAAACTGGCAAAATATACACAATGTAAAATTTGCCGTCTTACCCATCTTTAAGCATACAGTTCGGCGGCATCCAATACACACGGGTAGATACGTCGTTGTGCCACCACCGCCACCATCCATCTCCAGACCCTTATTTTCTCGAACCGAAGCTCTGTCCTCATTACACACTGAGCCCTTCACCCCCCAGCCCCTGGCTCCCACCGTTGCATTTCCTGTGTCTACGGATTTGGGTCCTCTGGGGACCTCGGACAAGAGGATGACATGGTGCGTGTCCTTCGGGTACCCGTTTATCCCACTCAGGCCCATGGTCCACACATGTCGTAGCCTGTGGCAGTGTCCCCTGCCCCATTTTTCAGGATGAGTAATAGTCCATTGTGTTGTCCGTTCATCTGCTGGTGGACACTCGGGGCCCATCCACCCTTCAGCGGCTATGAACACGGGTGTGCACGGATCTCTTTGAGACCTCACTTTAGATCGAGGCAGCCTTGCTGGTTACACAGGGGCTGCGCCACCATTCCCTCCATCCCGACCCCTCCGCACCGGCACCGACGCTCGCTACTTCCCAGTTGGCGTCTACACGGCAGCCATGCCAGCGGCGGGGAGGTGGCGTCCGTGTGCCTTTGGTCTGCATCTCCCTGCCCATGACAGTGTCCGTTGGCCGTCTGTCTGTATGTCTCATTTGGAGAAGTGTCTACTCAAGTCTTTTGCCTTAAATCTGGATTTCAGATAGATTGAATGATGTTCTGGTGTATGTTTGCCCCACACAATACTGGAGATAGATAGATAGATAGATAGATAGATAGATAGATAGATAGATAGATAATTGATAGATGATTGATGATTGATAGATATAGACAGATAATAGATGATAGATGATAGATGACTGATAGATAATAGATGATTGATTGATAGATCATAGATGATTGATAGATGATAGATGATTGATATAGACAGATAATAGATGATAGATAATAGATGATAGATAGATAGATAGATAGATAGATAGATAGATAGATAGATAAACACTAAATAAGTATCTGGTGTTTACCCGAAATTCAATTTTAACTCAGTGTCTGGGGTTTTTATTCGATGAATCTGGCAACCCTAGAAAGCAAGAACATTGAGGACCTGAAACAATCTTTAAATATTTCACAATTTTGCTAAGGTGAGCTCTGAAATGGTTTAGTGTATTTTTGTGGGTGTTTGGCCAGTAGCCCTGCTTTATTAGAAAAAAATGTAATTTCATTTTGAGATGCTCCAGACTAAATCATTTGAGCTTCACACTCTTTGTGTAACATTATTGGGCGCCCTTAATGAAATTATAACTCAAGCAAGAGATTTCATTCCCTTGTAGTAAATTAGCTTGGGCTGTAGGGTTTGGGAGAGCCAATCCCTCCCTGGCTTATTCTTCTCGTTCCGTAGAATGAAGAAAGAGCAGGCATTTTATATTTGAGTTATTTATTGTTCTCTCTGAGTGAACATTATACCGTTGCCCGTCCCTACTGGAAACAACAGCTGTTAACAGGCTCCTGAGTGAATTTCAATGCGAGCTCCCCCGGCCTCTGGAAAGCCTGGGAAAGGGAGCGCAGGCTCCGAATTGAAAGAGAAAGAGCACAATCAGGGCCTGGTCTGGATGCCTGGAGGCGAACGGCGAGAAAGCCAGGAGTGGAGGTGTTGGTGCAGAGTCACAGGTGATGTGTGCACCAAGGGACCCTCCCTCCCGGGCCAACCGTCCCCGCTCTGAGGACACAGGCAGACGGGCCCCGAGAGCCAGCGAGTTCCTAGAGATGCGTCTCCTGCCCCTGCGGGCCGGGCCAGGCCCCAGAAGAGCGGCAAGGCCCCTGGCTGGCCCCAGGACGCCGGGACAGGCGGGTGCAGGAGAATAGGGGGCGTGTGAGCCGTCCGTGGGCGCTCTCCTCCACCCCAGAGTAGGTTCCCCTGAGGACCGGGGCTCCTAGCCTCCCCTGGTGGTGGGGGGGGGGGGGGTTAGTTGGTGGAATCTCTATGGAACGGAGCTTTTCCTTCGGCCCCTTCATTAGTTGTTTTTCAAGTCTCCCAATTGCACTCCCATCCCACAATTCCCCGATCTTTCCGGCTGACAGATTGCGGGGGGGGGCACTTGGGGGGCTCAGTGGGTGAAACGTCTGCCTTTGACTCAGGTCATGATCTCAGGGTCCCGGGTCGAGCCCCGTGTCGGGCTCCCTACTCAGTGAGCCTGCTTCTCCCTCTGCCTCTGCCCTGCTTGTTCCCGCTCTCTCTCTTTCTCTCAAATAAATAAAATCTTTAGTAAAGGGAGAGAAAGAGAAGCTGCAGGGCCTGATGTGGAAGCACAGGTCGTACAGGTCCTGAGCGGCATCCCCCAGGGCCAGCTGCCCGCCCCAGGCCGACCCAGGACAGGTGGTGCCTTCGCTCCCCCGTCACTGGGCCGCGGGTGAAGGGCGCTCTCTCGGGCTCCTCTCCCTGCTCGGCGGCGGGCCCATCAGCAGGGGCACAGTGGGGGCCTCCACCCCGCGCCCCTTCCTCCTTCATGGGCCGCTGCTTCTCCTGCTGCCCAGATGCCGCCGGGTGTATTGTACAGCGTTAAAGTCCACCCTGGTGCATGCACCTCGAGCCCACAAAGCAAGCTCTCCGCTAACAGGGAGAGATGGTCTTGGCTCTGTTTGCACCATCCCCGTCCCGTCTAATGAGGGCTTTTTATCTTAACCCACTTCACTCCCTCTCTGTGAAGTGCCCTGGGTCCGAGGCGCTGCCCACCCAGCCTCCTGCAAGCCCCCGGGAGGCTGTTGCCCCAGAGACCATCGCTTTGAGTTTGGAGGAACACAGAACCAGAGGAGGAGAGATGCCAAAAATGAGAAAAGAAGAAAGATGGAAATCATAAAGTTTAAAATGGAACGGAGAGAGGAGTTTGATAAAAATGCTGTCAGAAATTCAATAAAAGACTGAACCAGAATGAAGTGGCTGAAACCAAAACGAGCTTTCAACCTCCCTTGTCCAAACCCTCAGTAATAAGAACCTAGGACAGCATTGAGTTTTTCTGAAACTCGATGTCAAAAGTGCATTTCCTGTTCTTTTCTTTCCAGACAAAGTAAGCATGTTGTCAGCCTTGATCGCTCCCTTCAAGCACTTAAGCCCCGAGGCCACAAACACGGAGGATGAAGACAATCTAAGTAAGCGGCTCCCTTCCCTGAGCAGTCGCCCCCGGCGCACCAGGGTCCCCTACTGTCCCCAAACACGGAGACCCCTCGGGGTGACAGCATGGCTGTCGGGCTTCCTGGAGGAGGGGGCTCTACTCCCATCCACCCCTCAATCCCTTCCGCCTCATGAATCCCGTCCCCACCCGGAATCCTGTCCCTACCTAGAATCCCGTCCTCACCTAGAATCCTGTCCCCATCATGAATCACGTCCCCACCGGGGTCCTCCACCTGGAATCCTGTCCCACCCGGGATCCCGTCCTCAGCTAGAATCCTGTCTCCATGTACAGTCTCCTCTCTACCCGGGATCCCGTCTTCAACCAGGATCCTGTCCCCACCTGGCATCCTGTCCCACCGGGAGCCCCATCCCTACCATGAAATCCCGCCCCCACCTGGAATCCCCTCCCACTCTGGGTAGTAGAAAAACATGAACAGCGACTATAATTGAGCACTCGAGGGATTGCAGGGAAATGATCAGTCTCTCGACCCCCGCACCCCCCCCCCCCGTCTTTCCTTTGTGCTTCCCCTTCAAAAGGAAGAAAGGAAGGGAAAGAGGGCGGGAAGAAGGTGAGGAGGGAAGACAATGAACAGTTTGGACGATTATTTAACAAGGAAAGAGCTGGACGGGTGCCTGCTTGCTGGAACATCTCTGGCTCGTGAGTGAGACCGGAGAGGCTCCAACACAGTGTGGGGTGGGGACGGGAGAGTGGGCTGGGGAGGGAATCCCGGGGGCCACGGGGGAGCCAGGATTGGTCTGTGTGTGCATGTGGGGGTCCTGGGTGTGTCCCGTGCACTGTCACCCCTAAACAAAGGGACGGCACACTCCAAACCACACAGACCCCCCTGCATGTCAGCGTCATGTCACAGATGGGTCACCGTCCAGATGTGGACTGCGCCCACGGCTTGCTGGGGGCTGGCCCACGGGGTAACCACAGGACCGCAGGGACCTGGACAGCAGGCACATGGGAGGCCCCACACAGGAGTGCCGTCCCCTCTGCCATCTGCTCATGAGGAACACGGCCGTCAACGGGACCAAGGCTGAGGCACTACCCTGCGTCGCCCCGCAAATCAAAGCCACCGAGCCACTGCGGCAGAACCAGGGCGGACTCAGACCCCGGCCACTTGAAGTAAGGGCTGCGGGGTGCGGACTCAGTACGCCCGGAATCAGAGCCTCGGGATCGTCAGGTCCGGCGCCCTCCTCAGCACGGCACCTGCGTCAAAAGGAAGTGTGACAGATGCTTGCTCCTGTCCTCTCGGGGCCTAGTGGGGAAAGCTGCAGGACTCGGTCAGTTCACTGCTACCTGCTTCAGAAATGGGCAACACACATGTGTGTACACATACTAGGAAACTGAGCTTGCACGCGCACGTGCCCCCAGCTGACCTGGACGTGTGGACAATGCGGTTTGATCAAACGTGTGGAATAAACACGTTGGGAAAGAAAGTCTTCCTCTGCTCACCCTCCTCTTTTCCACCTCGGTGGGCTCAGTCCCCGCCAAGTCCACTTGGAGCCCAGCGTGGGGTGAGACCCCCCGACACGACTTCATGCTCCGGTCCACCTCCCCGGGAGCCCGTGCCCCACGCTCCACCACTCAGCCCCAGGGCTTCATCCCCACGGTGGGCAGGGAAACGTGACCAGAATCACGGAGTTGAGACGGGAGTGTACTAGGACGGCACGTGGAGACCCGCAGCAAGAGCCTGGAACAGAGTAAACGCACAAGCTGGCCATCTCCCCTAATTCAGCTCGCTGGCTAACGGGTGGGAGCCTACAGGCAAGGACGGTGTGGGAGAGCCTTTGCGGTGCTTGGAAAATCTTCTTGGGAAACCCTATTCTCATGCACTGTTCAGACCTCCACGTAACGTCCTCGTCTTCAACTTCTGGTCGTGCTGAGTACTGGGTCTCAGCAATTTGTAATCCAAGCACCATTGGGACGTGGGAGAGAAGTGGGTGGTGTGAGCAGGGTGTGTATGACAAGTGTGATGTGTGCTGTATGCGTGCACACACCAGTGCAGGGAGGAAGGGTGGGTGGGCACACACTTGTGCAAGGAGGAAGGGTGGGCATACACACACCTGTGCAGGGAGGAAGGGTGGGCGTGCACACACCTGTGCAGGGATGCAGGGTGGGCCTGCACTCACCAGTGCAGGGAGGAAGGCTAAGCATGCACATACCTGTGCAGGGGGTAAGGCTGGGCAGGCACACACCTGTACAAGGAGGAAGGCTGGGCGTGCACATAGCTGTGCGGGGGGAGGGGGAGGCTGGGCGTGTACGCACCTGTGTGGGGGGGGAAGGCTGGGCGTGCACGCACGTGTGAGGGGGGGAAGGCTGGGCGTGCATGCACCTGTGCGGGGGAGGGGGGAGGGGGGAGGCTGGGCGTGCACGCACACAGCTGTGCAAGCAGAAGAGTAGGCAGGTAGAAGCGAGTGTGAACCTGCCTTGAAGCCTCCCTTGCTTCCTAAGCCGCGTGACTCGGTGTGTCTGGCCTATTACACGGGGTGCTCCGCCCGTTTCGCGGCGAGGTCGCGCCTGCAGCCTGCGTGGGCTTCCGCGGCCCCGCGTCCACGCCCGCGTGTCCCTGCAGCCGAGCCCGAGCCCGCGGACACGGCGGCTGTGGGCGCCCCGGAGCCCGGGGGGGTGGAGGTGGGGGTGGGGGTGGGGGTGGGGTCTGCCCCGAGGTCCCCTGGGCAGCCGCGGGCGACTGTGGCGCTGCCCGGGGCCTCCGCGCCCGCGGCCGACCCGGGCCACACGAGGGCTCACGCCGGGGCCTCGCCCACACCTGCCCCGCGCAGCCGGCCTGCCCTCGGCCTGGGCGGTCCGACTCCCTGGCAAGCGAAGTTCCAGGCGCGGACACGCACGCGCACACACGCGCACACACGCGCACACACGCAAAATCCCGCGCTTCGTCCCGGGGTGCAGGCCGCACGCGCTGGGCCTCGAAGGCGGCCGCGGGGTCGGGGGCGCCGGAGGGAGGACGCGGCCCGGCCGAGGAGGGCACCTGCGGGCCACGGGACGCGAGCCCCACGCGAGCCGGGCGGGGCGGGGCGGGGCGGGGCGGGGCGGGGCGGCGGCTCCCTCGTGGACGGTGGCCGGGTCCTCGCCCGCCGGCCGCTCACGTGCCCCCGGAGCCGCTCGCCGAGGCCGCAGCGTGGACGTGCCGGTCCCAGCCCGCGAGGATGCGCGCCCCGGGGTGTCGGACCCGCTCTGCCCCATCCGCGGCCGCCCCCGCCCCGTGCGCCTGCGCAGACACAGGCCGTGGCGGGGGCGGGGGCGTGGACTGGGGCGGGGCGGGGACTGAGGAGGGGCGGGGCCCGGGGTGGGGCGGGGCCCGGGGTGGGGCGGGGCCGGCCGACCGGCACGTGCATGACCCTGCAGCGGTGCAGCCGACCTGACCCGACCCAACTGGTGACCCGCGGCGGCGCCTCCCGCGGCGACGGGAGTTTCCTGCGAGTGGCTCGAGGCCCTGTGTCCTGAGAGTCTCTGAGTTATGACTGAGGAGAAAAGCAATTATTTGGGAGAATGAGCTCCAGGGTGGAATTAAAGGACTCACTAATTCTTATAACCTAGTGTGACCCGTCCGGTCGGGCTGTTCCGAGTGTACAACAAATACAGTCTCAGAAACAAATCATTTTTATCACATCATAAAGATTCTAGTGCCAAATCTTGCCCCCCGACCCCAGGGAGAGCCCTGGCAGGTGGGTGGGCGGCCGCCGCTATGGCCACGGGGGTGACAGTGCTCAGGGAGCACACAGCCTGGGAGGCCGCAGCGCTCACGGATCACTGTGTACAGATTCCCGGGTCTCCCCTGAGCCACGCACAACACCCAGCAGCCGGCTCTGCACACCCGTCGCCCCCCGCACCCAGAGCCCAAGTCCCACCTGCGCTCACCCACAGCGTCCCCTCCATGAGGCCTGGGACAGTCCCCGGAGAAGACCGAGTCTGAGCAGCGAGGAATGCAGGTCAGCCTGCAGGGTCAGCACCGGACAAGCTCCAGGACGACTCCGGATCGGAGCAAGCCTGCTGCCCACATCGGGTGACCCAGTGGACAGGGTACAAGGTTTGAGGCCTGCGACCAGCCCGAGCGGTGATGCCCCCAGGGCAGATTGGACGAGGAGCATCTGTGTCCCCCCACATCCCCAAGGGTAACCCACGACTGTGCGCTTGGATCCCGCGGGGCCTGGGCCCAAGGGAGCACGTGCAGGGCCAGGCACCCCGCGGCCTGCATGACGACAAAGAGGCTCTCTGTGGCCTCCTGACCTCTTATGTCCGGGTCATTCTGACGACAGAGCACGGGAAGCCCAGGAGCTAACAGTGAGGGCCACTCCCTGGGTCGGGAGGGACGGCGATGCACCTAGTACCTTCCACGTGGAAGAAGGAAATGTGAGTTTGCAGGGTCAGAGCTGGAGTCCCGTGGGAAGTCCGTGTGGAACGACAGTAGCGAGATGGCCCGGACCTGGCGAAGGGGCCGGAGGCTTTCCAGCGTAGGCTGCCGATCTTCCAGCGCGGGCTCCCGATTTTTAGGCGGCGCCAGGCCTGCGGGCTGGTCTCTTCGCCAGGTGGCCTCCCCGGGCCCTCGCCACCATCCTCTGGCGACAGACAGGGCATCTGTCTGTGTCCCACTGGACTGGGCCTCCCAAGAGACCAAGGCCATTTACCCAAGGCTGTGGGCTCTGGGGAGCTGGGAGGGTGGGGCCAACGTCCGCCTTGCTGTCGGAGGGGAGATGCGGGGTGGGCGCCGGGCTCAGACGGTGACAGTGTCCTGGGGGCCCTGGGCTAGTCCGTAGGAGGGACTGCCTCTGTCTCCTGCCGGTCTCAAAACACACAGAGAAACATGCTTCCTGTGTGTCGGGGGCCTGGCTCCTTTGGTTCACGCTCAAAATAACGTCAGAAGGCACATGCTCTGAACACTGATGTGTGACATTTTAAGAAAACAGAGTTTGGGCATGTGAAGGACCTGCCCCTGGTCACTCCCACCCGAGAGGCACGAGCAGGAGCCCCGAGCTGGCAAAGTGACCGCCGCCCCCCGGACCCTACGGGCCAGTGAAAGAATACTCGGCCGTGTGCACGGGAGCCCAACGCCCGGCCTGCGCGTCTGCAGAAACCAGGGATTGTGGCCAGGGTGTCCAGGATGCGGCCCAGATGCCCGCCTTCTCCATCAATTATTAGTTGTTGGTTAACAAGGAAGCAAGCGGCCTTCCTGCCGCAGCGCGGTCGCCCCGGCTCGGGCCCCGGGCAGCGGTCACAGCGGCAGCCGTGGGTGTCGGGGAGCCGGGCAAGAGGACAGAGAACCAGTTCCGTGCAGGTGGGGGAGGTCGGGCCGCAGGGCTGTTCCTCCAAGAGGAACCTTTGTACCTCGAAGGCAGGAGAGTTGCTCACCGAGCCCCGCCTTCCGGGAACCAGTTCGGATTTAGAGCAGCCCCAGCAGTTTTCTACGCGGTCTACCCTGCGGCTCCTGGGTTGGGTTTTTTTCCCCATCTTTGCCTTCAATTTGAGAAACTGCATGCATGGTTCATCTGATCTACTATCTCCGGGCCTGAAATACCCCGAAAGGCACAGCTCTTGGCTCTCTGTCCCTCAGATGCGTCACGATTAACAAAAGAGGCAGAGATTAACTGCTTGGTATCTGGGAGGTAAGTCCTTCTACCACAGCAGCCTGTAAAGGGACGGCATCCGCCTCCCGCTGAAGGACCCTCGGCATCACGCCTTTGAGCAAAGTTACGGCCGCAAACCTACCACCACGCGTCACGCAGAAGCAAACTGCCCGAGGAAACACGGACCCAAGGATCCATCGTTGAGCGGTTGGGGTTTTAGCAGACGGAAAACACCTCCCCCCGCACCTGACCCCGGGGCTGGCACAGGAGCCCTGAGGACGCGGCCCCCAGAGAGGGCACCCCTCCCGTGGGCACCTCGCACTTTACCAGTACGTTCTCTGCCAGCAACGCCCCAGGGGCGAGGTCGCAGGGTCTACGGCTCTTACTGCTGCCGGCCCGGGGCAGAGCTCAGGGAGCCCACCGGATGTCTGTTCAGGAGCTATGGGCTGGCTGTAAGAAGCACCCCAAGTCTCCACGTGCTCAAGGGGAGCCAAGTGACTCCCGACTCCCGGGGATCTGCATGGGCCCTGCCTGGCCCCGGGCGGCCACCTTGCCTCCCACCTCTGTCAGAACCGAGGGCCAACCGCGCTCAGCATCCTCAGGCCACCCAGAGCCCAGCACAGGGGTCCCCGGGAGGTAGCCCAGAAGATGATGGGGCGATTCTGCTTCCATAAAATCAGACTTACAGTGGCTGCAAAGGTTCCCAGGACGCCAATGCCCCAACCACCGAGCCCAGATCCAGCGCCTCCCTGCTTGAGCCTCGTTCCTTCCAGAACATGGTGCTGCGATCCCCACACAGGGTGGATTTTAGGAATAGGATGTGCAGCTCGGTGAAGGTGTGAGGCACCTGCGGCACCCACCTCCACCTCGGGGGATTCCAGGGGAGCCCGAGGGGTCAGCGCCCCGGAAGCATGTTCACCCGTGGGGCCATTGGGACTCTCAACCCGAAGCGACCACACCTGAGATCTCCTGCACAGAGCCGCGTTATCGGCTGCAGGTGCCCCAAGATGGCCAGTCCACGGAGCACACGTGTACCACCCACGGTTAGCAGAAAACAGTTCTGCCGAATTTACTTTGTATCATTTCGAAGGAAGGAAGGAAGGAAGGAAGGAAGGAAGGAAGGAAGGAAGGAAGGAAGGAAGGACCGTAGACACAGAGCGGCCCCTGAGCCCGCATCATTTTCCTCCATGTGTCTCGGGGGCAGTACAGATGTCTCAAACCTTTACCACCCACGTGTGACCACACCATTTGTCTGTGTCATTTAAAGTCCCTATACCCTTACCTGCGTGTTGTTCACCATCTAGCGTGTTCCTGAGATTCACCCACGCTGACGGACACAGATGTAACTCATGCTCATGACATTAGTGTGCGCCCTGTCGTGTAAGACATCACAGTTTACATACCCCCACCCCAAACCTCATAGAAGGGCTGGGCTGCCTGTTGGTCTGCTCTGGGGCGGCTTTGGGACACGGGAATGCAGGGCCTCGGACGGCTGGCCTCAGCCCCAGACATCACAGCCGGCGCCCAGGGCCACGGATGGCAGCCGTGCCAGGGGTGCTGTGCTCCCCCACATGCCCCCAACACCTTCTGCTCTGAAATGCGTCTGTGCAAGAACTGCCCCAGGACGCGGGTCCTTCTGCCTCCGGGCAGGTGGCCCCCGTCTGGGGCTGCGGCATCACACGTGTCCCCGCAGGTGCCCGCCCAGGGTGCTCCTCCCGGCTGGCTTTCGGTTCGGGCCAGGCCGAGCTGCGCCCTGGAGCCCCCCGTCCTGCGTGTGGCCGGTAGCGAGCTGCCAGGGCCCTGGGTCACGGCTGTCTTTCTCACTTGCAGGTACCAGCAGCGCCGACGTGAAAGAGAACCGCAACGTGAGCAACCTGGAGGCCCGGCCCCTGCCCGCGGGCGACAGGGCCCGGGGGGGCGCACCCAGCGTGAAGAGGAAGCGGCCCCTGGAGGAGGGCAACGGCAGCCACCTGTGCCAGCTGCAGCTCATCTGGAAGAAGCTGTCATGGTCCATGGCGCCCAAGAACGCGCTGGTGCAGCTGCACGACCTGCGCCCGGGCCTGCAGTACCGCATGGTGTCGCAGACCGGCCCGGTGCACGCGCCCGTGTTCGCCGTGGCTGTGGAGGTGAACGGCCTCACCTTCGAGGGCACCGGGCCCACCAAAAAGAAAGCCAAGATGCGGGCAGCGGAGCTGGCCCTGCGGTCTTTCGTGCAGTTCCCCAACGCCTGCCAGGCTCAGCTGGCCATGGGCGGCGGCGTGGGGCCGTCCCCGGACTTCACCTCCGACCAGGCCGACTTCCCCGACACGCTGTTCAAGCAGTTCGAGCCCGCGGCGCCCCCGGAGGCCTTCCCGGGCCGCTGCCCCGCGGACGCGGCGCTGCTGGGCTCGGGCTGCCGGCGCGGGCGGCTGCTCTGCCCGCCCCTGGACCTGGTGGGCGCCGCCCCGCGCGACCGCAACCCCGTGGTGGTGCTCAACGAGCTGCGCTCCGGCCTGCGCTACGTGTGCCTCGCCGAGCCTGCCGACGGCCAGCGCGCCAAGGGCTTCGTCATGGCCGTGAGCGTGGACGGCAGGACGTTCGAGGGCTCGGGCCGCAGCAAGAAGCTGGCCAAGGGCCAGGCGGCGCGGGCGGCCCTGCAGGCCCTCTTCGACATCCGCCTGCCCGGCCACGCGCCCAGCAGGCCTCGGAGCCCGCTGCTGCCCCAGGTGAGACGCGAGGGCGGCGGGCGGCGGGGGCGGGGGTGGGGCGGCTGGACGCTGACCCCCGACACCCCCTCGCCCCCCCTGCCCCGGCCGGGCGCCGACGCCCCCCCCACCCCAAACTGGCGCTGACTCCCGGCCCCCCACCCCTCCCTTTCCCCCCGTGCCACGGCCAGACACCGACCCACCTCCCTCGCTCCCCCTGCCTTCCTCCGCCCCAGCCGGGTGCCGACCACCCCCCACCCCCAACCCCCCCTGCCCCGCCCCGGCCTCGTACTCGTCGCCAGGAGCGACTTCCCAGCGGCCGCAGAGAGCAAGCCTGTGAGTGTGCAGAGCGTCCACACCCGCCTGGCGTGCGGGTCACGGGGGGCAGCGGCCGTCCCAGGGGTTATGGCGGGGGGGCCCCGCGCCTCCAGCAGGCCCGTCAGCGCCCGTGGGGGCTGGGACCCACTGGGCTTCAGGGACAGGCCCCTGAGCCCGCCCATCCCGTGTCGGGGCCGCTGGGGGACGCAGGGCCCGGGATGCGTGGGGCGGAGGGCTCGGCGACAGGTGCGGCTGGAGGCGTGCGGGCACGCGGTGGTCACGCGGTGGGCACAGCAGGCACGCGGTGGTCACACGGTGGTCACACGGTGGTCACGCAGCGGTCACGTCGCAGTCGCGTGGTGGTCATGTCCCGGCCGGTAGGATCGCGGCGCGGGGTTGCGGCTCACGCTGGGGCCCAGGTCGGTGCGCGTGCGCGGCCGGCCCGTGCCCGGTCCCCAGCCCCAGGCGCTCGGGTCCAGGCGCCCCTGGAGCCGCAGGGGGGCTGGGGGGCGGGGGCGGGGCCGGCGGGCCCCCCCCCCCCCCCGTGCAGACCCCGGGGCGGAGCCGCAACAGGACGCCCCGCTTGTGGGCTCCTGGTTCAGCGGCAGGTGGGGCTCGGGGTCGTCGGACCCACCGCGAGGCCCGAGCGGGAAATCCTGCTCCGCCGCCGCCCCGGCCTCCGTCCGCGCGGCCCTGGAGCTCCTGAGCACCTGGAGGCGCCTGGACCGGCCCCGCCTTTCACCCCACGCTCACCTGTCCAGGTGCGCGCCCGCGGCCTCCATGACCCACCCTGAGCACCAGGCAGGGGGGCGGGGGGAGGGTGCGCAGCCCGGCTCCCTCCTCCCCACCCCTGTCCTGGGGGTCACGGCCCTGCCTCTTCCCCCCTCACGTGTCCAGGTGTGCAGCGCTTAGTCTCCATGACGCACCTGAACCCTGGGGGGAGGAAGGAAGGGGTGCACAGCCTTGCACTCTCCTCCTCACTCCTGTCTTGGGGGTCACGGCCCTGCTCCCTCCTCCCCACCCCTGCTCCCTCCTCCCCAACCCCTGCTCTGTCCTCCCCCACCTGTCCAGGTGCGCTGCCCCTAACCTCCATGACCCACCCGACCCCCTGGGGGGGGTGCAGGTCTTGCACCCCTCCTCCCCCCTCACCCCCCCCCCCCCCCCCCCCGTCCTGTTCCTTTCTGTGCCGCGTCTCAGGGTCTGTGGCTCGGCCTTGCCGACAGGGAGGGCAGAGCGGCCCCACGCAGGATGGGCCCCGCGTGTCTGAGCACCACCCAGGAGCGCCCTCCGCCTGGCCTCTGCCCCGCCCCCCCGCGCCCACGGGGCTGGCGGTCGGAAGGCGTCAGCGTGCTGCGGCCGGAGGCCTTCTCCTTGGCTGAGGCGACCCCGGGGTGGGGGGCGGGGCAGCGCCCTTGCCCCTGCTGAGTAGCAGCGGTTGACCGGGAAGGCAGCCCGTCCCCTAGAGCCGGCCTTGGAGTCGGGTGACGGAGAGCGCAGGCAGCCCAGCCGGGCCCGCGGGGAGGACGGCGCCCTGCCCTGCTCGGGGTGAGCGTGGAGGGTCCCGGGGCCCGTCCCCGCGGGCTGTGAACGCTCGGGGCCCTCTGCGGGAAGCCTCCTGTGGACTGACACGCGGCGAAGGAGAAGCTGTGTGGTCCCACGCGGTCCCACGGGGAGCGGCTTCCAAGGCCGCGGTGGGCCCCACGCGAGACACCCGTCCAGCAGGTGCCGGTGTGCAGAGCGGGACCCTGCAGGTCGCCTCACCTGCACCCTCCGGCCCCGAGCGCAGGACCACGCGCCCCAGCCCTGCTCTGCCCCAGCACCCATGCGGGGAGCACAGCCGCCCTGCGCCCCGAGCTCTAGGCCTGCGGGGACCCTGTCTGGGTGGCCCAAGTACCGGCCCTGTTGGGGTGTGGAGCGCGTGCTTCTCCACGCTGTCCACCTGGAAAGGCAACCTTCACACACTTGCTTCTGCCTCCAGTGAAGAGCAGTAGCCTCCGCAAAATGAAAACCCAAGGCTGAGACTCCTCCGGGATCGGGTTTTCACCGATTCCTTTATCGGGCGCGTTTCTCAGAACTGGGCTAGTTTCCTTCCTTCGCTTTCCCGAGATCAGGCTTTAGGTCTCGGACCAAGATTGTATTCCACTAAGACGCGGTGCAGACCTCGGGGGGAGGCTAGGACATCACACAGGCGCACAGGCTGCGCACTCTGTAAGTCCGTTGCTGAGGACGGCGACAGACCCGGAGGCAGCAGGCCCCTTCCCTGGCCTGTGCCTGGCGCCTCTCCTCCGCACAGGGGTCCTGTAGCTTACAAGGTACCTTCAAGGAACGAAGAGACCGTGTCAGGATCCACGCACGGTGCCCAACCTGAGATGGTTCGCCGTGACCGTGTTTAGGCTTCACGGGGGCGCATCAGCGGTGCACATTCAGCAGATGCCATCCTGTGAACTTTGAACATAGACCTCGCCCCGGGCCAGCGGCAGGCGGGACAGTCCTCGCTCGTGAGCGGCTCCCAGTCGCCCTGCGATCACGGGAGGAACCGCGGGCACAGGGACCACCGTCCTGCACCCGCACCGCCATCCACTCTTCAGGTTGAGCACCGCCTTCAACACACCGTGTGAGACCGTCAACACCCGAGCATCAAGCAGGCTCCGCGTTAGGGGCCTCATCCCAACCGCAGGCCGACGTGAGGGTTGTGAGCACGAGCCAGGTCGGCCGGGCCCAGCTGGCACGTTCCAGGTCACGGGCGTTAGAGGCACTTTGGACGTAAGGATGTTTTCAACTTACAGTGGGCTGGTCGGGAGGTAACCTCCAAATGCTCATTCCCTGGGAGTGTTATCATAAAGTAAGATAAAGTCACAAAATCCTTCTCTGTTAGGCCTTTACTTCCCACCCCCAGCACGAGAATTGCTGACTTCACGAAAACATTAGATTCAACGGCAAAGGCGGCTCTCCCGGCGACGCCTGTAAAAGGAGAGTGGGTCAAAGTCGCGTGATTTCAGGAAACAGCCCCTCCGGTGAAGACAAGGACATTTACTGACTTGTGTGAGCTTCTCTCTCACACTCACTGTATTTAACTTTGTTTTGCTTTGTTTTAATTTCCACGTGTCTCAAAGATTAGTTTTTCCCTTAGAGTAAGAGGGAGAATCACCTAAACGTGTTCCCGCAGGTGCGTCGCTCCAACCGCACCCTCGGGGGTCCTTGCCCAGCTCTGGTCCCGCGTGTGCCACTGTGGCTGAGACAGGAGGAACCTTGGGACTCTAGGACACGATGGACAGGAGCAATTATTTTTTTCTTTAAGTTTCCGCGTTCAGCAGCCGATGTGGAGCAGAGCGCCGGTGCGCAGCCCCATTTCATGGAGCCTGCCCCCGGAATTAGCTGCAGAATGGGGCCGGGGGGACCGCTGGGCCTTCTCCACAGCTGTGCGGCGGGACGCTAATAGGCCCCCGCGCCGTCCTTCCCCAAACCGCAAGGTCACCCCCAGCCGCCTCCGGCCGCTTCCCAGGTTGTGTTTCTCCACGCTCTGTCCGTAGGGTGGCCTCCTAACTGCCCCAACGCGAAACCGCTAATTACTGTCGCCGCAACAACTCAGCAGGGCTGGGGCCCTCAGACCTTAAATAGGCGTAAATTGGAAACAGCAGTGGAAATAAATCATACCCACGTGGCTTTGAGATGGCTGGACACTGTCCACGCCGGTTCCCCCGGGGACACGCAAAGCAGACGCCCACGCCTTCCCACACGGCTCTGGGGACACAGGAGGGCACAGCCAGGGCAGACTGTGCCAGCGGCCGTGGGTCCAGCCTGGGGCAAGCCCTGGGTGTCGTCTGGACAGAGTCCTACAGCTCCGTGGGCCCCACACGCAGGAACAGCAGTCTAGACCCGAAGTCACTTCCCTGGGAAAGGGTCCAGGAAGGCATAGGAAAGAAAAAGCAGCGAAGATCCAGGCTGGGGCGGATGGAGCATGTTTACAAACCGCTGGTGAATTGGTGGGGGGCTCTGATTGAGCCGCACGTGGTCAGCCAGCACCCGGGGGGCGCCGCTCTGCTGAGGCTGCGGCCTGCGGACAGTGCAAGAGACCCTCACCTGGCCGCAGCGCTGCAGACCCCAGCCCGATGCGCGGGTTCCCTGGGACGCAGGGTGAGCCCTGATTGGAGGCCGCTGTGGGCTGGGTGTCCGGTGACGCCGTCGGGCCGGCCCTGGGGCTGCCAGGGAGGGACCCAGCCACTGGGGAGCCGGGCAGGCAAGGACCAGAGGGATCCCAAGAGAAGACGGTGCTTCGGATCCAGCATCTGCACCCCCGCGGGGGCTGCGGGTGATGGCGACGAGCACGCAGGCCGGGACCCAGGGGGCAGCAGGATGAGCGCGCAGCGGCACACAGCCCAGGTCCCCATGGACCAGCAGGGAGCGCGCCCGGGGCGCCCATTTAGAACCTGGAACCGACTCTCTGGTGGGGAGGAGAGGAAAGCGGCTCCGTGTCCACTCAGCCAGAGGTCCCTGCCTCTCCGTCCACCGGGCTGGGTCCCGGGGAGCAGCATCCTGCAGGCCCGACTGTGGCTGGCTGTCCTGGAGGAGCCCTGGTCCGGCCGGCCGTCCCAAGTGGAAAACCCACGTGAGTTAAAACTCCGCACCTTCTAGAGGAGCCCTCACACCACCAGTCGGACCTGACTTTCTTGTTTCTGTATGTTCCCCGAAGAGGGATTTGGGAGGGAGGTTAAAGTGAGCATTTTATTAATGTGATCTGAAGAATGGAAATTGGACACGAGGAACGATTGATAAAAGGATAAAGTATGTGCAGCGCAGTTCCCGGGGCGCGGGAGCCGCCAGGATCTCCCACCGGTGAACGAGCCAGAAGGTGCAGGCCGCGTCCTCGTCGGCTGGCATGGCTGGCATGGCTGGCGGAGACGTGGGTGTCACCGTGTGTCGGCCTTCCTGCGCCCAGGAGGTGCCTGGGGGTCTGGAAGCCGCCGCCCTCCGCGGGCTCCCCCGTGTGGACTGGCTCCCACGAGTCTCCTCACCTGAATGGATGCTGCAGGACGTGCGCCTTCCCTCGGCGGCAACGTGAAGGGCCCAGACAAGGCCCGCGTGGGCCCCGGGTCCCGAGCAGGCTGGGAGCAGACTCCAGCCTGTGAGTAAGTGTCCCAGCAGCTGCCTTGAGTGACTCCGTGACTCGTTCCCTAACGTGTCCTGGCGCGTGAGATGGGAGCTAGACAGTGACCGCAATGTGGTGCAAGAGCGTGGACAGCGGGAACCCCGACCGCACAGCGGGTGCCAGGCCCCGTCCTAATGGCCCACGGCGCCCCCTCGACGAGGGCGGAGAGACAAGGAGAGGGACGGGAGGCGGGAGGGGTGGACGGCATCGCCTAAACCCGTGGTCGGAAGAAGCTCGACGGGCCACTCGCCTCAACACGCGGGAACCGGAGCCTCTAGGTCCCCGTCGCGGCGCCCGGCCACCCGTTGCTCCACGGTGCCTGGCCCAAGCCCCGGCGCGGTCAGCTCCTAGATTTATGGGGCCACAAGCCCACCCCGGCCCAGCGCCGTGCGTGGGGGGCCCCTTCACGTACCTGGGAAGGTCGGCTCACGCTTCGTAGAAAGCTCCCGGACAGACCCTCACGGGAGAGGGAGGAAAGGCTCCGAGTTACATGACCTGCTGCTGCTGGTTCCCAGTGTCCTGCGAGGATCCCCGCACCGGGCCACGTGGGCGCCCCCTGCGGGGAGGGGCGGGCGGCAGAGGGAGGCCGCACACGGGACACAAAGGCCACGGCCACCGAGGACGGCACACAGGAGCGGGTGTAATTCTTCCTGGTACTAAGGACAGCCATAAACTTCACCTGACGCAGGGAACCCTCGGCGGGCTCAGAAGGGGCGGGTTTTTTCCTACAGAGAACTCCCGCGGCCTTCAGAGGGGGAGCAGGGTGCAGGAAATGTCTTTTCCGTGAGGAGCACCTCATAAGTCACCAGGAGCTGAACCTAAATGGAGTTGCAAAGGTCATTCTTATTTTATAACAAGAAGAAATTTCCAAGGAGCCCTCAAACCCTTCATTTCCATAGCCGTGCGCGCTCGTACATCATCCGCTGCTGTCAGCCGCCTTCCGTGGCCAGGGTATTCATTTAACGAGCATCCAGAGGGCTCCCACGGTGTGTTCGGAATCTCAAGGGATGGAGGTGCTGGAGAAGCCGAAAACCAGCCTTTAGATGCTTACAGCGTTAAGTAGGCTCTGAGTAGTTAGAGCTCTGGTGAGCAGAGGGTGGGCGGGACGAAGTCATTAAAGTCACAGCGCGCGTGAGCGAGGGCCACAAGAACGGCACAGTGAGGCCAGTGCCTTGGTGGAGGTGCCGGGGCACTCCCTCCGGCCCGTCGGATTATTGCAGAGTGAGCGGCAACCTTTGAGTCTCTCACAGAAGCCCACTGTTGGGAGCCTCCTGCCCTGAATCCCGGGGCCAACCGAAGGATGATTCTGAAATGAGTTGGTGCTGAATTTATAGGCATTCCACAAATTAGAATGTTTGTGTATCGGAGTTTCTTAATATGGGGGACACATTTAGAAATCACTAGATTTTACAACCAAATAGCTTTTGAATAAGAGTTAATTATGTTTACGTTTGTCACGGAGATAGGAGATACGTGGAAACACACTATGAATGGTCCTATTAACCACACAGCCAAATGTGAAGACCCACTTAGTCCCATTCAAATCCAAATTCAGTGTTAAGGCACTTGGAAGGCAGTTTATTTGTGATGCAAACGTATCTCTGACTTGTATGCACTAAATGGAATAAACAAAGCAAGAGCTGCTTACAAAAACAATGAGATAATCAGGATGTGCGAATTTTGCTTTGATGATTTTTAAAATGGGGGGGGGGGAGCGAGAGAGTATATCTTATCTAGGCAGAGACTTGCTTATTCTGATTTAAGATATATCAAAATGTTCCCTAAATTGAGAAAAGACATAAATGACTGCCAGAGTTTGTTCATAGCTCAACAAATGACTTGTAAACTGTCAGGGCTACTTGCAAAGAGACTGGTTTCCATGGATCCATCCGTCCATCCATGCGTCATTGCCTCAATATATCCATCCTCCCCTCTTAGCATCCGTCCATCCATCCATCCACCTAGCCAGCCATCTGTCCACCATCTAGCCATCCATGTATCCATATATCCTTCCATCCACTTGTCCATCAGCCCATCCGTCTATCCATCTCTCCATCTCTCCAGCCAGCCAGCCATCTATCCACCATCCCTCCATACATCCATCCATGTATCCATCTATCCATCCATCTGTCCATCCGTCCATCTGTCCAGCCATCCAGCCATCCATCCATTCATCCATCAGTGTATCCATCCTCCCATCTTAGCATCCATCCATCTATCCAGCCAGCCATCTATCCATCTATCCACCATCCATCTATGTATCCATCTGTCCAGCTGCCCATCCATCTGTCCATCCACCCATCCTTCCATCCATTTTACAAGTATTTAATGAGCATACGCTGCCTCAGGTGATGTGCCAGGTGCTAGGAATACGCAGAGGTGAATAGGATAAAGACCTCCCTCCTGGGAATTGCTCACGGCTGGTCAATGGGTTCCCCAAATTGTGCCCCAGTAATTCCCAGCATAGCATCTGCCTGCGCATCACATCTTAAAATGCAGATACTGGGCACTCGGCCTAGACTTGCCACATCAGAACATCTCGGGTTGCATTTTCACAAAGTCCTCCGAATGATCCTTAGTCACCTGAAAATTTCAGAATTGAACTTGGGGAACGGTTTGGAATGAAAACAAATAATTACGATACGTTTCACTGCACCATTATAGGGATGTGTTAAGCGTTGGGTAAAAGCTGAGGGGAGAGGACTAAGACCCGCAAAATAAACACTCTTTGTTAATGAGAGCACGACGTCCTCCACACTGGAGCTGCACAAAAAAGTTCCACACATCCTGTAGAGAAACCAAACGGTCGAATGTGAAGCTAATGTTAACTCTGTGCAAATGTGTTTGGCTTCGTGAGGCGACTTTCCTTATAAAAGGAAAGCTGCAAAATCACAGAAAATAATCCACCTTGAAATCTCAAGGGCTCATCTGTTAAGGTTGTAAATCTTAATGAAGGAATCCGTATCAAAGTAGCTGGATTGACAGGTGTGAATTATGACGATAAATGTCCACGTGCACACACGGAGTGCGTGTGTACACAATGAAAGCAAATATTCTCTTTTCTTATTTTTTTTTATTCTGACTCTTCTGAGGCCTGTTTCTCTTTAAGAAGCACAGGGTGACAGACCCACAGGGTTCACATGTGACTGCTTCAGACGTTACTGCCCCCGGCACCTAATAGCAGTCATAATTCTCAATATATTTGACCCAAAAGAGAGGCTGACCTCTTTCATGCGTCATGTCATTCACTAATTAATTAATATGAAACTGATAATTAATCCATTTGCTGGATATCCGCTGAACACCTGCTCCGTGGTGCGTGCGGCCGTCTTCCTCCAAAATGTGTCCCGCTGCACGGCTGATGCCAGGGAGGGGGCCGCGCAGCAGGGTGCCTTGGGTCCTGGCTCCCACCTTCCCAGAGGCGACAGGCAGGCACATGGGCACGGAAATGACTTCATTGTGCCTCCAGCCCAATTCTCATCTGATTTATAAACATTTCCACCATGAGGTTTATCTGCATTTGTGAAAATGTCTCTGGAGTGCGCGGCGCCCGTCTTTGAGAGACTCCCTGATCAAGGCCGGCACGGAGGGAGCAGGGATCGTGTCTGGGGCCGGGGCCCTGCAGGTGCGCACGGGGGCACAGGTGCAGCGTGGGGCCTGAGCTGGCCCGACGCCCGCCCTCCCGCCAATTCTACAGCAGCAGCCCCACGGAGCAGGGCCGCGAGCCTCTCCTCCTACTCAATTCGGCTTTCCGGGCTTGGGCTGCTGAGCTATTTTCCTATGCGACCGTTCTCAGCCACACACACACACCTCTGCCTAGTTACTAGAAGTACGTATTAGGGTGATGAGAAAAACTACGCCGGGTATAAGGACAATCACCCGCTGACCCCAGAAGCAGCCACGGAGGTGCTCTGGACTCAGCAGACCGTGGCGGAGCCGGCTGGCCCCGTGGTCGAGGCCGTGGCCGTGGACGCGGGAGCCCGAGCCTCTGCCCCACGGCCGGCGCCGTCTGTGTGACTTGGGCACACCGCCTGTTCTGTGAGGTTGGCGACGAGGGGTACCGCCCTCACAGGGCCGTGGTGACGACAGAAGTGCCTCGTGTGCCCTGGACCTCATCCTTCCCGACAATGCAACGCCAGCCGCCTAAATATTGTGTAACGGGGGGGGCGACTCCAGAGTAAGCGATCAGGCACCAAAGTTCATCAAAACTGAGGGGAAAGCCAGTAAAAATTGAGTAAACTCAGCTAAGTCCGGGGCACTTCTCATGAGCTCGGTAACGGAAGGAGAAATGGATCAAGCACTTCCCTTAACGAGCTCAGAGACCGCACTCTGCGATGGTCACCTGCAAGTGGTGCTGGCAGTGGGTGGTGTGCACGGGCCCGAGCCCCAGCAGTGGGCCCGCCTGCGACGGGGCTCCCCGCAAACGGCTGTGCCCCTGCCCGCAGTGTCTGTCGCTCCGTTCCTGGCCTTCTTTTTCTGTTAAGGACAGGGAAGGAGACAAGGAAAAATCTGGATGACCTAAAACCTAGAGAAAGGGAAACAGCAGCTGGGCCTCCCAGGGTAAGCAAATAAATTATTTTTACTTATAGTCAATTTAGTCAAATCATTTGAAAGCTTTGCGGGTTTTCCACAAATTCATGTATCCTATCTGAAATTAACCAGATATCCTCAAAAAACCAAAATTGCAAAAACATAGAAGGGGAGGGGATGGGCACCTGGGGGCTCAGTCACTGAAGCATCTGCCTTCGGCTTAGGTCATGATCCCGGATCCTGGGCTCAAGGCCCATATCGGGCTTCCTGCTCAGTGCACAATCTGCGTCTCCCTCTCCCTTGGCTCCTCCACCCTGCTTGGCTCTGTCTGTCTCTCTCCTCTCTGTCGAATACATAAAAATCTTTTAAAAAAAAGAAGAGGAGGAGGAGGGGAGTTCTCTCCATTCCTATCCTCTGTGCTCACCGGTATAAACACGTGCATGCTCCTGGGGCCCTGAGAATCCTTATTTCCAAATATCAAAAATATGCCATTCTAGGGATCCCTGGGTGGCGCAGCGGTTTGGCGCCTGCCTTTGGCCCAGGGCGCGATCCTGGAGACCCAGGATCGAATCCCACATCGGGCTCCCGGTGCATGGAGCCTGCTTCTCCCTCTGCCTGTGTCTCTGCCTTTCTCTCTCTCTCTGTGTGACTATCATAAATAAATAAAAATTAAAAAAAAAAAAAGATTTAAAAAAAAAATATGCCATTCTTTGTTGCAGTATTTCTCATTAATCAGTAAAAGGTCTGAAACTTCTCTATTAGATGCCCCCAAACAGCAGCAGGAACCTGTGCCAGTCAACACGTATTTCCAGCCTTTCCCGTTTGCAGATTTAGGATCTCAACAGCCGGCTTCGTGGGCCCTGATGCTCCAACATATGGGAGTGGCAAGAACAGGAGGTGGCTTCCTGCGTCAGACCAAAACCATCTCGTGGCCCGACGGTGTCCAGAGGGGTTTATCTGGAAGCCGGGGAACACCACCACAAACACAGCTACGGGGACTTCTAAACACACCGAACAGCTCGCCCGGTCGTCGCAAATGGTTCAGACCATTACCTGGTCAGCGTCGTGTGTTCAAGTCTCCAACGTGTGGCGTGTGTAGATGGTGCATCAGGGAGAAAGAGGAAAATCTAGACCTTCGATTACGTGGTCTCTTAATCTCATTATTTTTATAACACTCCTATTAAGCTAGATCAGGGGCCGTAAATTCTTCCTGTCAGCGTGCGTGATCCAGAGGTTTTTAGTACACTCAGAGTCGTGCAACTGTTACCGCTAACGTTAGAACATTTTCACCACCACCACCCCAAAAACCCCAAAAAACGGTATTAGCATTCTCCCCACCCCCCACGCCCAGCCCTGGCAACCACAGAACTACCTCCTGTCTCTAAGGACCGGCCTATTCTGCACATTTCACGTAAATGGAATCACACCCCTGGCAGCCTTTTGTGTCTGGCTTCTTGCACTTAGCGTATTTTATTCAAGGTCCATCAATGATCTAGAATATTACCAGTGGTTCACTCATTTTTAGAGCCAAACTGCATTTGATTATATGGATGTGCCACCTTGTCTTTACCCATTTGTATGTCGATCGTTCAACATTTGGGTTGTTTCCACCTCTTTGGCATATTATGAGTAGTGCTGCTACGAACGCTTGCATCCACGTTCTTGTGTGGACACGCGTCTCTGTTTCTCGCGGGTGTACGCCTAGCAGGGGAGCTGCTGTTTCTTTTTAATTTTTTTTTTTAATTTTTATTTATTTATGATAGTCACAGAGAGAGAGAGAGAGAGGCAGAGACATAGGCAGAGGGAGAAGCAGGCTCCATGCACCGGGAGCCTGATGTGGGATTCGATCCCGGGTCTCCAGGATCGCGCCCTGGGCCAAAGGCAGGCGCCAAACCGCTGCGCCACCCAGGGATCCCGGGAGCTGCTGTTTCTAAATTCGCTTAACATCTTGAGAGGTTTCCAAACTGGCTGCGTCCATCACTTACGGTCCCTCCAGAAACGCACGGAGGCCCCGGCTTCCCCACGTCCTCGCCAACCGCTCCTAGGACCCGCCCTCCATATCTTAGCCAGCCTCGTTGGTGTGAAATGGGATCTTCTGGTAGTTTTGACTTGCATTTCCCTGATGACTAATGATCTTGAGGATCCTTTCATGTGCCGCTTGCCATGTGCACATCTGCTACGGAGAAATATCTGTCTGGGTTCTCGGGCTGTTTTTATCTGGGTCTTTCATTTTCTGAATTATAGGATTCTTTATATATTCTGGATACTAGTCCCTTATCAGACACACGACTTGCCAAGATCTTCTCCCATCCTGAGCTTTGTCTTTGTACTTTCTTGACGACGTCCTTTCAAGCGTGAAAGTTTTTAATTTTGATGAAGCCCAAATGATCCATTTTTCCTTTTGTGACTTATGCTTTTGGTATCACAGCTGAGAGATCATTGTCCCGCCAAGGTCATGGACATGGACGACTGTGTTTTCTCGTAATGGCTTTATAATTTCAGTTAGAACCTGCAGGGTGGTGTTGAATAGAAGTGGTGAGAGCAGACCCCCTGGTCTCATCCCTGAGGGGAGGGCGAAAGCTCCCAGTCTCTCCCGTTGAGTGTGACGCGAGCTGTGGGCTCTCATAGTTGTTTCTCAGGTTGAGGGGGTTCCTTTCTGTCCCTCGTGGGTGGACCACGTCTCCTTGTTTTTCAAGTTTTACTTTTGTGTGTGTTTTACAAGTTACATTAGCATAACAGCTTACAGGATCTGTAAACAAGCGGATATGCTAGGTGGGAGGAACCCTCAGAGCTGCTCTAGGCAGAAGGGCGCACCGCCAGTTCGAGGACCCCAGGGCCCTAGCATGGCACTGCCAAGCCCCTGGCAAGGAGTCCGCTCCACAGTACACATCACACCACAGACTCTGCTGATTCTGTTCCGAGGCCCGAGATGAAACCAAGCAGGCGTGCAGCTCAGTCAACCCAGACTTATCCCTCCTTGCTGAGGACGCCCCACATCCACCTTCAGGTGCAAAAGAACGTGGATAGAACTCAGCGATTATCCAGCTCTACCCCACTTCTGTGGCAATACCAACAGAGTACCACTCAAGGGAAGAGACCATTGAACATGTCGCTTCGGTCGGAGAAAACCCTCCAGTGGTGTGTGTAGATGCTCCAGAAACGCCGGAGATCACGGCCTCCATACAACTTCCCCAGCCCAGACCCTGACCCACAGGCATCCGTCCTGGAGCATCGTCTACGGGCGGCCAGGCCCACTGCACCCGGAGGGCCCCGCCCGTGTGGACCCAGGTTGGCCCAGGACTCGCGGAACCCGGGGCGGGCACCTGCCCGGCTGAGATGCCGCACGGATGGATCTCAGAAGGGCAAAGACCCCGGGTTCCCGAGAGCGGGGGCAGAGAGAACTGGAGGCTGGTGTCCACGGGGACGGGGCTCCCAGAGCAACCGCCGAGCGGCCAAGCTCTGCGGGAAGCTGCAGGGACAGAACCAGCCAGAGGGCCGAGGCGGGGTGCCCGGGAGGAGGCGCCCGGGAGGAGGTGCCCAGGAGGAGGTGCCCGGGAGGAGGCGCCCGGGAGGAGGCGCCCTGGAGGAGGCACCTGGCCCGCCCGCTCGCCCCGCAGCCAAACACCTGCTTGAACATCCTGGGTCGTCGGGCCTCCAGTTCCCAGTTTCAAAGATTTGGAACAAATGGTCCATTTTAATAGATTTAATTATTTGAACTTTTAAGAATCGCTGGCACAGATTGAATGGCAGGGGGTTTTCTGATCTTATTCACACTTTCATTACTGTCGATGCCTGGATTTCCACTCAGAAATAGTCTGACAATCTTACATCTCACCGGGCAGCGTGCACGAGAGGCGGCGGTTGCCAAGGAGCCCAACCGCCGAGACGGGTGCTGCCGCGCAGGGAGCTGCGTGTTGGAGCAGCAACGCGTCCCAACCCGACGGTCGGACAGTAAACTGACGCCGTGACCAACTCCTGCACCCGCACGTGGGGGGCCAGGCCCTGCCAAGGACAGCGGGGACCAAGCCCGCGGCGCCACAGCTTCCCCTCGGCGGATGGGGGGACCGCCCACGGGCTGACCTCCAGGAGCTCCGCGGCGTCCCTCCTCCCTCTGACCACCCGGGTCCAGCCCCCCACAACGGCGGCCATGGGTGGTTCTCCCCGCCTCACCCCACCTGCTGCAGCCATGGCCCCTGCTGCCCTCCCCCAGCTGATCCAGGGACACCCCACTCCCCCCGCTGCCCTCCCCCAGCTAATCCCGGACCCTCACTGCATATTTTCATGAATCCAGAGTATCTGCGGCTCCGTGTGGCGCGGCCCGTGGCGAGGCGACCCTGCCGACGGAGGTGCACGTGGCCCGCTCGGGGTCTGTGCTGGTCGTTGCCGCGCGTATTCGTCACTAACTCATGTAGCAAAAGTAGCTTCTGGAAAAGGGCTTCCCCTCTGCTGACCTCAATACTTCCAAGTCCGGATTTACTTTTCAAGTCCATCCACTCACAGAGCAGACGGATGTATTCCTGCCCTCCTCCCGTGGAATCCCGTCCCAGGGACACGCCTCAGATGCCGTCCTGTTTCTCTACGTTCCGGAAACTAGAAGTGCATGAATTCGAAATGGAGTTTTGAAATAACTGGAAATTTTATCTCCTACTGGCAGACTTGGACAGGAATCGTGATAAATGCAACACCATCCCTTCGCACCCAGAGCGTGGCAAGGAGACTGTTCTAGATCCTCCGCACCGTGGACCTGGAAGGTCACACGCCATGAAGCGAGTGACATGCTCAGTGGCCGTCGTGATGCGTGCCCTGTTTTTGCTTCAGGAAAACGGCCCCAGACAGCCAGCTGTTTCGAGCATCCGTGGCTGGCGTTCTTCGCTGCGTCTTGACCCGCCTAGTGGGCACGCCGCGTGCTCTGGCCCCCCGCCCCTCACTGCAGCTCCTCCCCAAGCTCCCAGACTCACCACTCGGTCCCCAAACCGAGAACTTGCACAGTCGGCAGTGAGAAGAATCCACTCAAGGGCCCTGAAGTCTGAAGAATCAGGGAAACTGTAAGAAGGCGGACAGAGATGAACTGGGTTGAGACCCCGTCCCGCTGGAGCCAAGCCTGAGCCCCACGCGGCGCTGAGCTTTTTGAAAAAGACAGACGGTCTCCTCGACGGACGGCGCCTCCTAAAGTTTTTATCAAACAGGACTGCGCTCCTTCCAGCAGCAGAAACTGAGATTTAGCACCAAACGCAGGAAATGGAGTTTATGGCCCGTCCTTAATGATTTCCAGCTCTCCCGTCGCCTCCTCTCACCAAGCTTCAGAGACTTTCATTAAAGACATAGCGAGGAATGTTGAGACCTGCACTTTTCTCTGGTGCTGAGTTATTTAGAAATATCACCAGGGACCAATTTGTGCCTCCCGAGCCCAGAGCTGGGGTTGCTCTAGGAGAGGGCGGCGCGGAAAACAGAGCAGGGCGCATCTATTTGTGCTTCGGGCCCTCTTCCTGCCGCCAAGGGGACGCGGACCTCGCGTAGGTGCTCTCCGCCCCCATGGCCACTCCCGCAGCGGGAAGGTGGGGTTGTGCCGCCGCGCGGGCTCCGGCTCTGGTGAGGGTCTCGGGAGCTGGGACGCTGACCCCAGAACAGAGCGTACTGACGGGGTAGCGTCACCCTGCCTCTGAGGACGGCAGGTGCCCCGCTGGTCCTTGCTCACGGTGGGACATCCCCGAGCGGAGCAGGTTGGGGTGTCGTCTCTGGAATCAGGATGACCCCCGCCCCAGGTTTGCCCATGGCCGAGAGGCGGGAAGGGTTTGGACTCCGCCCCTGCGAGAGGGCAAGACGCCCGCCAGAGCACTGCCGCACGGGGAGGCCTGTAATGAGCCACTGGGACGGGTCTGGTTCCAAATGACTTCTATTGGCAGATTTATTTTATTTTTATTTATTCATGAGAGACAGAGAGAGAGAGAGAGAGAGAGGCAGAGACCCAGGCAGACGGGGAAATGGGGAGCCTGACGTAGGACTCGATCTCAGGACCCCAGGGTCACGCCCCGGGCCCAAGGCAGACGCTCCACCGCTGAGCCCCCCAGGTGCCCCCGATGTCGGCAGACTTCAGTGACAGAGCCGTATGACCCATCAGCAGAGATGGAGGCCCAGGGGTGTCCAGTCCCTGTTGTCTAGGGGGTGGGGGTTTTACATTTTTCAGTGTAACTGGGACATTTAACAGGAAAGTACGCGCCCACTGAAGAGCCAATCCCAACAACCATGTGCGGACACAGGGTCAGGTCCGCGTAGACCTGCAACACCGCGTGACACAGGCACCTGCCTGGCTCTCCACATTGTCTTATCCGAGGGCCTAAAAAGCAGGAAAAATGGGCATTTTATCACTGCCCGCCAGCACTACCGCGTGCCGATGTTTTCTCCTTGGGGAATGGCTTTATCATCTGTGTCTTACTGCGCTGTGCCACCTTATCATCTGCCCCATTACAGGAAATGAATGAATTTATGGGGCCCGGCAGCCTGTCAGCAAACCTCATCTTATCTGGAGGAACGACAGTTATAAAGTCAAGCCCAGGGTGACTAAGTCAGTTATGGTGAGGACCCCCCGCCGCAGGCAGTGCTTCAGTCGCGCGTGTCGCAGCGGGAACCGCCGGCCGCCCCCGCCCTGCATCCTCTCGGCCTGCGGGCACCTGCTGGGGTGCGGCCCCGGGTGCAGGGGACAGCTGGCCGCCTCTGGCCACTCGCCGAAGTCATGACCCCCGTGGACGTCGCTGCCTCCCGCCCAACGGATCGCTCCCTTCTCGCTCGCAATGTCAGGTACCCCCAGAGCCCATGTGGCTGCAAGAACCACCAGCGTGAGGCCGCCGTGTCCCGCGCCGCACGTCCAGGACCCAGAGTCGCACGTCCAGGACCCGGGGCCCCACGACGTCGGGGCAGGGCTGGGCACTGGAGCCACACACGGTGCCCGACCGGCACACTGGTGGGGAAGCCCCGGCCGCCCTGAGGCAGGACGGCAGAGGCCGGAAAGAGGCAGAAGCGCCGGGGAGTCCCAGTCCCCGCTGGGTGTCCCGAGGGAGCCACTCGTCCAGGCGAGGGCCACGCTGCATCGGTGACGGCTCCCCCCGAGGGGCCGCGGCCTGCAGGAACAGCCGGGAGCCCCCCCAGTGCTCCTCAAGGGGGGATGCCTGCAGCCCCGCCCCGGGCCTCCCCCAGCTCCGACGTGCCCGTGTCCCGGGAGAGCTTGGTTCTGGCCTCACAGGTGACAGGGTGAGCAAAGCGATAGAGACCTACCCAGCAGAGGCCGGAGGGCACCTGAGAACCCCAACCCCCAGGGCCATTTTATAGGAAATGAATTGGGTGAGCGTCTTGTCAACGTCCAGGTAGACCTGCGAACGTCAGGTCTACGTTCAGAACAGACGCACGGACTCGGAACGAACAAGATGTGCTCGGGGCTCCCTCTCCTCTGCAACGCTCCACACCCGGGGTGTCTGTGGTTACTTAGTAGCCACTAAAGGGGGAGACTCCCCAACATTGGGAGCTGGGAGCCAGGTTTATTTCTCCTGCTTCCGTCTTCCCTCCGTTCCCTCGAGCTGGGTAGGAGCCTGGCGCTGGGGCCCTTCCCCCAGCTTTCCCTGCCTGGCCCGTCTGCCCTGACTCGTTCCTACAGTAACAGGAACTCAAGCGGCGAGTTCTGGTCCACGGGCTGCAGGACGCCCACCCCCTGCGACCCTGCGGCTCCACCCCACGGGCCCCACGGATGGTGAGTTTCACGTTTTACCCCCATCACGACGGGCAGAGTGTGATACACACGAATGTTGGATTTGAGCAGCTGACTCTGAGCAGGGAGCAGCACCCCACTGCTAAGTGCCCCCGGGAGCATGTGCAGCGCTTCTCGTTGCTGCCAGACAACTCCGGTGCCGGCGTCTCCCCGGATGCCCCGGCCTGCGTGGTGCACAGATCCTCCGGGAGCGGTCAGCACCCGGCGTGAACAGGACGTCCTGGCATCGTGCCACCAGGGTTGGTCCTGCCGCCGCGAGCCCACGGTTACCTGGGATTGGCACCGCCTCCGAGTGGGTTTTGTGTCTGTTCCCTTGTCGTTCCTGTGAGACTCAGGTCGCGACAGACACTGAAGATGATGTGCGTTCTGTCCAACGGAACTGCAGTGTAGTCTTCACCGCCTCAAACGGTCCAGCCGCGCAGAACGTACACAGATCAGCCCCAGGGGCTCCGATCCCCCCACGCGGGGTGGGGCCCGCTCCTGGTGCCGACGTGCTCGTGGTGGGCATCAGCTGCACTCTTGCCAGGCGGCGAGGGACCCTCCCCGCGCGTGGCCTGGGCGGAGGGAGCGCCAGAGAACGTGCATCCTGTGGGCAGGTGGGAGTGAGGGTAGGAGCGGGCCGGCCCCACACGCGCCCCACCGCCCACCCGCCCCCAGAGAGCAGGGAGGGGCTCACTTTAGGATTCAATGTACCCCAAGGGCCTGCAACTTCCACACCGCACCCAAATCAGAAGTGGTGCCCAAGAAAGGGACGTCGTGGGGGGATAGGCAGTGATTTATATGAAAAGTCTTCCAGAGCCATGAAACCCTAACTCATATTTGCTCGGATCTTTAAAACTTTCTCCTTCATTGGAAATAATCAAAGTATGTGAGATCCCCACCGAGCTGGGAAGATCCCGGCCATACGATCACTCAGGATGCCGACAACCCCTGCGTGCCAGGTGTTCGTGATCACAGGATCATGCACAGTCGCGCTCAGGATGTCGTGCCCGTGTAAGGGACGCTCAGGAAGTCTCAGGGAGCACCGCCTCGCTCCAGGTAGAGAAGGGCCGGCGCAGCCATCACTGCCTGCCTGCCTCTGCAACCATTTTTCCTAATAAAGCAGAAAAGTAAGATGCAAGCACAAGGGAGAAACACACAAACCACCAAATAGACTAAAATATAAAATAAAAGGCAGCACATAATACAGGGAGGATACAGCACACAATTTCCACGGACGTTCTAGAAATGGGAGGGTTTCATTTGGTTTCAGAAAGACCCATAAATGTGGTTTTCCTTCCAGCCTGAAATGCTGGCAGCTCAGGAGGAAAGGGGTCGGGTCCCAGATGGGGCTTAACTGGGAGAAAAACAGTGGAGCTACATTTTGTACACAAGCAAGCACATGAGTGTGCATCCACACACATGTGCACACACGCATAAACACATGCTCACGTGTACACATGCAAGTGTACACCTGTGTGCAAACACAGGCACACACGTACATGCACAGGTGCAGACACACAAATATGTGTGCGTGCCTGCACATGCATAAACATGAATACATGCACATGTACACGGTACGCTTGTGCACATGCATGCACATAGGTGCACACATGCACATGTGCTGACACATGAACATATGCACACATTCACAGGTGCAAGCACACGTGCACACACACATAAACACATGCTCACAGCATACATGCAAATGTACACCCACCTGTGATCACATGCACACACATGTACGTGCACACATATGCAAAGGTACCCCAAGCACACATACATGCACATTCACACAGATGTACATGTGCAGACATGCCTACATGTGTGTGCGTGCACACACATGCACATGTGAATACATGCGCATGTGAACAGTACACTTGTGCACATGCATGCACACATATACACGTGTGTGCACGTGCACAATACACATGAGCACCTGTACAGGCTTGTGCATATATGTGCGCACACTCACACGTGCACACCCGCAGCCTGGGCCTCAGGAGCCGGGAGCAGAGCACGTCACTCATTTGCCGTGAAATGATGGGAAATCTGTCATTGACACTTTGTTTTCAGAGCTAAACGCCACAAAATCTGGCGGAGCCGAGGCAGTTTACTTCTCTTAGGCCCAGGCTGCTGACGTGGGGGGAGCGTCATAGGCTGGGACTGCTTTGCTGTTTAATAAGAACAGCCCCTGCCTCTTGAATGTGAAGGCCTTAGGGAGCCACTGTTGGGAGCAGGAGGAAAGTCCACGCCTCCGAGTGGCTGCACTACTGCAGGTCCTGTAGCAGAGGGGCTCCCACATGCCCAGGCCGGGACCTGGCGCCGCCCGCACCCTGCACCCCGCACACAGCCGTCCCCCAGACCGAGGGCCAGGGGCCCATCTCACAGGGGCAGGCACGGGGCGAAGGGTCCCAGGCATAGCCGCGGAGCTGACACCCAACCACTGTGCATCCTTGGACACCAAACCAACTCACAAGTGCAAAGGGATTTACTTCCAGCAATAAATGACAAGTGGGAGAGCATCCGCACTTTCCAATCTGAGCAAGAATGAAATTAAGAACTGCAAAGTTCATCCTGGTTTTGAAAAAAAATTAAACTTTTAACATTAATTGCTCCTGAACATTTGTGAGTGCCCCAAATCCTGACATAAAAGCTTTAATTTCTATGCAAAGCAGATAGGATGATTGAGTTATAATTAAAATGATAATTATACCCTTAATGCTCCATATTTGACTTTTCAAAAAAAATGTTATGCTCCAAGAAAAGCTATTTAAAGATCAGAGGAAAATGTTTGAAAATGAATGTATTCAAGACATTTTAAATCTTTTAAAATCCAGTTATTGATTTTTACATGCTTTCAAGTGTAGTCTAAAACAGTTCTTCATTTATTTTGGTCGATGGAAATAATAAAAAATCATTGGGACGTGAAAAGCTTAAATGAAGGCAGTATTCTGGAGGTTGCTATATAATGTGATAAATATTTGAAATGTTGGGGGTGCAGAGGAGGGGCGTCAGGCCTGAGCACGGGGCGCTCTGAGCCCCACAGTGGCGGCAGCGAGGAGCCCACCGGCGGAAGCCACCTCGGGCCGCCCCCCTTCCCGGCCCCTGGGTGTCACTGGGCTTGAACACTGCAAATATGACATTTCCTTTGATCCTCTATCGACCGTTTAGAATTAAAAAGAACACCTAAAGCTATAAATCAAATGTCAGGTGCAGAAGTCTGGTGGAACCCTATCAATACCCCATGATGCGTGGCTTGCGGGGGGCCTCGGACATCCGGGGGCAGCAGGGCGGCAGGCGCTGCGGTTGGGGAGCATGGACACTCAGGAGGCCGCGTGTGGGCTGGGCCTGACCGAGCCGTGGCCGCAGACGCTCCTCGAACCCCTCGCCCAGGCCCCAGACGTCCCAGGAGAGGACACTGCGGCCGGGAGGAGGGAGGCCGGGGAAGGAGGCTGCCCCGAGGGCTCGCTTGCACGGTGGCTGCGGCACTGGGGTCACAGCGCGGCGTCCACAGAGCCGGCGCCAGCCCCACCCTGGCCTTTCTGGGAGACGCTCCTGCCCCCTCTTCCGCCTGAAGGGCCCCGACTCTTCCAGGAAATTCCACAGCAGCAGTGAAACACCCAAGGAGCAGAAGAGGCCCCGACGGCACAGGCGCAGCGGCGTAGGCAGAGCCCCCCGGGTGGGGTGGGGTTCCCCCTTGGAGAGGCCGGCCTTCCAGAATCTGCAAGAACTTCCCACCCTCAGCATGTCTGTGTGCTGATGGACAGGCCTCCCACGGAGGCCCGTGACTGCAGGTGGACAGACCCCGCGTTTCGGAACCTCAGGTCGCTTGTCGGGCACCCTACAGTCTGCACGTCCGCGTGGGTGTTTGCAGACCCCAGGGGACGCAGGCAGAGGGCTGGAGGCAGTGGACCCCGAAGGCGCTGTAGCGGGGCTCCGTGCGAGCCCATCACCCAGTGGGTCCCGCGGGGGGACCTGCGACGGCGGGGACATCCTGGGGCCAGGCTCCCTCGGGGCCTCCCCTCCTGCGACCTGGGTGCTGCTGGGGAGGGTGTCGGCGTCTCTGGCTGCGAGGACACCGGGGAGGGTGGCCAGGATGCACTTCCTGGGATGAGCCCAGCGGGACCTGGGGCCGTGGGCCCGTGGAGCTCCAAACGTCAGGCCCGGGCAGCAGGAACCGCGACCCCAGGCGCCGCAGGCCTCACCACCAGCCTGTCCCTCCGTCAGAGCGGCCCAGAGTCAGCCTGCGGAACGTGCCGACCCACGGCTCTGCCGTCACCAGGTAGCGCTGCCCGCGGCCCAGACCCAGGGCGGGGACCACCCGCTGGCCTGGGCATCCTGGAACATCTGCGGACTCGCAAAGCCACCAACGTGAGCAGACGTCCCTGTGGGAGCTTCGTGCAGCAGAAGTGTGGCCCCTGCAGCCTCGCCTCCTCGCTGTCCCCACCGGGAGGCCCCGCGGCCCTGCAGCGCAGCCGGTCCCCAGGGAGCAGTGACTGCAACCCTGGCGGCTCCCGCAGGACACTGTGCGCCTTCCCGGTTCAGGGACAGTCGCTGCAGCGACCCATACATGCGGGGACAGGCTCCCAGGAGGGGCGGTGGCCCATCTGCTGAGCGTGGGGTCCCAGCCTCGTGCTGCGCAGTGGGCAGCCCTCACCGGGTTCCCCGCTGCGCACGCCGACGCAGGTGGGCAGAAACAGACCCCGCTCCACGTGGACCCGGGTGCGCGGCTCACACTGTGCTCCCGCCCCGGGGAAGGCAGGCAGTCGCCGAGCAGGCCGTGCAAGTGAGGGAGGCCGTGCACGCACCTGTGCTCTCCTGTCTGCACACTGTCGTCGGGTCGAGATGAGGGGAGGCCGCGGGTGCCCATCACAGCACTGCACGGAAGAGCCAGCACCTGAGCAGCCTTGGCGCGCTTCCTGACTCTACAGAAGCAGGTAATCCAGGGGGACAGCCCGGGACGGCGGGCTTTGGGAGGAGGAGCGCAGACAGGAGTTCCCGGCCCTGTGGTGGGCCCCCTCCCCCACCCGGAGCTGACAGTGGCCGGCACGTCCCCGGGGCCCTGGCCTCGCTCCCGGAGGACGTTTCCGCACCGCCGGTGTCCAGGAAGGGCAGGTGCCAAGGCCCCGGGAGAGGACGCAGCAGAGAGCAGAGGTGGGCGCGGGGCCGGCGGGCCGACTGCAGTTATTTTTCTGTTCCATTTCACCTCCAAGTTGAATTATTGATTCTAATACTTTATTTTCACACGAGTTTATTTGAGCGACAGATGCTACTCAGGTAGCCGCCGAAGCAGAAATGAGATTCTGGTAATTAAGGATTCCACCCGGGGTCGAGCACCGGCGGGGATTAGGCTGCTCAGCGGAGTGAGCACAGAGACTCGGGGGGATTAGGACACCAAGTCAATAATTTCTTCCAGTTTCTTAAATTACACTTCGGTTCTCAGGAAGGCTTAGGATCCGGCCCATTGGCTCCAGAGAGAAATTCATTTAACTTGGCTTCCATCCTTCAGGGCGGGGACTGTCCCGGGGGCAGCGGGGCTGCGGGCGGGCGGGTCCCTGCGCAAGAGCATCCGCCTCAGGCTGCCCGCACCTCCCAGCGTTGGCCTACGTCCCTGTCCCACCTGGGGCTGGCGAGTCACAGCCTGCATCCCGGGACTTGGAGGGCTCGGCCGCGCGGCTCCCACTTGACCTGGGGCCCCCGAGCAGCCCTGTGCCTCCGGCTCAGACGGGCATCCAGCGCTTGTGCAAGCATGTGGGCAGCTGCAGGCTCACACCCGTCCCCACTCTGCGCCAGGGTGTCCGTGCCCCCGCATCCTTGCACGGCCAGCATGTCCCGCATCCCAGGGCAGGTGAGCCCAGGACACCAACCCCCCCCACTGCAGAGCAGACGCACCCCCGGAGCAGCACCACCACCCCCTGTGCTCACAGCTCCTTTACAGCCAAGTCTACACTGTTGGTGGGCCTGGGAGGACCGGGCCCGAGTAACTGAAATCCGCATTTACCTCGGAGCACGGGGCTGAACGGTGAGGCTGTGGGATGGGTGTTGCCGAGCTCGCAGGCCGCACTGTGGCCCGGGTCATACGGCTCCACATTCCACCTTCAACCTCGATCTTGACCGAAGGGTAGCCTCCTCCTCTTTCTAACGGTGTCTCCTCCTTCCCTGACCTGGGAGTTGGGGGGTCAGGCTGCCGATGGGCGAGGTGGACCTGCGCCAGCGCCCAGGGAGATGTCCCATCGGAGCCCACACCGTGTCACCCCGACCCGGAGCGCACCCGGCACACTGGGCCTCCCCGGGGGCCACGTGGTCCCCTCTCCTCTGCTCGCCTTCCCACCATGCCGCACATGCAGTAGGAAGGCCTGCCTCTCCACCCTGGGTCTCGGCGGCCTGTGGTTTATCAGCGGCTGACCTGCCCCCGGAGAAGCCCGGGTATCATCCTCCAGGAGCGCTTCTCCCCGGGCCTGGCGGGAATCCGCAGTAATTCTCATCCCATGGGCACCGGGCCCCGGAGAACACCGGCCATGGACGTGGGCCGGCTGCACAACCGCCGCAGCAACAAGTTGCGGGGGGCTCTCCCAAGGCCAGGGTGGTCGACCAGGGTCCGGTGCAGAAGGAAGGGGAGACGCTGAGTCCAGACGAGCACAGAAACGGAGGCTGCGCCGGCCAGCAGACGGAGGGAGCCGCAGGCAGGAGCAGCTCTAGGCGGACGGGGGGGCAGGTGCCTGGGGAAGGTGGGAAAGCCCCATAAAGCAGGAGCGCGGGAAGACGGCTAACGGGAGATAGGGTCTGGCGCTTTGAACGGGAGGTGGATTCGCGGCAGACGGTGCCTCAGCGCCCGCACCCTGGGCCGCCCCTGGAGACCCGGGCCGAAGACGTTCAGCCGGCCGGGCCAGACCCGGAACGTGGATGTAAACACCCAGCAAGGCCAGAAACCAAACAAGCAAATTATAATGTGTGATTTTCTTGAGATCCCTGCTGTTGGGACAGTGGTCGTTGGTACTGGTAAGCTTCACGGAACCCATCAAACTTTAAATCTAAGCGAGAAACCAAAGAGCATCAGGGCGGCTCTCAGCTGGATGTGCCTCCGAAGCCCCCACGACCACCCCGGACTGCGACAGGGCAGCCCCGCAGAATCTGCGTCCGGGAGCAGAGCCGCTGGGGCTGCCATCGGCACGTACTGGTCAAGCAGGTGGCCACGACCGTGACCTGCACGGAGACGGTGTGCCTGTTAGCGAAAGTAAGATCGAAAGTCAACCTCGCGGCAGCTGCCGCCGACCCCGACATCCCGGCATTTGGGCAACGGGACCATTTGTTTCTAATCGAGTTCGTCGCTCGGTCGCTCCAGAGCCGCGGCCGACGTCCGTCGGTCACGCCGTGAGGCTAGAGTCCCGAACCTCCCAGAAGCTGCTCCCCGGAGCATCAGTCCCTCAGGCGCCACTCACAGGGTTAACTGTGGGGCACGGAGCAGGTGCGGGTCCAGTGCAGGTCCCCGTTAGCCAAAGAGCCCCATCGCATACAAGGGTCGCCTGTTTTGTTTACCCCGTAGGAAATCTCCGTCGTGGGCCTAATAGGATCCGATCCTGGCCAAAATCAGCTTATGAGAAACCACATCTCTTTGTTGTAGAAAACCATTTTTATAAACTTTTTCCATTAGGAAAAAAAAGTGGCGACGTGACGACGGTGTCATGCGGGAGCTGTCGGCACAAAGTCCCGTGGCAGGAAACGCGCCTCCAGGAGCTCCGTACTGATTTCCTGGGGGGCCTCCCATGACTCCGCAGACGCTCTCGTTAGGCTCCCCGGTATCGAACGAACCCTGCGCGCAGGAGACACGGAGTCCGAGACAGAGACACGGGAACGAACGCCCCGCCCACGTGAGCTTGACGTCCCGACGGCTGGCGTTGACCGGTGCGTCCGTGTCCCGGCGGCGAGCATCCTCGGCACAGATAAGCTCCTCCTCAGTCGTCGGTGCAGATGCCCAAGGCACCGTGTTCAGGTGTAGCGAGTCCCACATCGCCGTCCGACGGCGGGGCCCGGCCTCCTGTTGTTCCCGTCCACGTTCACATGATAATCAAGATCAGAAGTTCTCGGCAAGCCCCCCCCCCCCACACACACACACTCTGGCCAACGAATAAACCCAGGCGTAGACACAGGGCCAAGCCGCCACCACCACTGCGGGTGTCCCTGTGCTGCCCTGGTGGCCGCGCAAGGAATATGCCGTGAGGGGCCCGGAGGTATGCACCAACCCACGCACACCCTCCCGCTGGTGTCCAAACCCCAACGGCCTCGTGGCCTCTCGGACCCAGACACGGGAGGCCACTCCCTGACCGCCCTGCTCGGACGCTTCCCTGCGCCCCCAGCCACCCACCACGGCGCGGGGTCAGCATGGGCCGCAGGCGGCCGCCGAGCACCTGAGGCTGACCGGTGGGCAAGGAGGCACACAGCTAGCGACGTCCAGGACGTCTTCCCCGGGCAGGGGCGTCTGCCGTCTCCCTGGACGTGGTGCCGTCCGCCGTGTCCGCTCCTGAGCACGGGGACGTCCTGGCCTCTGCCCCAGGTGGGCATCACAGTCCGGCCGGTGGGGCCATCGGAAGTGGTGGAGCCAGGCAGGCGGCGGCACAGGGACAGGCGCTCTGGCCAGAAGGCCGGCCACGGCATCTCCAGCAGCGCGACCATCTCGGGAGTTGGGAGAGGGAGCAAGGAAGGCAAGAGCGCTCGGGCTGCGGCCAGGCATTCGCTGGGAGCCAATGGGGTGCACGGCCAAGGGACGATGGAAGGGGCCCGAGGACGGCGCTGGCAGGGGCACCACGGGCCTGATGGCGCCTCACAGCGAGTAAGAGGCCGCGACCAGAGCCGTCACTCCCGCCCGCGGCCGCTCCGGGTCCCCGGCCTCTCCTCTCACACGCGCTGCGGGCGACACATCTCAGCACCCCCACCTTGGGGACGCCACAGACCCCACTGCCCGCGGCAGACCCTGCAGGAGCCCGTGGGCCGGGAGGGGCAGCGAGCACGCCTCACCGAGCACGGGCACAACCCTTCGTCTCCCACCGGAGAGAGCTTACCCTCTTCCCCTTCCTTTCGCCCCACACAGCTCAGTCTGGGCCCCTCACCCCACCCCACAGTCCCACCGCCAGGTGCTCACCCTCGGGGTCGCCCTCAGCACCCTCACCCCACGCCCATGCCCCGGCCCTGCCCCGGCCGCAGACGCCGCCTTCTGTTTTGCATTTATGTCTCGAGAAAGGCATTGCCCTGGCGACACTCCTCGAAGTGTCGGTGAGTAGAGTCTGTTATGCGGGCTGCAACGCCATCTGGACTTCCTGATGAAAAAGCTGGACACGGTTAGGCAAGATTTTTATCAGATCTGAAAGAGGAAGGGAAAAAAAGAAGCCTTGAATGCATTACCATCTTCCAAGGTTGATGTCAGATTTTTTCCCCCTTGTCGGCTGCAAAACAAAGACGACAAACCAGAGGCGCTGAGGATACAGACGTGCATCTCCGGAGGAAGATGCCAAAGGAAGTGGAGCATAAACAAAAAATACATTGGTTTTGGTTTTACCAGAAACTGGACAGACTTCGGTCGGTATGGTCGTTTGTGGCGGGTCCAGGCCGTCCCAAGGAGGGCCCTCAAAGTGCAAACGGGAAGCCCCAGACGCTCACAACCAAACAAGAGCTGCTCTCTGAAACCTATTAACGGCGTCTTCAATGCGCAGGAGAGGAAAGACTGAGGGAGGCCAAGGATGGGGCCTCGTGAGGGTGACTGCGCGGAGATCCCCCAGCCCGCACCCTCTGGACGGGACACACTCTTCCAAAAAGGTTCAAATTCTGGTCAAAGCATGTCGGTATCTTAGCAACACACTTGCGACCACCCGGCTTTGCCGGCAGAATGAGTTCTCGGGTCAGGGCACCCCCGCAGCAGGGGCTCCGGCTCGGACAACGGGCCGCACCACCCATCAGCTGCAGCGCGGGAGAACTCACTCCTTTCTAAGCGCGTTGACTCGGGAAGATGTCTTCATGGAGAAGGACCAGAGCTTGGCCTCAGGTCAAAAGCATTTCGTCTAATTAGGGGATAAACAGGCTGCACAAAGTGATGGTGATCGATCCTAAAGAAGTAATTGATGTAACATTTCCTGTTTTCTCCTAAACATTTTATTGCAACAAGCACGGCTCATTAATGCACGTGCAGAAGCCAGGGGACGTGAGATGCCACGTCGGACGGGAAACAAGTCCCCTCTGCGGCGGTCAGAGGCCCCTGGTGGGAATCGGTTCTGCAGCCCAGGTGTCTCTGAGCCACCGGTCCTCGGGCTGCCGTCCCCGCAGCTTCCAAGGGGAGAGGACGCCCACAGCCTGCGTCGGAGCCGCCACCCGGCCCCAAGGCTCGTCCAGAGGCAGACGCGCTGGTGGCCTTACTGTTAGGGTCACGGGAAGTCCCCACACAGCCCCTGAGCTCCCACGGCAGCAGAATGCTCCTCTCTGCACGGCACTAACCGCACCCCGGCCTTAGAGGAAGGCAGTGGAACCCCGACCCCGTGTCCGTAGCAGAGGGTGGACGTATGGTGGGCCGTGGGCAGAGGTGGGCAGACCCTGCCGTGAGCAGTGTCCACGGTCCCCTCCGCGCACCTGCCGGAGTGCGACCCAGCTCTCTCGTCCCCACGTCAGACTCCGGCTCTGCGGTCGGCTCCGAGGTTGGCTCCCAGGTGGGCTCCCAGGTGGGCTCCCAGGTCAGCTCCGAGGTCGGCTCCCACACTCTCCCAGACCCTTCTCACCTTGAGACTCAATCTAATAAAAGTCCACCTGCCATCACACCGGGTTACACCCAAAGGAGCCGCCCCAGTTTCATGTTTGTTCTGAACAAATTTGAAATGTGACCCAGCCAAACAGACTGCGTCACCACTTTGTGAGGCTTTTTCATATAAACGCCCTTTGATCACTGTCACTGTTAACACACCGTCCACTGGGGTTCGCTGGGACTTCTGCACCTACCTTCTGCCGTTTTCTTGTCTCGTGTTGTGTCAGACTTTGGCATCTGTGTGACTCGGCCTCATAGAATGAGTCGCGAGTGTCCTCTCCTGTATCTGTTGGACGACTTCTAAAAGTATTGGTATTAATTCTCTGAATGTGTAGTAGAATTCACCAGTGAAGCCGTCTGGTCCTAAGCTTTTCTTTGTTGGTTTTTAACTTTTTAAAACTAAAATATAGTTGACTTTTTTTTTTGCTAATTCAATTTCTGTCTTTTGTTATAACACTGTTTTATATTGTTATATTCAAGGCATTCGATTTCCTCATTCAGTTTGGGGAGGTTATACGTTTCTGGGGATTTATCCATTTCTTCTATATTATTCGATTTGTTGGCACATAATTGTTCATAAGAGTCCCTTATGATCATTTTCATTTCTGAGGCACATGTTGTAATGTCTCCTCTTTCATATCTAATTTTGAGTTTTCTCTCTTTCTTTCTCAGTTAACCTAGCTGAAGATTTGTCCATTTTGTTTATCTTTTTCGCAAAACCAGAGCAAATTTCAAAACTTTGTGGATTTTTTTTCCGTTGTTTCCTATTCTCAATTTATTTCAGCTCTACTCTTTATTATCTCCTTCCTTTTGCTACCTTTGGGCTTAACTTGTTCTTCTTTTTCTAGATGAGGTGTACAGGTAGGTTCTCTATTTGAGATCTTTCTTCTTTTTCGCTGTTGGTGTTTATTGCTCTGACTTCCCTCTTAGCTCAGGTTTGGCTGCCTCCCATAAGTTTTAGTGCTGTGCTTTCATTTTCATTTGTTTCAAGACATTTTTTTTAGTGTCCTTTCTATTTCCTCTTTGAACCAATAGCTATTCAAGAGTGTGCTCTTTGGTTTCCATTTATTTGTGGACTTTCCCCCTTAAAAAAAAAATCTAGTTTCATTCCATTGTGGTTGGGAAAGAGGCTTGGGAGGATTTCTATATTCTTAAATTTGTTAAGACTTGATGGGTGACCTAACATGTGATTTATGCTGGAGAATACTCGCTGGGTGCTTTAGTAGGACGTGTACTCTTCTGCTTGGGGATGGAGAGTTCTTTACCTGCCTGTTAGATCCGCTCGGCCTATATTGTTGTTCAATCCACCTGTTTATTGACTTTTTATCTTAATGTTCTATCCATTATTGAAAATAATAGTCTCTTATTATTTCACAATACTTTATGAAAATGTAATATTATCGTTAGTATTATTAATGGCATTATGTATAATCTACTCTTCTTGTGTTGATGTCGATCGCCCCCTTCAGGCCTGTCAATATTTGTTTTCTATATTTAGGCGCTCTGATATTGGGTGTATAGATGTTTATAATTGTTAAATCCTTCTGTTGAACTGACTCCTTTGTCATTGTATAATGACCGTCTTTGTTTTTTGTTACGGTTTTTAGTAGTTTACTATTTTGTCTGGTAGGAGTATAGCCGCCTCTCCTTTCTTCTGGTGGCCATTTGAATGGACTGTCTTTTCCATCCCGTCTCTCTCAGCCTACATGTGTCCTCACATATAAAGGGGACCTCTTGTAGGCAGCATATCACCGCACCGTGTGCTTGTTTCAGCCACTCCAAGCCTTTTGTTCGGGGAGTTTAATCCATTTTACATTCAGAATCATTATGGGCAGGAGAGGACCTACTATTGCCATTTTGTTACTTGTTTTCTATCTGGTTTATGATTTTTTTTTTCTTTTTTTGTTACTTTGCTCCTCTCTTGTCCTCCTTTGTTACTTGGTTGTGGCTTTTTTTTTTTTTTTTTTTTTTTTTTGCAATGATGTGTGTTGATTCTTTTCTTTTTATCTTTTATTCATCTATTGCAGTTTTTTTGTGGCTGCCTTAAGGCACACATAAAATATCTTGTAATTTTAGTTATTTTAGGTTGGTAAAGATTGCATTTCAGTCACACACAAAGTCACTCACCACACTACTGTCGTGTAGTCTGTCTTTGGTGTGTCTACTCCGTCCGCCTTCAGGAGTGAGATTTAGGCCTTCATATGTTTTCACGTGGCTATTTGGAGTGTTTTTGTTTTAATTTTAATAACTTACTTCAGCATTTCTTGTAAGGCAGGTCTAGAGGTGATAAACTCCCTCAGTTTTTGTCTGGGAAAGTCTCTATCTCTTCTTCATTTTTAAAGGGTAGTTTGCCAGGGATAGTACTTGGTTGGCTTTCTTTTTCTTTCAGTACTTTGAATATATCACCCACTGTCTTCTGGTCTCTGAGGTTTCTGCTGAGAAATTTACTGGCAGTCTTGTGGGTGTTCCCTTGTATGTGATGTCACTTTTGTCTTGCTGCTTTTGAAATTCTCTTTGTCTTTGATTTCTACAACATAATTACAATGTGTCTCCAAGTAGACCTCTTTATGTTTAATCTATTTGGAATCTGGTGGCTTCTTGAATCTGTATGTCTATTTCCTTCCCTAGATGTTGAGGGGGAGGTTGTCATTATTTCTTTAAATATCCTTTCTGCCTCTTTTTTCTTCTTTGCTGCTGTTGGACTCTCAAGAACATATTATGTTCCTTTGGAAGCATCCTATAAATCTCATAGGCTTTTTTCACTACTTTTCATTCTTCTTTTGTTTTTTCTCCTCTGGATAATTTCAAATGCCTTGGCTTTGAGTTCATAGTTACTTTCTTTTCCTTGATTGAGTCTGCTATTAAAGCTGCCTGTTGCATTTTTTTTTCATTACAGTCATTGTATTCTTCAAATACAATGCATTTGTATGCTCCAAAATGTCCATCTGGTTCCATTTTATGATATCTATCTCTTTGTTAAACTCATCATTTTGTTCATGTATTGTTTTCCCAATTTTATCATGATGTCTATCTTGGTTCTCTTGCAGCTCAGTGAGCTTCCTTAATATCATTATTTTGAATTCTTTGTCAGGAAATTCATGGATCTCCATTCCTTTGAGGCTGGTTACCAGAAAGGTTTTGTGTGTTACTAGAAAGGCTACAAGTAGCCTTGCTTTGCTGTCTATACATTTGAAGGAACAGTCACTTCTTCCAGAGTGAAAGCGCTCACCTCCATGGGAAAGGTCTTCACTGGCCAATGAGTGCAAGGATGCCAGCCGGATGGCATGCTTAGTGGTGCCAGATTTGCCACGGGTTCCAGGGAGTGTGACAGAAGGGAGTCCAGGTCACAGGTGTGCACATGACAGTGGTGAGACCAGGGCATGGGGGCAATGCCTTTCTCGTTCGTGGAAGTCTACCTGAAAGAAGAAGCATTTTCTGGGCCATCTCTGTCCTGTTTGTTACACATAGTAAAAAGGGCTGGGATGTATGTATCTCTCTCGTCTCAAGTATCTCTATGAGCTTGAGGAAATGCACAATCGTGGCCAAGTCCTGGTGTTAGTGCCTCAGATGCACTATTTGAAATTATTTAGCAATTTTCATCTACTTCATTACTCCTCCTCCCCAGAACCTATTTTCAGGGTAAAGAAAGAACACTGGGGGAGGAGGGAATGAATCATCAGACAAAGGCATTTCGAGTTTGTCCTTAATAGCATTCATAAGTGAGTGTGACACTGATGTCAATGGTGATATTGCAAAACAAGTGTTAGCATACTTTATTATTTAGCCAATAACTAAAACACTCTTCTTGAATTTAACAAAAGCTGGGAAAGTAAATATTACTTCCTTTATGGAACAACTACTTTTTCCATTGTGAATCTTTTTCTCTTGATGCACTGAAATGGCTCTTGTTGTTCATGTCTTTTTAAATCCTGATGAACTCAAACAACCATGAATCAATCCCAAACAGAGGACCTCATCTGTTAGCACCCTCATATTAGCACACTAATGACATTTTAAAGATTCTAATTAAACCCAGATGCAAAATATCTTCCCTGAGTACATCGGAAATCACGAGAATAAGGAAAAGAGAAATACCATATTTTTCCAATGCAGTTTCAGTTTATTTTCTATATTTTTTTGTATTCCAATTTTAAGTTGATTGCTATAGTAGTAACCACCATTAACATGTATAAACAGATCTGTGGTTATCTAACAATTTAGGTAATTGTGAATAGCTGCAAATTTACTTAAGTAGGTGTAAAACTACCTGCGCACATAACCCTCAGCCCTCAATTATCAAGATAATGAACTTGTGGTCTCTCGTTGTAGGCTTTTCTAAAATCCTCAGTTAGTAAAAATGCCTTAGAAGGTACACTGTGGCTAAAAGCCCAAATGTCGGAGCCAGAATTCAAACATGTGGATGTGATTCTAATCCAACACTGACTGGCTGAGTCAGCTCCTGTGTCTCAGCCTTGGCTGCCCATCCATAAAGCATTCATCCCACTGCGCCTGGTTCCTGGGAACTGCCCCGGGTGGGCAGTGGTGTTGGCACCGCTCTCCTCTCACCTGCCAGAAGAGGGGGCCTTCAACTGCCACCCAGCCGCTGAGTCCCCCGGGCCTCCAGCCACTCTCCACTGAAGGTGCTCAGGAGCCAGATGGCAAATTCATGAAATAAACAGCAGAAAACGGGTAGTGTAATCGATTTATCAGACACAGGAGAGAGAAGGTCAGCTCCTGATGTTACTTAACCTTTGTTATCAACATAGCATGAGCCATTCACATAACTATCCCCCTTTTTTTACTTTATGCAGATCATTTATTTTAAAAAAATAAGAACTATATTCCTCATTTTTCCTAGACTGTTTATTCTTATTGTAACCTTGTAGAATTTTAAAATGCCACAATACCTGACCTAAAGTGCCTTCATGTCTATGAAATTTTATTTACAGACATGACCATCCCCAGCCCTGTCTACTCATATCTATCCCATCATATGTAGGAGGGTCTTCCTATCCACTGGCAGAGAATCCTCTTGTTCAGCAAAATCCCATCCCTTTGGGGAGGCAGCAGCAGAGGGAACCTCACTGGATTTGTTTGTTTGGTCTCGACACAGGAAGAGGGAGGTATACGGGTCATGGTCTTCCTTGAGGAGCCGAATTTGGCGGGGGTCACTGTGTGGCACCGAGTGGGGTGAGGCCTGCAGAAGCCAACGGGGGAGATGGGAGGGGAGGCACAGAGCTGGCGAGAGGGAACGGGCAGCCGCGTGGGGGCCCGAGACGACCACATGGTAAGATGGGCTAATGTCTCGTGGCACACGCCCCTGCTCTTGCAGGGAGAGGTGGCCCGTTCCTAACCCCAGGAGAGGTGGAGGGCCTGGCCCACGCCAGCCCAGCTGTGTCTCCTGACTGCTGACCCGCAGGCCGGCTCCATGTGTCACACGATCCTGGCAGGTGAGGGGCCATTGCGGCAGGAGCGAATGCAGCATGGGAAGTGGGGGTTACAGCCATGGAGCAGGCGGGGTCAGCGCATGGAAATCACAGAGAGGAAACATCGGGGGTGAAGGCGGTCCTGGCTAAACTGACCAACAGGACCCTCGCTGAGGACGGGCCAGATGGTCAGGCGTCACCTGGGGGAGCTGGGGACGAGGACCTGGGTCGGGTATCAGGTATGGAGAGCGGGGGCTTCTGGTCTTGAGGAGATTGAGTGATGTGGGGAGGAACATGGAGGCCCAGACGGCAGGGTTGGTTGAGCACAGCTCAGGGGAAGCTCAAGGAGCTCGGCCAACGAGACGACACATCGCTGTTGGTTCGTTGCACTTACCAATCCCTGAGCAGCCTGCAGACAACGCCAGAGTGGGCCATGTGGCCTGACATTCTGACTCGGTGGTCCTTGAGGGATCTGCGGGCCTGTACGCAGCCCCAGGTGGCTTCCTGTCCCCTGCGAAGTCCTCCTCCAATTACCAGGGGTCATTTGCTCCCTAAACTCCTACAGTGAAGACACTCATAAAACCCAAATATGTGTGGGGCACTTGGGGGCTCAGGGGTTGAGCCTCTGCCTTCAGCTCAGGGCGTGACCCCGGGGTCCTGGGATCGAGTCCCACGTTGGGCTCCCTGCAGGGATGGAGCCTGCTTCTCCCTCTGCCTGTGTCTCTGCCTCTCTCTGTGTCTCTCATATACGAATAAATAAAATCTTTAAAAAAACCTTCCACATTCCCTGCCTCCCGCCTCCGTGGCTGGGTCTGCATTCGTCAGGCTCAGGTGCTCAGTTTGGTCTGAGAACGCAAGCCATGCAGCCCGGCCTTCATGGGCTCTGCGCCCCGCCGGCTCCCCGGAGGCAGATGGGCCCCGGGGTCCGACCGCAGGAGCGTGCCCGGGAGCCCCGTGCTCCGGGCAGGGAGGTGGCCTTGTCTCGGCCTGAGCTTGCCACTCTGTAAAGCAGGGTGATACGCAAACGCCCCCAGGACAGTAACGTCCAGTAAGGGAAACGGCGCGCCGGGCGCTTAGCAGCTGCACGTGGCGCGTCCTTGAGAAACGGCGGCTTCCGTCCATCACCGGGGTTCTGTTTCCTGCGTCATATGCTGGGCCTCTTCACACCGAGGACCTTGTCTTCCTCGTCTCTGTACCTCATCAGGGTCTTGCTCAATGAGTTCTGGTTTATTCTTTCCCCCAGGGGATGGGTGTAGCAGTGAGTGTGGAAGTGCTGCGCACGCCGTGTGCACCATGGCTCCTCCGGGGTGAGCGCTCCCTGGTGACAGCTCCAGTTCCGTTCCTGCCCACCTTTGGGGGCGCCTCGGGAGCCAGGTGCGCTGGCCCAAGCCCCCGAGGCAAACACACACCTCGATTGGGGCACACGGTGCACGTGCTGACGCTGCGGTTGCCAAGGGGAGTGAGGAGGGGTCGTCCCCCGGCATCCGGGCCGTCGGGGTGACGCTCGTGCCAACAGTCACACAGTAATGTGGCCCGCGGGTGAAGTCAGACAGAAGGGGCCAAAGTCAGGGGACCGTGAGCAGACGGGTAGCCCACAGCACGGGGCCACGCGGCTCCAGACAACATGGGACGTTCAAACACGCTGTTGCCAAGGACACTGTCTCCCGAGTGAAAGAGTGTCACAACTTTAAAGCTGAGGAAAGATCAAGTAAAGAGCTCAGCTCGGCCCAGAACTGACTGACGTTTTCGCTGGACGGGGTGACACGCGTGTACGCTCTCCCCAGGCTCTGGGTCCGTGCGGGGGCGACAGCAGGCCAAGCGCAGCCTCCAGGAGCCGTGCTACAGCGGGGCCGGGCTTGGGGGGCCAGGGTGCCGGGAACGCAGCCGGCAGGACGGGCCTCAGCGCCGTCGGGGTTGACTCCGGATTCCACGAGGTTCCACCTCCGTGCGTCCTCGGCTGTGCCCAGTGGGTCCCTCACGCGGCTGGTTGCCAACAAAACGTTCATTTCGTGCAAGGAAGTGACAAGCGTTCCTCTGTGGTTTCTAAGAAACTCTGTCTTGCACATGTCTGGGCAAGAGCCGCGTCACCCACGGGTGGCCCCCTGACCCACATGGAGGCATCGCCTCCCCGCTCGGTCCCACCTGGGATAACCCCGGGCCGTCGGCACAACTCCACGTTCAGAGAAGAGGACACCGAGGCCTACGTCACTTTCAGAGTCGGGCCACGGTCCAGCAGCAACCCCAGGGTCTGAGTCTGGGCCAGGACGACTCCAGCATCCACCCTGAGCCCCGGCCAAGGGCCCTGTGGTCCATGCATGGTGTCTACCGGCCTGCCCTGTCTGCGTCCTTCACCGCAGCCTAACGAGCCACGCCGCCACACAGCAGCTTCGCAAGCCAGGCTTTTGTTGGGCTCCCGCACCTACCGTGCAGGCAGGGCTCGGCGGGGATGGTGCTCCTCTGCTTCTGGGCCTGAGGTTCCCTCCCTGGGGGCGCCCGGGGGACACAGGGTGGTGCTGGCTGTGGCCTGGGGGCCCCTCTCGGGATTCCTCCTGGCTGGGTTCCAGGAGGGAGCACCCCGGGGACCGGGCGCAGGTCACGTGTCCGCTGGGACGGTGTCCAGGGGAGGACGCAGAGGAGGCACGCGGGGGTTAGCGGCCAGACGAGCTCGCAGGACAGGCGACGCCGGCACGGCCATGCTTGGAAGACGCAAGCTGCCAGACAGCAGGACGTCCTGGCCTTGGGGCCCACGCCGTGTCCTGCTGCCGCCCCCGGGAGGGGACCCCAGCCACAGGAGGGGCTGGAGGGGCCACGTGCTGCCAGCCTGGCACTGGGACTGGGGGCTGCGTGCGCAGAGTCCTCCCAGGGCGCTGGTCAGGCCCCGCGGCTCCCGGGCCCCAGCACGGCCCCTCACCTGGCTTGTCCCTGTGGCCCGTGGACGACGGAAGCGCTGACCCACGGCAGCGCCTCCTGGCCTTGGTTTCCTCCTCTGGCCGTGGCCCCTGGCTGCCCGAGCACCACTGCTTCTGGAGACACAGCAGGCGTCCCCCAGGGGAAAGCATATCACCCAGGTCCCCGCTGGAGAATCGGAACCAGGCCGTCGGGTCGCCCGGACGCCACGCCACACACAGGGATGCCACACCTCCGAGGGGCGGAGGTGGCCCACCTCGGGGACTCCAGGCTCAGGCCTCTTCTGCCCCGGGGGCCCAGTCGGGACATCCTCATCTGCCGTGACTTCCTTCAGGTCTGTTAGGGCCCCTGCATGATTCGAGGTAGAGAAGAACTGAAGAGTCTATGCATCTGAGTTACGGAGTTGGGCCTGGAAATTAATGAGGCTTGATGGCCATCGTCAGCAAACCCGGAATCACGACGGGACCTCGAGGTGCGCCTTCCACGGACACGCAAAGGGCCGCGGGCACGGAGCCACTCAGCAGGGTCTCTCGGGGCCGCTGGGAGCCGCCCTTGCGCTGCCCGGTTCCGGAGGGGGGCCCAGCCGGCCACGACCCCTGGGGGCGGCCACCTGCCCAGCGCGCCCCAAACTTACCATGCGGGGGGCCACCCCGCAGGCACGAAGGGACCCCGGGGGGGGCGGGTGGCGCCCTGAGCTCCCAGATCCGGGCCGGCCCCACCCATATGCAAATCTAACCTTTCCGGTATCTCAGCATCATAAACCTAAAGACGGGATTTCAACGAGAAAATATTTACTGGAGGCTTTTTCTCTTTCATAATCTATCGATTTTAATATCCTTCCCACTTTGGCTAAATGTCAATTTTACCCTGAGGACTGCTGTTGCAAACTTGAACACATTTTATTTATTTATGGCATTCAAAATATTAGCGTTGGAAACGAGTGCAGTGTGAGTCTTCCGGTGTTCCCGCTCAGAGTTTATTTTTCCTGTTGGGATAACGCTGGTGATTCGCCACGGTACCTGGGGCCAACGGGCGGCGCGGCAACCTCCGGCCAAAGCCGAAGCGCGTGTCCCACAGCGACGCGCGGTCACCACCACGGGGCCGCCTTCCCCACTAACCCTTTGGGGCCGGAAGCACCCTATGGTCGCTCTCAGCCAGAGGCCACGTCCTCTCCCCCGACCATTTCCACTGCACTCGTCGTGCATGAACGGCCCCCGCGCTGCCCACGGCAGATCCGGGCACGTCGGAGCCCCGGGCGGCTGCCAGGACGAGCCCCATGTCCCGGGAGGCTGGGCCCGCCCCGAAGGACACGCCCCCCGCTGCTGTGAGGGCCCCCGCGGGCGCCTTCTCGGTCACCAGGAGCGGTACAGCCGACGCCGCTATTTCCTGGTCAGTGAAGGGCTGATGCTGCGAGCGACGTCCGTCCGTTTCTCCCGAGTCTTGGGGTGAGGGTCTTGAGAGCCGCTCTGTGCGGGGCTTCCTCTTGCCAAGCCGGCTTCCACGCGGGATGGGGCGCAGCCTCGCGGCCCCACCCAGACCACAGGGACCTCTGCAAGGCCACCACCACTACCCTCACCACCAGGACCCCCACCCCCGGCCCGGGACGGGGCTGCAAGGACCGCAGGGGGCTCCGCGGACATGAGGGGTCCTCCCCTCATGGTCACAGCCCTGGGCACCCTCAGCCTGGCAGCTGCTCCTGCCTCCACCTCCCTCCTGCAGATCCCCGCTCCCCCCTGGCCAGCCCCATGGAGGACATGCATCGTGGGCCGTCTACACTGCACCCGACCCACATGGAGGACCACACCCGCCCCCCGCCAGCCCCACAGAGGACGCGCATCGTGGGCCGTCTATACTGCACCCGACCCACATGGAGGACCACGCCCTCACCCGGCCAGCTCCACAGAGGATGCCCATCGTGGGCCATCTACACGATCATGAATTCACATGATCGTTAACAAAACCAGCAGACAGAGCGCTGACGGCCCCTTAGGCGCGGGCGGCTTGCTGATGGCTGACTCCCATCCGCTGTCCCCGTTCACAGTGTGTGAGGAGCGACCTCAGCGCAGCCCCAGCTGCCGTCACCACGACCATCACGTCAGGGGCCCTCCTGGCCCCTTGTCCACGGGGCTGCACTTGGTGACACATGGAAGACAAAGAAAAGCTGCCCTCGGAGGATGAGCGGGGCAAGGACCCGGCTTGAGGAGCCCTGGGCCCGCAGGAGGACTGGGAACCCCGTGGAGGGCGGACGGGGCGGCCACCGCCTGTGACGCTCGTGTGACTCAAGCGGGAGGTGGCGGCATGGACGTGGCACCAGCCCAGGGACGCGAGGCTGCGGCTGGGAGTCGCAGGGAGGGCCTGTGTGCTCGCGGTCGGGGAAATGTTAATTAACTTCACTGATTTAGGACGCGACACTACACTGTGGCCTGACCCACGAGGGACGAAAATGCTCGAGTGGCGTGTAGCAGTCCATGTGCCGTGTGTCCCGTGGCCCCAGGCGGACCCCGGGATCTGCATTTATAGAAAGAATCCGTGACGCGAGCTGCTTCTAGGCACCTTAGCAGCTTCTGCCATAAACCAAGTGCCAGGCAGGTTTGCAGCAACCAGAAGTGACTGCGTGTTCAGTCCCAAGTGATTAAAACATAAAAAATGCCTGGCGTTAAGTTAGGCAGCGAGGATGCACCTCCCGGTGCGGACCCCACACTTGCGCCCGGCGTGGAGCCCCCGCAATCAACCATGTCATCCACGTGCACCCGCCCCGCGAGCCCCGCCGGCAGCTGCAGGCTTGGGTGCCGCTCGCTAACCACCAAGCCCCCGAGGTAGCGGCGGGCGGGCAAGGGCGGCTGGCCGGGCAGGCTCCTCCGGCCCCCACGGCCACGCACGTCCACTCCTCGGGGCTCCGATCCGTGCAAGGACCGGCCGGTAGTGCCCTCCGATTCTCTTCCTTCCAGCCCCACAGCCAGGTCAGCGAGGGTCACGGCTCCAGGCACGTCCACACGGCCCCGATGGTTGCCACATGGGTTCCGTGTCCCAGGTGGGCCTGAACAGCATGCCAGGCCCTTGTCCTCGCTTCAGTGGGCAGAGCCGCCACCCCAGGGAGCAGAGCGCAAGACCTCTCCGCCCTTCCTGCCAGACGTGAATGGGAAAGCGCTGGGCAGAGGCGTCGAGGAGGTCGCGGCGGCCCCGGTGGGGGGCAGGGGCAGGGGGTCCAGGCTGGCGCGGGTCAGGGAGCCAGCGCACCCCACTAGCCCTCCCTGCCCCGGAGCCACCTGTCTGCCCCCCACCACAGCAGAGCACCCGCAACCCGGGCAAGCGGCCGGCGCCTGATGACCCGTCTCATGGGCCCCCGGACCCTACACGTTCCTCCAGGGACGCCCAGAACCGCTGCACGTCCGACAGATGTTCTTAAGCAGCAACGGAACTGCGCACAGTGGCCGACCCACGCAGTCAGGCCTGCAGCTCCCAGAGCCCCCCCAGAGGCCCCCAGAGACCCCAGAGCCCCCCAGAGGCCCCAGAGCCTCCAAGAGCCACCCAGAGCCCCCAGAGTCCCCTCAGAGGCCCCAGAGCCCCCCAGAGGCCCCAGATCCCCCAAGAGCCCCCAAGAGCCCCCAGAGCCTCCCAGAGGCCCCAGAGCCCCCCAGAGGCCCCAGAAGCCCCAGAGGCCCGAAGAGCCTATGAGAGCCCCCAGAATCCCCCAGAGCCCCCCAGAGCCTCTAAACCCCCCGGCGCCCCCCAGAGCCCCAACAGGTGCCCGGGCTACAGGTGGCTCCCCTGGATGGATGCTGCCTGCTGGGTCCGCTGTGCGGCATGGTGCTCTGCGCACTCCTTGCTCTTCTGTGACGTGTCAGGACCTACTCGCCTTTTTATGACAAATTCCCCGCGTTCTTGCCACCGGGGTCAGCAGAGCCGTTGCTGAAACCCCACATCCTCAGAGCCCGTGACCGCTCAGGGCTGGCGGTGGGTGGGCAGCAGGGCGCCCGGCCCCTCCGTGGCGGCTCCAGCCCCGGGGTCTGCAGCAAGGGGACACGGGACAGGAGACGAGGGGCCCCTCACTCTCCAACAGCCAGACTCACGCGTGACACCACTACCAGGAAGGTCACTGAGACCACAGCACGTGTCACAGGTCTGTGGGCGGGACGTTTGTCCCCCCAGGTCCCCGTGTTGTAACCGCACCGCGGGGTGGCTGCGTTTGGAGAAGGGCCTGCATGCAGCGCTTGGGGTCAGGCGAGGCCGTGGGGGGGCACGTCCTTCGGGAGGACCTCGGGGGGCAGCCCGCCGTCCACCTGCACCCGCGCTGACACCAGCCTGCGGAGCTGGTGGGAACCCGGGGCCACAGCGAGGGAAGCGGCCTCGCCCACCCCGGCCCCCGGCCCGGCCCCCGTGCACAGCCTGCAGCATTGGCAGCGGCTTCTCCGTGGGGTCGAGCAGGACACGCGGGTGCCGCACACGGGGCAGCAGGTCTGCGCCTCCGTGGAACGGACGCTGGAGCTGCTTTTCTGAGCACTTTATGTTATCACCAGCCGCTGGGACGCCGCCCTCTGGGGCCTGTCCCCACGGAGCAGAGATGCCTCCGCCTTGGACACCCGGCGGCGTCAAGGAGGGGACACTCACAGCCACAAGGGCCTGCTCGGCGCAGCATGCAGCCCAGGGTCCGAGCCGCACCTGCAGGCGGAAGCCAGCGGCCGCGTGGCGGGCGAAGGCTGGGCGGGAGACGACCCCGGCACATGACACGTCCTGCAAGGCACTAACATCCAAGACTCGTGAAGACGCGTACAAATCAGCACCAAAAATGAAAGACAGAAAACAAACAATCCAGTTAGCACGGGCAGAGCGCCTGGATACATGTTTTTTTCCAAAGACAAGACCCAGACAGTGCACGGGCAGGTGACAGATGCTCGACACCACGGGCCGTCAGCGACACACACGTCACAACCACGGTGCGGTCCCGCCTCGCCCGTCGGGAGAGCTCGGGTGTCGCGAGGCCGCGGAGACACGGGAGGCCCCGGGCCCTGCGGCGGGAGCGCTGGGGGCCGGGAGGTCAGAGTGGAGCCGCCCCTGCCCGCAAACTCTCGTGTTCTCCAAAGGAGAGGAGAACGCGATCTCCGGGGCGGCCCCAACGTTATAGCCGCCGAGTCCACGGCGCCCACGGAGGGGGGCAGCCCAGCGCCCACCCACGAGCCCCTCGGCCACCGGCTACGGCTCAGCACGAAGATGGACACCTGGCCGCTGGCGGCGGCGCCGAGGGAGCTAGAGGGTGCGACGCGGAGCAGAGACGTCGGAGGACACGCGCACCGTGACCCCCCTCACACACGGAGAGAGACCGAGACACAGGCTCCGGGCTCCAGCGCACCCAGCAGATCCCCTGGGCGGGGACAGGGGCGGGGACGGGGGCCAAGAGGCGCTTGTCCCCACCGGCAGTGACGCACGGAATTGGTCCTGCTGCTCCTGACGGTCACACCTGGGGGCGCCATCCGTGGTCCTACCGCTACTTAACCTGTTGTCGGAGGAGCCGACGGGGTCCTCCCTGTGCCCTACCCGTGACCTCTGTGCCCCCCGCGTCCTCTCTGTGTCCTCCCCATGTGTCCCCCTGTGCCCTCCCCACGTCCTCCCGGTGTCCCTCCCGTGTCCTGCGCCTGCGTCTGTGAAGAGCTGAGCTGGGGGTGGCCCAGAATCCAGGGCTGGGCATCCTCGCACGAGGCAGGGACAGACAGACACGCTGGAGGAGGCAGGGACGGACGCACCCGCAGCCTCGGGGGAGAGCAGCCTGCGGCACCTTGCCCTCAGCTGCTGTCCCCAGGCCGGGAGGGGACAGAGTCAGTGGCTCCGAGCCACCCCGCCTGTGGTCCCTGGTTCCGGTCACGGCGGCCCCCACGCCATGTGCCTGGGACACATGTCCGGTCCCCCCCGGACCTCGGCGCCCAGGTCACAAAGGTCAGGACGGCTCCAGGCCCGGGGCTGGCTCCACAGCTCCCAGCGGAGGGGCAGCACCTCACCCACGGCAGCGACCCTCTGCGGCCGAGCGGGGGTCTGCACCCCCTGCGGGGCCTGGGGGTCCCGGCTGTAGGGCGCCGGCCCACAGAGCGCATGCCCCGATGCTGTCCCGGGCGGGCTTCTGGTGTGGGAGGCAGGCCTGCTGCCACGTGAACGTGTTGACCGCCTGCAAGCGGGATTTTTATAAAACTGTCTCCTTTCTTGCTCTTTGGCTCCTGTGTTGAGACCTGTTCTTACCTGTAGCACCGCGTCCGACACCCGGTGGCAGGTGGAGCTGCACGCCACCCGGAGACGGGCCATGTCCCCTCGCCCGGGATAACCACCCAGAGGTGGCTGGTCTCTGGCCACCAGGGAAATGATAGTAATAATCACAAGGAGAGAAGGGGCACCTTCCTGAGCACTCACGTGCAGGGGGCGGCAAGCCACACGTGTAACACGTTCATGGTGCTCACGAAGGCACCGTCGGGCGGGAATGAGGAGAATCACCTTATAAATCAGGAAAATGGGCCCACACGACTCACAGCAGAGCCCTCTGTGTCCACTGCCCGCGGGCACCGCCACTGCCTGCCTCCCACAGCAGAGAAGCGACACATCCTCCTGGGGGGCCGCATGGGAGGGAGGGGGAGACGAAAACCACAGCCATGGGCCTCGTCGTAGATGAGCTGTTCTAAGAGGGACACGGGCCACACGAGGAAAACCCAACAAGTGGGATTCCGACAACTTGCGGGTGTGTGTGTGTGTGTGTGTGTGCACCTCCTGAATGTATGTGTGCACGAGTGTGGGGGGGTGTACCGTGATGTGGGCACACATGTGCACCTGTGTGTATGCAGCTCATGAGTGTGTGGGGACCTGCACACGTGCATTGTCTCTGGCTGCACTGTGTGCACATAGACGTGTACCTCTGAGCACACGTGTGCTTGCACGTCTCTGCGAGTGCACGTGTGTGCCTGTGTGTGCGTGTCTCTGAGCGCACACGTGTGTGCATGTGCACGTGTGCAGAAACCCGATGGGGGAGACCGTGGGGTGGGCACGGGGAGCAGCTCGGCCAGGAGGCACCCGAGGCGGTGGGCGTCTACGCGCTGGACCCCGCCCGGCCCCCAGGCGTCTTTGGGTCGAGCGCCCCCCCCATGGGAGCGCAGGCGGGCCCCCCAACAGGCGGGACAGTGGCCGTGCTCAGGCGCGGGGCCAGGCGGGGCCCCTCAGAACCAGGGCCTGCTGCCGCTTCTGCACACCCTCTGCTTGTCCCAAGGCCCTGGGGCGTCGGCCCAGCGCAGGCGGGGGCGCCTGGGACGCGGTGTGGAGGGCGGGAGGCCCGGACGCCACCGCTCAGCCGTCAAACAGGCCTGGTGCTTGTGTCTTTCAGGAATTCGCAGACTCCGTGTCCCAGCTGGTCACGCAGAAGTTCCGCGAGCTGACCGTGGGCCTGGCGTCCGCGCACGCCCGCCACAAGGCCCTGGCAGGAATCGTCATGACCACAGGTAACGCCTCCCGTTCCCCCGGTGGGATCCCACCTGCCGCAACGCACACCTCGTGTTTGCCTGACCTTGGGGACCAGGCGCCTGTCTTCCCCATGAGGACGTGAGAGGACACGCGGCACCAGGACCCACTGGGGGCTGTGGCCCCCGGTCACGGCTGCGCCCAAGCGCCCGCCGCCCGCCCAGAGGCCACGTGTGGGCCCTGCCGGGGCCTTTCCCGTTAGGCCCCACCTCAGGGTCGGAGCGCCGCGGCTGTGGGTGCTGCTATGGCTGGAGCCCGAGGCCGGCCACCGACAGGGCGCCCCAGGCGGGTGGCTGACGAGGCTTTCCCGCCGCAGCCTCCCTGCGGCAGGTCCCCTGCCCTGAGGACACCGACTGCGGCGGTGCAAAGAGACGGGGTGCCCTCCTTCCTGCTGGACGGTTCGCGGCCGTGGGACCCTATGCCCCACGAGCGTCAGGACAGGAGGGCAAGGTGGTGGCCTCGGACCGCCGGGGCGGGAGACACGATGGCTCGTGTCCTGCAGTTGTGGTGAGAACATCTATGGGTGGTAACTAACTGGCTGGTGCTTCGAATCCTACCGCCTCCGCTTGCAGGGTTGGTGACGGCCGACCCCAAACGAGGCTGCAGAAATAACTGCCTCTGGGTTGACTTCCACGCGAGACACCATCTACAGGAGGACCCGTACTCATGTGGACAGGCAGTGGGAAAGCAGATAGTGGGCCCACCATCCCCGTCCTTCCACCCCGAGGGCTCCTCGGGTCCCGCTGCACGCAGGACGCGAGACCCCGGGGCCTTGGCACAAGGGCGTACATCACTCGACCTTTCCATTGCCGGCCTCTGAGCAAAACAGAGATAGAAGTGCCTCCGCTGCCCTAACGTGCTGAGTGGAATAAGGCGCGTGAAGTGCTGGGACAGGGACCAGCGACTTTAGGAGGACGATGCGCCGAGGCAAAGCCACTCAGTTCCCCCAGGGACAGCACTGTGTGCGCCCGCCAAGCCCAGCGCCCCCCACGGGAGCCCAGACACCGCCTCCTGGTCGGAAGCCAAATATTCCAAACTGAGCACTGGGGTCCACCTCCGTTAAGACCCCTCCCCTGGACGGGGCTTTCCTCCCTCCGGCAGCCGCTGGTCACACGCATCTGCATGCGGGCACCGTTCTACACACCCAGTGGGGTGACGAGGAAACACGCGGCCCCACCCAGGATGTAGCCTGGGGGCAATGAGGGGAGGCGCAGGCCAGGAACTGCTGCCCGGGGCTGAACCCCAGCTCTTCCCGCAACTGGTGACCTCAGGTCCCTCGGCCTGTTGGCAACTCGGGGCGGGAGGGGAGGGGACGGGAGGGGAGAGAAGGAGGAAGGAAGGAGGGAGGAGCTACGGGAGGCCCCGAGCCCCCTGCAGTCGACCCCATTCCCGACCCCCCATGTGTAGGTCTCAGGTCGCTGTGACCTGCCGGGTAGATTTCCCAGCCTGGAGAGGACCGTCCAGTACCCTCTGAGTTTTCTGGAAAATTCAATGCTGGGAAGTCCCGGGGCCGCTCTTAGATCCCCTTGGAGCACAGCAACATTTTGCAGGGACTCGGGGACGGCGCTGCGTGGCCAGTGAGCACACAGCCCACCGCGGCCGAGGCTGAGCGGGTCCGCCCCCTGCCAGCGACGCGAGCGCTGAAGGACGAGCTGCCGAACATCGCCTTCCCAGTATAAGAGGAGGTTCAGCGGCGGCACCAACTCCCAAGAGGCAGGCAGATGGGTGCAAACCCCCGGGAGAAATAGCTCTAAAACCCACTGTGTGAAGCTGGTGTGACACGTGACCTCACCTGGAGTCCGGGTGCTGAGCACACGCGCTGCGGGAAGAGGAGCGGGTCCCGGTCCCCGGTCGCGTCGCGACAAAGCTGGCAAGCGCGGCATCAGGTCTAAGGCTGTCGGCTGCGGGGCAGGCGTGCGTGGCCCCCGCAGACCCGGCTGCCTTCTGTGGCCCCGTTCCCCCCGAGGGCTGCTGGTGTGCGCTGCCAACATCTGACATGTGGTGATTTCTCATCCTCGTACGTGTGACGTTGGTTTCAGTGACGCGCGGTCCCGGCTTCCGCCATCAGGCTGAGGGGCGCCCCTGCAGGCCACGCTGCCACGGAGCCCCCGGCTCCCCTGTCCCATCAGAGCCACACCCGCAGCCCCCGCCCCCAGGCCACACCAAAGCCCTCCACGGTCGGTCGGGTGGACCCGAACGTGGCACCCACTACGGCCACACGCGGTCAGCACACGGCAGGGCCCCCGGGCAGGGGGTCGTGGGGTCACGGGCTGTGAGCGGCCCGGCTGGTATATCCCCCTGCGCCAGCACCTGCCCGAAGCCACCTGCACGCAGGGCTGACCCCAGACCGTGGACAGCTTCTGGGCCAGCGCGCGCGTGTTTTCCCGATGCTCAATTTTCTTTTCTTTCGCTGAAAAGAAGGACACGCCTTTGGCACATGGGCTGGGTGACGCACCCCATGCCCTCCCCAGCCCCCGCCGCCCTGGCACCAGCCTCACCTCGCTCTTCTCCCTTCTCCAGCCCCAACAAACACCCGTCAAAACTCCCTGCGAATCACGTGGGGGCAGAAACCTGGCGCACTCACTCACGTGCCGCGCCCGCCCGCTCTCGGCCACCGGAGCAGCTCGGCTTGGGGACGATCCTGCGCCACCGCGATCTCCCCCGCGTCTTTGAAGGGGATGTTGCTATCGTCTCCTACACGGCGCGTCTACCTGGAGACACCGGCTGGCGTCCCTGCCCGCGGGGCGGCGGCCCTTCCTGTAAACTGCATGTTTGGTCATTTCCCAAGAATGTGAATAGGCGCGAGCCACGCACCTGCCCTGATTTACTGAAGCTGTCGATTCCTGTACTTCCTCTAATTTCTTTGATGAATTGCTTCCTTTTCCCCCCTTTTCTTGGTCGAATTTTCCGTATTCCGACCGGATCCTCGGTCTCTTAGGTTTCCAGGCGCCGTCCACCCTGTGTGCTTGGAGGCCCCGAGCACTTCCCTGACCGCTCCTCGACCCCGCTGCATGCTGCGTCCTAGTCTCCGCCAGTCCCTGTATCACTCAAGACGTCCTTCCTCTTGTTCTACAGATGTGACGCTCCTCACAGGGCCCCGGAGACACTCGCCAGCTGATGCCCGAGCCTTCTCTGTCCTCAGACTCTGCTCCCTGTGATCTGACCCGCTCTGTTTATTGTCAGTCTTTCTCTGTTATTCTGCTCGTGGCTTGTGTCTGAATAGTCACACCTGTGAGAACAAGGCTCCAGTTTCCCCTGAAACTGTGTCTCTTTCCCCCGCGGAAGGCAGGGGCTCCTCTGAGCACGAGCCTCCTGACCTGGGTGGCCGGGGCCAGCGCCAAAGGTCACCTGGTGAGGCCCCCCAGGTGCCTGCTGGCTCCGCGCCCACCTTCTCCGAGCCCACCTGTGGGCGGCTGCTCCCTCGGGGCAGCTCCTCCACACGGTGCTGGGGTTTCACCCCGTCCCCCCACGGCCCCCGGAATCCTTCCCGCCTGTGGATCCCATGGGAGGGGAAGCACCGTATCACTCGCTCTGCCCTCCTAATCGGGAAACCTGGACGTGGTTTAGCCAAGTTGCCGAGCAATGGCTCTGTCTTCTTTGTTAAGAAATCCTGGTGTTTCCTGGGAAGTGGGTCTTGAAGGACTATTAATAATGATGATTTTCATTTGATATGCAAATGCACACTGTTGATAGCACTCTCCAATACGCTAATCAAGTTAATTGCTGCAACCCTGGGAAGTGGGAGAGGCAGGAATCTTAATTACGGCTTTTAAGAAACACCGACAAGGAGATGAAGGGGACGGGTGCCTTTCCCCGGGCCGCGGGGAGGCGGGTGGGGTCACGGGTGGCCACAGGCTCTGCAGCATCCCCCGCCCGCCCGCTGCGGGGCCCCTACACGCATGCCCGAGGCGTGGTGCTGTGATGCAAGATCTTCGCCTGCAAAATTATTGACTTCTGGGCTTATTAAGTGAGTAACCAGCAAAAAGATGTCCCTGGTGCGTGCTTTTGGAGGTTCGTGTTCCAGCCTCCCTGCGAGCCCAGCCTGCACAGCACATCCAGGTGCTGTAGCTCTGACAAGACCCTTCCGGTTTAAGCTGACGGGCCGCGCTCATCACCCCACAACGCCTGGCACGGGTGACCGCCCGGCGCATCTCTCGAGGGCTGGGTGGGGAGGACACAGCCCCTAGGTGGGATGGTGGGAGAGCAGCCCAGGAGAGCTCCGTGCACGGTGGCAGACACTTGAGGGCAGAGGGCACTGGCCCGTCGTCCAGGGAGGATCCCAAAGTCCCACTGAACGACACGGCATGTGTGCTCTGCCGTTTCAGAGCTTCTTGCACTGAACCAACGTGAGCACACGGGCGACCAGATCTGCTCTCGTGCTGGGCACCGCGCTCTGCGGGATGAGGAGTCTGCCAGGGCGCCAGCGGGGGGGGGGGGGGGGGGGGGGCGGCCCCCCCCCCCCCGGCACACCTGCTGGGTCCCAGCATCTCGGCAGGGGACTCTCGCAGGCGCTTGCCGCAAGCTTGCTCCCCAGGCTCCCAAACCCCTTTCTCCCCACTCTCTCCCTTGAGTGACGGCAATGACTTTGATCAAAGAAACAGAAGTGGATGTCTCCGTTCCCGCCCAGGAGGCCGTGGGGAAGGCGGGTTGAGGCCGTGGGCAGGGCCTTGCATGGGGGGGGACACGCGAGTGAGCGGTCGGCAGGACTTCAGAGACTGGTCCCGGAAGCCCCTCGCAGCGAGGCGCAGAGCCCTGTGGGGCGGAGGAAGGTCCCCGCATTCGGGGAGGTTGACAATGGCGGGGGCCGACGCCCCGCACGGCGAGGGGCAGGTCTAAACCGCGGACAAACACAGGCTCTGTTTCACTCCTGACGTGGCCCGTCTAGAGATAAGGGGCTCAGCCCACAGGCACACAAGGGCCAGCAGCCCCACCCGGGCCAGCCCCCTCTGGGCCAGCAGGTGCACCAGGAAACGCGGGAATCGGAGAGGAGGATGGCACGTCCACTGCACCCCCCAAATCCCGAGCCCCGTCCACGCTGTCCAGGTGCTCCTGCTTTCTCACCATCACATCGTAACCCAGCGTCCAACTGCCCAAGAGTTCACCGGGGCATGAAAGCCAAACACCACCTTTTACCTCAAGGCCATAAAGCGAACCCCACTTTGTTCCAGTCTCTTCAACCACAGTCTTTTTCCAATGGGAACGTGACACAGGCCTTGCTGGTGTCAGGAGGAGAGGGAGACCCTCCTCCCTACGTGCTGATCGTGGGCGCAGGGCAGCGAGAAGGGAGGAGGAAAGGAGATTTCTGGAAGATCCTTGCGCGTCCCATGTTCCCAGGAGCCCCCGTTACCTCCGATGCCCACCCCGCCCCGGGTGGCGGGGCTGTAACGTGCAGCTCTGGACGCCCGATAACACCGAGCGCACGGCCAGCTGGGGAAGCTGACGGCCTGCAAGCTCTCGGACTTTCGAGTGTGTTCACGGTCTATGTCCCTGTCCGACCGGCCACAGGAGATAACTGGTCCATGGGACGGTGCGGAGCCCCCAAGGGGGCTGCGCTGCACCAGGTCACCTTTCATCTCCTCACCTGTACCTCACCCACCCGGGACTCCGTGGGAGCGTGCATCCAAGCTGACCGAGTAGGAACGCATCCAACATCCGACATCCAACGGCAGGAAAGACTAGACGATGGGCAGGCTCCTAAGCACAAATCCCTGTGGTCCGCATTGGGCCTGAGGGTCTCAGCTCCTAATTCCCCTCCTCCTGCCTCAGTCGCACCCCGGGGCCCTTGCAGGGCAGGAAGGAGGAGGCACCCTGCAGACTTGACCGCAGAGGCCGACTGGAGGGACACACGTGGAGCTGGGGGTGGCCCCTCGCTGTCCCCCGTCAGTGCCAGAAGCCGACCCGGCGTCTCCTCCCCACACGAAGCCCAGCCTCAGCGGCGGCCCCCAGGTCTGGGGGCAGCTCAGTCCTGGCACCACAGACCCATCACCCGACCCTCGTGTGTTCCCTGGGGCAGCGGCCTCTCAGGAGCCACCGGGCTGCGCGTGGACAGCCACTTAAGAAACCAGCGCAGCATTGAAAAAGCCGAGTCGTTCATCCCTAGCGCCCCCAAGTCCAAGCCCCCCGCCCACTGGGCCCCGGGCAGGCCTGGGAGCAGGGTGCCCGCCCTCCTGGCTCCCTGGGGCTGCTGCCAAGCCAGGTGATGCTGCACCGTCCGCCCTGGGGCAGCAGGCCCGCGGGACCCCAGCTGCGAGGGGCTTCAGGGGCCACGGGGTTCCTGCACTTGCGACAGCAGCCCCGGGGCTGTGCTGTAATCCTAGCAACGGGCAGAGAAGAGCCCGGCTGCAGCACCGACAGCTCGGGTCCCAGCACTCGGGACACTCGCACTGGCCCCTTGCACGTTGCAGCTCCTTCCTGCCGCCCCAAACCCTTGGGAGCCCTCGTTTTGTCCCCATCTTTCACACGACACAGCGGACGAGCTCTAGCAGCCCGGATGGTGCAGGCCCCCAGGTCCCCCCAGGTCTCCCCCCTGGCCCTGACCCCAGCCCCCGACCCCGGCCCCCGGGGCTCCTTGGGCAAAGTGCGAGGACCTGCACTGGCACACCTGCGGGCGTCCTCGGCCGTTTCCTGCAGGAAGCCTAGGTCGCGGCGCACCTTTCTCGGCACCTTGCAGCTTACGTGCGATGCTGCGCCCTGGGAATCTTTCCACCCGCGCTGTGCGGCCACCACGCCCCACCGGGACGCTGCGGCCACTGGTGGGGCCCACCCGGCTTGCAGCCCCGCTCACGCATGTGGAGGGCCGGAGGGGGGGCACCCCGGGGCAGCTCCTCCCCCCCCAGGGGCCCGCCCCCCCCCCTCGCGGCCAGAGCCTCCCAGAGCCCCTCCTTCTGTGCCCGATGAAGTTCCAGGGCCTCCCCGACCCAACACACGCAGGACTGCGGTGCACTGACCTCCAGGGATCCCTTGGCCCCAGTGACACTGTCCTACCCGTCGGAGCCCTTTCTCGGGTCTCTGGGCCCTGCCCTCGGGGCCTTCCCGACATCCACGGGGACACCCCCCCGGGGCCTTCCCGTCACCCATGGGGACACTCCCCTCCGCGAGCTCTTACCTGGGAAGCCACATCGCATCGTGGCTTGGCCGCGGGCTCCCTGCAGCCCTGCCCTCTTATTGATCTCTTGCTGCCCCGACAGGCGCTGTTGTCGGCTGGGCGGGACTTGGCCCAGCGGGGCTGAGGGCCTGTGCTGCGCGGAGAGCTCGTCATCAGCAAGGCCTCCACCCTCCAGACCCGCACGGTTACCCGCACGTGCCCTCCAGCACCTTCGCATCCTGTCCTCTCTTCCATCAGCCAAGTGCGCGGCTTCCGTTTTTGGTGCGGCGTGCTCCGTGGGCGCGGACAGGCGTGTGAGGCCGCGGGTGACCCGGCGCCGCCCAGACCCGCTCACCTCCCCCGCCCAGCGCTCTGCTTCCCCAGGGCGCCCGCAGGTGCCATCCCACTTGCTGGCTGGTGCCCTGGGTGATAGGCGCCCTGGCTTCCCGCGTCTCTCCACAGGGGATGGCTCAGGTCGCTTCGCACCGTGTGGACGGACCGCAGATCTTTATCTGTCACCTGCTTGAGGACACGCTTCCAAGTTGGGGTCATTGTGAGCAGAGCCGCTGGAAACACCGCGTGCAGCCCATCTTGCGTGTTGCTCCACCCGGACGCAGCCGCTGCACGTGAGGAAGGAGGTGGCTGTGGCCAGACGGCCCTTCAGGGACGCGACAGCCCCCTGGGACGGTCTCCAGTGTCCCCACCCGCAGCTCCGAGGCGTCACCACCTTCACCGGCACTAAGCTCTAAGCTCGTCTATGACTTCGGGTGGAAGCGCAGCATGAGGAGACTCCCAAGCCCTTGGAACCTGCCGGGTGTCTCCTAGGGTGTGTCCCACTGCTGCTTCTCCCCAGCACTTCCCGGGTCACCACTAAGATCAGCGCGCCTGGTTCAAAAACAAGTAACGCAAAGGTTACTTGTTCAAAAACCTTTAAACCAGGTTTTGTCAAGGACAAAGCCCCAGTGCCGCCCCGGCGGGAATCCCGTTAACCTTAACAATCACGTTAGATTGGGGGGACCCCGGACGCCGAACCTTCCCGTCCAAGGAGGGCACCATCCATCGGTTCAGGTTTTTTGGTGTCTTCTGCGGGGAGTCACTGTTTTCTTCATTTTTCGTCTTGGTCATGTCCTGTGAAACTCACTCCTGTTCCTCTTGGCTGCGCTCAGCGGAGCCGTTTGTCCCTCCCAGTTTCCCGCCAGCGGCCGTGTGTACACGCGAGAGCTACTGAGTTCTGTACACTCGCTCGTGCCCTGTGACTTCACGGACTCTCCAACGATGTCCACAGTCTCCCGGCTGGGCTCTCTGGAGATTTCCACACCCACAATCGTGGCGCCGTGCAGCGACACCACGACTTCTCTGTCCCCATTGCTCTGGCTGCACCTTCCTTCTCTTGTTGAGTCAGTTGGCTAACGGCTCCGGGGAGCGCTGAGGGACGGAGTGGCGCAGGCATCCTTGCCGCGTCCCCGAGCCACACACAGCCTCTAGGGCCGCCCCAGCGAGCGGCCGCAGGAGGGAGGGGGGTGTGCGCGCACCTATGTCCACAGTGCGCACACCTGTCTCTGTGTGTGCACCTGTTGTGTGTGCACACCTATGTCCACATGTGTGCATACCTGTCATGTGTACACCTGTTTCCGTGTGCACACCTATTGTGTGTGTACACCTATGTCCACATGAGCACACCTGTCGTGTGCACACACCTATCTCTGTGTGCACACCTCTCTGCACATATCACACGTGTGTGCCTGTGTGTACACCCCTGTGTGGTGTGTGTATGTAACATCACATTGGAAAAATCCCTCTATTTTGTTTTTCGAGTTTTTATCAAAGTCCTTGTAGGATTTTGTCAGGTGCCTCCTCAGTGCCCATAATTGTCATATTTTTGTATTGCGTTTTAACTGACTATAAGCCATTGCTGCACCTCCAGCACAGGCCCCTGTGGCGAGTACTGTACTGCTCCTTCGCCCCCACGCGTGGCAGCTGGTATTTCACTGAGACTCTGCGGCGTCTGTCCCTGAATAGATGACAAACAGGCATCCCAGGATGAAAAGGATTTGAGGTCTCCTGGTCTCCGCGGGCTCCAGAACCCTCTAAACGGCCTTGGCCGCGGCTGCCGCATCACGGTGGGAAGGATTCTCCCAAAGAAGTGGGCCCGGAGCTTCGGGGGCAGGTCGCTCGCCGAGTTTCCACCCGTTCCACCGACGTCAGCGCACTGTGCCTTCTGCCACGTCCCTCCTGCCGTCCCTCAGCCATGTCCCAGGACCGGAGTCCGCACCGGGTCCCACGTCCACTGTGCGTCTCACAGGGGCCGCCCCACAGGGGGAGACTGTGGGGCGCGGTGGACTCCGGGGTGCCCGGGGGCTTTGGAGGGTGAAGGCACAGCCGTGAGTGTTTGTGCAGCGGCCGGCGGCACACGGGAGGAGCGGGGAGCGTCCCCGCAGAGCTCCGTGCTGCTGGGCTGGCCTGCGCGTGCCCCCGACGGCGAAGGTCCGAGAGCCGAGAAGACAACTGTGAGTGTCACCTTCCACGACTCCAAGTCCCCGCACCTGCAGAACGCGGAGCAGGAACAGGCACCGCTTCCTCCGACGCTGAGACGCGGAAGGTCACTGAGGTCCTTGGGCTGGACTCTGCTTCCTGGACGAGGTGCCGGGAACAGCGGCAGGATCCGAACTCAGGGCCTCGCGTCCAGGCCCAGACGCGGGCAGGAGCCGGCTGCCAAGGCATCGTTGTCATCCTCGCAGTGGACAGCGCTCGGCCGGGGCCTGCCAGGGTCTCCCCAGCGCCGGTGGCCCCGTGCAGCCTGCCGTTCCTTCCCAGTGGTTCTTCTGTTCGGCTTGCTTTCGGCTCCGGGCTCAGCGAGGATCCCGGGGCGGGAAAGGAAGTGCGGGGGGTGGAGGGGGGCGTACAGGCCGCGGGGCCTCTGCCGGGTCAGTGGCTGGGAACCGGGGCGCAGAGACGGTCCGAAAACCATAGTGGGTCTGACCTCAGAACTCTGCTCGTACATATGTAAAGAGAGCACTCCGAACAATGACGCGCCGCTCTGGAGGCTCACGGCCCAGGCCCACAGGCACCGAAGCCGGCTGCCCGGGGCTCGGCAGGGCTGCGGGGACTGGGGGAGGTGGCCCCGCAGGGCTCCCTCAGGCCCCCACGCGAGTACGGGGTGGGGGGGCATGATCGCCGGCTCCTTCCCTCCCACCCGGCCCAGGCTCCTCAGGAAAAGCACGAAGCCCTGGCGCCGAACCCAGAGACTCACACATTTTCACGGGTCTGGGAAGCGCGATGTTGCACACTGGCCTCAAGTTCCGGGAAGCGGAGTCCGCAGTGTAGACGGTGCCCCCAAAATGCGATGAGGTCAGGGCAGGGGTGGGAGGACTCTCCGGGCCCTGTCCCGTCGGAGGTGCACGTCTTCGAGGGTTGCCCCTGGGCCAGCAGTGCTGCAGGTCCCCCCCTGTGGCTGCCCCAGGCCCAGGCCGCGCCTGTGACCCCGTCGTCCGCGCATCCTGCAGGCCCTGGGCCTCGCACCCCCAGGCAGAGACGGGCACCAGCTTCAGGGGGGGAGAGAGCCGCGGTAGAGCCAGCAATTCAGCACCCGACTGCTCAGCTCCGCCCCCATCTCCACAGGCCCCCCCACAACCCCCTGTCCCCGTGGGCCCATCCCCCCGTCCCCCCATTCCCCCTTTCCCGCATCCCCCATCCTCTGGCCCCCTGGCCCTGCAGCCCCTATCCCCCATCCCCCCATCACCCATCCCCACAGCACCCTGTCCCCACCGTTCCATTCCCCGAGGCCCCCTGTCACCCTGTCCCTGCAGCCCCCTGTCCCCTCTAGCCCCCCGTCCCCCGCCCCCCTGGCCTCCCATCCCCCCGTCCCCCTATCCCCTGTCCCCCATCCCCCCATCCTCCCTGTTCCCCCATCCCCCATCCCCCATTCCCGTGGCCCCCGTCCCCCTGTCCCCCCTCTCCCCTGTCCCCCATCCCCCATCCCCCCATCCCCCCGTGCCCCCATCCCCGTCCCCCGTCTCCCGGTCCCCCCATCCCCGCATCCCCCATCCCCCGCAGCCCCCATCCCCCATCCCTATGCCCCCCCGTCCCCCTGTCCCCCATCCCCCCATCACCCATCCCCACAGCACCCTGTCCCCCCTAACCCCCCCATTCCATTTCCCATGGCCCCGTCACCCTGTCCCTGCGGCCCCCTGTCCCCTCTAGCCCCCCATCCCCTGTCCCCCATCCCCCCATCCTCCCCGTTCCCCCATCCCCCATCCCCCATCCCCCATCCCCGTGGCCCCCGTCCCCCTGTCCCCCCTCTCCCCCATCCTCTGTCCCCCTGTCCCCCCATCCCTCATCCCCCGTCCCCCTGTCCCCCCGTCCCCGCGTGCTGGGGCGGAGCAGGCCCGCTGCCCGTGGCTGAGTGTGCGCGGGGTCTCTCTTGTGTCCTGGGTGGCACCTGGGGGGGCCGGGGCCTGTGCTCACCGGAGTCTATGAGGACGCGATTCCCCGCCCCATGAGGGGAGGCGGCGGCAGGATGGGGGGCTGCTGCCCACAGCTCAGCGCCCCACACCTGCGGCCTGACCCCGGGGGCCGCCAGGTCTCTCTGCCTCCGGTGTTGCTCGCGCATGGATGTTGGGGGGCAGGCTGGGCACTGTCTGCACAGACGTGGGGAGGGGCCAACAGTCCGTGTCCCTCCGAGAACCAGCCTGCGGTCACTCAGGGCACCCGTGGGTCCGCGGGGGCGGAGGAGCTTCCCGGGTGCCCAGGCCACGGGGTGCTCTGGGCCTGCACCCCCCACACCTGGCGACACTGCCGACAGTGCCCGCCAGGCTCCAGGTGGGGGGCTCCTGCCGCGGGGGGAGGCTCCGGGGGCAGGCAGGGGCGCAGGCCCGGCCCCCACACGTGGGCTGACGGTCTCTCTGTCCCCCAGGCCTGGATGTCAGGCAGGCGCAGGTGGTCGTCCTGTCATCGGGGACCAAGTGCATCAGCGGCGAGTACCTCAACGACCAGGGGCTGGTGGTGAACGACTGCCACGCAGAGATCGTGGCCAGGCGGGCGCTGGTGCACTTCATGTACGCGCAGCTGGAGCTGCACCTGAGGTGAGGGCCGCCTGCGGCCACGCGGAGCCCCAGGGCCCTCCCAGCACCTCCCCCCCGGCCCCGGCACCTGCCGCCCTGCCGTGCAGCTCCTGGGGCTCCCTGCCTGCTAACCCCGTCGCCCTGGGCCAGGACCCCACAACTGCTTGGGGGACACGAGCTCGCAGGCCCTGGAAGGAGGTCGCCTCCAGCTGCCGTCCAGCCGAGGACACGGCTCCTTGGGGGAGGGAGAGGGGGGCGGCCCGTGCGACATGCACCCCCGCGGCTGCCGAGCTGCTCCAGCTACTCCCGGGCCCCCTCTCCAGGGGCCCCCACACCCCACCCCTCCCACCACCAGCCTCTGCTCGGTCATCCCACAACCACCCTACGTTTTCAAAAGAAGGAACGAAAGAAGCCCCAAAAGAAAAGCCCACTGTCCCCGGGAGATAGGCGCGGACCCCAAGTTCCTGGCCGCGGGAGGGGACAGCGCCTCGGCCTGAGGCTGACCCTGCGCCCCGGCCTTACGGGCCATCCTTTCCGGCCCTTTCAGCCGCGGGCGGCGGGCGAGCTGAGAGCCTCTATGCACCTGTCGGTGCCACTTCTGAGAATCCCCGCGCTTCCCCGGGCCTCATCCCGAGGCTCATCTGGGGCCTCGTGCCACAACCTAGTCCGGGGACCTCGTCCCAGGGGCTCATCCTGGGGTCTCCTCCCAGGGACCTCGTCCTGGGGGCTCGTCCTGGGGCTTCGTCCTGGGGTCTCCTCCCGGGGCCTCGTCCCAGGGCCTCGTCCACGGGCTTGGTCACCACCAGCCAGGCCACAGGCCAGCAGCTCCCAGCCCTGGTGACACCCAGACCGGGCCCAAGTCTCCCTGCGCCCCACAGTTCCGAATGGATTCCACTTCCCAGAATGTGTCCCCCAGGACTGTGACCCCAGTGGCCCTGAAGGTCTGTTTCTTGCCTCCTTGCAACGCGTGTGTTTGAGGGGGTCACGAGGAAGGGGCCCCGAGGCCGGGGTGGCCGTCACCAGCACTGGCCTCACTCTGCATGACACACTAAATGTGCAGAATTGAGGTGCTTGTGGGAACCCGATGCGCCAGTGCTGGTGCCCGCACGATCCGGCCATGGTGACTTGACCGCTGCCGGCGTCTCTGCCAGAAGCGTCCCCAGTCCTGACCTGCGGGCAGGGCTCCTCACTCCCCCTGTGAGCCGCCGGCACCCACAGCAGGCCCAGGAGGGTGGGGGAGGCCTGTGGGCAGACTCCCAGCAGCTGCGGGGGGAAGGGGCCCTGCGGGGCCGGGGGCCGAGCCCCCCCCACGAGCAGGAGGGCCGCTCCTGCCAGGGAGCTGGCTCGGTGACACCTGAGCCCAAGACGGGGTCTGCGCCCCGCGAGCCTCCGCCTGTTGCAGATGCGGCCCCGCGGCGGGAGGCACCACGCAGAGGGCACGCGGGACAGCTGGGGAGCCATGGCGTCGGCCGGTGGGCGCCCTCCCGCTCGGCTCACGGCGGGTGACCAGGCCTCTCTGTGACCCTAGCAAGCGGCGCGAGGACTCGGAGCACTCGATATTCGAGCGGTCCAAGGACGGCGGCTACCGGCTGAGAGACAACGTGCTGTTCCACCTGTACGTGAGCACGTCCCCCTGCGGAGACGCCAGGCTGCACTCGCCCTACGAGATCACGGCGGACTGTAAGCACAGCCCCACCCGCTGCGCCCACGACAGCCCGGCCGTGCTGACCGTGCATGGCCTGTGCCGTGCGGGACGGTCCTCCCCGAGGCCCGGGGTCGGGGTCCCAGGCACGGAGGGCAGGCGCTCCCGTCCACGTCACCCGGTGGGCGGCCCACGCCCCAGGAGACAGGGGACAGGGCGGGAGAAGGGGGGAGCGGCTCGGGGCACAAGCAGTCTAGGCGGCGTCCCTCGCCGTTGTGGGCAACTTGGCGGAGAGAAGCGCCGGCCGCGTCGGCTCACATGTAACTACGCCGGTGGCAGGTGTGGCCTTGGGGTGACAAGCTCCGCTGGGCGCTGGGCAGCAGCTGCCCTCTGGGGGCTTCTCAGGGGCGTGTCCCACGGCATCCACCCAACGGAGGTGACGGTTCCAGAGTCGGGACACAGGCCGCCTCCGTGTGTGGTTCCATGACGTCCGCACCTCCAGGAGGTGCAGCTGCTCCACAGGGCACGGACTCATCCCTGGTGCGACGTGTGCAAGCGGCACAGACTGTGCTCGCACCACCACACGCGCAGACCCGTCCCAGAAGCCCAGGTACATACGACATGTACTGCACATGCATGCACACCACACACATGCACACACGTGCACACATGCACATCACATGGGTGCACACACGCACACCACATGTGTGCACACGCATGCACACATGCATGCCACACGTGTGGACACATGCACACCTCACCCGTGCACACACACATGCACACATGCACAGGCCTGTTCCAGGTATGTGCACACAACACGTACTGTACATGCATGTGCATCACACGTGTGCACACACACAGACACACGTGCACACGCATGCACACACGCAGGCCCGTCCCAGCAGCAGCACCAGGCCAACTGTCTGACGTGGGCAGTGATACCGAGCATGTGCATGATGAGGGATCTGGTCCCACCAAGATGCTGACACCCCAGGAAACCCCCGGCAGGAGCACAGTGGCCGAAACACACGTAGGGAGGTTTATTTGTGGCTGGTGATGTCGCATCCCCCCGACCCCCGGTGGCTCAAAAAAGTCTAAATTCCCCAGTTTCACTTGTTTCCTCAAAAAGATTTGTCCACGCTGACTGTAATCCTTCCTCCCGGAGTCTGTACGACTGAACTCGAAGCCCCGGGTGTGAGGTGCTTGGGGGGCTCCCTGCCGGCAGGCCAGCGCTCCTGGGCTTGTGTGCAGCCTGGCTCATCCAGGGCCACCGGGGGCGTCCGCACACGCAGCTGCCCGCTGCCCTGCTCCGCCCAGGATTCCGGTCACTGGGTGCAGTGGGGAACTGGCACAGCCGTCCTGAGCATCCACACATGTCCAGCTACGGGACTGACCCCCGCGCAGTCCCCGCACAGACCGGGTGTGTCTCCCTGCACACAGGGCCGGGCCGCCCGGGCAGGTGTACAGCTCCTGCGGGGCCCGGCCTGCGCGACGGGAGTGACTCCGCTCACCCCGGGGGACCAGACGGGGGATGATGCCGCGTCCTGGGGCTCCGGGCAGATGGGGCTGGCCCCACCACTCCGAGGGGGCCCCGTGCAAGGAGCCCTGACAAGACCCGGGGCACCGCCCTCCCTCCGACCCCCACATCCCAACGCACACGCCACGTCCATGGGCATCTCTAACTACCCTGGGAAATTCAGTTCTCGCTGCCGTTAGCCAAGGTTTAACGGCGTGCGCAGATCCTCCCCTCCGTCTTCCCCCAAAACCCACGGGAAAGGGCGGATTACGTCGTATCCCACGAGCATGTGCTGAGCCAACCCACTGGTCCTACGTTAGGGACGTTCGAGCGGTCAGGCCACAGCCAGCCCGTCACAGATCTACAGCTGCCTCCTGGAAGCCCCGTCTTCAGGTCCATCTACTGAGTCACAGGCCGTGGCTGAGAAGGTCCGTGCGCGGGGGCAGGGCCATCCAGGGGCCCCCCTGTGCTCGCCGCTGCCCCCCCAAGACACACGTGACGGGGGCTACAGACACTGCCGCAGTGTCACCGCAGATGGCGCCGCAGCCGTACCTTCTGGGACGCACATACCACTCAGAGATGGCTTGGAAACTAAGTAATGTGGCACTTAGACGCATCGTCTGCCCTTCCTAGACCTTTGTCTCCCGTTTCCGGCTCTCCTCCTCCCTGCAGCGCGGCGGCCGCCACGCACCGCTCCTCAGACACGCCGCGTTCCCTCAGTGGACGCCCTCCATGGCCGTCGGTCTCCATCTCCTCCTGGTTCTGTCCTAGAAATACAATACTCACCTGAACGACCCCGTAAAGCACAGGACCACCCGTACGTCATCTCGTCATCCGTCTCCAAAGGTTTCAGGGTGACCAAGCCCACAAGAAGGAGTCCGCGGACTTGGAATACCAACAGCGGACGAGAACGTTCTGTGGATTTGGGAGGGCTCATACGCACGCCGCACCCCACCGCCAGGGCCGCTGCAGCTCGGGGAGATTCGGTCCCCTGCAGCCCCTGGCTGGACCGGGGCCTGTTCTGCCTCCAGTGCCAACGTCAGCTCCCCCCACCCCCCAGCCAGGCGAGGAAGAGCCACAGGAAGCAGGCTCCACGAGACCCCCAAGGCTCCCAACGCAGCCCCCTGTCCCGGGACTGATGACACTCGTCCGAAAGCAGCCTGAGACGTAGCGCCCCCCCAAAATAAACAGTTTTCAGGAGCGCCTCATGCACCTGGCCCTTCAGGCAAAATCAATCCACCCGAAAACTGCGTGAACTCCTGCCCACCGGCTGCTATTCAGGCCAGGACTCCCTGCCGTCACGGCATTAACCGCCTGTAAAGTCTACTTGCTGGAAAGTTACTTGTGCAGAAGCAGTGGGTGGGAACCCAGAGAAGCCTTGCATGGTGACAGGCAACCTCCCAGGTCTGAAAAATGACACAGTATTTGAAGCACCCGGAGAGTGACAAGGACGCCATAATTATTACAAAGAGGCGGAAGGAAGTACCATGCTCCCTGAGAAAATCCCCGTGGAGAACTCCCAGTCCCTGACGCTGCAACCAACTGGAAACTGAGGCGTACTGGTCCTCTGCTCTCAGTCTGCCTGACCCGGGAAGCTGACGGGGCCAGTAAGGCCCCACACGCACAGGGTAGTCAGGTCCAAGCAAAGTTTTGGTCAAGGGGTTTTGAGTCATAGGAACTACTTTATATTTCAATTTATCATCATTGCCACCATCATCCCCATAACCTTCACCATCACCACCACCTCCAACACCGTTATCTATGATGATCACTACCAGCATCGTCATCACCATCATCACTACCACCACCATCATGACCACCAGCATCACTGACATCATCATCACCACCACCAGCATCACCACCAGCACCATCATCTTTCTCCTTATGGTCCCTCTGGTCTCCTGGTGACCATCATCATCACCATCACCATCACTACCATCATCTTCATCAACATGAACATCACCATCACCACCACCACCATCATGACCACCAGCATCACTGCCATCATCCTCACCATCCTCACCATCATCACCATCATCTTTCTCCTTATGGGCACCCTGGTCTCCTCATGGCCATCATCATCATCATCTGATTCCTGGTGCCACCTAAAGCTGCAGGGATTGGCTCTCTCACCATCACCACCGTGGCGCATCTTTGGCTATGCCTACCCGGGCTCAGTCTCTCCTCTTGGTTCTTCCTTCTGTGGACGACTCACGGACCGGTCAAGATTGGATCCCGCCAAGCACCTGGTTGCTGACGACCAAAAAGCAACCTGAGCCCTTTTAAATTCACTTTCTGCGAGGAGTACAGCGTCTTTCTCCCTATGACATGGACGTCCGTCACTATGGAAACGTAGTACAAGAACTAAAGTTCCCAGAAACAATGAGAAAATATACCAGCAGTTATTTCGAGATCTGTAAAAGGAGGTGCACCTGTAAACCCACGCGTTATTACTTGCTGCCTTCGGTAAGGATAAATAGGGCAGAAACCCTATTTCCACGACTTCAAAACTTACATAGAAACTTTTAAAGAGAGTCCCCTCAGCATCCATCCACATCACCACGTGCGCGGGAGCACGGGGCTCACGTGCTGTTTTCTGTATCATTCGCACGCACAGCAGTTGGCCGTTTCCATATGCGACATGTGCCAGACGTAACGAGCAGAGCTTTTAAGAGATGATAAGAGGTGACGGGCACGGAAGGGGGCACTTGACGGCATGAGCACTGTGTGTTACACTATGTGGGCAAATCGAACTCCAGTAAAGAAATATACAAAAAAAAAAGTTGACTGTCTCGGCCTTGCTCATGCTCATTCTCCAAGTAACCGTGGGGTGGGCAGTGTGTGTGCACGTGCGTGCGCCTGTGACGGGGCTCTGGGAAGGAGAGTGGGAGGGTATGGGACCAAGGCTCGAGGGGCCCCCAGGGAACGATTCGTAGCTCCCCAGGGTGGTAGCGGATGCCCTGCTGCACCGTGCACGGCCTACCTCACCCATCCCTGCAGCGCAGGGGGCAGGCACGGCCGCGGCCCAAGTCAGGGCGCAAGAGCCGCGTCTGGCCGTCACCAGTAACCTTGCCGAGGTCACGGAGCTAGAAAACAGTTGGGCCAGGATGAAATCTAGCCGGGGTCTGCAGACCACAGGCCTCAGGCCCGAGCCCCCCACCGCCCCACGGTCCGGGGACCAAGCACGGCTGAGGGGTGCATCCACGGACCTCCGACCTCAGCGTCCACGCGCAAAGCGTTTGGAATGCAGCCATGCTCCCTGGCCGCCGGCCGTGCCGCTGTGCGCGCAGCCAAGGAGCCAGGCCGGAGGCCGGGTGACCACAGAGCCCTGGACGCTCGGTGCCGGGCCCGTATGGAGCCGTCGTGGCCGGGTCTCGAGGTGGCGCTGGGCGCAGCTGTGCAGCGGCCTCTGCTCAGAGGCAAGTCCCCTCCGCTGGGCCACTTACCTGTGCTTCCACGGCCGGCAGGCCACCCACGGCGCCGGGGTCCCCCAGAGGTCCCTGCACACCTGCCCCTCCTCCACACCACCTCGGGGGGCGGGGGCTCCTGTCCCTGCACAAACAGGTCCCAGCTGCTCACGGCCGCCTCTTCCCTCCTAGTGAACAGCAGCAAGCACATCGTCAGGAAGCTCCGCGGGCACCTGCGCACGAAGATCGAGTCTGGGGAAGGGACAGTCCCCGTGCGGGGCCCCAGCGCGGTGCAGACGTGGGACGGCGTCCTGCTGGGTGAGCAGCTCGTCACCATGTCCTGCACCGACAAGATCGCCAGGTAACAGCCCCCTCGCCCGCCTCCTCCCAGGGGGCCGCGGCCTGGCAGGGCCTGAGGGAGGGAGGGACAGGGAAGGCGCCCAGGGGAGGAGGGCCTCTCGGCGGCCTCGCTCATGGCCACCCTCCCCGCGCCATGTGCCTCTGAGCAGAGGCACAGCCGGTCCAGGCGCTGCCGCCGTCGGCCCTCATCTGGAAGCCTGGGAGGTCAGGACAGCCCGCGGGCCCGTCGGAGGCAGATGGCAGACGTGCCCCCTTCGCCGGCCAGGCCACGTGCACCCTCCAGGCCTGGGTCCCCGGCACGTGGGCTCCCGAGAGGCGGGACTGTGGCCCACGGACCCTCGCGGGCCCCCCCCAGGCCTGTGCTGACCTTCTCCCTGGGAGGCCACGGAGCCGTCGGGGGCAGGCGAGGTGCAGGCCAGGCCCCGTGAGGGCTCAGATCCACCAAGGGGCGCAGGGGAGTCGGGCGGTCGCCCTCTGGGCTGTGGCAGCCCCGGGCCAGGGGACAAGCTGTGGCACCGGTTTCCGCCTCAGAGGGACTGGCCCCCATGCGTCAGGCGCCCCCTGCTCCCTGTAGCATTCTCACCTTCCGTGAAGCAGGAAGGGCGACTTCCTCCTCCGGGAAAACCTCTGGGCACCTGGGGTCACGGGGCTCTCAGCCACCCCCCGGGGCCCTGGGGACCCCGCGCGAGGGCACGGTGCAACCAGCCGCGTCTGTGGGTCCCACACACACAAGCGTCACGGGGCATGGCCGCCCAGGGTGGCTGTGGGTGGGTGGCAGCCTGCGCCCTTCCCAGACCTCTCCTGCGGGAGGCCCGGCCCCCGATGGCGGCCCATGGGACGCGCTCAGCTCTGCAGGCGGCTGCGCTGGGGCTGCGGGTGTGGGGTGTCCCCTCGACATCACTCGGCCCCGCGTGTGTGTGCACACCCGCCCCTGGTCCCCACCCTGGGCCGAGGCCACCGGGGGCACGCAGGCCGGGCAGGAGCCCAGTCCCGTCCACCCCGCCCGTCGGGTCCCTGTGTCTCCGTCTCTGCCCTCCCCATCGTCTCCCCCATATCTCCATCTCCGTCTCTGTCCCCCCCATTGTGTCCCCCGCCTTTCTGTCTGTCTCCACCCTCCCACCCGTCGTCTCCCGTCTCTCTGTCTCCCCTCCTCCTCTCCCCGTCTCTGCCCCCCCCATCATCCCCCCCCCCCGCCCGCCGTGTCTCCATCTCCACCCCCTGACACTGGGGCTGCAGGAACACCAAGCACCAGTACCGTTGGCTCCTGCTCCTAAGAGCGGGGCGCCGGGGGCCCCTTCACAGTGACGTGCACGTGTGGCCCTTGACAGTTCTTGTGGCAGCCCTGAGCCTGGGTCAGGGTGACGCCACCTGCCCTGGGTCCTGCCACAGCCGCCACCTTCCGTGGGGCATGCACCGATGGCTCCAGGCCGCGAGCTCCTGCGACGTTGCACTCCATGCACGGAGGCTTCCAAAGAGACGCTCTGACGATGGGCGCGTTCGCCTGTTTCCTTCCCTCCTGCACGGACCCACACGGCAAACCAGGGCACGGACAACACCCAAAGTACGGGCTCTTCCCACGGAGACACGGACAGTGTCCTGACTTGGCTGCTGCCACCATCCCAACCCATCCCCTGGGGCTGCAGCCCCGCCCACACCCCGACCTCCCACGCTGGCCTCCGGGACCCTGACCTAAGTCACGGCTACTGATTCACGCCTCCCGGGTTGTGGGGTGCACCGTGGCGGCCCCGGGAGACCATAGCCACCAGGGGAGGCAGTTTCCTCCTTCGCCCAGCCCTCTTGGTCTTTGGAAAATTCTGGAACCAGATGAAGTCATCGTAAAATCGATTCCCAGGACGCCCAGGTGACGTTGGAGCGTCATGACAGAGGGGCTGTCCCCGGGCATGAAGGGGGACCCCCCAACCGCAGCAGCGGGGGGCAGTGGCCGCAGAGCAGAGGGGATGTCACCCGCGGGAGGGGAGGGGGGCCCGGGCGCTGGTCCGCTCCCCGCGGGGTCGCTGCGCCCCTAGACCGAGGGCTCTCCGCCTTCGCCGCCAAGGATCCAACCAGAGCGGCACATAAAAATCTAAATCTTCTGGAACTAATGTTCCTTTAGATATGGTTTCTAATTTTAAGTACCTGAGCTCGATTATTGATCGCGATGTGTCTTTAAATGAACAGATTAAAACTTTCTGCATAAAAATGAACTGTAAAAAATTATAGGTGTCCTCCAGGAACCGAGGCGCTGTCTGACTTCCAAACTCAGATTCCAGGCGGTGAAGAGGGACGCCGTCCTGACCTAAGCGGAGGGCCCGCCCGCCGGAGGCCGCCCTGTGTTTGCGTGTCACCAGCTCCATGGAAATCCAGTCGAAGCGTTGCCCATAGTTTCCAATCCCAAAATACAGGTCCTTTTAACACGGTCCGTCCTGAACGCCCGCCCCGGGGCGCTCACAGCTGGGTCAAGGGTCCCGCTGCGTCCTGCACCGAGGTCCGTGCGCCCCCGCCGCCCCTGCCGCCCCTGCCGCCCCGCTGCGCCCACACCAAGTCCTACCCAACCTCCGCCCATGGACCCACTGGCAGGTCTCCACCATCAGGGATGCTCCGGATCTGGCGCCTCCTGTACCTCAAGCAGACACAGGCCTGAGGAGCCGCCCGCCGTCCACCCCCGGACTCCGCAAAGGGCGGGGAAGCTCGGTTCCTGCAAAACCATCTGGGCATCCGGCTGGCCCCACGGGAGACGGTGCCCAGGTCCCAGGAAAGCGCAGGGGTCGGCGAGGTGGCCAGGGAGGCCACAGACATCTCGCGGACGGCACGGTGTTGGGGACGTGGCAGGGTCCCGACGACGGGGCTGAGGGGAAGGAGAGGCAGCCTGGGGACCTGGGGGAAACAGCCTCGCGTGCAGTCCAGGCCCACACGGGCCTGGAGCTTTGCCGCAGGGCTTCCATCTTCACAGAAGGAACACAAGGCGACGTGTGTCCTCCAGGAACCTCTACGGGGGGTGCAGAGCCAGAGCCCAGGGCGGGCGAAGCCCCATGTACCCAGAGACGCCGGCCCCCACCCAGGACGTGACTCTGGGGCACCCGCAGTGGAGACGCACAATCAGAACCACCAGGTCACGGCGAGGACGCGCGCGGTCAGTGCTGGGCAGGTGCAGCCAGAGGCGCCACATCAAGGGAGCACGTGCCACGTAGGCCTCGGGAACAGAGCAGAGACACGGCGCTAAGCAGAAGTCATTTCTTTCAGCTGAAGATGACCAGAGCGGCACGACGTCATCCTGACCCCAACTTGTGCAGTCAGTGCCAACATCCGGGGGACTCCGCTCACTGTGACGTACACAGACGGCCTGGGGGTCGCGTCCGAGCATGCAGGGGACGCTGGGACCGCTGTCCACTGTCTGTAACGACCGCCCCGAAACACACTGGCCTCAACAAGCCACATGTCGGCTGCAAACCTTCCCGTGCGCAGGGCTCGCTCGGCGTCCGACGAAGCTCCCCGGGGCGGGCCACCCCCTGGCCGGCGGGTGCTGACCGCCAGCGGGGAGCTCAGGCTCGCCGAGGCCTCCCTCCACGGAGCGCCCGCTGCCAGGACGGGCGTGCGCGTGGCTTCCACGGCGATGGCAGGCCGCCCGGCTCCTGCCTCCGAGGGCCGCACTCCTTCCCCAGGCCAACCGGGTCGACTGCCCAGTCCTACCGACGGGCGCGCGGAGGACACCAGGCCTTTCATCTCACCGTGTGGCGTGTGCTTCGCAACAGCAGACACTTCTCTGGGAGCTGCTTGTCCGAGCATCTGCCGTTGGACCGAGGGCGTGTCCATGGATGAACCCGTCGCGGCGACGGGGCTGAGCAGCTGGCTCGCGGGTCTGGCCCTGCGCTCGTTTCGAAAGGCCCAACCCGCAGACCGGACAGGCGACGGGTCGCTCGCACAGAAATGTGTCTAATGTCATGGCGTCATCATCACCCACCTTGGTCAAAAGGCAGGAGAAGAAGGTTGGAGATTTGGGAACGGGAGGCTGTGGGGCGGAGGCTGTGGGGCCAGGGTCGGGGGTATCAACCCACAGGCCGGTAGGAGAGTAAATCCCCTCTCTGGGTGGCTGGACCCGCGGGGATTAGTATTCTGTCCAGCACGGGGACCCCCGTCAGCAGCGTGGGAAACAAGCTGGATAGATGGGACCCCCGGCTGCGCCCCAGCCCCATGACTCAGAGCCGAGGGCACCCGGCGCCCCCAGAACACTCTCAGGGTCGACACTGGGTGTGTCACGCCTCCTGCACCTCCTGTCAGGCTTCCGGCTGGAGCACCGTCGGGCCATTTCTCCCAGGTGGGCAGGGCTCTACTTCCGGATCATGGGCAGGTTTCCCCCCGAAGAAGAAAAGGGGAGGGTTAGTCCGTATGCCCACCCCCGCTTCGGGGGACGCGGCCCATGCTGAGGCATGCGGTTCACGGTGTAGCACGGCTCGATGGGACGGTCACATGGCGACGCAATCCCCTCGCCCTCCCCCCCCCCCCCCCCCCCGTGGTTCAGCGAACACCGCCATCAGGTCCCGGAGGTTCTGTTTCCCTCCTGCAGTGAGAACCTTCCGGACCCACCCTGAGCCCTTCTCAGGGGCATCGTACGGCACTATTACATACAGTCCCCGAACGCCTCCTGTCACAGCTGCAAGTCCTCACGCTGTGACTGGCGTCTCCCCACGCCCTGCCGCCTCCGCTGACCGCCGCTCTACTCGGTTTCTGGGGGTTCGGCTTTTCCGTGCTTCCCTGAGAAGTGACATCCTAGGGTATTTGTCTCTCATGTAGGATGACGCCCCCAAGAGCCATCCCAGACATCACAAATGTAAGACCTGGCGTCGAGTCTTTAATCCACTGCAAGAGTTTGGGTTTGCGCCCAGTGGGCGACAGCGGTCCAGTTTCATTCTTCCGCGTGTGGCTGCCCAGCTCTCCCAGCACCATCTACTGAAGAGGCCATCTCCTCCCCGTTGCGTGTTCTTGGATGCTTTGTCGTGAACTGAGTGGCCATATGTGTGTGAGTCCACTCCTGGGCTCTCTATCCTGTCCCATTGACCTGGGTGTCTGTTTTTTGCCAAGTACCTATGTTGATGGTACTGAAGACTGAACCACGGGCTTCACCATATGTAGGAGACATCACCCCGCGGGACCGCAGCAAGGTGGCAAGAACCCCAACTGTCCCAAACATGCACCACTAACGGCTGCCCCCCTCCATCCCGTGTGCAGGTGCGCCGCGTGGTGACCACAGAGGTTGGGCTCACCCCTGCCACCGCTTCCCCCGGTCCTTGAAGGCCAAGATTCGAACTGAGCGAGGGGATTCCACAGAAAGGCAGTTTTTTTCCCCCAAGATCTCTCCTCCACACATCTTTTGGTATTTCCGTGATTGACAAACGGACAGAAATCTGTTTATTGAGGGATTATCTATATTGAAAACCAGACACGGGATCTCTTTCTTTCTCTGTCAACATCGCAGGAGTATCAGCTGTTTGAACAAAAAGGAGAGGCATTCTCATTCAGTCCTCAACGCCGACGGTTCCCCAGTTCATATTCAGAAAGACATTTGGTTTTATCGATCATGTGAGCTGAATGCGTTCAAACTCCTAGAGCCAGACAAGGAGAGGGTTGATTTTCTCTTTATTATGAAGGTTATTAAGAGGAAGCCACATAGAGAAGTCATTTGTTTTCAGACAATCCCGCCGAATCAGAACCACTCAGTTATGTTCCAGAACTTTTGTTCACAGCCAACACCCGAACAGCCTATCGCGCTCTCCCGGGAACGCCAACCTTGTTGTTCAAGACTTGGCCGATTTCGGGCGAGTGCTTCGTTATGGGGTGGGGGGGGATGTCCATTTCCTTGCTTTCAACTCGTAAGAAATGTTAAAGGTTCACTAATGGTCAGACATAAGAACAGACGCAGCCCAGAACCCCTGGCGGCCGGCGGTGACGTAGCACCCTACCTGCGGGCAGATGGCGTCTGTGACTTCGTCCGCAAGAGTTCCTGTGCTCATCACTTGGTGCCAACACAGGAAAGCCTCCACGTGGGTCGGGAATAACGTGTGCACTTGACAGCGGATGCTGGAAACCATCGCACTAACTGCTACCCTTGCTCCTGCTTTCTTGCGCTCTTCTGACCCAAGGAGGAGGCATCCAAAGTAGCATCCGACCAAGTGACTTTATTGGATTTTTTTCCGTCACTCCCTGGTACTCCTGGAAATCCTGGCCCCATCCCTCAATGACCACTCAAAACAGCGCGGTGCTCCTTCCACGGAAAGCTCACATGCCCCAAACCCCCTCCCGGATTCTGCGCTTCGTCGGCAGGAGTGCACAGGCCAGCTCACACGCCCGCGACGGCGGAGTCCGGCAGCAGCCACGTCGCCAAGGGAAGGCCCCCGCGGCTGGGGACACGTGCTCTGGTTGCCTTCAGGAGTCCACGCCTCCGAAACTTTTTGATGTTCTCTTTGGTAGAAACCATGTGAGTCTCCGAAGGACGGCGGGTTCGGCCCTTTCTGAAAGAGGTGATGGGACCTACGGAAATGACCACAATTATTTTTTTAAGCGAAGTTATGCAAATCTGATAGACTAAAGTAAATGTTTCATAAAACCAATGACTGTTTAAATTGTAGGACTAAACTGTTTGTATATAAATATTACCTTTTATATTCCATTTGAGTTTTATGTAGATGAACACATTACTTTAATGACCTGCGTTTGCGGGGAGAGCAGGAGACTCGCTCTCTCGATCCTCGCCCGCCAGATGGCTGCCTTTTCTTGCATGAGATTAAAACATGTCTCTCATTCGCCACGATGCTTCTGAGGCAAATTAATATCGCCAGCTAAATTGCTTGTGTTTTCGGAATAAAATTTAAAGAGAACTTTTTAAAGCAATTGGTGTCACAGGTTCCCGGAGCAGATTGCTCTCCAGGTAGGGCATGCTGGCTTTAAACGTTCGGTAATTAATGGAAAGGATTCCGTGTTAATTGACTGCTTCAGGAAAAGGGGAATATAATGACTCCTTATTAATCATGAAAAGAAATGTACGGCACGGAGGCGCCACAATAATTGCTCTAACAGCGGAGAAATGTTAATTAATGAAAAGAACAATGATGTAAGAAATTAGCTGCATAATGTTCGCTGCTGATGGAGGTTGGGTTTTAACACGTTATTTACAGTGGAAACCACGAAATGTTACCTCAGACCGATGCCCGTAACCTTGTACCACCCAAGTTTAGGGGAAAAAAAAGAAAAAAAAAATCCTCATCAGGGCTGGCAGAAGCAACCACACTTGCCCGGGGCTGTATTTATTCCCGAGAACAGCCCCGTCCTTCGTGTCTGATCTGAGCTTCTAAAATCAAAATCTTCCTCAGAGCAGAGCAGGGTCATTTATTAATGTCATTTAATGACACAACAGGTCATCCTGGCTGCTGAGGACAAAAGGGGGAGAACGTCTTTTCCCCTAAACGGAAATAAACAAACTCCGTTTCTGATACTTCCCGGCTCACATGAAGAAAAATTCAGATTCGCTTTGGGGACATGGTATTTTTTTTTTTTTAATCTAACTCCAGTCCCTGAGAGAATATATAGTTTCCACGCCATCTAACAACTTGTTTTCCAGGAAAGGAAGCCCCGATCATGGAAACGCAGAGCCCCGTCGCGGCGCCCATGGGGTTAGGGGCTCAGCGCCCTGAGCCACCCAAGCCTGCAGCCCCTCCCTGGGGCCAGGTGTGGCCAAGGGCGCTCCTCCCTTGGGCCTGCCTGTCCCCACAACACGGCCAAGCCCAGCGGAGGCAGGCCAGGCCCGGGGCTTCCGGGGCTTTGGGGGGTGTGGAGGGAGGCCCTGGGCACTGCCACCCGCCCGGTGAGCACCACACTGACCCTGTCCTTGCAGGTGGAATGTGCTGGGCCTGCAGGGCGCGCTGCTGTGCCACTTCATCGAGCCCGTGTACCTGCACAGCATCATCGTGGGGAGTCTGCACCACACGGGCCACCTGTCCCGGGTCATGAGCCACCGGACCGAGGACATCGGCCAGCTGCCCACCTCCTACCGGCACAATCGGCCCCTCCTCAGCGGTAAGAGCACGCTGTCCCCATAGACGCGGGAATAAGGGCCCATCGGCCGCACCCGTGGGTCCGGACTCGGGCTGATCTTACCCATTTTGGCTGATGGCTATTGAGATGTAGCGAGCAGGGGCGCCCGGGGCTCGTCGGTGAGGCGTCTGCCTTAGGCTCAGGTCGTGATCTCAGGGTCCTGGGATCGGGTACCGTGTCGGGCTCCCTGCTCAGCGGGGAGGCTGCTCCTCCCTCGGCTCGTTCTCTCCCTCCCTCTCTATCAAATTTATTAAAACCTTAAAAAAAAAACAAAAGGCTTAGCGAGCAAAGTGACACCACTCCAGGGCTTCAGAGAGGAAGGTACAGCATGGCCCGGAGGCAGGGGAGAGGACAGGAGGCTGCCACCGCGCCGCAGCCCCACGTAACCGGGAACCGCGCGTGGACAGGGTAGTCTCTCCCTCCGCTGGGCGGGAGGCGCCTCCCCGGGGGCCGTGCAGGCCACTGGCTGCCCCAGGGGCTGCGGGAGCCCCCCCGCCACGGCGCCCGGGGGACAGCCCACCTCGGCAGCTGCTCAGCCCCGCGCCGCGGGTGGGCACCGGGTCGGCGGGGCCGGGGTCGCGCTGGGAGGGGGAGAGCGCGTGGAGAGCCCCTCCTGGTTCCTGAGAATGAGCCTGGGCGCAGCCTGGCGGGGGAGGTGGGGGGGCGAGGACCGTGCCCGGGGGCAGGGGGCCACCCCGCGTGGAGCAGGAGCGGGCGGTGGGTGTGCCCGCAGGAGTCGGTGGGGCTGCCGGCGGCCCGAGGCTTTCCTGCCCGTCTCCCACAGCTCCCTGGAGCCCGGGGGGGGGGGGGGGGGGCAGGGACAGGCGCGGGGACAGGAGCACCTTGGGACATGAGGCGGCATCCGGGACCGTGGGCGCCCGCTCGGCCCGGGCTGCTGGGGAAGAGGTGGGAGGAGCGGTGCCCATGGCCGGCTCGCCCAGCGCCCCAGGACGGGGGCAAACGCGCTCCAATTCAAAGTCTATAAAGGCACATTTATTTTTTTAAACGGTTGGTGAGTTCAGTTTGTGTTCTGATCACAGCACTTTGGCTCAGTTTCAACCTCTTTCTTTCATTCCCCGCCCCCTTTCCCCTTTATTTCTCTCAAAATGGCAAACTTCTCACAGCCGAACTGCCAACCCGACCCTGGAGCCCAAAGTCCTAGAACGAGGACTAGGTTTGGTGCTAAATCAAATGCTCCCAACTCGGGGGCCCCACAAACCTCAGTCCTTCGGGCTCTAAGTTAATATAAGAATCCTCACGGCTCCGATGAGGGTCGCAGTACACCGCTCCGTGGCTCCACTTCCCTCTCCTAGTGGGGAATTCACTCAAGCTCCACGAACACAAGGAAATGCACCTGCAAATCCTTACTCCCCTTCCCGCAAGGGGCTGGCTGGCTTGCTTTTTTTTTTTTTTTTTAAGATTTTATTTATTTATCTGACACAGAGACAGAGAGAGAGAGAGAGAGAGCGCACAAGAAAGAGGGGCAGAGAGAGAAGCAGATGCCCCGCTGAGCAGGGAGGCCAGTGGGGCTCGAACCCGGGGTCCTCAGGATCATGACCTTCGCCGACCGAGCCACCCAGGTGCCCCTGGAGGGGCTGGTTCTCACCCACCCTTTGGGTTCTGGACGTTACTGTCTGGCCATCCGTTCCCTTGCAAAGCTATTTTAAAATCATATGTTCAACTGGAACTATGCAAGCACAGATTAAAACAGGAATTTTGAATGATCATCGTAAATACAGTGAATTTAAAAAAAAAAAAAGCTCCTTTAGAGAAATTCAGAACACCCCAAACCATCAAGTGGTGCAACCTGATGGCGAAGTGCCTGAGCCTCCCGTGTGAACCCCCGCCCTGGGGAGACGCTCACCCCTACCCGCAACCAGGACGACCTGACTGGACGTTTCAGTCCATCCTCAGATGCTGATTTAAAACACAGCTTTTGTTACTGCAGAGATGCAAATAAGCCTAAACTGTGGTGTCTCACCTGCATGCTCTTAGCTGCTCTGCTCTGGATGATATTTAAAAGCTAATCATGCAAATTTTGGGAGGAAATCATCGGGACTTTCTGCAACAGGGAGAGACGGAGAGATCTTGTATGAGGATAGTAATGAAAAGCGCACTCAGACAAGCACATGAAATCTGCTTGAAGATTCCCTCAAGGTCAGTTTGCAAAACTGCCCGAGGAGATGAAGCCCACGTGCCGTAGGAGTACGGCCGCTTCGTGGGGGCTCCGTCAGCTCTGGGTTAATAAGAAGCGGCCGAGCCGAAAAAGACACCCTATTGACACAGTTGTAGGATGCATATTAATGTCCTCCACGGATATCCTGAGACAGTCCGCACAGACCAGTCTGCACCTGTGGGCGGAACCGAGGCCGGACGTCAGACGTCCAGACGGCGAGTCACATCCCCCGTGAGAGCAGCCACCCTAAGGGAACTGGCCCTCCATCTTTCTCGCATATTCGATACGATGAGGACATGGTGATGAAGATAATTAAGGAAAATCTCTGTTCCGAATACTCATTTTTTTAGAAAAACACTAAGTGGAGTAGAAAGTGACTTCGAAGCTGTTCTGCTAGGCTGAGGGTGTGGTTTGTGTGAGCTTCTGCGCTCAACCTAAGTCTCCTTTTTCTTCATCGGGAAGAAGAGCAGCCCGGGTGGGATACACACGGTCTTTGTTCCTAGTAGCGGCCGTATCCAATGGCCCTGGTGTTCAACGTCGAACATCCTTAGTCCGCACCCAAGAGAACACTCGGGAGGAGGCTACGGCCCGTGGCAAGCTCCTGGCCACGGAGACAAAACTGGAGAGACGGGCCTTGGGGATTGGACATCAGAGCCGCAGGCTGTCTCGGACCCCGGTTTACAATCCACGATGGGAATCACAGGCTGTGATAAGGGGAGCACCTCCCTGAAGGAGTAATAGTGGGTCGCCGGTGGGTCAGGGCCTCATGGACTCCATGTTTCTCAAGCAGCTGGTTCACGGAGATGTCGCCAACAGCATAAAGCCTGCCCCCGGCACCTGCGGGCCGCGCTTCGGACACCTCTGTGCAGGAGGGAAGTGGGTGGGATGGAGGAGGCCCGAAGCCAGGCAGACCCACATTTCTGTGAGTCCCAATCTCCGTGTATTGTCACACTGAGCTGCGGAACCTGAGGTGGAGAGCCAAAGCCTCTTTGAATCAGGAGAAATTCCTAAAGTTAATGATCATTAACAGTATCTTGCAAAACCATCCAGTGGGGGATAGTAGCAAACTTCGTTTTTTATGCAGGTGGTAACTAATACGCAATATTATAGTCATCGTAAAATAAGGACTGGAGCACCTGGGGGGCTCAGTCGGTGAAGCATCTGCCTTTGGCTCAGGTCATGATTCCAGGGTCTTGGGATCAAGTCCCACGTGGGGCTCCCTGCTCAGTGGGGAACCTGCTTCTCCCTCTCCCTCTACCCCTCCCCACCCCTGTGCACACTCACACTCTCTGTGTCTTAAATAAATGAAATCTTTTTTAAAATAATAGATGAATAAAAATAAACACAACTGAGGAGAGAATTAGTAAATTGGAACATCGGCCTGAAGGAAACCTCCAGAACGCAGGTGGGTTAGTGGGGGTTTTCCAGAGAAGAGAACCAGTAGAGTATATTCATTCCCCTAATAGAAAAGAGATATGCTTCAAGCAACTGCTCACGTGTGTGCGGGGCTGGCAGGTGTGGTCCCCAGGCAGTCTGGAAATTCCAGCTGGAGACCATGCTGCCACCGAGTCCACGGAGAGTCGACCGATGGCATGAGGCCCTGCACAGAGGACAGTCATCTCTTTCCTCCACGTCAGTCACACCCGCAAGCACCCTCACAGCAATGGCTGGCCAGTGTTTGACGAGACAGCTGGACACCACGGACCAACCAGGCTGAGTCATGAAAGTAACCGTCCAGCGGGAAAACACAAAGAGGTCAGAGACGGGGCGAGGAAGTGCGACTAACCTGCTCCAGACGGAGAGAGAAGCCGCGGAGCAGGAGCCGCATGCAGAGAGCCAACAGCCAGTCTCTCCCCAGGACACGCGTGGAGCATCAGCGACAGACCCAGGAGCACAGCGTGGCCCAAGAAGAACCTCAAGTCCTCCTCCCAGCGGCAAAACTGCTACCAAACCAAACCAACGAAGAGACAAAAGGAAGATGATAAAAGCAGTCGGGGACATACAGGAGCAGCTCCAGGGGGCCGGATCAGCTGCTTCGTGGAAGATAAAAAACAACAAAACAGTATCTCTAAGATGCTGATAGGAAATCAATCTCAACCGAAAATCCTAGACTCACTGAAAGTATCCTGTAAAAATGAGGGCAAGGAGGGGACACCGGGGGGGGGGGGGGGGGGGGGGCTCCGTGGGGGAGAGCGTCTGCCTTCAGCTCAGGTCCTGGGATCCAGTCCCGCTTCGGGCTCCCTGCTCAGCGGGGCGTCTGCTTCTCCCTCCGCCTCTGACCCTCCTCCCCTACTCGTGTGCATGCTCGCTCGCTCGCTCTCTAAAATAACAAATAAGTCTTTAAAAAGTAAAAATGAGGGCAAGACCACATTCCGGACAGACACAGAGCTGACGCGCCTCAAGACTCACACCCCAGGAGACATTAGTTGGGCCACTTGGGCACAAGGAAAACCACCCCCAATGGATAGAGCAGAATAAAGACCGATGAAGATAATCCCCTTTTTTATCCAGTACAACCCTCGGCTTATTACGTCAGTTTAGGCACCTTAGGAGAGAAACATGTGTCATAGGAGGAAACCATGACCATGTTCTGCTGAAGTCCCCTCGTCCTGTGTCTCCTGAAGAAATGACAACCCTTACAGGTGCCAAGAACCGTGTCACTGTCAGGTTGCAACATGAAGTAGTCACACTTTTTCCTGCCACAGAGGAGAGGTCACAGCCTTCAGAGCTGTCCTGGGAGCCCGTGCATTTTGAGCTGTGAGGACCACAGACCACGGTCACTATTCAGACTCCCACGGCTCCTGTCAGCCGCAGGAAGGCAGCCCCTGAAAATCAGGGGGAAGCGCTCATGACAACAGGAGGCCCCAGTGCCCGAGCAGGTGCCCCAGCGCCCAGCAGGTGCCCCAGCGCCCGAGCAGGTGCCCCAGTGCCCAGCAGGTGCCCCAGCATCTAAGCAGGTGCCTCAGTGCCCAGCAGGTGCCCCGCAGGTGCCCCAGCACCCGAGCAGGTGGCCCAGTGCCCAGCAGGTGCCCCAGCAGCCAGCAGGTGTCCAGCGCCCAGCAGGTGCCCCAGCATCTAAGCAGGTGCCCCAGTGCCCTCCCTAGCACTGCACACACCCGGCAACCACCGGCTCACCGCCGCTCAGACGAGGGGACACCGGGGAAAAGCCCAGTTATTCCTATGTGTGTCCCTCGGACCTTAGGAACCTGCAGGACGAGCAACAGGCGTCGCTCGGCAGAAAGACCACACCCAGTTCTCACCCTCTCCAGACCCTACTATGCTCTGCACACTCACCCCGAGATGTGCTCTCGTAGGACGAGGCAGTGGCTGTAAAATCACTGCCAATCGTCTCGATGTTTGCGCTGATGCGAGCGAGCGGACCGACCCCACATCTGTGAGTCCGCGCCAGTTAGTCCAAGCTCCACTCCCGTTAGAAGCACATGCACCGTGCCATGTCCGTGTGTGCACGCCTACGTGCGAGGGCCGCACACGGGGTCTGGCAGGGGGCAGAGCACACTAGCGGCCTGGTCTACACCCGCCTGTCACTGCAGGACTCGATGTTGAATCCGTCTCACAAGATGGAAGCCAGTGCTGCCTGAGATAGGGACTTGGCCCTCTTCCTATAAAAATTCTATTTCTGAATGTCGTGTGTAGATAGAATTCGGAGAAAGGGAATTAAATCTTAAATACGCCCGGCCCACCAGCGACCTAAAGAAACGCTCCATGGCCTCGCTTTTTAAACAGAGGCGCACAAGGGTTTTCTCAAACTAGGGTGTCGGTTAGCAGTTAGACGAGCCCTTAGGGCCTCCCACTCGGGGCACAGGCGCTGTAGCCGCCGGGGGCGGGCACGCAGAGGGGGGCCCCAGATGATGGGGGGAGCCTCAAATTAGGGGATGGTGGGAGGGGCCTCGGATGGTAGGGGAGCCTTGGATGGGGGAGCCCTGGATGGTGGGGGGGCCTCAGACAGGGGGAGCCCTGGATGGTGGGGGGAACCCGGGTGGTGGAGGGGGGCCTCAGATGGTGGGGGGTGGACTTGTATCTGTAGCTTGGCAGCACCCAGAGCTGACGGGCCAGCTGCCCCGGGAGGGCCTGGGGTGCGGGGCCCCCAGACATGGGGTCACCGCCTCACACCTGCCCAGTCCCTCGCACTCAGACGCTTCCCGACACCAGGCGTCCCCACTGCACTGTGACCCACAGTCCAGTGGCAGCATGAGCACCGTCTGTGAAACCGGCGCCCACCCTCCCTAGACACAGGCCCGGGGAAGCCCCTGGGCCCTCCAGGCCAGGACAAGGGGCACTCAGGTCGGGGAGGCGGCCTGGGGAGGGGTGCAGGGGGGTGCATGGGGCTGTTCCCCCTCCTGGCGCCCACGTGCCTTCCCCGGGTCACCCTCGGGGGGCGCCGGGCAGGGGCAGCAGGTGCGCAGCGCAGAGGCCGGGGCGGCCTGGACTGCTGGGCTCTCGCCGCTGCCGGGCCTCGGGGCCTTGTCTCCCAGGAGCAGCCTGCGCCGTTCCCGGGGGCTCGCCCAGCCGACCCGCTGAGCCCGGCTCCCGCGCTGTGTTGCCAGGAGTGAGCCACGCGGAGGCGCGCCAGCCGGGGAAGTCGCCGCACTTCAGCGTGAACTGGGTGATGGGCAACGCAGACGTGGAGGTCATCGACGGCACCACGGGCAAGAGGAGCTGCGGGGGCTCGTCGCGGCTCTGCAAGCACGTGTTCTCGGCGCGGTGGGCCAGGCTCTACGGAAAGGTAGGGCCCGGGAGCCCGCAGGAGGCTGGGCTGGTCCCACCGGCGTGGCCCAGCGCGGGCTCCGCTCTTTCCTCCCCACCGACGCCCTGCAGACTCGGGGGTGCCGCTCCACGTGGGCCCGGCCGGCAAGCGCGGCCTCCAGGGCTGCAGAGCAGGCACTAGCTGCGGCATCAGGGCAGTGTAGGGACGTCCCCAGGAGGCCCCTGGAGCGGCCCTGGAGTCTGAGTCCGTCCAGGTCAGACAGACAAAGACTGGCAAGTAACCTGCACTGGACAGACGCAGGGCGGAGGATGCGACGGTCTGCCGTGCACCCGTGGGGTGGCCGCCAGGTCGGGCCGGGTGGCGCCCCGAGGACACCTGATGGAAGCAGCAGCTTTGGGCAAGCCCCAAGCACTCGGGCCTCCGCCGCGGCCCCGTCCGTGTCTGGGGAGGGGGAGGGCGGGCGGCCAGGAGCCGTGTCGGCCCGGCTCACCTGTTGTCTTGTCCCGCCCACAGCTGAGCACGCGGATCCCGAGCCCGGGAGACACGCCGTCCATGTACTGTGAGGCCAAGCGGGGCGCGGGCACCTACCAGTCCGTGAAGCAGCAGCTGTTCCAGGCGTTCCAGAAGGCGGGGCTGGGCACCTGGGTGAGAAAGCCGCCCGAGCAGGACCAGTTCCTCCTGACGCTCTGAGCCGGACGAGCTCCCGGGCGGAGCGAGCGCCCGGACAGGGCAGGGCAGGGCAGGGCGAGCGGGCGCCAGCGCGGCCAGCGGCGGGGCTCCCTGGCTCTTCGCACTCATTTCCCTTTGGCGTTCCAGAAGCACGCGCGGGCGGCGCCCCATGGGCTCCCGGACTCCCGCTCGGAGCCTGGGGCTCCCCAGGGGGCTGCTCCCTCGTGGTCAGAGCCCAGGCACCCCAGCCCGGAGGCAAGGGCACCGCCGCACGGCTCTTCCCACTGCGTCCAACGGAAAGTTTCCGTCCAGGCCGAAGGGTCTTGGGTGCGGCCGTGCCCAGCGGAGCCTCGTCCCACCCCACGCCCCCCGCCCGCCACGCGCCCGCAGCACCGCGCCCGGTTCTCACGAGCACAAGCCGACGCGATACTTCAGGATAAGCCACAATGAAGAGAAAAGCCATGGGCTCCTCCCCAAAGAAGCCAACAGGACGCTCGACCACCCTCATCACCCACTTAAGTTTTTACTCCACCTCCTTCCCAAGCGGATGGGAGACGCGCAAGCACTGAGGAAGCCGAGAAGCAGGACGGGAGACGCGGACCCGGAGTCGCAGAGCGCGTGCGCCCCGGCCTGGGTCCCAGGGGTGGGCTCCCAGGATGCGGCCCGCAGGTGCCCTCGGCCGCCGGCTGCACCCGGGGCCTGCAGGTGACGAGCTAACGGGGGCCCCGGCCAGACCACGCTCCGACTTTCCCTGAAATCCCATTAGACGGTGAGCAAGCTCGACAGAGCCTCAGCAACAACCTCCGCCCCGGGGCTGCAGGGCCACCAGCTCTCCCCGCCTTCGTCCCCCGGTCACCGTCCCGCATGACGGAAACAAAGCACGCAGAGCAGCGGCTGAAACACGAGGGGTGGGATGGTGTCCTGCTGAGAGCGGGCGATGGCATGGGGCCATGTGGGGTCCGTCCCTCGGCCCCGGCAGGGCTCCGCTCTGACCACAAGGACGCGCGTCTCACACCCACCACGCTCGTCCCCAGGCCTGCGGTTTCTCCAACCCGAGCAGGCCCCGTGACCTTGAGGACGCCCGAAGGCCCGGCTCCAGGGTCCTGGGGTCCCGGGGTCCCGGCGAGCATCCGGCCGGAGGGGAGCGCAGCGGCGGCCAGACACGGCAGAGGACAGGCTGCAGGTACGACAACGCAGCAGCAAAGAAACACAATGAGTTTGAGACGTTAGGGGACAGGGAGCAGCGGGCTAGCGTGCAGAGTCCTCCTGGGACGTCACCCGGGACGGGTCACCCCACCTTCTTCTGGGTCAGAAAACGGACACAGAGTGCACGACTCCCTCAAGGGACGGTTTTGGAAGATACGAAAAGGTTTTTGCAAGGGGTTTCCTGTCGTCGGCACCCCTTAAGGAAATGGGGTGCGATCTCAACGCGCTACGAAAACCGCCATCAAACGGCCGGTGGGCGTGGGCTTCTGACACGTCAGCAGGACGAGGCCTGGGGCATAGAGCCCGGAACCCACAGAACCCACGGTGACCACGGTGTGATTCGCCCCCCGCCGGGAGCTGCCCCGAGGGCACCGACGCCCAGCCTGTCAACGCCCCGTTCTGGGCCCTGGCGCCAAAGAACGCCCCTCCTGCGGCGAGGACACAGCAGAGGAGCCACCGCCCGGGACAGGCGAGTGGGCCCGTCCCCACACAGCACTGCGGGTGCCCCCCGACCACCTGCCCCGGGGACCTGGGCAGCACCTGCCCCCCCAACTACCGGGCACCCTGAGGCCCCCACCGCAGTGCTGGTGTGCGGCGTTTCCACGGCAGCAGGAAGCCGCCCGAGAGGCCAGGCCGAGCGGGACAGGGCTGGACGCGCACCGGGGAGGGCGGCCCGCTCTGGGCGCACGCGGGGCCGGGGCCGGGGCCGGGGCACGGGGCTCTGCCGGGCCGGCGGGACAGGTGCCCGAGAGCCTCCATGTGCTGCGCAGCCGGGCACCGGCCTGAGCGCCTTCCATGCTGAGGACGTGCCCGCCACCCTCGGGCTCCCCTGCGGCCCTGGGGCTCGGGGTCCTCTGCTGCCTCCGGCCATGCTGCACCCCGAGCCCCGGCCCTGCTCACATCCACGCCGTCCACGCCGGCAACCTGCCCCCAAAGCGCGGGCTGTGTTCCCAGCACCGTCCAGCCCACGGTCCGCGTCCACAGGCCTCTCCATGGGGCAGGCGCCTGTGCGGTCCCAGCACGCGGGGGCTGGGGGGCGGGGAGGGTCTGGGGGCGTCTGCCAAGGGACGGGTTCGTGGGCCAGTGACCGCCCGTCTGTCCCCATGGGTCCCTCGTCTGTACATACCCCCACGTCACTGCTGACTTCGTGAGTCTTGTACCTCAGAAATGTCAAGTTGAGTTTCTCACACATAATTTCTCATATAATTTCCTTTTTGCAGGAAGCTGTTCTTATCAATAAAGTTAAATGGCTGTTTTGGGGGGGTTTGGTTTTGGTTTTTTGGGGGGGCTTATTTTGGTATAGTGTTTACTGCGTCTGGAGAGCCATACACCGAGAACACATGGTACGTTGATGCCCAGAATAGACTAGCCAGAGTATTTTGATGAAATGCTATTTTTAGATTATAAATTTCAAGATGTGTCTATAGTATCTTGTTTTAAAAAAAAATAATAAAATTTAAAAAGACGTTTGAAATTTAGACATTTTTAATTTAGAGAGAGTTCGACAACCATTTTTTTAAGAAGCCATTCGGAAGAAATCATCCCAAAACACAGTAAATGTCTGTTTCTCATAAAGATAAAAGAAAGGGAAGTCGGGACGAGCCCTTGTCCTCATGACCACTCGCCTCCACGGAGAGTCCGGGCTGACGCGGCGTCAGCATTGCTGCCCCACCCGCCCGGTCCGGTCCGCAGGGCCCTGCAGGAGGGAAACCGGAGCTCGGAGCCCTACACTCAGTGGGGAGGCCGCCCTCCCCTGGGGTCCCCGCTGCCCTTCTTCCCCCTTCGCAGATGCAGGGCAGCCACCGGGGAGCGGGATCCGGGATCCGGAGTGGGGTGCCGAGTGAGGTCAGAGCCGGACACGCGGCCCCTGCAAGGGGTCCTGCCCAAGGGGCTGCAAGGAGGCGTGGGGATCCCGCCAGGGGAGCCCTCCCACACATTCAGAGTCACGTAAGGGACTGGGGTGGAGGGTGACGCAGCAGACACAGATACAAAACACGCAGTCACTGACGAGGAGGCCGGGGCCGGGAACGTCTCCGTTCTGGGGGGGCCTCATCCTCCAAACGGCTGGCTCTGGCCTCCCCACACACCCCACCCCCCGCCATCCTGGTTTAGTGCCTGTTTGTCCCCCACCGACACCTGTGATTCCCTGGACAGTCGGGTCTCCGGCCGCCCTGCGCGGATGCCCAGGTGGGGGCTCCTCGAGTGCCCGTGTGTTCAGTCCTGGGGGATTTGCCGGGGTCCTTCTGTGGACTCCTGGGACGTGTCCGCTGGTCATGGGCTCCACCCAAGGGACGGTGGTGGCCGGGTCCCCAGGAAGTCAGAACCAACAAGAGCCGCCCCGCAGGGAGCTGCCACCGGCGTCAGCCCCAGAGAAAGGGACACGCGATTTCCCAGCCGCTCGTGGTAGAATCAAATGTGCAGGGACGAAATGCCCGCCAAGGGGAAAGGTGCGACGAGGCGCATCGTACGGCCTCCTTCGTGCCGGCGCGGGTTCCTACCATCGACAGGAGACACACAAAAGACACACTTTCCCAGCAGTGCCCAGTTAGTTTTCGGCTAATTTTTGGCATTTTTTAAGCAAATGAACTTAATAAATAGTAATTCTTAAGCAAAGGTATGTACATAAAAAGCATGAATGAATGGCAATATTGGATGTACATTTATAATATTTGTAAAAAAAAAACAAAAACAAAAACAAAAAATCCCAAACCTTAAGGTATTAATTTACATGTTACTTTGCCTCTAAGTTCTGTAAACCGCACTCCGGTGACACCTGATAAGTGGATGTTTCTGTTAAATGAATAAAAACATGGAGTCCAGCCGCGCTTCCCTGGCTGCCGGGCCTGTTTGTTGGAGCAGGGCCTGGGGGCCCGGGGGGCCGGGGGGCACAGGGCCCGGCCGCCCACTTGTGCCGGAGACTCTTCCAGGGTGCGGGGGTTAGGGCACCTGCCAGCACGTCGCCCTGGGAAGGACCCAAGTGGGAGCCAGGTGTGGACATGGCAGGTGTGGACACGGGTGCGGGGCCTCTGCCCCCGGGGCGCACCGCTTCCAGGCCCCGCACCACCTCGGTTCCTCCCCTCGGGAAGCACGCAGCCCGGGGACCTGCCTCCTGACGCCACACGTCCCAAACCTCAGGGTTTATAGGACAGCGGCGGGGTCGGCTCAGGGGACACATGGACACCCTCCCCCTCCCCCTCCAGCCCTCCCTGCCCCTCTCTGCTCCCTGCTCCCCTCCCTCCCCCTCCTCCCCTCCTCCCCTTCTCCACCTCCATCCTCCTCCCCCTTCCTCCTCCTCCTCTTCTTCCCTCTCCTTCCCCCCCTCCTGCTGGCTATGCCGCTCCCCTACTCTCCCCCTCCCCTCCCAACCTCCTCTATCCCTACTCCTCCCTCCCTCCCCCCCACCGTCTGTCCCTCCCCTCTCCCCCTCCTTCCTCAGTCTCTCCCACCCCTCTTCCCTTCCCTCCCCTCCCCTTCTGCCTCCAACTCCCTCCCTCCCCCCCTCCCCCACACCCTCACACCCTCAGACTTTGCAGCTGCAGGACAGACACAGAGTCACTGCTCCCTGGAGGACCATAGCTCACCCCGCTCACCCCGTCACTCAGTAATGTCACCGTGCTCCAGCCTCCAGGTGGGCCGAGCCTATAAATGTCCCTTGCCACCAGAGCCCTGCTATCGTGGCACTGCCCCAGACACGTGCAGCCGAGCGACACCTCCGTGGGTGTCCCCGGGTCACACTCCCCAGACTGCGGCCATCAGCTCTGATTTGTGCGGCGCTCACACAGGCTCCGGGACCCTCTGGCCCAGGCCTCGGGCCAGGGTGGGGCGTCAGAGCCAACGTGGGCTGCGGGCACGCTCAGGGCATGGGGCCTGGGCCCTGCTGAGGCTCATGTTGCCACGGGTGGAAGGTCCTCCCCAGGATCGACGCCAGCACGGGCAAGGCGGCTGGTGGGCCAGGAGGGGCGGGGCGGGCCCTCGGGGATGGAGCCCGCATGACCTGGGGACACACGAACGTGGCCCCAAGGACAGTGGACCCCAGAGCGTCACACTCGCGCCTCAGGGAGGAGCCCTGCTCCTGCCATCCAGGCCCAGGCCCTCCAACCCCAGGGCGGGACTAGTGGCTGCAGTGGCCACACACCCGCACAAGGTCCTGACACCCACGGGGCGCCCCGCCCTCCCATGGGCCTCACGGACCCTCTGCAGCGGCTGCTTCCCACCCACGGGGCGGTTGGGGCGGTTGGAGCCCCAGAACCGGGCGTCAGTGAGACCACGGCTCAGCCTCTGCCGCGGCCGAGTCCCCCCGCCCCCCGCCCCGTGTTCGCTCTCGTCCCCACGAAGACCCGGAGGGCCCCTGGGTCACCAGAGTCCCTGCAAAGGCAGCCCGGCCCCGCGGCCACCAACCGCTTCACCCGGACAGCAGGTGAGCGAGGGAACATCTGCCCCTCACGGGGACCAAGGCGGGAAGGATGCCGCGGCCACCCCATGCCCACGGGGCCACAACTGTCCCACGGGCCTGCGTGCCCCAGCCCGGTGCTGGAGCAGCCTGGCCAAGCGTAAGCGGATGGGCTGCTCAGAGGATGGGCAGCGCCCGCGACGTGGCCACCACTGCTGGCCCAGAGGCAGACGGGTGGCTGGGCTGTCATCCGACCGGGACGGCCTGGGGTGGAGCTGCCCACAGGGCCACCGAAGGAGCGAGCGTAGCCCCCGCCCCCTACGGCACCAGTGCGTCCTGAGCCCTCTGTGGACCGGCCACGTGCTCAGTCCTGAGCTAGAGCTGGGAGGTGAGACGTGGGGGCACAGGACAGATCCGGGTCCCAGCCAGGGCACCCCCAACCCGAGGCTGTCAAGCCCCTGCTCAGAGCCCCAGGCCGCCGCCCGCGGGGGCCAAACCCCATGGCCGTCAGCAGCGGTGCTCGCTGAGCTCTGGCCCGAGCTGAGCCGGGGGGGACCGTAGAGCACAGGCGCCCCGACAGGCCCAGAGCCCCTCCGTGCCACAGCCAAGGCCGCAAGGAGCAAACACTGAGTCTCTCCTCACCCACGGCCGCTGGGACCCCGCCTCCTGGGGCTCGGGATGCAAGACGCACATCAGCCGCCACACGCAGGGGCCTGGACGCGTTAGGGCCACACCGCCTCCCTTCCTGGGGCCGGTCATCCCAGGGACACAGGTGCCACCGCGCTCCCTCTCCCCATTCCGGTCCGCGCCCGATCGCCCCGAGTTAGCCCCCAAACCCCAAGCCTCTGCGCCAGGAGCAAGACCACACCCAGGACGTGCACAGCCGCCCCCGATGCTCCATCCCCCGGAAGGAAATGCGGGGCCTGGGCCGTCGCTCCCGCCAGCGGGACGCTGCTCCCGACCCACCTGCTCGCTCACCTAGCGCAGCGCCGTCAGGGGCCATCCGTCAGGGGCCGTCCATGCCGTAGGCCCCGCCGGGGCCTCTTCACTCCTCGTTTCTGAATGATACTCCCGAGGAATCCACCCATCAGTTGATGGGTACTCCGGTTGCTTCCACTTTGTCACGATTACGAATAATTTGGCTACAAACACTTGCGTGCAGGCGTTTCTCCGGACCTGGGTTGGTTTTTGTTTTTTTTTTGTTTCTTTTTAAGAATTTATTCATTTGGGGATCCCTGGGTGGCTCAGCGGTTTGGTACCTGCCCTCAGCCCAGGGCATGATCCTGGAGTCTTGGGATCGAGTCCCACGTTGGGCTCCCTGCATGGAGCCTGCTTCTCCCTCTGCTGTCTCTGCCTCTCTCTCTCTCTCTCTTCTCTCTCTCTCTCTCTCATAAATAAATAAATAAATAAATAAATAAATAAATAAATCTTTAAAAAAAAGAATTTATTCATTTATTCACAAGAGACACACAGAGAGAGGCAGAGACACAGGCAGAGGGAGAAGCAGGGCTCCCTGCGGGGACCCCGGTGTGGGACTCGATCCTGGGACCCCGGCCGGGGCCACGACCTGGTCCAGAGGGACCGGACCTGAGTTTTCCAATTCTCATGGGTGTACACCCAGCCTCAGGATTGCTACGTCAGCCAGTACCCCATCTACCATTCTGAGAAACTGTGGACTGTTCTGCAGAGTGGCTGCATCTCTGTACCTCCCTCCAGCGGGGCACGAGCACCCCACTTTCCCCTACACCCTCACCAGCACCCACTACTTAGATGCAACAGGCAGCCGTCTGTCTTAGCCACTGCAGCCACCTAGTGGGTGTGAGGTGCGAGCTCATGGCAGGTCGAGCTGCATTTCCCTCAACACTAATGATGCTGAGCTTTCCGAGGGCTGATGGGTCGTGAGTCGTAGGTCTCTTTTTGGAAACTATCTATCAGATCCCTTGCCCGCTTTGAACTTGGGTTACCTGCCTTTTTATTGTTGAGTTACAAGGTTCCTTTATATATTCTGGATACTGGTCCCTTCTCAGATAAATCACAAAAACATTTTAAAGGTTTTTCCTCTCGCTCTGTACACAGCTGTTTCACTTTCTTGCTGTCCTTTGAAGCACAAAAGTGTTTGACTGTAAAGAAATCCAATTTATCTATTTTTTTCCCTTTTGCTGCTTATGCTATTCCTTTGAGGTCTAAGAAAGTGGGAATCCTGTCCAGCCCGACGCTAGAGAGATTTAAACTGTGTTTCCTTCTAAGAGTTGTACAGCTTAAGCTCTTACGTGTGGGTAACTGATCCTCTTTGGGTTAATTTTTACATACGGAGTGAGGTAGGGGTGCAGCGTCGCTCCTTGGGAATCCAGACGGCCAATCACGCGCCGAAGAGCGCTCGCCCTCCACTGAATGGTCTTGTCAAAAACCCACTGACCGTAAATGTAAGGAGGGGTGACGAGCTCTCGTGGTTCTGGTGTGGATTCCTCGGGACGTTCTATACACAAGATCACATCTGCAGACACAGAAACCACGTGATTTCTTCCTCCCCAAGATTTATGTCCTCCACTTACTTTTCTTGCTTAATTTCTGGGCTAGAACCTTCGGTACGGTGTTGGACAGAGTGGTGACAATAGTTATTCCATCTTGATCTAAATCTCAGGGACAAGGATTTCAGCCTTTCGCCATGGAGTGGGAGGTTAGCTGCGGGTTGTTCGCAGACGTCCCTCGTTGGGTTGAGAAAGCCGCCTTCCACTCCCGGTCTCTGAGGGTCTCATCAGGAGACAGCGCTGGATTTTGCCCCGTGTTTTCCCCGCATCTCCTGAGAGCGCCGTTCAAGGTACTACCCAGTGTCCTTCCATTTCAGCCCGAAGGACCGACGTGTTTCTCGGAGGGCAGGTCTGCTGCAGACAAATCCTCAGTCTGTGTTTATTGGGGGCCACCTAATGCTCTCCTTCGTTTCTGACGGATAATTGGTCTTTCTCGTCTGGCTTCTTGGCGGACGCCTTCTTCCAGCACTTTGAGCAGGTCACCCTGATGCCGATCCAGTTTCCAATCAGAAATCAGCTACTAGGGGCGCCTGGGGGGCTCAGTGGTTGAGGGTCTGCCTTGGGCTCAGGACATGATCCCAGGGTCCTACATCTGGCTCCCTGCTCAGCGGGAAGTCTGCTTCTCCCTCTCCCTCTGCCTCTCCCCCTGTTTGTTCTCTCTCCTCTGTCAAGTAAATAAAATCTTAAAAAAAAAAAAAACTCAGCTATTAATACTATTGAGGATCCCCTGCATGGGATAAGGTGTTTCTCTCTTGCTACGCCCAAGATTCCTTGTCTTTCTTTTTTTGACAATTTAAGATGCATCTAGGTACAGATCTCTACGTTTATTTATCCTTAGAGTTCATTGAGACTAACGTTTTTCATGAAATTTGGCAAGTTTGGTCATTCTTTTTTCCAATATTCGTTCAGCCCCCATCTTTCCCTCCTCCCGTGGGATCTCATGGGCACGTTGGTCACCTGATGGTCCCTGAAGATCTGTTTCTTTCACTTCATTCCTATTTCCTTCTATTCCCCAGATGGGATCATCTCAATGGGCCCATCCTCAACTTCCATGATTATTTATTGTCCCAACTCAGACCTGTTGTTAAGTCCTTTGTGTGGTCTGGATCAGGCCTTCTTCCTCCCAAAGACGTCCACATCCTAATCCCGGGGACTCGTGTCGCCTTGGAGAGCAAAGGGACTCTGCATATGTGATTAAGTTAAGGATCTTGAGATGGAGGATTATCTTGACTCCTCTGAATCAGCCCCAGTGCGGTCACTAGGGCTCCCACAAAAGAACCAGAGGACCAGGGTGGGTAATAGAAGATGTCAGGACGGATGCAAGAGGCACAGGCGATGTGGAAGGGAGCCCAGCTCAAGAACGCAGGCCGATGGCAACGCTGCGAAAAGCAGGGGAAAGGCTCTTCCCGGAGGTCTCCAGAAGGAGCACGGCCCCACAAGGATCTCGCTGACTTTAGATTTCTGACTTCAGGACGGCAAGGGAGTACATTTGTGTTGCTTGAAGCCACCATGTTTATTTGTTACAACAGGACCCTAATGAAAGCCCTCTTTCAAAACGAAATTTTATTTCAGTGATCGTATGTTTCAACTCCACAATTTCCATTTGGTTCCTTCTACAATTTCTATCCCTTTACCGATATTCTTTTTGGTGAGACAGCACTCGCGTCGCCGTACTGCACTTCTTTATGCAGGCTTTCCCACAGTTTGACATCCTTATAATAGCTCATTTAAAGTCGCCGTCTGGGAAGTCAGCATCTGGGCTTCCTCGGGGACACATTCTGCTGCCTGCTTCCCTTCCTGTGTGTGGGCCATACTCCTCTGTTTATTGCATGCCTCGTAAGTTGTCGCACAAAACTAGACATTTTTAAGAAGATGATGTGACAACTCAGTAAACTAGATCCCCCTCCACCACCAGGGCTTACTGTTGCTGCTGTTTGTTAGCTTCATGACCTTCTTGAACTAATTCCATGAAGTCTCTACTCTTTGCCACGTGTGGGCCACGGAAGTCTCCGTGCAGTCAGCCTGGCAGTCGGCTAAGGGGGCCTTCCACAATCTCCTTTGATGCTTTGAACAACCGGGGGGCGCCTGGGGGCGCAGTCAGTTGAGCCTCCGACCCTTGGTTTCAGCTCAGGTCATGATCGCAGGGTCGTGAGATCAAGCTCCGCCTTGGGCTCCCTGCTCATTGGGGAGTCTGCTGGAGATTCTCAGTCTCTCCCTCTGCCCCTCTCTTCCTGCTTACTCCCACTCTAAAATAACTAAATCTTTAAAAAGAGAAAATGCCTTAAACAAGTGAGATCCCCGGCATTTACAGAGGGGCTCCGTGAGCACGGTGGAGGAAGCCTTCGGTGCTCCCCTGGGTACTTTACAGCCCTGGCCTAGCCCTCACTCTGTAGCTGCGCGGAGCCCCGAGGTCGGCCAGACACCAACTCCGGTGTCCCCTGGGCACGGAGCTGTGCACGGGCCTGCGGGTGTGTGTGACCTTCCAGACTCCTGGGACAACACTGCAGCCTCCCCAAAGCCCTCTGTGAACATCCACGCCCCCAGCCTCTCAAGATCTCCGGTCAGCTTCTTTGCCTTGCTACGGTCACCTCTGGCGGCCGTGACGTTGAACAACTAACTGACCCAGGGAAAAAGGCTGCTCACAGTGGGCAAGCTGGGGGTCAGGCCAACTGGAGACGAGCCCCAGGAGTGAGGGTTCCCGGGAGGTGCCACTTCTGACAGCTGCCAGGGGGCAGTGCCTGGGGACAGGGCTTCGGGGAGCTCCAGACCCACCCGGCCCCCTCCAGCGGCAGCCAGGCCATACCATGCTGTGCCACTGCCCCTGTGAGGCCACCAGAGAGCTGGGTGATGGCGCGGCTCGGACTGAACCACCACTGGACTGTTTTTACCAGAATTCAGGCACTTTTCCTTGAGCTGCTGCAGCCTCTGGGTATTCTCCAGAGTTCTGAAAAGGCTGACTTTGACCTGACTTTGACGTTTTTGTCAGTGTTCTCAGGGCTTTCACGGAGGAGCCGGTCCACTTCGAAAGCACCTTCAGCAAAGCATCTGCTTCCACGCCCAGTGTTCTGGTTGCTCAGACACGAGGTGGAAGGAAAAGCCTAAGCTTCAACGTCTGTTCCAGAAGTTTCACTGCACATCATTAAACATCTGAGCGCGCCCCTTGGTCCCCCCATAAAGCTTCCCAGTCTTTGTTACCTGCTCCAAAGATCAATTTTTCTTCCAGATGAAGAGGCTTTGTCCCCTGTTGAGCATTTTTTGATGAACAGAGATAACTTTTCCTGTCCATTTAGCTATAATAGCTCCAGAACATCTGAGAGCTTGAAAATAGTTAATGGAAAGCCATGCGCGGTGTGTCACTAAAAATGATCCACTAGAAATACGGGTCTCCAAGAGCCCAAGTATAATAAGCGACAGAACTATGTGAGATGACCTTACAGGACACCGGACGACGGAATTTTAAGAAAAAGAAGCAAAATGCATAAGGAGTTAAAGACAAAAAACAAAGCTGTCGTTATTTACAGACGACAACATCTTGTGTGGAGGAAGCCCAAGATAATTCACACCTAAATTATCAGACTTGAAAGGAGCGTGTGTGTAAGTGGAGGGGGCCACGCTGTGCTCACCCGTATTCCTGGGGCAGCCTGGGGGGTGCCGGGAGCGGAGCCCAGCGGCCCTGCTGGGAGGAGAGGAGCGCGGCGCCGACCAGCAGCAGCCCACGGTGTGCGCCCTCCCGTGACCCCGCCAACCCTGCCCCGGGGTCCCGCGGGGCTCCCACCTGGGAGGCTGCCCGTGGCCGGGTTCACGGTGCCGCGGGCCGGGGCGGGGCGCGGCGCAGGGGGTGTGAGCGCCGGGTGGACGCGGCCCTCGGCCTCCTCGGCGGCTGCAAACGTGGCCGGACCGCGCGTGTCACCAGGGCGAGCCTGTGAGCTCCGTGGGGAAGAGGCCACACGGCTCGAACCCTCACACGAGGCTCCAACACATGCCGTCCAAGCAATCGTGACCCAAGGGGCACAGTCACAGGGACGCCACGGAGAAGTGTCACGACGTCAAGGCAACGGTCACCTTGAGGGAGAGGAAATAAGACAGGACGACAGGCATGGGTGAGGGCCGTGTCCCTGTCCAGGCCCCCTCCCCGGCTCCACATCGCCCTCCGCCTACATCACGCACGGAAGGCCGCCTTCTGAAGACGAACAGCACTTCTAGGAGCTTCGCGTTCCTTCGACTCCAGCTCGTGAATAGGTGGCAAACAGGTGGAGTGGCCGCTGCTGTCGGGCTCCTAGGTGCCCTTTAGGAGAGCCGTGGTTCCTGGGGCGGGGACCTCCCGCGCAGCACGTGCACCGTCGCCACTACGCTTTCGATGCCTGCGCGCTGTGGGTTTCTGGTTCTCCCCATCACAATTTTTCTGACTTGTTTCACTCACTGCTCACTGTTGCATTAATTCATCTAGAATCCTATGGAGATTTTTATTGGGATTACATTAAATTTATGGACTAACTTGAGGGTGATTGGTGGTTTTTTGATATTGAGCCTTTTTGCCAAAAATGTGCAATGCCTTTCCATATGTTCAAATTAAAAAAAAAATGTTCCCCTTCACCCTGTTTTACATCCCCACCCCTAGTCTGTTCTGCACCTACAAGTTTGTTTTTTGGGGTCTTTTTTATTTTAGATCCTACAGATAAGGCCATACAGTGTCTGTCTTCATCTGACCTATTTCGCTTAGCTGAATGCCCTTGAAATCCATCCATATGGTCACAAATGTCAAGATTTTGTTCTTTTCTGTGACTGAATAAGACTCTGTATCCCCATCTTCTTTATCCATTCACTGGTCCATGGATACATGGGCTGCTCCCCCATATCATGGCTACTGCAAATAATGCTGCTGAGAGCAAAGGGGGCAGATATCTTATTGATCTAGTGTTTTCATATTTTTTAGATAAATATCCAAGCTGGTTGGCTAGGTAATTCTACTTTTAATTTCCTGAGGACCATCCACACTGTTCTCCAGAGGGTCTGCGCCGGCTTGCATTCCTACCAGCAGCGCACGAGGCCCCCCTTTCTCCACATCCTCCCCAGCACCTGTTGTTTCCTGTTGTTGACGTTAGCCACTCCGACAGGTGTGAGGTGATAGCTCATTGTGGCGCTGACCTGCGTTTCCCCGGTGACAAGTGACGTGGAGCATCTTTTCATGTGTCTGCTGGCCGTCTGGATGTCTTCTTTGGGAAGATACCTCCTCGAATCCTCCACCCATATTTTTTTTTTTTTTTTTTTTTTTATGATAGTCACAGAGAGAGAGAGAAAGAGGCAGAGACACAGGCAGAGGGAGAAGCAGGCTCCATGCACCGGGAGCCCGACGTGGGATTCGATCCCGGGTCTCCAGGATCGCGCCCTGGGCCAAAGGCAGGCGCTAAACCGCTGCGCCACCCAGGGATCCCCTTCCACCCATATTTTAATCAGATTGTCTTTTGGCCGCTGAGCTGCATGAGTTCTTTACCCATCTTGGACATTAGCCTCGGATCAGAGACATGATCTGCAAAGATCTCCCCTTCTGCAGGCAGCCTTTCCCTCGGTTGATGGTTTCCTTCGCTGGGCAGCAGCTCTCTAGTTTGATGTCTCATTCATTTGCGGTTTTTGTTGTCTTTGCGTTTGGTGTCAAATCCCAAAAATGTCATCACCAAGACCGACGTTAAGGAGTTTACCTCCTGTATCCTTCTAGGAGTTTTATGGTTTCAGGTCTTACATTCCAGTCTTTCATCCATTTTGAGTGTATCTGTGTGTCTGGTGTGAGAAAGTGGTCGTTTCATCCTTCTGCATGTGGCTGTCCAGTGTCCAGTTTTCCCAGCACCATCGGTGGAAGAGACGGTCTTTTTTCCACTGGACAGTCTTCCTTGCTTTGTCGAAGATGAGCTGACCACAGAGCTGAGGGTCTGTTTCCGGGTTCTCTATTCTGTTCCGTTGATCTATGTGTTTTTGTGCCCGTCCCACACTGTTCTGATTACTCTAACTTTGTAATATGGTTTAAAATCAAGGAGCACGGGCAGCCCGGGTGGCCCAGCGGATTAGCACCGCCTGCAGCCCAGGGTGTGATCCTGGAGACCCGGGATCGGGTCCCGCGTCGGGCTCCCTGCGTGGAGCCTGCTTCTCCCTCTGCCTGTGTCTCTGCCTCTCTCTCTCTCTCTCTGTCTCTATGAATAAATAAATAAAATCTTAAAAAAAAAAAAAATCGACGCGTACGACAGGCCCACACCCCGAAGTGACACTCAGCCGCTACAGCGGCGATCAGAGAAGTACAATGTGACTTCTCCTTGGAAAAGAAAACTATTGAGTGGGCTGAAGATATTAAGAAAATCCAAGAAGCCTAGCGGGAAGCAGAACGCAAGGTTGAGGAAGTAGAAGCTAAAGTGAATTCTAAGAGTGGCCCAGAGGGTGACAGCAAAATGAGCTTCTCCACGACTCACAGTACAGCCACAGTGCCACATCCTATTAACCCCATCCTTGCCAGCTTACAGCACAACAGCATCCTCACCCCAACTCGGATCAGCAGCAGCGCCACGCAGTAGAAAGTTTTCAGCCCACCCCACGCAAAGGCAGATTTCAATCCTGCTGACTTTGAGTGTGAAGAAGACCCATTTGATAATCTGGAGTTAAAAACTACTGATGAGAAGGAAGAGCTGAGAAACATTCTGGTAGGAACCACTGGACCCATTATGGCTCAGTTATTAGACAACAATTTGCCCAGAGATGGCTCTCGGTCTGTGTTACAGGATGAGGAGGTCCTGGCATCCCTGGAGCGGGCGAGACCTTGGATATCAAACCTCTTCACAAACCTAACGGCTTTATGACCTTCCCACAGTTGGGCAACTGTGAAAAGATGTCTCTGTCTTCTAAAGTGTCCCTCCCCCCCATTCCTGCAGTAACCAATATCAAATCCCTGTCCTTCCCCAAACTTGACTCTGATGACAGCAATCAGAAGACAGCCAGGCTGGCGAGCACTTTCCATAGCACATCCTGCCTCCGCAATGGCACCTTCCAGAATTCCCTGAAGCCTTCCGCCCAAAGCAGTGCCAGTGAGCTCAATGGGCATCATACTTTTGGGCTTTCAGCTTTGAACTTAGACAGTGGCACAGAGGTGCCAACCCTGAACCCCTCAGATCTGATCTTCCAGAGGCCTTCCCTCCCTGTCTTGTCTGTGTGCACAGAAGAATCATCACCTCCAAATACAGGTGCCACGGTCACACCTCCTAACTTCTCAACGTCACAAGTGCCCAACGCTCCCAGCTGTCCCCAGGCCTATTCAGAACTGCAGACACTGTCCCCCAGTGAGCAGCAGTGTGTGGAGACAGCGGTCAACACGGGCTGCTCATAGGAGTGTGCCCTGAGAGCCATGAAGAAGAAAGGAGAGAATATTGAGCAGATTCTCAACTGTCTCTTTGCACATGGACAGCTTTGTGAGAAGGGCTTCGACCCTCTTTTAGCGGAAGCAGCTCTGGAAACGCACCAGTGTTAAGAAAAGACGATGGAATTTTTTCAGTTAATGAGCAAATTTAAGGAAATGGGCTTTGAACTGAAAGACATTGAGGAAGTTCTGCTACTACACAACGATGACCAGGACAATGCTCTTGAACACCTTACGGCTTGGGCAGGAGCCAGCTGAGACCAGGCTCTGTGTAGGCCCTGCCCTGGAATGAACCACCCCTGCAGGAGGCGCTGAGGAGCCCACGTGTGGGGAACCAGAGCGGGGGGGCACATGTCCCCGTTTTCTTTTGGGGGTGGAAGGTCAGGTGTGGAGACTGTGCTTGCCAGTCTCTGAGCTGGGGAGAAAGTAGGAAAGATTGGGGCATGTGAATGCCTCTAGCGCTGCCCTGGCTTCTTCCATATTAAACGTATTTGTATTTTGAGAAGTGTCCTTCCCACCTCCGCCCTCCAGAGAAACTTCCCTGGTCCTTCTGGAGTCTGTACATCCTCACCTGAAACCTGGCCCAGCTGCCAAAAGGAGGCAGGGAGGAGCAGTGGGAGGGCCAGACTCAGTGCTGCTTTCGGGCTAGATGCTTCCCTCCCCCTGCACCGGTGGACTGAACTCTTAATCCAAGTTGACTGCAATTGGAAGTTTCCTCCAAGGTGGTTTTTTTCTTCTTCTAACAAAGTCTCTTAGTGGTAACATTGGTCCTGCAACATCTCTGAGGTGCAAAGATGCCCTTTCCACGTGGGGTGCTGAGTTTGCCCCTTCTGCTAGGCAGTTACTATGCTCCCCTGGCTCAGCCTGTTCCTTTTGGCTTGGTTTGGACCACAGCCTTCCGCTACCCAGGATTTTAGAGCCCCCTAGCAAACAGTCATCAGTTTAAGAAATCATTGGTCCCTTCCCAGCACACGAGTGGAGGAGAAACAGGCTGCAGTACAGTAGCCCAGCACCGACTCCACCTCGGATCTCTGGAGAACGGCCTCTCCCTCCAGCCCGGCTCTAGGATGACACGAGGAACACCTAGTCATGGAAATCAGTCTCTTTCGTTTGCTCTATATTCTGTTGTACATCGTTAAAGATCTAAATACAAAGGAAAAAAAAATCAAGGAGCATGATGCCTGCAGCTTTGTTCTCTCTCAAGATTGCTTTTGATTTTCGGGGTCTTTTGCGGTCCCATACAAATATCAGGATTTTCTCTAGTTCTGTGAACAAAGGTGCGAGGGGAGCTGCTTGCGTGGCAGTAGCGCTGCCCCTCGCACAAGCTGGGTGGTCACAGCGGCTTATCCCAAAGCCAAGCTCCCTGCCCCGTGGAGGGGGGGCACCCTGCGCTCGGAAGCCATGAGGCATCACTGGGCCAGAGTGAAACCGCGGAGTGAGGCCCCAGACACGCAGGTGCAAGCGCAACCACAGCAGCTCTCAGGGCGAGGTTGGAGTGTCATCACTGCTGGTGCTGCGACGCACGGGCCCCCGGCCAGACTCACCGTCACGACCCGCCTGTAGGCCCAACGGGACGGGGACGCCGTCACAGCGGGTGGGGAAGCCGAGGGGGGCCACGGTCACGGTGCGCAAGGCAGCAGGACAACGGTGACTCAGCCAGGACGGGGTCTGTCACCTTCCAGGACGGCCCAGAGCGGGGATGACGTCTGTGCCTCCTGTCTCAGGGACGAGGGCCTGGGACGTGCCCACCAGCCTGGAGCAGTGGCACCCACCCCACGGCTCAGAGAGCTGGTGGCCGCGGTCGGGGTGGTGTCTGCCCAGCTCACACACAGGAGTCTGGAAGGAGGACATGGGACGGGCATCGGGGACAGGCCGCAGGCTCCCACGGCAGTGCCGGGGCTGGGGGGTCAAGAGTCAGGGGCCGGAGGTCGGGGTGGTTGGGGCCAGGGGTAGAGGGTCTGGGGCCAGAGGTCAGGGGCCAGGGTGGAGACCGGGGTCGGGGCAGGGGGCCAGGGCTGGGGGTCGAGGGTTGGGGGCCAGGGGTGGAGAGTTAGGGGCCGGGTTCAGGGGTCAGGGCAGGGGGCCGGGGCCAGGGGTCGGAGGCACTCCAGCTGCCGTGACCAGAGGCCCTCAGGCCCAGCGAGCACCCTGCCTGCCCAGCCGTGCAAGGCCCCAGTGCATGTCCCGAGCGAGGCCGAGCTCTTGGAACCCACAAGCCTCGGTGGAACCTGTGCATATGAAGGGTGCTGCACCCGCTGTTGCACACGCAGTGAAATGCCGCTGCAGCGCCCCACCTGCACGCACGGGTCCCCGCTGCATGGGTGGTGAGCACCCCCAACAGCCTCCCAGCAGGGCCAGGACTGGGACTGGGACCCGGAGGGTCTGTAAGGAGCGACAGAGCAGCTCACACGGGCAGAATCAGGGCCCCAAAGCGTGCACACCTTGATCCCCGGACTCTGGGAAAGTGGGGCAGCCTCCCCGGGCGCTGAACGCGACCGATGTGGCAATAGAGGCAGGGAGGGAAAGCCAGTGTTACTCGCACGGACTCCAGAGACATGGAAGGATGATGAGGGAGGCCTAGGGACGTGCCGGTGAGGCCGATAAACCCAACAGCTCTGATAAGGTGCACACGCTCTTGAAACGCAAACCATGAACGCTTATTCAGGCACAGACTAATCACCTGACACTCTTTTACCTGTAAAACTTAATTTATAGTGGACAAATCCCCCCCGACACACACACACACACACACACACACACACACACACACACACAAAGCCACAGAAAACTCCAGGCCATGACCTCACTAGCAAACTCAATAATAGCAACTCTACAAAAAGTCTTCCAGAAAACTGAAAAAGAAGGCTTCCAAACTCATTCTATGAGACTGCATTACCTTAGTGCCAAAACCAGGCAACAGTACAAAAATACAAAGTACAGACCAGTATCTCTCATTGACGTAGACACCAAAACCCTCAACAAAGTAATAGCAAATCAAGCCCAGTGATATAAATAATAATGCATTATGACAAAATAGGGTTTGTCCCAAAAATGCAAGGTTGGTTTAACATTCATATGAATCCATCAATATAGGGGCACCTGGGGGCTCAGTGGTTGAGTGTCTGCCTTCAGCTCAGGGCGTGACCCCGGGGTCCCAGGATCGAGTCCCCCACTGGGCTCCCTGCAGGGAGCCTACTTCTCCCTCTGCCTGTGTCTCTGCCTCTCTCTGTGTGTCTCTCATGAGTAAATAAAATCTTTACAGAAACAGAGAAATAAAAAATAAACTCATCGATATAAAGCATTGTTATCAGCAAACTAAAAAAGAAAAATCATAGATTATCTCAATAAACACATAAAATGGCACTTGGGAGAAAAACCCTTCGACAATCAACGAGGAGTCCCTCCAAGGAAGCAAGCGCATGTGGAAGCACTGCTCACGCGGAAGCTCATGACAAAACACGAGTGTCTTCGCATCAGAAGCAAGACGGGGTGAGGGGCCCACCGGCATCTTCGATGCCGCGCTGGGCTCCCACCAATGCAGCAAGGTGAGGCGAGGAAGTCACAGGATGGCCTGTGCAGAGGGTCCGACGGGATCTACTTAAAACTCTGCTAGAACAAACAGCAGGCGAGTCCGGGAAACCCTGCAGGCTGCAGGATGAATCACAAATGCTCCCGTTTGTGCTTGTTGGAGAGACGCTGTCCTTTCCCTCACCCCCACGGGGTAGCTTCTCCAGACACAGAACTTGGGACTGGGGCTCTGACCTTTCGAGACTTCCGCTCCGCTCTCCTGTGGCCTGCGTGCTTCCCATCACTGCTCCCGTCGGTGGAGTGTGCTTTCTCTAGCTCCTTGCAACATCTGCTCTTTGTCTTTAGTGTCCTCCAGTACTTTTTGTCTGCTTGCTTTTTAAACATTTTACCTTTAAGTAATCTCTACACCCAACAGGGGCTCCAACTCTCAACCCCGAGATCCCCGCCAGAGCCAGCCGGGCCCCATGTCACGTAGTTTTCACTTGACGTGCACAGTCCTGACCTTTTAGCACTTATTCACCTGGGATATTCCCTGAGCTTCCTTGACTTGTGGTTTGGTTTGTGTCATTAATTTTGGAAAAGTCTCAATGATGCATATTTCAAATCTTTCTCCTGCTCCCTTCCCTGTCCCCTGTGTGTCACACCTTCTTGCGATTGCCCCACAACGCCAGGGCGTCCTGTTCTGCTTCTTTAACTCTGGTTTCTCGTTGCTTTTCCATCTGGGAAGTTTCTATTGACGAACCGGAAAGCCTTCTTGGGGTTTTGTCCCTCGGCCGGGTCGGGTCTCTCAAAGCATCTGTTCCCATTAGGGGTTCTTGGGCCCAGTACTTCTGCAGGTGCCCCGCTCACCGTCCCCACTGTCCTCCCACGGCGGCCCCGTTACCGCAGCTGCCTCCCACCGCACCCGCACCCGCTGCCACTTCACAGGGGCCTGAGCCCTGGGCGGGGACCTCAAGCACTTCTCGGCCGCCGTCCCCTCCGTGGGACAGGCGGTGGCTCCGGGAGGCCTTTCTCTCAGGAGCCGATGTCCCTGCTGGAGGCCGCTCGGCTCAGTGGCGAACCCAGAGGCGCTATGCTGCCCACGGCCCCCCAGGCGCGAAGGGGGCCCTCTGATCCTCACCATGGGAGCCTGCCCGTCCTCAGCGCCTGACTCCTGCTGCGCAGCCTCTGCTCCACACGGTGACTCTCGGCCTCTGCCTGTGTCCCCAACCCCGACCTCAAGTCTCTGACGGATCTGAGGGGCCTGGACGGGAGTCTGTCTGCCTTTTTTAGTCATTAAGAAGGAAGACAGGGGGAGGGCAGGACTCCCGGGCTCTTGACGGGTCAGGGCAGAAACCAGAAGTCTCCGGCGGGCCCCTCTGCCGGTGCGCAGCCAGCCCGTAAGGGATGTGGGGTGCACATGGGGCGCACACGGGGCGCGGGCGTCTGTTGCAACGCTCGGCAATGACCAGACAGGGCCTAGGCCCCCACAGCTCTGGTGGACAGGGACAACGATCAGGGCCCACGCTGCGAGTGAACTGCTCCGAGATGCTAGATAATGCAAATCATCCTTTAGCGACAGAAAGCGGATTGGCGGTCCCCGGAGATGGGGCCCGGGGGGCGGAGCGGACGGTGACTGCTGGGGACCTCGTGGCTGAATATGTCACAACCTACCGCACTTTACACTGTATGTGCGCTCGGTGGGCGTCGCGTCAGTTATCCCGCAATGAAGCCGCTGTTAAGAGAAAATCACATCAGCTTCATGTAACACTTAGGGGTTGATTACAGAACATCTACAACTACTTTTGTCCCTGCAAAAGAAAAAATAGACTTTACCCCAAGATTTTTATTCTTCATCTTATTTATCTGGGGGGGGGGGGGGGGGAGCCGAGCTGAGCGTGGAGCCTGACCCGGGCAGGGCTCCAGCTCACGACCCCGAGATCAGGACCCAAGCTGAAACCAAGAGTCGGGCGCCGAACGGACTTGAGCCACCTCAGGCGTCCCAATTTTATTTTTATTTATTGAAAATTAATTCAGAGCTACAAGACCTCTGTAACACACATGCACTGTAGAAAAAATGATTATATTTTTTAACAGATATACCACAACTTACCCACCTGGACAAATAAGCGCTGCTTCCACCAAAACACAGACTGTGAGAATAAACGTGCTTGTTCTGGTGTGTGGCCATTTACACAATATGGTTTTTGGACCGTCTCCTGGATTTGAAATTACTTCAGTCCCAATTTATGAGCAACATAAGAAAGCTACTTTTATTGCTTTATGATCACACCTGGTAAATGAAATGCTTATTGCATTTCCCACTTCAAAGCTGGGATTTCCGAAATGTATTTGAAAACAACACAATTTCGACACCGTGGAACGCTGCCGCCTTTTGACAATTTCCTTGGTGGGTATTTTTTCCGAGAACATTATCTTGGAACAAAATTGGCTTTGTCTTCCCTCCCACGGAACATACACGCTGAGGAATCGGTCATCGCAGAAAAATACAGCTGCGTGTTTGTAAGTGGAAGAGGGACGAGGGCGTGAAGTGAGTAAAATACGGGTAAGCAAGAAGCCCGACCTTGACACGGGCAAAAATCTCTCAGTTCCCCGATTTGATCACCATATGCCCTCACCCACCCTTGCAACAGCTCCTCCTCTTTAGCGTTTTCTGTAGGACGCTTCAACTGCGTAACGTAGCCCCGTGAACAGAAGGGCCGTACGACGCCTTACAGACGCGTGGGCTGTGCGTGTGCGAGCTGGCCCGCCCGGAGACCACTGTCCACCGCCCACGACGGGGAGTTTGTTCTCCCATGTTCCACACACGGGACCTAACTGCGTGGGGCAGGGCTGGCTTGTGCTCCGGGACGGCCCCAGGGCATGAGTCCTCTGTGGCTCTCGGGTCCCCGGTGTCCGCCCCCAGCCTGGGTCAGCTGCTCCTGCGTGCACAGGGCCCACCCACCCCGCTTCACAAGCAGGGTGCCCACAGACCCCTCGGGCAGCGGGGGCCCGGGGCACTCGCACGACCGCTCACGTCATGCTTTCCTGTTTGCTGTCCTATTTTATATCCCAGCCAGTACGCGTAGGTCCCAACAGAACCCACGTCGCAGAGCTTCCTTCCCAAATCTAATAGTTGTGAAATGGCATTTCCATTTTGCCTTAACTTTTTTTTTTTTTTAATTTCTACATTTATTTCATTGTTGACTATCCAAGGTTTCCCCCTGGTGACACACCTAATCACTCCTGCCGCCCAGTCCCGACTCTCTGGTGGGAATGTGGAATTCCGTGGATTACGAACGCGGCCACGACCACCTGCGGTTTGTCATTTCGCCTCTTTGAGGCTGTCCTAGTCCTACACGGCTACGAACCTGTACCCTGAACGTCGCTGAACGTGTCCATCTTTCCCAGTACGGTCAACGCATCGTCTGTGGAGAGCTAACAAACACAACGTCGTATAAATGTGCTCTAGATTTTGGGTTAATGCTTTTTATTTCACATGCGGCCCGGACTGTGTTTGGTGTGAGGCAGCACCGGATTCATTTCTGTTCCGTGTGACTTTAAACACGTGACGTTTTCAGAGAAGCTTGAATCACCGTGACGTGTGTCCCACCTCACTGGTCAACTCCTCCGTCCCAAGCGAATCCCGCACACCACCTGCCACCGCCCTGCCAGGCTCAAGGGGCACCCCGGTTCCCCCCTTCCCCCTCGTTTCATTGGCACCTCATCATCCCTGCCCTTTGCCTCACATAACTTTAGGAATCAGAGGCCCAATTCTACAAAAAAAAAAAAAAACTCAGGGGTGATTTGCATTGAAATAGCATCAAATCATCTTGTCAACATGGGGAAAACTGACGTATTTACAACATCGCCTCTTCCTGTTGGTGCACAGGGGTCTCTCACTTTACCGCTTTCAATGTGTTTATTGAAGTTTTTAAGTCTTTCCATGGGTGATTTCATCTGTCGGATGTCCCCCACTCGGCACCTTTTGTCTTTGTCGTTAGCATCAAGCGGAAAATTTTCAAATACTGGGTGATGGACTGCGATGGTTCCAAAATTTTACACCTATTAAAAAAACTACTAAAAAACTACTTCTGTTCCGGTTCTTACTTACTACACTTCCCAACCCCCTTACAGTAATCACTTGTAGTCATTCCTTCTTTTCTTCTTTGTGGTGACCCTCGAAGTCCTACTCTGTGTATTTAAGACAAATAGAAACTGAAGCCCCTCCGTCCGGACGCTGCAGCCCATAGGTCTCTGTCGGCATTAGCCCATTTCGAAAGCCCCCCCCCCCCCCGTGACTGTCATCCCCTCAGCACCCCGAGTTCTGGGGAGAACCACCCTTGTTCACCAGACCCTACCCCTGAGAGAGGGCGACATGAGCTCACGGGCCTGGCTCCTTCCTCCCGGCCCCCCGCAGCTCAAAGCAACTGCAGACACCCCGACTTCTGCTCCACAGCCCGCATCAGGGCGAGGGGCACAGTGCCGAGTGCTAGGGGCCCTGTTTCCCGGTGGGGACCCTCCTGAACCCACAAAGCCCGCCGGCATCACCTGCACCTCACACAGCTCCCACAGCCCCCAAGCTGCCTAATCTAATTTGTGACTAAAACGCTTTAAAATGTTCTCATAAAATTAGCTTTCAACTACTCAACAGGGGCAGCCCGGGTGGCTCAGCGGTTAGCGCCGCCTTCACCCCAGGGTGTGACCCCGGGGGCCGGGGATCGAGTCCCACGTCAGGCTCCCTGCATGGAGCCTGCTTCTCCCTCTGCCTGGTTCTCTGCCTCTCTGTTTCTCATGAATAAATAAAATCCTTTAAAAATAAATAAATAAAATAAAACAAACTACTCAACACTTGCATGTGATTTCATTCTCAGCTTCTTCCCACCACACGGACCATATACCACCCATGACATAGAACAATCGAGGTGTTCTCATTTTCTGAAGTAACCTATTAATTAAGAGAAACCAGAAAAATCTATGCATAGTAAGCGAGACACATTTTAGAGGCATTCTGATTAAATTACAGCAATAGAAGTTTTGCCTTTGTGATTTTTAAAATATTTAAGTAATCTCTGCACCCAACGTGGGGCTCAAACTCATGACCCCAAGATCAAAAGTCGCACACTCTTCCAACAGAGCCAGCCAGGAGCCCCACCTCCGTAACTCTTTATACTAATAGGTAAACTTCTACATGTAACTGTGAAAACTGGACAACCATCACATGTTCTAAGATAAGAAAGAGAAGTAATCTGGGGACTGAACGAAGGCAGCGAGCCCAATCAGTCTGAAGAGGGGGCGCCGCAGGCAGAGACCTACGGACACCTCCCACACCTCCCGAGGTTCCCACACCTGCTGCCACGCCTCGCCCACGGGGTAAGAAGGAAGGGCCAATCCAGATGCGCAGTCTCCAGGGGGTGAACACGGCCTACTGCCTGTAACTGCAGTTGTCGCAAACTTTCAAATAAGCTTAACTGTCGTTAAGAACAAGACAAGCGTCTCCCGAAACTCAGGAACCTGGACAATGCCGCACCTGCATTATTATATCAAATCATTAACTCCCTCCAGAAACGGCCGGGGCGGTGATGCTGGAATGGAGAAGCGTAATTACCTGTCACTTCACGTTAGCCTGACGGACAGACAGGAAATAGAACAAAACTCATCTTTTAAGTCTAAAGTCACAACTTTTCAAGTGGGCAATACTATAATTTGACTCCTACATCATTGTGGTGTTTAGCAGCCATTACCGGTATTTAACCAAAGCAAAACATTTTTGAAAATAAATATTAAAAAAAAAAGAGACTCCTGATAAAATAAAACTTTTACAACAGTGATTATGGAACATGGATTTTTAATGAATTTCATATTGCAATGAAGACATTCAACACTTAAAAACAATTACATCAATACAATAAAAACACTTGCTTCTACACAACATTTATAAATGCATACTCCCCCCAAAGAAACTTGTATTTCACAGATTTAAGCAACAAATGATTTACATAGGATTCTTCAAATTCCAAAATATGTACAGAATTTTTGTCTCTCCAGAAACTGATGTGCAGTGGTTGAGGAAGAGTGCTGTTTTGTCCAACAACATAGTTCTTATGAAGTTCTCTATCAGTACACATTTTCCAGTAACCACACATTTTCCTTCCATTATTAAATGAAATTCTGGACACGTGAGCATATAAGACAAAACCACTCCCATTTCCAAACACTATTTCAGATGAGATTGCGTGTGGCTGATCACGGGACTTAATCTGAGCCACACAGGTACCTCCGCGCACAGACTCCCACACATTCACACACACGCACACACACGCACTCTCTAACCCAAATCTCCGGGACTCCGGACAACACCGCCATGAAGGTCACAGGAGCAGCTGAATGGCCGCTGCGCAGGTGAGCAGCAGGTGCCCTATCCTGAGAACTGACGCACACACAACAAGGCCCGCCCTGAGGAGGGGAGGGCGGAGTGGGGAGGAGGTGAGCAGCTGCCGGGCGGGCGCCGCGCAGAGGGCGCTGGGCCGCAGAGCACTGAATGAACATCAGAAAGGGAGTTAAAAGCTTCAAATGTTTTTAATCTGGCAGAGATCTGGTTTTTAAGTTTGATCTGCTTGTTTACCTTTTTCAGTGTTCCTGACAATGATTCTAAGACACCCAGACATTCAAATTAAAATCCAACAGGAGCCCAAAAGCACGGACGCTCAGCTTACTGTCTCAAAGCCGCTGGGGCGCCGCCGCGGGGGAGGGGGCACTCGGGTCAGCGGGGGCGGGACACAGATGTTCCGGCCCATGTTCCCAATGTGACGCGAGCAGGTGCCAGGCTTTGGGAAGACAGCTGCTCACAAGCATCTGTCTGTCATTCGGTCTAGTTGGCAACCTCAGCTCTAACTACATCACGATGGGTTTCTCCTGGCCCTTCTTCCCTTCCAGACTATGTAGGTCATTTCAGAATACTCCAGATACTTCAGGGTTGAAGCTCCTAAGATGAGCTACCGCACGTAGGACCTAAGCAGAGGAGCCTGAGGCGAGGCGCGTTCACGCAGGCCCGTGGGCAGCACGCATGCTCTGCCGACATCACACCTCGCCGAATGGTGCTCCACCAGCTGTCACCACCTGGAGTGGGGGGCACCCGTGATTGCTGTCATTGTTACCCTCTGTGCCTCTCCAAGTGGACACAAAGACTTAAAAAGAGGAGGGCAGTACACGGACATGGCTCTTTATCAAAACCATAACTGAGCAAGAAACAAACTCACGAACACCAGACGACAGTAACGCCTAAGAAGGCAAGAGTGACAGGCTCGCCCAGGCAGTGAAAGGACTGGCACTGAGAGGTGTCCCAGCTGCCGAAACAGGAGCACCTTGGTACCCCGCGAAGCATGGTTTCGGCTCCCACCTTGTCAGCTAATGTGAGAGCTTTCCTCCTCGGATGCGCCTGCTGTGATTGTCTTCCTTCCCCTCCTAACTGAATTCGGCATTCCAGCTATAAGTCAAAAGTGCTCTAGCTAGGCAACAGTGAGACTCCGTTTTCCAAATACATTGATTTTTGAGGTAGTACTCATTTATTTGCATTGTTGGCTCTCAAACACCACCAAGGAAGTGAACTCATTTAGTAATATGCAAACCAAAGTGTAGAAAATAAATAAGGTTTTGTCTTCAGGTAGCAGGCAGGGTCTTCTTAAAAGCTCAAGTCACATTCACTGGATAACTCATTTGTAACTTCTAAAAACTGTTTATAACCACAGCTATAAACTAAAGTGCTTTAAATTTTGCTTAATATCTGAAATCAGTGATGAGAATCATCCTATTTTTGAATTTGCTAATCTGAGACCTCAGGAGATTGAAATGATTTTCTATAAAAAGAGCAGAAACATTTTCTTTTCAAAAAAACTTTCCAAACATTGCAAAGTCGGCATTGTTTTTGTTAACTTCTAAATTCCAGGTAAATTTTACATTAACTATACCAGAATACAGAGGTGAAGCTGAGTTACACACAGCACATGCGAAACCCTCAAACAGAAGTAAACATGAAATCTTCCGTCACGCCCGCCATCTGTCAGCCCCTGCAAACGCAGCCCCGGGCCCGTCCCAGTACAAGGTAGGTATGTCTAATTACTCCAGAAATGCCACAGACTGCGTACGCCTCACAGTAAGTACACAGGTTCACACTGAACTCACGCAAACGTAATGCCCTCCCGTCACCTGTCAATCACCCGGAACTCACAACACACGACGTGCTACAGGGAAGGGGCTTCATGTCCACTGACCAGAGGGTGCCGACACACACACGAGACGAAAATAAGACATGTGACCATACATTTTGCTGTACATTTCATGCAAGCTCGGTACAATGAGAAAAGAACATACAAACCGCCCTTTCCAGGGTGCAACTCTCACAAAAAGGGCTTGACCAATATGAGAAAAGTGGCAGCGGTCCACAGGTCCATGGCCAACTACGTCGCAGAGGACGCCGGCAACCTTATTTCTCTTGTAACAATGCAGGGATGTTGATGCTCCAGCCAATGGCCTGCCTGTCAAAGCCACAGGTGAACAGATTGCACATGGGGTGGTCCTCGCTCCACGCCGAGCAGCACACCATTCTTCTGTGGCCCTGTTTCCAATCACACAAACCACAGTTAGTACGTCATTCCCGGAGCATCCGCACCATAAAGCCTCAGCCAAGTTAACAACTACGCCACTCAACACAACTGACTTCAAAGGAAAAAACTGAACAGGCAGCTTCAGTCCGCATGGCAACGAGCTTCAGTGACGCGCCGTGGGCACGCGGGGACAAAGCAAGGGACGTCAGAACAGATAATCAAATCAAATCAGGGAGACGCACACCGGAAGTACTTTGGGATTCATTAAAAAAAAAAAGTAAGATTACGGTCAGAAAAAAAGAACAAATGATGAATTTGAAGTTTTTTAATGAGGCTACATAATATTTGGGAACATATTAAACAAAACTCATTTAAAGACCTCAAAGACCGGGATCCCTGGGTGGCGCAGCGGTTTAGCGCCTGCCTTTGGCCCAGGGCGCAATCCTAGAGACCCGGGATCGAATCCCACATCGGGCTCCTGGTGCATGGAGCCTGCTTCTCCCTCTGCCTATGTCTCCGCCTCTCTCTCTCTCAATGTGTGACTATCATAAATAAATAAAAAATTTAAAAAAAAAAGAAAAAAGACCTCAAAGACCATTTTAACAAATAACTAACTCAGGTAATAAGGGACCCAGAGAAATATATTTGGTACCAAATAAAACAAGGATAAAATAAATGGCCTTTTCAAGTAAATTCCTGCCACCTTCAGAATTCCAGCTAAATATCAGGACGTTGAAAAAAAATCATTGCAAATCATTAGCAAAGTTTATAATGTGATGTACGTGGTGTACGTGTACAGAGACACGGGCAGTGCCTTCAGACGTGTGCATACGTTCCAGGTTAACAAGGTCGCTCTGTGCTGCTGCTACTAGGGCATCACACAATGAAGTACAAGAACCAGGATTAAGAGAAGCTGACAAATTTATTAAGTAAAAGAAACATTCCAAAGAATGACACCAAAGTTCCCTCCGCAAAAACATCCCCATGTGAACAGTGCTGTCTACACGAGACAACAGGGCACACGATAAAGATACTGCAAGTGCAAGGCCACGTAACAAAGGGTTGAGAGCAACCTTCTATCACTTCTTCGTTACGAATCTAAAGAAAAGGAGGGAACAACGCATCCACTAACTGGTAGTAAAATCGAGAGTCTGCACAGGAACCAGTTAAAGATGATCACTCAATTCAAGGCATTCACAGTAGAAACACTGAGATGAGTGCTGAGTAAGTGGGTATGGAAAAGAGAACCCCTGGCACCCAGAACGTGGGTCTGCACACGCCCAGGACAGAGCTGGAAGCCAAGTCAGGTTTGGAGTCCAGCCTCCCATCTCCCAGGGACCACCTGAACACGCACCGACGTGCCTGGGGCTCGTGTCCGAAGAGGTTCTGTGAGCATGAGGGCTCCCAAAGCCCACGCCCTCCCTCGTCACAGTGTACACAGCCTCGGCAGGGGCGCTGACACCCACCACGGGAGCCTGTGTCCTCGCCGTACACATCTCACATTCACCTGCATGTGAGCCTCCCCGCTCTGTCCCTCCCAGCACCCTACGGAGCTCACCTTGCTTCAAACACACTTTGGGAAATGCCACTCACACTCTCCCCAAAGTAAGACAAGTTTACGCTGTTAGCCACCTCCTCTCTCGCTACCAGTTCAAAGAAGGGTTGTTTTGTTTCCTTTTTTAAACCCAGCAGCTGAAAGAAGCCAGGGATTTCCAGCTGTGGTTCTATGACACTGAAAACCACGTCTGCGTATCTGAGGAAGCATTACCAGCTCAGAACGCAGAGACATGCTATTCACTAATGTTAAAGACTAGTCTACTTAACACAACGCTTTGAGAACAAATCCAAACACAATAAATTCTGCAGTCTCAACAAGGCTGAAAGTTTACAAATAACTAAAAATGTCATGCTCTCTGCCAAATAGATAAATAAAATCTTAAATAAAAAATAAAATCACTTCCCTGGAATAAATACCACCAGGCATCTCTTAGAACTCCATGTTTTTTTTTTTGAAGAAAATCTTCCCAAAGTCAGGAAGCCACACACGCACAACCCTGTTTCAGGCACACCTCTCACGCGCTGCACACAGACTGGGGGAACACGGGCACCTCCGCAAGGGGATCCAGCGTGTTAACAATGCAGTGGGGGCACACCAGACTCTCCACGGGTACCAAGCATGAGAAATTCCCTGTTATCAGGTGTGACGCTCCTATTAGATACTCTAACTTCACGAGTAGTTTTCACTGACATGTACTCAAATAAAAGTTCAATAACCCACTTCCAACAGTATGCACAGAAGCCCTAAAAGGGGAGAACAGATGAGAGGCCTTTCACAAAAGGTTGGTGCCACTTAAAGAAAAGGTGTCAGGACGCCCGGGTGGTGAGCATCTGCCTCCGGCTCAGAGCGTGATCCTGGAGACCCGGGATCGAGTCCCACATCAGGCTCCCTGCATGGAGCCTGCTTCTTCCTCTGCCTATGTCTCTGCCTCTCTCTGTGCCTCTCATGAAAATAAAATCTCTAAAAAATAAAAAAATAAAAGCTGTCTCCATGTTGACAGAACCCCTTCATAATCGTCCTCTGAAAACACCCTAGGTCAACAGTTCCTAAAGCCGCCCTCACCCGCTAAGCTGGCCTGCAGGCTGTACTGTGAGGCTGTGCAGGAAGATGAGACAGGGTGTCCCCACAAAGGTCAGCAGAGCCGCGGCCATAGGGTGGCAAGGGTGGTGGGCGCTGAGGGGCACAGACACGCTGACCACAGGCTCAGGGGACACATGAAGGCACGGGCTTGCCATACAGCTCAGTGTCACAGTGACACACTGCAGAGGCCAAAGGACAAAAGAACAGGGGCTGTGGGGTGGGGCCCCACAGAGCACGGAGCCTGCAGAGGTGCTGCTCGGCCGGAGGACGGGTCTTTATCACAGTGACCTCCACTCCCCAAAGGAGGAGCTGGTAATTCACACACTTTGCGCCTCTCCCCACACTTTAAACCGCCCCAGAGCTACCTAAGGACAGGGGCCCGGATGGCCCTCCGAGATCCCACATCAGCAGGGCTGAGCTGGCACCACAAGCCGAGCACCAACCAACTCCCAGCATGGATGCAGACACCTGGTGGGCGGTCCAGCCAGCACCGCGGACACCGGCCCGCTTCCCTGCGACGCACCAGCTGAGCTGACTCACGAGAAAGCTGCATTTTCTGGTCCTGGACCTGGTTGGAAAGGTGTCTCCTGGTTGTGGGTGAAGTGAGTTCTCCTCCCAAAGGGGCCCCAGAGTCCACACCACCACTTCTGCGTATTCAATACTCATCATCTACCACACTTGCAGTTGTACACTTTCACTTGCCAAGATCCAAGTCTGCTTTCCCACGTGGAAACCACTACCACATGTGCAAACAGCCCCTCAAATCTGAGAGTGAGGAACTGAACAATCTTATTCAAGTTTTTAAAAAACCCGACACTCTCAGTTCAGATTGGGAAACACTTTCAACTTCAAATTTTATGAGCTGTGGGATCCCTGGGTGGCGCAGCGGTTTGGCGCCTGCCTTTGGCCCAGGGCGCGATCCTGGAGACCCGGGATCGAATCCCACGTCGGGCTCCCGGTGCATGAAGCCTGCTTCTCCCTCTGTCTGTGTCTCTGCCTCTCTCTCTCTCTCTGTGACTATCATAAATAAATAAAAATTAAAAAAAATTAAAAAAAAAAAAAAATTTTATGAGCTATAAATACACATCAAGTATTTCCAATGAAAATCTAGCATCCAAAGTAAAAACAAGAATACAAAATCTTTAATATCGTTATATTGATTATAGTTGCAATTATATCACCTCGTCTACCTGTATAAATTTAACATCTTATTAAAATTAGTTTCTCTTTTAAAAAAAAAAAAAAAAAAAACAACTTAAGACAGATGTGGGGCTCGCAGCATGTTTCTATCCATGGTGACCTAGGACACAGACTCCGAGATGTCAACATGCGGATCAAGAGCACACTTACCTGCCGGCTGCTTCGGGGGAGCCGCGCTAGCCTCACACCTGACATGTCAAACAACCTCACTTGTCGGTTGTCATGTGGGAGGGCAATGATTTTTTGGCCAACACAGACATTGATCCTGCAAATAAGAGATAAATTGGGTTACATACAGGGACACCTGGGTGGTTCCATGGGTTAGGGGCTGCCGGCGGCTCAGGGTGTGACCCGGGTCCCGGGATCGAGTCCCACATTGGGCTCCCTGCGTGGAGCCTGCTGCTCCCTCTGCCTGTGTTTCTGACTCTCTCTCTCTCTGTCTCTCATGAATAAGTAAATAAAATCTTCTTTAAAAAAATGTGGGTTACATACAAAACAGTGACAGCATGCGTGTCTGAGTTTACAGAGCATCCTGTAGGAGACTCCACACCATTCACATTTCAAGGCAAAACACACTAGCAAACCCAGCAGGCAACACCCAACAGCAGCATCAGAGCACAGAGACCACGTGACTCACACGTAACGTGCACACACTACACAGGAACTCAAGCATGGCCCTACAGGGGACCCGTTCTTAATCTGGAAGCTCACTGCACCAGCCTAATTTTACACTTACGTGTCAGCATACAGGACCTAACTAAATTTGCATTAGAGGATCAATAAGAATGTTCCTCTCCCCCCAAAACATCCTCCCCCAGGAGTCTAAACCACTTTTCCAAGGCTCTATTAAACACTAACATTACACGAACGAGACTCCACATTACAGTGCACCCTTTTCAAGGCACAACAAGCAGCTCTCATCACCTGTTGATGGCAGAGTCTGTGCGAATAGTCGCAATGGGGGACCTCATATTCCTTAAGTCCCAGACCTTCACCGTGCGGTCATCGCTGCCCGAAACGACATTATCTCCCACGGTGAACACGGCAGATGTCACGGTGCTGCAAGTAAAGAACACAGGTTCAGAAGACCGTCAGGGAGTTGCAGGGTACAGACAGGAGTTCCCCCCACCCGTGTAACAAGCACGTGGTCCCGCTGCCAGAGGCCCCGGCAAGGCAGGCGGACAGGATGCTGTGGACGTGGAGGCAGACAGGGGTCTCTGCTAACTGCTCCTCCTGCTTAAACCTCTCTGTGAGGGTAAACTTGCGCAAACCGAGCCTCTCCTCAGCAGACTAGAAATGAGTCCATCGTATTGTTCAACCTCCTCAGGCAATGGAGTGAAGAGAAGCTACCCGAAGACACGGATTGGACAGGACATGCCAGTATCACACCTGATAGCAGAAAATTAAGGAGAGAGAAATCCACACCAACTCTGTTTAATCAGAACACTGGAGAAAAATTTATTCAACTCAACCACTACCACCACCTCTACCTTAAAAATGTGTAAAGAGAGGCGCCTGGGGGGCTCTGTCACTTAGGCACGGACTCTTGGTATCGGCTCGGGTCATGATCTCAAGGGCATGGGATCCAGCTTCATCGGGCCCGCGCTCCACGGGGAGTCGGCCTGAGATTCTCTCTCTCTCCCTCTGCCCCTCCCCTGCTTGCACGTGTGCACGCTTGCTCTCTCCCTGCCCTGCAAATCAATCTTTAAAAAAAAAAAGGTGCAAAGAACTTAAATAGACCTTTCTCCCAGGAAGATTTATGAATGGCCAAAAAGCCCAGGAAAAGGCCGTTAACGTTACCGATCATGAGAGAAATGCACCAAACCACAGGATCCCACTCACACCCACCAGAAGGCCTACCATCAAAAGAAAAGAAAAAAAAAAAAAAAGGAAAAAACCCAAATGTTGGCAAAGACGTGGAGAAAGGGGAGCCCTCGTGCACTGCTGGTGGGAATGCAAGCTGCTGCAGCCAATCTGGAAAACAGTAAGGAGGGTCCTCAAGAAGGTAATAGGGCTGGCCTACGACCCAGCAACCCTACTCCTGGGCATACATCCCGAGGAAATGAAACAGCCTCCTGAAGAGCACCCTGCGCTCCCACGTTCACTGCAGCACTATTCCCAGTAGCCAAGACCCAGGACCCACAAGAGCGGCCGTCGCAGATGCATGGGGAAAGAAGATGCGACATGTGGACAGGTAGTGGGCTCCTACGCAGCCGTAAGAGAAGGAACTCCTGCCATCTGTCACAGGTGGACAAGCGTGGAGGACAATGTCCCACTGAGACTGCAGAGGGACCACACGGGCCGCACAGGGACCCGGGCAGGGTGAGCCAGAGCCCGCCCTGCGGGCGCCCCTCAACTCCGAGTTTCAATCTACAGGCCGTCCCGGAAACGAGGGGCGCAGGCAGGTGCAGGGGCCCCCGCAGGCTCTGAGGACCTCACCCTCTGGCCGAGCTGTGCAGACACGGGGGACTTCTCCGCAGACTCGCCTTGTCAGGGGGCCGTGGCCAAGTGAAGTTTTCGCGAACACTCGGCTAAATTAATGAAAAAAGTCTCCACAAAAGACTGTCTCACCTTATGTTAATGAAATGCTGAAAGACATTAGGTTTTTAATAAATCACAATCCTGACAGGTATTGTGGGGCATCAAAGGGAAGAGCTGGCGCCGGGCACTCGCTCGAAAGGCACCCTCAGCCTCGGTCCCATGGGGAAGCGGCTGCGCCACGACCGCTCACTGGAAAAGCTCAGACTCTGCCCAACTCCAGCCAACTCATTTATCTTGTCGCCGAGAGCAGCCGACCATGTGCTTCCAGCTGACAGCGCGGTACCTCCTCGCCGCACTCCACTGCCCGATCTGGAACATTCCGCTCCCTCCGTGGGTCTCAATCAAGGAAAGACAGCAATGCCAGCACTCCTCATTAGGACGAACAGCTGTCTTCCCAGTCACACAGAGACGCTGACTGCTTTGCATAACAATCTGCCCAAATGCATGGCTCAGAGAAGAGGCCCAGGACACCCAAGACGCCTCGGCGCACCTTCCCGGCCCGTGTCAGCAGCCTGCTCGGCTCCCCGTTTCTGTTTCAGATGGAGCTTCCCACAAACGAGCCCTAATTTTACATCCAAGCAGGACAGGGGAGCAAGCAGGTGACATAGGCCACAGGGGCAGCGCTGTTCGGGGGACACAGGTCACCCGGCCACACGGAGCATGTGTGCAGAGCCCAGCACGGCTGTGCCCCCGAGAGGCCCCCACGACAGCCCTGCGGCCCAGAGCCACCAGCAAGGCTGGAGAGAAGGCTGAGGCTGCGAGGGAGGGCCACGAGGGCCACGAGGAATGCCGCCGGGAAGGCCGCGAGGGAGGGCCGGGAAGGCATGCCACCACACCACTGCCGCCTCCCCCGCAACCGCTTCTCAGTTTCAATGATGCTGCTACCACCCCACCCGGTCTCCCAACCCATGAGCTTCTAGAGCACACGCCACTGGGAGCTCACAGATCAGGAGCCCGATGCCTGAAGGAGAGGCCGGTGGCTGTGCCCTGAGGGAACCCCGTCTCAACAGCCCTCGGTGGCTGACACCCACCAAAGCAGGCCGAGATCACAGCATTCCGAGGAAGATCCCATCGTGTCCCACAGGATCTCTTTCCAGACTGGAAATCAAGGGCTCCCAGAACAGGGTCCACAAGCAGGAGCTCCGTGCGGGACCCGGTTAGGCTGCTCGCTACAGCCTCTGCACGTCAGGGGGACGCCGCACCGCCTCACCCACGGACGCGACCACAGGGCCGTGGCTCGGCAGGGTCCTGGTCTGCGGTGACTTGTCACAGGCGTGAAGAGTCCCCTCCTCTTCACCAGTTAAAGGAGCGGGTGAGGCAGCCATCCCGCACGCCACGGTGGGGGTGACTCCCACCAGAAAACTGGGCTGCAGGGGCCTGAGGTCACCCACAGCCCAGGACTGAGTGCAAGTGAGCCTCAGGATGGTGAGTGGGAGTGCGCCCAGGCGAGGCCACAGGTCCACAGGAAGGCAACACAGATGTGACATGCAGACGCTGGCTGCACGGAACAAGACGTGTGCATGTGCATGTCATAAAACACGCCAGAACTCACCCACCCGACAGCGAGCAGCTGCTACCTTGGCCACTCTGACGAGCAGTGTCCTTTCATCAGGCTTACGATTTACTCTCCGAGGGGCAAGAAACACCAGGCCCTGGAAGCACCATGGCCAAGCACGGTCTGATGGCCTACAGCTCCGTATCTGCATGGGACAGTGACCCAGGCGACAGGCCCCTCCGCGTCGGCCTGACCCGCTGAGGATTACTGTCCCAGGGTCCTGGCGCTCACAGGCCCAACAGGACAGGCGCTGGCCTGGACCAGGGGCACAGGCCTCTCCCTAGCACACGCCGCGGGATGCCCGCTGTCGCAGTAACGGGGGCTGGGTGACAGCCACCTTTGCCCCGAGTTTCTTGAGCTTCAGCCAGACTAAACTCTCTCAAGCCAAGGTTCAGCCCTTGTGCTGCATGACTCCGAGCCAGGAACTGTCCAGAACTGCGAGTCCCAGTGCCCGGTCCTGTGTGTCCGGCGAGAAGCCCCGGAGAATGACAGGGGCAAGGACACAACACGGACGACGACCGCCATCCTCACAAGCACGGTGTCCGCAGTGCGCAGTCACGGCCTGCCTGCCCACACACGCAACTCCAGAGCATCATCACAATTACACCCCTGACGGTGTTCGACAACAGCCGGGTCTGTGTGCTCCAGGCTGGCCCCAGGACTGCTGACCACAGCCACCCCGACAGGCACCCCGTTCCCCACGTGGCCGTGTCAGTCATGCCCACGGGCCCAGGAGGTGTGCACATGCTGCGCCCCAGCCTTCTACACAGAGGAGGCTTCGTCAGACTCAGCGCATAGCAGCACACAGTCAGTACTGGGTCAAGTACCAGCACATGGTTTATTCTCTAGACTAAGCACCAGCATTCTGCTGTGTTCTCAGGACTGAGTGACATAGCACTCAGCTGCATGGACTCTGCAAAGAGTACTAACTGTCAGCACTCAGCTCATGGGAGACACAAGCTCTCCCAGGGAAGCCAACCCAAACACGCACACACCAAACCTGAGGTGCAGAGCATGAGGAGCCGCCAGGTGTGGGGCTCACACAGCACATAGGAGACTGCTAAAAACACCCAGAATCCCTCTCTGCACACACGCATGCACACACGCACACACTTGAAATCTTTTTTAAACAGTCCTGGTCTGTGAGGGACTCTGGAGAAACCACTCCGGGGAGCTCTTGAGGACAGAAAGGAAATGGAGTGTTATGCTCCTCTGGTGGCAGCACTCGCACCCACTGGGCCGATGCCAAGGCTGAGTGCGAGCGGGTGCGGGTACGGGGCTGGCAATCAGAGGCCCGGCCTGGCAGCGTGGGGCAGGGGCCAGGCGCAGACCCCGGGCAGCACCACCTTCCAGAAGCCAGCTCTGCCTTCAGGCAGCTGCTCCCCCTGTCTGCTCGCTGCACACATCACTCGGTGGTCCCGGCCCACACTTGCAGGCCGCTCCACACACACCACAGGTCCGTCTGGAGGAGTCTGCGACTGTGCAGCCAAAAGGGTTTCATCTGTGTTAACAGCCTGACGATTCTTTCTCACATCATCTCAGGGAAAAGTAAAGTGATAGCTCACAACAAAGCTGTCAAACACACTAACGGGCCCAAGTCCACGTCTGTACTAGCTACCTCTTAGCCCTCTTCAACCACGGGGGCTTGCTTACTTACACGTTACCTATATATATTATTTACTCACTATTTACTTACTTAAAAGAGCAAATAAATCTTGAATTTCCTCTTATTTTTAAAAACTGTACTCTGAATCAGAAACAGCTTTTAAATCTACCAACAGGGCTGTGAAGTGAATTCCCGGGGCCCAAGGCACAGGCTAGAAGCCACGGGTGAAGGGCAAGTGCAGGTGCTCACGCAGGAAGACTGCGAGATCTCTCCACAAAACGCCAACACCTGCAAAACGGCTGCATCTGCAGGAAAACCACAGGCTCGTCTGTGAATGTGAGGTGCGGAGCTGCCACGCAGCCACTCACGCCACACCCCGTATTCACGACCCTCTCCTGCCTCATTTCCGTGACGCCATGACAAAATAAGCACTAACTCATACAAATGACACTTCCAAAAATACAGCTTACCACGACCCCTGGGGCAGCGTCCTGGGGAGGTCCTCATCTCTCCCAACCCTGGTTCTATGGTACTGTTATCAACCACCCATGATCAGGAGTTATGTAACTCGCTAAACCTCAAAATTATTTCCAAACTACGTAATTAAAAAAAAAAAAAAAGACAACATCAGACTGCCAGGCACACAGGCAGGGAGTAGAACAGTGACAGGCGTGCAGGCTCAAAGGCATGAGAAGGCCCCGTCTTCCTACCATCACTCGCCCCCTAGAGGCCCTCTGGAGCTGTCCTCCGGTGCCAGGAGGAACGAAGTAGCACCACACATAGGTCGTTGTCTCCATCTCCTCCTCCTCCTCCTCCTCCTCCTCCTTCTCTTCCTCCTCCTCCTCTCGGACAAGGGCTTACAGGTGATCACCAAGGGTAATGTACTTCAAACCACATGCAGCCTACCCAAATCCCAGCCTCCAACATGTTCTGTCACCAGACGGCCGCCTACCCACACCAGGGGCCTGCACACAACCTGCGTCACAGACCACGCACACAATCCAACACTTAAAATCAACCACTACCCAGGTAAAAAGGCCATGCTGTCGGGCAGCCCAGGGGGCTCAGTGGTTTAGTGCTGCCTTCAGCCCAGGGTGTGACCCCGGGGTCCCAGCATCGAGTCCCATGTCGGGCTCCCCACACGGAGCCTGCTTCTCCCCCTGCCTATGTGTCTCTCCCTCTCTCTCTCTCTCTGTGTCTCATGAATAAAAAAATTTTTTTAAAAAAGGTCATACTATCAAAATGCTTTCTCTCTTCAAAAATTGCTTATCGCAAAACACAAAATTCAAAGCTATTTTCACCTTCATACATATATGACCTAGAATTTGGTATTTAGTACTTAATATCTTCTCTGAGTATTTGGGAGTAAAAGCAAATAATGTGTTAACTTTAAAGCAATCATTATTGTTCATCTAATATTTGAAAATTTTGTTAGATGTGGTATTTTGTTTTCTTTAGAAGAAAATACCAAAACTCACATTTGAAGGATAAAGTTATCATTATATGGGAAGAATTAAAGCAAAACAGAAAAAGAAACACTCTGCATTCTCAGATATTTTACCCATGTTGAGCTAATTTCAGAGTTTATTCACACTTATGAATACCGTCAGCTGGGTACAGACTGGAGTCATTGGCCACCCATGGAGGAAGCTTAATGACCAGTGACTGCCTCAACTGTCAGTCCCTTTGTATAGCAATTGAAACGAAACAAAACAAAACAAAGCATCAGAAAGGGAGGGCCTCCACCAAAACCACAGAGAAACGGTGGTGCCAGGAGGGAGGAATCTGGACCCTCTGTTAGAGAACAATCCAAATGGGCAGCTCTCGTGTTCCTCTCCAAGGAAGGACAGTTAGTGGATTTAACCTCAGGATACGTCTTCTTACCATCAAGGCCCCCTGCAGACATGTCCCTGAATACACAGCCCACATGGCCAGGGTCCGGCTGCGCTGACCGGGGGTGCAGGGCCCCAGCCCCCGGGAGTGTGCGCCAACGTACAGGGAGGGAAGGGCAGGCTACCATTCACAGCACGAGCCCTCTTGAAACAGCTCACTTACTGCATTATGCTGTCAGGGGACACACACATGAACACAGAAGGATTTCATTATTTTAGATGAAAAGCACTGGATTTCAGTTCTAACTCCTGATGAAGACAGAAATACAGGAAAACAAACTGCCAGCAGCTGAAATTCCTGACGTTCCAAAATATTTCAATTAACAGTTCTATTATTTCCAAGAAGAGTATAATTTCCCATTCTTGCTATTAGGAAAACGTGTTACATACAGTACCTAAAATTCATCTTCACGTAACTCGGTGCTCCGGCAGCGAGCCCAACACTCACAGCCACGCAGCTGCAGCAAGTAAAACCCTATTATGGTAACGTTCCTATCATGATGAAGAGCTTTCACAATACAGTGAAAAACAGAAATGGATCATATCAAGAAGTAAAAAACCATGATCTGTCCTTTCTAAACGTTTACAATGCGAACCTTAAACAGAACTTATGTCAAGGAGCTTGCTCTCTCTCCAGCAGAAACAAGGGCACACAGACTTCAAGGGGACCCATGTGGCTACTGATTCTATCCCTACAGTGAGGCGCCCCACTCAAGCTCTCCTTTTACAAAAAGGCACAGAATCCACATAGCAGCACAAGGATAACAGTAAGATGAAACGAAAAAGAAAAAATATCTCTCTCCCAGATCCTAGAGAAATCAAATTATAAAACTAGGCCAATAGTCTTGAAACCTATACCCTTACAATTTGCCTTAAAAAAAAAACCAACATATGGGGGCACCTGGGGGGCTCAGTCAGTTAAGCGTCTGCCCTCAGTGCAGGTCATGATCTCTGGGTCCTGGGATCCGGCCCCTCGTCAGGCTCCCTGCTCAGCAGGGACTTGGCTTCTCCTTCTCCCCCTCCTTGTGTGCTTTTCTCTATCTTCCTCTCTCTCAAATAAGTAAAATCTTTAAAATATAACATACTTACTAAAGAGTATGTGATGAAAAGACGCCCTAGGATAGTAAGCTCTGCACAGTGTGACTCACTTCAGGTCCAAACGAAACATGTCATGTATTTTTAAGGAACACTGCCTCTGCCTAAGCCATGATCCACGGAAAGAACACTCCACCTACGACTCTTCAGGTGACCCCAACAAGTAAGGAACAGAAAAGCTCTTCAGAACAGTGTGCTGAGTTGCGCTTTTAATGTTCAGAAAAGAAAGAGGTTAAAAGAACTCAAGGAAGTCACCATGGAAAACCAAGAGTTAGCTCCCCGACAAGAGGACAGCCCTGCAGGCATAAAAACGAGCTCCAGAGAGAACATTCTGACTTACTTCCTACGGTGACAGGCTCTGCTGGAGGCTGGAAATGCAGCCTCGGGTCTGCGACGGTAGCCGTGGCCACCAGGAACACCCGAGGGCAGCAGGGGTGTCTGTCAGGGGGACCAAGGGTTTGAGGGGAGGCAGGAGCCCCTAATATGTTGAGAAGCCACACAGGTGAGGGATTAAACTGAACACAGCCAAAACCAGCCACTCCTGTGCTCTTGGTTGGGACTTAGGCTCCTGCGTTCTAGTAAAGCAAGCCCTTGTGTGGGTCACTGCCATCACCTGCACAGGGACCATCTTCTGTAGGACTGATGTGTCCTATAAGCTCACACCTGGAGAACCCATGCCAGAGACCCAAAAAAAGCAATCTTTTTTTACTGACAGGCTCACCTAAAAACCCTATAAATGTCCCACCTCCTCCTTTTCTGAATTGCAGGATTTCCAGAGACTTCAGCTAACGTAACACAGGACTGCTTGGTACGGATGACACAGGCTGCAGCCCCACCTGCTGACCACGCGGTGCGGGGTCTCTCCACACTGTGGGAGCAGAGGCTGCCCCCCGCTCGTGGCCAGGGCTGGGGGAACAGGACAGACTCAGTCCTCAGGCACAGCCAACAAGCCCCCGGCCAGGCCTTACCAATACCCAGAGGCTTAACAACAGGTAAAACTTTCCCTTCTCTGACACCTACCACGGGAAGTCAGCACCAAAGGGAGAACTTGTTCTTATCCCTGTAACAACACATCAACAAACACGCTAGAGTTTATCCCAACTCGACTAAGAGAAAACATACAGTCTAAGTAAGACCGGTGCTCGGACACATTCTATTTTTGCTCAGAAGCCCACAGGTCCTCAGCTACAGTGAATGGAAGCATCCACTTATATCCTGGGGGATCTGGATGCAAGAGGCCCAGGGGCAGATAGGTTCAGGCCTGCTCTGAGCCACTCCTGACTCCATGAGAAAAACAAACCAGAAGAACCCTTTCATAATCAATTCTGTTCCTCCTAAGTATACCTCTCCAAAAACAGCCATTGTTTCATATACCCACCAGCTGCTAAACTACCCCCAGTGTCAAACTGACCTGAGAAACATGACAGTCCCTGCCGTATTCCCCCCAATTTCACTTATGCTTGAAACTCCTCAAAACAGAACACCCAGGAGAAGAGAAGTGCAAGCTCCAGGTAGGGCCATGCGTGCCGGGGCCCCATGTCGCCGTGAGTGCCAGTGACAGCGCATGGCTCCACCCGTCCTCTGGGCCTGGAGCAACCTCACCGTAAATGCAGATGAAGGGCAGCTGCTTCTGGCCCACCCCCAGCCCTACGGCTGCCCCTTGAGATTGTCCAGGCTCGCCTGACAGGAAACCGTCCCCTCCGTGGCCGAGACCTATGAAAGAGGGACATGGCAAGAGCCACCCTGGATAAACCACTGAGAAATAGAGATCTTCTCTTCTGGGGCTATGGTTATTCTAGCTGGTAGGAAAAAAAAAAAAAAACACAATTAAATAGCCATGGAAGCTCTCTGAACACACTGAGATTTCAACATGTGCTGGCTACTGCCTACCACCAACACCACAGTGCACCTCAGACGCAAGACGCTTCTTTCCCGATCTCAATCTTCTTAAAAAATCTCTGTCCGGTTTCCTTGTGAACATTTCATTAACTCTGAACGTTGAACCTTAGTATTCTAATGTCAAACACATAAAGCAGATTTATTTACTGCTTCCTATGAAGGAATGAAGAAAATCTATATTTTCAAGCAGCCAAATAAGCAAGTATTCAGTCATTAAGAAGTGTTTACTGGGCATGCGGGAGCTCTTCTGGTCATGCAGACACTCAAGCAGGCCAGGCACTGCCAGAGAGAAGCAGGTGTGTGGTGACATGGGGAGCAGGTGACAAGACACATTCAGGAGGTAGGACAGGACAGCAGTCCTGCTCATGGAGCGGGTGGGGCATGGAGGGGTGGGGGGGATAGGGACATCCATGGGACGAGTCACTGGAAAGGTGGTCATGTAATTTATCAGGAAAGGACACATCGGGAGAAAAGTTTTTGGAAGGAAATAAATGCTCTGTTAAGAAATGATTATGTCTGAGCTGCCCACCAGATGGCCAGGCAGAGGGAGGCACAAGACGAGGGTCGGGGGTGTGTGTGTGTCTTCCCCAGCTCTGGCCAGGCCCTCTCAGCAGAGGACCTGAGTGCCACCACGCCTAGAGCATTTCCTAACTTCCCCCACTGCTCCATTCGGCCATCTCATTCCTTGTGGGAACTTTGGTGAGTTTGTCTTCTAAATGCTTGCAAATATGCAAATGGAGCTAAACATTTAGGAAAAGAATAGCCATTCTGGAAGACAGTGGAGTTGGAAATTAAGAATAAAGTTTTAATATCCACCCATAAAACCTTTTCCACAAATAGTTAGAGAGAGATCTCCAAATCACTGTGACTCACTCCGTATGGCCCTGGAAGACATTCACGGAGTGGATGGAAGGGTCCCTGAAATCCCAAAGACGGAAAGTCGTGTCCCGGGAGGAGGTCACCACAAGCCGCTGGGTGGGGTGTGTGCAACAGTGCGTTAGCTCCTGGTCATGCCCTACAACCAAAGATGACAAAAATGCAAGATCATCCACCTGCAGGTAGTTATAGAGACACAAGAATCACACAATAGTCTTTATGGTCTCTACTGCTAATACTCACTGTGAAAGTAAATGAAGGCAGTGAAAAGAAAGAAATCACTTAAAAATAGCACATGAGGTCACGCTGGGACTGGTTCTGCCTCAGGAACTACAAGTCCTTTCAGTCATGCACTCAGAGGGATGAGGAAAACGAGTGTGAGTGGAACCCACTTCCTGATCCTGACAGTTGGAAAGTCTGGCAAATCTCTTCAAAAGGCTAGGCGTGTGAACAGATTAATTCTCAATTCTTCACTCTCAGAGTAACGTCTAATAATATGGTATGTGGAGCCCTTAGTACAATACGATCTTTAATACTCAATGAGGAAATTCATTTACTGACAAATTTGCAAAAATATCTGAGGTGGGCATAATTCTAAGATCTCCCGGTAACCCCCATCCCTGGTATACACACCCTGGAGGACACCTTGCCTTGGTTTGGGCAGAACCTGTAAATGTGACGAGATTTCACTCTGGTAAGCTCAGGACATTAAAAGGAAAACAGATTTTGCAGGTATAATTGAGACCTCCAAACCAGGTGGCTTTAAGTTACTCAAAAGAAACTGCCCTGGGTGGGCCTGACCTACTCAGGCAGGCCCCTTAAAAGAGATGTTCTCCAGTAATCCAGAAGACAGCACACAATTATGTGGGAAACACCTCTGGAGGGCGCCACAGGGACCTGAGGGCACCTCTGGATGCTCAGAGTGGTCCGCAGCTGACAGGCAGCAAGGAAATAAGGACCTCAGCCTCACGCCACAACAAAAGGAGTCCTTCCAACAACAGTAGTAAGAGGACAGGCCCTAACCCTCAGATGAATTCCCAGCCCCAAGCAACACCACTTCGTCCACAAGGGCCAACGAGCATATCTGCCTAGAACTCCTGACCTAGGGAAACCATGAAGTTTTAAATCCATGTTATTTTAAGGCACTTTTCTGGAAATCTGCTACAAAGTAATAGGGAGCTAACAGACCGCCCCTTTTTCAAATATCTAGATACTACTACATGCTACGATGAAATCCCCTCAAGATAAATGTAGCTAACCAACAGCTCTCCAATGTAAAAGGGATTCTTAAAAAATCACAACCTGAATAGCATGGGAACTAAAGATAATTCTGGATAAGGAGCAACTTGCAAGGTAAGACATAAACATATGCACATAAATCAAAATACACAACCGGAAAGCACAAACGTTTCTAGTACCTGTCAGAGAGTGAACAAGTTCTGCTGTCTCCACGTCGAACAGATTCGCCGTCCTGTCCCAGGAGGCCGTCACCGCCTGCTTCCCCCCAACCAGCCAGTCAGCAGCTATGACCACTCCCTGGTGGCTCTTAAGAGAGGTGAGTGGCACCCGGATGGTAGGACAGTCGCTGGACACGTCTGCGTCTACATCAGGCTCGTCTTTATCAGAGCACTCTACTTCGTCTTCGCCACATATCTGCTGCTGATGGTGAGAGCAAAGAAGAAATTCCCTGGGAATCTGGAGTCTTTTCGGACACAGCTACACAATCAAACTGTTGTCATTTGAGTTTACAGGACTCGATCTTCATTGTGGCCAATACCAGCACAGCATCCACTGCGTAACTGGAGCTCACTATCAGCTTCACGATCATCTACTTGCCTGGATCCCATGACCAAGTAGAAGAAAAAAAAAAACTAAGGCCACTATGACATCAAACGAGCTCCAGTCCATTTCCACTAACCACTAAAATAGCAAAGAAAATGATTACAAGTGTTCACCACATATTAGTAGAAATGTAATAAAATATCATTCAGAGTCAGTAATTCATCACAATAAGAAAAAAAATATTTCAGTTCTCAGGAGGTACTTAGAATTCTATTGCTATAGGAATATATATAAGAGTTCGCTTTTATTTTCCTACAACATCAAGAAGGTATCTTGTTAAAAGCTAAAATGAAAACATAAAGGCTTCAGCTCTTTAAGGAAATATGTTCACCTATTCATTCAACAAATATTTACCAGGCGCTTACACACTGCCAGGCCACATGGCGGTCTCATAGCCCGGGAGGGAGATGACCACCGTCTGACACAGACATACCGAACAACGCACAGGCCAGGTGAGGAGGGCTTGGAGCCAGAGACTGGCAATGTCCTCCTTTCACGGAGCTTACACGCTAGCAAGGCAGACAGACCACACACAAGCCTGCATGCACACACACTAGTGTGGTCACGTATGTCACACAGTAAGACACACATAGTACAGAGAAGTAATTCCCATGTACATGCACAGTGCAGAGATACAGGCCACATGTACATGTCAAATAGGAACACGTCACATACACAGTGCAGGGATATGGGGCACACGTACGCACACATGGTATAAAGGTATGTCATACGTATACTCAGTCAGTAATAGGTGCTAATAAGGAAAACAGCAGATGAAGGGATGGACAGTCATAAGGCTGCTATCTGATACAAAATTATCAGGAAGAGACTCTCTGCTAGAGTAACACTTGGGCTGGGACATGAAGGAAGCAAGGGAGTGAGGCACACAAACATCAAGGGAACAGCATTCTCAACCGAGGAATAGCAGGTGCAGAAGCCCCAAGAAGGAAGCCGACTGGGAGCCACAAGAACAAGGCCATGGCAGCAGAGGTGGGAGCAGTGAAGTTAGAGATGCACGCCAACAAGACTCAATAGAGAGAAGGTGGGAGAAACAGATGTGGACCAAGGTCATAGCATCAAATATGAGTAGGGACTCCCAGGATAGAGCCCGGCAAGGTGGGAGGATGCTGATGAGCAGGCCCCGCAGCAGCAGGGAGCAGCAGAGAGCAGCAGGGACACACAGCTGAGCCCAGAGGACCGTGCTGAGAGCATGAACGGTCCAAGGTCTGCACAGGAAACCAGGGGGCGGGGGGGGAGGGGGGGACACAGATGCCACTGCACGGGATCTGAGAACTGGCTGGAAGGATCTGGACGAGAGGCAGGGAGGTGGAAATCCTTGAGAAGCCTGGGCAGCATGCTGGGAGTGCACAGCTCAGGACACTCACAGGTCAGGTGCAGGGAGCAGAAGAAAAGGCCTGGTGGAAACAGGTGGGATTTCTCCAGGGAGACAGGGACTCACAATCTAGTAGTAAAGTTAGACACACGTAAGTATACACAGTTACCAATTTCAAAGCGCACTAAAGGCTACAAAGCAAAATGCAGGGGCAGTGCGTCAGGCAGGTGGTGTGCAGCTGAGCAGGACTGCAGGGTGGACAGCATAAGGGAGTGAGCACACAGCACCTAGAAGGGGCCAAGCAGGCCCACGGAGTGAAGAGCACAGCAAGACCATCCAGCCTGGGCTAGAGCCAGGGAGAGTCACACTAAGGCCAGGGGCTGGCCAAGGGCTCCCCAAGGTGACCAGTGCCACTCCAGAGAGACCCCTCCTGACATCATGCAGAGAGAAGACAATGTGGGCAGCCAGGCCTGAGACAGGGAACCAGTCAGGGGCGGGGACTGGAGATGATGACAGCTAGGGCTTAACAGCACCTGCCCCGAAGACGAAGACAGGTCCCAGCACTGTAACCTGCTCGAGGTGAGAGGGGCCTGACTGCTGACCTCATCCAGATGGGAGAAGCAACACGGTCACTAGAAATCCCGCAGGAGGAGGCCCCAATTCCTGGGCCACACGGCTTCTCAGCTCCCAGAGACCCTCGCTGCCCCCAGCAGGCAGGGGTGGTGTGGACAGTGCCTTGGGCAGGTGCAGAAGAGGGGTGCTGGGTGGGGCGGCAGGCAGCTCAACCAGCGTCGCTGGGTGCGTGTTACAGAAGGGGTATCCCGGGGCCAGAGAGGAGTGCATCCAAGAATTATGTAAGAACCAGAAGCAGTAAGATGTGACCGACCAGTGGAAATGAAAGACAAGAAGGGAAAGAAGATTATCAAAGATAATTTATTATCAAAGATAATCCCAAACGTCCTCAGAGTTTTGTTCACTGTTACCCAGATGTGCGGCAGTGCACCTACGGGGCGGTTCCGAGTGACAAGGAAGCGTGAACACGGGGATGCCCTCAGAGCGGGTCCAGGGGAGAGACCCCAGGTGCCGAAATAGATGCCAAGAACAAGGAAGAGTGGCCTGGGCTCCCATTTTAGAATGCCCCACCTATCACAATCCACGGTGGAAAGGTCGGAGTCAGAACCTTGACACAAGTCATTTTTCCAAACTACACAAGGAACTAAAAGATATTTTAAATGCGAATGTGCTAAATCCTACTCACGAGTAACTGTAAGATCTTTTAACACTAACGTGGCAAAGGGCAGGGGAAGGAGGAGAGCTGTTTGTGTGCTCTCTGCCCACGTCCTGGGGATAATTAATGTCACGTTAGCCGCTTCTAATGCCAGCAACGTCGGAACAGGAAGTACAGCACCGAATGCTAGCAGTGCCCAGAACCAAGGAGTCACCAAATCTCTCACAGAATCCAGGCTCCCGGGCAGGAAGGGCCTCTGGAAGCCACTCAGGTAACTCGCTTCGATTTTCACTTCCCAACAGGAAAAATTAAGCCATTCACTATATTAAGATAGTCAAGTCACACAAGGCTGTCACACGGTGACTTAACAGGTCATCTGTACGGCTTCCAGACACCGCCCAAGCACCTCTTTACCGATGTGGTGAACACCAAGGAAAACTCCCTGGTACATATTAACAAGCGAAAACATACGGGCACCTGGCAACTCAGCTGGAGAAGCGTCTGCCTTCAGCCCAGGTCATGATCCCAGGGTCCCAGGGTCGAGTCCTGTGTCGGGCTCCATGTTCACTGCTTCTCCCTCTCCCTCTATCTCTCCCACCCACCTGTGCTCTCGCTTACACTCTCTCTCTCGAATAAATTTAAAATCTTTAAAAAAAATAGAAAAGGAGAAAACATCTGCCTAAAAGCTGTACTGCTGAAAATAACAAAATCTTTGCAGATGAGTATCTGTTCTAACATGTGGGAGAAGCAGTAAGGAAACGTGAGCCACGACTAGCAGCAAATGCTGCAGACTAGCGCAGCGTGCGTGCTGGGGGCGGCGCGGAGGGCAGGCCGCGGGGGCCTTCCGAGGCTCTGCGGAGGCTCTGCGGAGGCTCTGCTCCCTGCCGGACACAGGCTCAGCTCCATTCAGGTTACCCCCAAGCCTGAGGCAGCCCGACGCGAGCAAAATCATAAAGAAAAAAAATCAATTTAACACTGTAAATAATCTACTTGGTGTTTTTTTTTTTTTAGATTCTATTTTTATTTATTCATGAGACACAGAGAGGCAGAGAGAGAGGTAGAGACACAGGCAGAGGGAGAAGCAGGATCCATGCGGGGAGCCCGACGCAGAACTCGATCCCGGGACCCCGGGGTCAGGCCCTGGGCTGAAGGCAGCGCTGAACCGCTGAGCCACCCGGGCTGCCCTCTACTTGGTTTTCATCAAAGTACTGGACATAATTCCCTACCTCTGCCAGAACTGGCATGTTTCTTTCTTTCTTTGAAAACAAATCCACAGCCAGCTAACGCCTTCCTTCTCTGAATCCTCTGAGGGGACCTTGGCCTCCCCTCTGCCCTGTCCTTTGTCAGCAGTACTTCCTGAGTGAACACCTATGTTAAGCGACGAAGTCTTAAGCGACTAAGGCTAAGTTAAGAATAAGTCTGATTATTCCATAATGAGAGAACATGTTGCGATAAAGATGCACTCAATTAAAAATGAACCGTTCAGACTTCTTCACTAAAGAAAACTCTTACTCACCACTGCAATTTATTAATTAGTCCATCTGCAGAGAGAACGATGTTTAAACTGCTTTCAAAAAAAAAAAAATGGGGGCACCTGGGTGGTTCAGTCAGTTGAGCGACTGACTCTTGATTTTGGCGCAGGTCATGATCACCAGGTCCTGGGATTGAGCCCCATGTTGGGCTCTGAGCTCAGTGGGGCATCTGCTTGAGTGTCCCTCTCCCTCTCCCACTGCCCCCCACTCGCTCATGCTCTCTCTCAAATAAAAAAATAAATCCTGGGCAGCCCGGGTGGCTCAGCGGTCTAACCGCCTTCAGCTCAGCACAGGATCCTGGAGTCCCGGGATCGAGTCCCACATCAGGCTCCCTGCAGGGGAGCCTGCTTCTCCCTCTGCCTGTGTTTCTGCCTCTCTCTGTGTCTCTCATGAATAAATAAGTAAAATCTTTAATAAATAAATAAACCCTTAAAAAAATTTACAATTGAATGTAAAGACATGCCATCCTCCCGTCCAACTACGGCCTGAGCACACAGGCCAGGCTCCTCCTGCGCTCAGGTGCCTGGCGGGTCTCCACCCGCGTTTGCAGCACAGGACAGGCTAACCACTCGGGAAGACCAGACAGCAGAACACTGCCCAGCAGGGGAAACCGGGGAGGGGTCTCCCTGGGGAGGTCGCCCGAGGTCTCCGTGTGGCCACAAACACAGGGTGCTGGGCTGAGGGGAACAGCTGCACCCAACAGGACAAAGGTCAGCCAAGGCTCTGCGGTTTAAGCCTCAGTACGCGGGATCCCTGGGTGGCGCAGCAGTTTAGCGCCTGCCTTTGGCCCAGGGCATGATCCTGGAGACCCGGGATCGAATCCCACGTCGGGCTCCCGGTGCATGGAGCCTGCTTCTCCCTCTGCCTGTGTCTCTGCCTCTCTCTCTCTCTCTGTGTGACTATCATAAGTAAATAAAAAATTAAAAAAAAAAAAAATAAGCCTCAGTACGCAACCTCTCCCTAACTGCAGCAAAACCTCACGATAATCACACGAACGGACTTACACGGTTTACCTTACCAACAGAAACATGACCTAAGGATACAACTTTTAAATATTTATGGCAAATGTTTAGTATTCGAGGAAAGTGGGGTGAGAACAAACAATGCACATGTAAATGAAAGCCCCGCGTTTTCAATACCGTCTTGGCCTGTGTGGACATGGGGTGCCTGTGATGGAGGCACAGCCAGTTCGGTTTCCAGTGAGGGCCTTCCTGGATTGTCAATACGTCCTCCCACGGCTGCCACACAAGCTCTCTGTGTCTGTAAGGACACTAACCCCATGGAACCAAGGCCCCAGCCTCAAGACCTTATTACCACCTCCTTAGAGGCCCATCTCCAAATACAGCCACACTGGCAGGTTAGGGCGTCCAACTGTGGGATGAGGGGGCAGGGGGGTCACATACATCCAATCCACAAGGTACTACAGATTTATCCTAAGCTTTGCAAGTGTCCAGAACCCAACCAACATACCCCGTGTCGCGCTTTCAGGGTAAGTAAAGGTGCTGCTTACAGTAGTGTCGGCAATGGGCTGGGGTGTCGGCAGCTGGACAGCGTAACTCCAAATGTGGGCGGTCTGATCTCCAGAAGCTGAGGACAGAAATGAGGGGACAATTACCCAAGGTGCACACATGTAAAATGTGCTTTCTGCTAGGCTCTGTCACTCCGGGATCCTGAGCCACTGACAGGAGGTTCAGTGTATGATTAAGACAATGGTTAAAAATATTCCCCCAGGCAGCCCGGGTGGCTCAGTGGTTTAGGGCCTGCCTTCAGCCCAGGGCATTACTCCGGGGTCCTGGGATCGAGTCCCACATGGGGCTCCCTGCATGGAGCCTGCTTCTCCCTCTGCCTGTGTCCCTGTCCCTCTCGGTCTCTCTGGTCTCTCATGAATAAAATAAACAAAATCTTTAAAAAAATATATCCCCCCTTTCATTTTGGGGTAAAAAGCTACAAAGGGCCAAGCAAAATTTACACCTACATTTTATCCACCATCTATCTAACCTCAGGACTCTAGTAACCCATCACACGCTACGCTGCAGCTTCTGACCATGAGGGTTCCGAGGCGTTCCCGTGCAAGTGTGTGTTCCCTCCGTTCCATATGGATGGGCTCACCACCTGCCGGGCCCCCGTGAGTGCTGAGACCTTACCTGCCCCCGCCAAGTGTGCAAGGTGCCGCTCAGACGGGGCCGAAAGACAGGGCAGTGAGGGCACACACCGGCCCAAGGACAGGCCAGACAGGCATCTGCACTCACCCTCACCGGGTACCTGCATCCTACTCCTCTCCATGGCCGCCGATGTCCCCCAAAGCGGCCTGTGTGGGTGGTGCACATTTCCTGTGCTGTCACAGGAGCTCCCTGGCTAACCTCATGCAAGCCCCCGTCGTACAGGCCTCTCTCCAGCACCATGTGCTCTGCTTCAGTTTCCAGCAGCTCTTCTCAAGTGTCTTCATCTCCTCCCTGCCCCACCTCTGCTAGTCACTGGTCTCCCTCTTCACGGTCACACACCCAACAACTTCATAAGGTGGACAGTCCCCCTTACTTTATTCCCCAATTGCTCATTCAGGCATCAACTAGCTGTGGTCGAGGCCTGTTCATGCAGGGGGCTCCCAAAGTGACTTTCCTACCACACTCTACTCCCGTGGAAAAGCACCTGGATCAGCCCCATGTTCATCCTCTAGCCTCTATCCCACGGGCCAAAGCCAGGCAGGCTTTGCTATCCACCGTGAGGATATGGCTGGCTGCCCACAGCCATGGCTGCTCACCCAGGCACCACCTCTGCCACTCTCACACTAACAGAGCGGAGTACTTGTGACAGACCATGTGGCCCTCAAAAATAAGAACATTTACTTCTGGTCCTTCACAAAAAAGCTTGCTGACTTCCACTGTCTCCAAACATTTAACCATTTAACCTTCAAGATCACTGCCAGGGTCCCCAAAAGTCACAGGAGACTATGCATCTCAGACTCCTCAGCCCAACAATGAAAGTGTTTTTAAAAACTACTATATAAAATGGTAGCAAACCCACACTCCCACAGCCCAGGAGCCCTACTCAGAAAGGAGTAAAAGCACTGGCCCTGCAGAACACCAGGACCTGGGCCACTATTTTCCCCCTCTTGGTTTCAGGTGTGTGCAGGAACTCAGCAGCAGTGACAGGGCTCCGGAGAACCCAGTGCCCTCGGCGGAGAAACACCCAGGGCGAGCAGGAAAGCGGGCAACCAGGATGGGTGTCGTAGAGGACCTCCTGGTGGGTCACCTGCACTCTTACAGGAGCTCATCTGACTCACAATCCATGATGGTTTTAAAAAGTTCTACTCGATGTGCTTTTCTTTCTCCATTTCTCAAGTTTCACATGAAACAGCTACTGATGACCTTGTGACTTTTGTGTAAGGCACCAGTGAGAGGCAGCTCTTTCAAGATCATCAATAACTTTGCTCAAAAAGGAAAAAAAAAAAAAATCAACATACCAGTAAGAGCCAACTGCTCTGAAGGATGAAACTTTATAGAATTTACTGCAAAAAAAAAAAAAAAGAAAGAAATTACAAAAACAGGTTTAAAATACTTATCACCACTACAGCATGTATCACAACGAAACTTTAAAAGAATTATAATAGTTCAATATTAGATCCATTCAATTAGGCAACGAATAAACACATAAGAGACTAGAGACACAAAAACACAACTGAATATAAACTATCATGTCGACAAAGTACAGGCCACACAGAAGAATACGAATAATCTACTTCTTTTCATAGATAAAGAAATCACCTAGAGTTAAAATACTTCAGGATGAAACAGAAACCACATTTAGACGACATATGGACAAGGAATACAGCAGGCGCAGGGTGACAGCCCACCCTTCCTCCTGTCCTGTTCAAGGAGCCCCCAGGAACGAAGAAGGCAGGCCCCTGCCAGCTCGGAGCAGGTCAGGATCAGAGCGGACAGCGTCCTCCTCCAGGTGTGGTAATCTGCCCACCATCTTCCCAGGGGGTGCTCCTGCACTGGATTGCATGACGGAGGAGGGAGTGCAGGGGCAAGACAGCAGCAGGAGCACACAGAGGCTGGGGCAGGTGGAGGCTGGGGGCACGCGGAGGCCGGGGGGCACATGGCGGCCGGGGGCACATGGAGGCTGTGGGGCACGCGGAAGCAGGGACACGCAGAGGCTGGGGGGCAGGCAGAGGCCAGGGGACACAGAGGCTGGGGGGCACGCAAAGGGAAGCCAGGGGCACACGGAGGCTGAGGGCACACGGAGGCCGGGGGCATGCGGAGGCTGGGGGCCTGGTCGCCGGGACCTCCCTGCCCCCAGCGAGCTCATCCTGGGGAACCGGCAACCCTGTCTCCCAGTCACCCCGACAGAGCTGAACTGGGTCAGGGCACGCCGGGCATCAGCCCTCACACCCACACGGGAGCACGTGCACGGTGTGCAAAAGAATACACAGGAGTTTCAGCAAACCGGAGCAAGGGCTTTCTGGAAGATTCAGCCAACTACGTCACTGGGATTCTATTTTTCTGAGGAACTGGAAATGCTAGAAGACACCCTATTAACTCTAGACGACAGATCACTGTGGGAAGAGCCAGTGGCAGCTGTGCCTAAACTACCAACGGCCATGTGGAGTAACGCCCCAGTGTCAAGAGGCAACTGTAAGATGAGCAGCCGCTTTGCACCTTGACGTCTATGTGACCTGGAGCTCATTCCTGGTGACACGGGGCACAGACACAGCTTCTCTCACAGGCCCCGTGAGGTATGCGTGAAAGAACACATGCTGAGTGCTCGGCCAAGAACTGGCATACAGCAGGCGCCTAATGACTGTTCGCATCTGCCATGCTGGCTATGTTTAGCACTGTTTACACCGGCATAATACATGACACCTAGCACAGATCTCACCGAGGGACAATGCCACTGAACAGGCGCAGGACTGGAGGCAAGCTCAGGAGCCACGGGCAGTGGGCGGGCTGGAGCTACGCCGCCCCCCAGTCAGCACATCGTGGCTAATGCAGAGAGGGAGGACAGGGAGCCCCGCAAGCACCCTCATCAAAGACTGGCGGCAGCCCCCACACGCAGCTAGCTCAACTCCCAGGGGCCAGCCCGGTAGCAGACACGTGGTCTCCACAGGGAGCTTCGAAGACACCCGATCCGTACATGGTTTGTGTGCCGACTTTAACACAAACGTCAGAGGAACAGCACACGGAGAAAGGACAAGCTCCTGCACGGAGGCCTCCAGGTGGGCGCAGTGGCTCCAGCAGGGGCAGCTGCGCAGCTCAGCATGGGACCCTTGAGGCAGAGGGCAGGTGCACAGGAGACCCGCACACGAGGAACCAGCCAGGACGGACACGTGTCGCACCACCTATAGTGAGTCACACGGATGAGAAATCCCGGGGGGCAGAACTCCACCCTTTAGGTTTAAGGGACCCTCCAGCGGGGAAAGCCAAAGCCAAGACATAAGCGACACACACACGGTGCCCTGGAGGACAGCGGCCGCAGAGGAAGGGAAGGCCAGACACGTCCCACTGCGTGTCACCCGGCCTCACCAAACCCAGGGCGGCGCCGCACGCCATGTGCTGGCACAGAAGGGACGTGGAAGGGACACGTGTAGGACACCCCGGAAGAGCTGGGGGTCAAAGCTACCAGCAGGAGGGGAGGTTCCAAAGAAGGGAGAAGAGCGACAACTAGGGAACAGAGATGTTGCGCTGAGTCTGGCCACGGGCAAGGAATGTCACACGAGGGGTGGAGCACAGGGATAAGTCTGGGATACACAAAAACCAGCCAAATAAAAAGGCAATGGCAAGTAGAGCACGTACGTGGACAGCTGTGAACAATACACACATCGCCTTAATTAGATAAATCTGAGTATCCGTTTGACAATGCGTCACGCTGTAGCTACTTGGCGAGGACAAGAGTGGAGGGTGACATATGTGGCAAGGGAGCAGGTCAGGTCCTCGGTGCGTCAGGAAGAATCACTCGTCTAAAGCTCAAAAATTCAGAAATAATAAAACAGGCTATTCAGAAAAATGGAAGAAAAAAGCAGAATACATGAAGCTGTTAAAGTGGCTCCGTGTTGGGCAAGTGGAGTAAGGAGGCAGGGAACTGCAGTCGTACTTTACAGGCGGCCAAACATCCGCTTCATTCGTAGGCAACATGTACACGTTTAACCGTATACAGGTCTTTCGAGGAACAAACACGCGGCAAGGAGACAAAGGCTGCAGCGCATGCTCACTTGAGCACCACCTCCACCTGTCCAGGCGCCGTTCCGCGGCCCCCAGAAGAGACTCCGTGTGAAAGGACACGAGACCCCGACGGAGGGGTGTGGCTCACAGCCCCAACAGGACAACCGATACGCCCCCGCTGCACGAAGGGGGCTCACCCAGGCCCGCAGGTGGGGGCACACCAAGCTGTGGGGTGAAGCCAGGCACCCCCTGGACCTGTCTGTGGTGCGGGGGGGAGAGGGAGCCGGGAGGCAGCACACAGGCTGGCGCAGAGGGCCCCCAGAGGGCAGTGTGCAAGATGCAGGAAGGGGCCCCCGCAGGGGGCACTCAGGGGGGCAGGAAAAGCTGCTGCGCCTGCTGCAGCAGGAAATGCAGGCAGGAAGCCCAGCGAGGACAGCAGCCCCTCAGGGCCCCACTACACGCAAAGCCGCATCAGGCTGAAGAGGAACCTCTGAAATGAACACTCGGCCTTTGACAAACATGTATTTCAGTTCCAAACTCGCTGACCTGGGGCTTTCTAGGCAACGGTAAAGGCAACGCACACCAAGTCCTACCTGCGGTCAGGGCGGCTCACACTGCTCCAGGCACAGCACCTCCCTGACCACCCACCACGGACCCACCTGCCCCCTGCAGCCAGATCAGCACACCTCCCATCAGAAGACGCCGCACGCTCAGGGTTGCTCACCTGACCCCACGTGGCCCGAGTACTTGACGAGGCACCTCCCCGTCTCTATACTCCACAGCAGAGCCGTGTGATCTGCAAGATCCAAAGAACAAGAGTAACTGACCCATCACCAACTTTATGGCCATTTCAATAAAAGGGAGAAGTTACATTTTCACTAGCATCTCTTCTACACTAATATATAATTAACTAATCAAACCATTTCCGAGGAGACAGAAGTTGGTGACCTGTCAACTGAGGCCAGGGAAGTAGTAAATAGAAGCGACACACACACGGTGTCCCAGGGACTTGGGACTCCCAGCGCCTTGTCACACTGACTGCATCTCGCCTGAGTCCCTACAGGACAAGACCGTTGTTTTGCTGAATTAACACTTTCCAGAGTATCACGGAACAATGAAATGCAAACCCAAATTCAGTTACGAATTATTTAAAATAAGAATATTCTTTTGGGCCTTTCTTCTCATATAACATGAAAATCTGGGAAATAAATGCAAATGATCCAAACAGGATTTCTGAGATAGGGGTGCCTGGGTGGCTCAGTCGGTGAAGCATCTGCCTTCAGCTCAGGCCATGATCCCAGTGTCCTGGGACGAAACCCCACATCAGGCTCTGTGTGTTAAATAAACAAAATCTTTAAAGAAAAAAAATTCTGGGACCAAAAAAGGACTCTTTCTCATTTATTTGTAATTTCCAAATATGGTGAAATGCTCGTGTGTAAATACAATTTTAAACAAGAAAGAGAACTTTCTTCGTGATTCTAACTGCTGCAACATTTTCTACTTCTTTAAAAAGCAGAACCAGGGATCCCTGGGTGGTTCAGCAGTTGAGCATCTGCCTTCGGCTCAGGTCATGACCCCGGGGTCCCTGGATCAAGTCCCATGTCGGGCTCCCTGCATGGAGCCTGCTTCTCCCTCTGCCTGTGTCTCTGCCTCTCTCTGTGTCTCTCATGAATAAATGAATAATAAATAAACAAAAATCTTAAAAAATAAAAAGCAGAACCTAGTAAATTCTCACAAGGTAGAAAGGTCATTTTCAACAAGTGAGCACCATTTTTAACTTTAGCAATTTTAATCTGAAAGAGTATTAGGTTATACACCTTGGATAGCTTTCAAAAAACCATCTTTACTTTAACGAGAAAAAAAGGATTTCTGATGCCTGCCCTGGGAGTCCCACAGGCAAACAGGGCTACCAGGGGTCCTGCTTCCACTTAAATCCTAGAACGAGACCACACAGCCCCTCCCTCGGCCGTGCCTCACAATTCAAGCAGATACGCACTCAACTGGGAGTAACAAGAAAGCCAATCAAAAAACTACCTGGTCTGTGTAAACGACATTCTCCCTTACGCTGCCGAGAACAGTACTCTGACCTAATGCCAGTGTCTGCTCACGCCGACACACGACATCACACCAGTGGACTGCAGCGACACCCACGGAGCACGCAAGGCCACGTGCTTTGGTTTCAATGACTGCTCGGCCTCCTGCCCGCGTCCAGAGCCAACGCTGCCACCAACATGGGCAGGTCAGGCGTCTGCACTGGCTATTGTGCCCGAAGTGGAGGGAGTAGCTGCGGACTCACCAGCAGACGCAGTGCCCAGCACCACGGGCTGTGTCCTCGCCACGCTGACGTCCCAGATGCCATCCCTGTGGCCAATGTATTCCTTCACAAGCTGGCACACGGCCCTCGACGTGGTGGTCTTGAAGCTGGAGACAATCTAAAACCGTGACGGGAAGGAGTATTATAGACAATTTACTGACCAAATGCATTTAAGTTAAAAAAAAAAAAAAGAAGGTAAAACTGAGTAAGAGCTCTTGAACTGCGTAAGCGTCTGAACGGGCTATTTCAAGCATTAAGGGAACACACCGTAAGTGTAAGCAGCAGCATCCCTCCAGCTGGGTGTCACAAAGAACGAAGGCCATCCTAAGGCCTCGGAAGACCCTGACACCCCTGGCGAATCACGTGTGTCCTCCCACGGAGAAGAGAAGGTTCTGTTTACACGCTGCAAGGCTCTTCTACAAATCCAAACCATCAGCCAAATTTCCAGATTCTTTTTTTTTTTTTTTTTTTTTTAAAGAGCTGCCAGGACATGAAAGTCGGGAAGGTATACCCACACCCTTAAAATTGCTTGAATTATTGGGGAATTTTATTTTTTCCCCATTTTTAGTAATTTACACCAACCACATATTATCAGGAGGAAAAGAGCCCAAGGTGGGGAGGAATCCAAAGACGACACTTCTAACAGACAAGGTTTGTCCAATACTGTTTATTGAGCGCGTGCTTGGGGCCGGCACTGCTCTAGGAGATGCACGTGGAGCAACAGCGGCCCCGGCCCCGGGCAGCTCACAGTCCGACGGGAACAGACAGGAGAACCACAAAGGTACACACGAGAATGACAATGGTCTCGTATGATACACACAGCAAACAAATCTTACTTTCTCTTACAAGGAAAAATAGAAAGTGCATGAGAAAGGAAATAATGAAACACAACTCTTCAGAGTTTGGTTTTTAAACTGTTCTCAGACGGAATGGCTTTTCAGCGTTTAAGCAAATCAGAATAAAAGATTAATCAGAATAATGAAACTATAAAATCAAGTGAAAAAGACAACTTTGTGGTATTAAACAGCTATTTTGAACACTGATTTAACAAAGCCCAGAAAATCAGTCTAAATTCATTCTTAGGATAAAGACATTACAACACGATCCACTGTTACATCAACTTGGGTGTGAACAATCCAACTGTCCTCTGAAGCCGAGGAGAACTAATACAACATGTGTAACGAAGACGGACTCTTTCGGCAGAAATTCGTCTGACTCGGTTTGAATTTTATAAAAGGACTCGCTCAAACGCAAACCCATCATCTTCTTTTTCCTTCCGAAAGCTCCTATCGCATCTAAACTAGTGACACTTGACCCCACCACACAGGACAAGTTCTCTGCTGGTGTAAGGTGCCACCAGGACGTTCAATAACGAAACACGGGAGAGAATGGAGCCCGAGAAGGTGCGGAGCCCGCCTCACGTAAGTCTGAAGCCTCCTGCCCTTTCTCACACAGACGTGGCTGTCCGGAGACATGAGCCACTGCAGCCACACTCCTCACCAACCCCACGCACGCAGGAACAACAGAACGTCACCACTCAACACTCATGCCAACCCCGAGTCTGGTGGGATTTTGGAAGCAGACAATATGCAATTCATTAATGTTGTAACAAATCACTTCATGTGTTGCTTCCAAACGCTCACTACGCTTCTTTGTTCTTAAAAATCCTGACTCCCTCAAGACAGCAGAGGCTCCACAAAGACTGAATCACTCAGAGTGAATGTTCATGACAGAAAAGCAGAATGAAGTGACAAAGTGATGCTTTCACCTGTCGTCCTAGTTATTGTTTTAATTAAGATACAACCTAAAGCACTTCAACAAAACTGGAAGGGCTTTTTCACAGTGAGAGTGAGTTATCTTTATAAAAACGTGTATGAGGGACGCCTGGGGGGCTCAGCAGTTGGGCGTCTGCCTTTGGCCCAGGTCAAGATCCCAGGGTCCTGGGATCGAGTCCTGCGTCGGGCTCCCTTCATGGAGCCTGCTTCTCCCTCTGCCTGTGTCTCTGCCTCTCTCTGTTGTCTCTCATGAATAAATAAAATCTTTAAAAATAAATAAATAAATAAAAATAAAAACATGTATGTACATTCCGGAAGTTTCTCTACAGCAACTGCCACTTAGACGGGCACACCTTCCTCCCGGCAGACACGAACGGCCCGTCCTCAGGTGCCCAGGAAGGCAGGCCTCTTCTGGTCCGCTGAGCGCACGTGGGAGCACCAAGCACCGAGCACACTGCTCGTCGTCAGGGCTGCGTCAGGAAGCAAGTACTGCTGCCTTTAAGTGCGCTCCCGCCTCGTGCTACCACCAAGAACACACGCTGCAGCATGGATCAGAGTCCATGGGTCAGACTCTGGTATCAGAGTCCTTCCTCAAGTTTTAGACAACATCTCACAATATTATTCCTTTCTGTGCACAATAAAGATCAGTAATAGCATGTTTCTTATACATGGACATTAATTTGAAAGATCTAAAATGACTGGGGCTTTAAATATATTGTAATACATTTTTTTTAAAAGCACAGTATTCTAGTTTGTATCCTTCCCTTGGCCCAAATCTTGGTTTTCACTAATGCCAATAAGGGATAACTTGACACACTCCTTGCATCTTCTACTTCAGCAATACCCTAAAGGTCCCCAAATTCTAACACTGTACATTGTATAAATAAGCTGTACCCAGTGGAATGAACAATATACTTCAAAATAACACACCGAGGTCAGATGACGAAGAACATAATCTTACAACACGTTTTGAATAAAAGTTTAATGTTAATACATCTAAAAACTTAAATATAAGCTAAATACATAATAAATTTTTTAATTAAGCACTGTTACTCTAGAGTTATCAAAGGAAACACAGAAAATGTAATCTACATTCGTATTAGAAAATGCAATCTACATTCATATTTTAATAACGAAGAAGTACTAAAAATTTTCAAATCAACAGAAGCAGCCGTAGGACCGCATGTGCTCTATTGACTGCAGTTAACCTCACCGTGGATGTCCTGCTCAGTAACTCCAAGCCCAAGGAAAACAATGGGAAACGCAGGACGTTACCAAGAACTACTTACACTGCCACAGCACACTCACCACAAATTTCAACTTTTCCCTCAGGTTTAGCAAAAGGAACGTCCATTTGTTACGGTCATGAATTAATTTATCTTTTGTATATTCAAAACACTCCAAAGTAAAAATGCACACAAAGTTACTGCAAAATATTACCTTAATGCAGAACTCCCTCCTCACAGGTAAACTTGTTTCCAAATAATTAAATCCTTGCCACTTTCAGAGGGTCAGAACAAGATAATTTTTTAAAAACCAAAATATCACAAGTGTCCCTATGAGCCCTGGAGACAGACCTTCAGGAAGATAGGATACTTAGAAAATGAGAAAGAAGAGGCAGCTAAACGGGAAAACGTGGCTGTGGCTCAGAAGCGCATCTTCGCTGCTTCCCGGCAGCACGTTCTCCACACGCAGAGCCTCTGCCCCAAGCCACAGAACAATGCAAAATGTCTCTTCCCTCAAAAATGACAACACGTTTGACCGTCAGCAAGTACCCGGGTGGAGCAGCAGGCCGGTGTGCACACCCAGAGTACTCCCTGCAAAAGCCCAGCGTCTCTACACACCAGAAGCTCCTCTTTGCCGGTTACACATTTCTAACTGGAAAATGTGCAGCTTCAAGTACACGTCAGCGCAGCGCAAATACCACAGGAGCGGCCCGAGGGCCAGCGCCCGGCATACCTTGCTGGTGGAGGCCTTGTACGTGGTCTTCAGTTTCTGAGAGAGCTGGCTGGTGCTGTGGCTGGCTGCAGAGACAGAGAAGCGACAGTCGGGATACGCGCATAGCCACCGGGCGGGCCGACCTCAGCGGGGCAGGCCGGGGCCAGCCAACTCCGGCTCTCATCCCGCACGGGAGGACGGTGGACGCCGAGGGTGCGTCTGTCCGTGCGGGTGAGGCAGCCACAGCACTGCGGCAAGAGGCTGGGCTCCCCAGGGCCTCCTCCCCCCTCTCCGCCCAGGCCTGCCCAGGACTGCTGACAGCACCGAGCAAATCAGTCCACGGCCCGCGCTCAGTCCCACGCGCCCCCACCGGCGGGGAGCAGGGCAACCCCAGGGGGAAGGCCCCGGGGGGGAAGGCTGGGGCAACCCCATCAGGCGCGCTCGCCCTCACCTTTCGTTTTGAGCTGGCCCTTACTCAGTTCCGCACCATCGATGGCTTGTCCTTCAGCTGCTAAGCGTTCATTCAGAGTCTCGATTTCCCTACGCACTGGGAATAAAAAAGTGGTTTTCAAAGACGTAAGGCACGCACTTCCGGAACCTGAGTACAAAAGAACGTCAATACAGAAGTACCTCTAATGCAGGTATGAACGTGCCCCTGAGGCACAAGATCACAGTTCAGAGAGTTCTCAAAAAACTCAAGACGCCTGTCAGAGACTCGGAGCCCCCTCCCTCCCGCGCTCCCCCCCAGCGGGAGGACTGTGCTATCAGGGCTCTGGAGCATGGCTCCTGGACTGCACTCCAGCTCATGGCCTTTGTACTTTACTCTCTACATGGACAGTTTTCTGAGGCCGTCCAAAATTTAGTGAAATGTGTAGAGTCCAGGCTGAGGACGCTGAAATTGGGGTAAACACACACCATGACAAAGCGCGGCCACTGCTGTGTGGCACCACAGAGCACCAAGCAAGGATCCTATACAACAGACGAACAACTGAGGGACAGTGAGGAGATGAAACTAGGAAGCACGGAGCCACAGCGCAAGAAGAGGAAGGACATTAGTCATCAAGAAGAGAATCAGCAGACACTCAGCTGAGGCTCTTCCTGGCACCAAGGCCTCCGGAACAGGCCTCCTCGTCCACCCACAGGGATGAGCAACACCCAGGGAAGGGACCTGGCCACAGACCCCAGCCATGGCAGCAATGCGGCAGGACCATTACGCGGCCACACATCCCCCCGCGCCAGGACCGTGCACCTGCCACTACGCCATGCCACCTCCCAGCACCGGGCACCCTCTCCTCGGGCTCCAGGGAGATGAAGGGGCTGGGTCAGGCCACGGAGAGGCTGAGGGCAAAGGCTCTGAGCTGATCCACCTGAGCGCTCTTGCTTGTCGCTCACAGGCCATGGGGGCGCCATCAAAACCAGTCAGCATGAAACTGTATAAACTCAAAGTACCTCTAGCATTAGTCATTTGTGACCCTACAGTTGTTCTTTTTTTTTTTTTTTTTTTTTTTTTTTCAGTATCCTCCACATGAAGAACAAGGCAGGGCTTGAACTCATGACCCTGAGGATCAAGACCTGAGCCGAGATCAAAAGTCGGACACTTAACTGACTGAGCCACCCAGGCACCCCTGTAATCCTATTCTTTTCTTCAACTAACTGCATGAATTCATAAGACAGAAGGCCTTATATCACAACAGACACTCACTAACACTTAGGTCATTACAACTGATACTTTAAAGAAAAAAACCCTTAAAAATCAGAAGCAGTGGGGATCCCTGGGTGGCTCAGCAGTTTGGCGTCTGCCTTCGGCCCAGGGCGTGATCCTGGAGTCCCAGGATCGAGTCCCGCATCAGGGTCCCCGCAGGGAGCCTGCTTCTCCCTCTGCCTGTGTCTCTGCCTCTCTCTCTCGGTCTCTCTCATGAATAAATAAAATCTTTAAAAAAAAAAAAAAATCAGAAGCAGTGCATGGTACCTAATTTTTACTTCATAAAAACTTTGAATAATTTCTCCCTCTATAAATTTCCAAGATGAACTTAAATAAGAATCCAAAAACAAAACACTAAATTGTCCAAGAGCAGAGTTTAAATGACATGGGATTACATTCTCTTCACTACAGATTCAATCACATCACTTAGTTCTAGAGCAAAAATTATTTTAATGCAAATGCTGTTTACTACTACTCAATTCTGAAATAATGGTAGAAAGCATGAAGAGCAGATTATAGTTACATTTGCATAGTATAGATTTTATCAACACACACCTTACAAAAATAATTAGCACTGTGAAGTCATGGAACAGTGAGTAGGTACAGGACAGGTTTGTTTCCTGATGTTCCACAGGGAAGCTTGAGTGCACATGGCCTAAAGCTGACAAGTTAAAAGTGAACTACGTTTACAAAAATAATCACAAGAACTAAAAGCAAAAAAATGCAGAAAATGTTTTCCTTTGCAGAATGGAATAGGTCAACAGGCAAGGGTAATAATGGTAATTATCTTCTTATATTGCTTCTTTTTCTTTTTTTGCAAGTTATCTCTACACCCAATGTGGGGCTCGAACTCACAACCCCAATATCAAGAGCCAACTGAGCTGGCCAGGAGCCCCTATGCTGCTTGATTCTTTAAGCAAAGGCAGGCATTCCTTCTAAAATAAAATTTCAAAAGAAAAAACACAGCTAATAAGCTAATTAAAAAATTCTTTTGATTTACCTTTAATAAGTCAAACAGATAATACATTCAGGAAATTCTCAATATACAGTGTACTTTGTGTAGGAGTGGTTATGAGATGCATTTATTTTTCATAAAATCGCAATGTGGCCAAGTGAGGCTGGCACAATAGTACCCAACCCAAAAGTAACCTGTGGGCACATTGCTTCCATGCTGAAGGGGCCCTGCAGGTGCAATGAAGGGGAGGACTTCTGATGGGGAGGTCACCCTGCATGACCCGGTGACGCATCTCCCCTCCCATCCGAGGAATGGCCCTGGGACGTGCTAGGAGGACTCCAGCCACTGACAGCTGTGAAGGTGGAGTCGAAAGACTTCGAGGCGAAGAGCGAGTCAGGCTCGAGATGCCAGGAGTGCCAACAGGGAGACGGCCACCGCCGTCCCCACACTGCAGGGAACTGCAACCCGCCACATGGCACACAAGCCGGAGATGGGCTCCCCCTCACAGCTCCAGGAGCACAGCACCCCGACACTGGGTTTTAGTGTGGTGACAGAGCCACGCCAGGCTTCTGACTACTGAGCCTGAAGTCACTAAGTCTGTGGGATTCTACGTCACTACACATGATACTGAGTAGGAGCAGACACAGTGGTGAAGGTCTACCCAAAAACTGTATAGAAGTTTATTAACACAGGAAATACTCACATTCTAAGTTTTCAATATAAAGGTTTTCAAACTCTCTCTCTATTTGACCAAACAGTTCCAGAAGTGTACTGCGAACCGAGGAAGGCAGCTTAGAATCCTGAAAAGGAAGATTCTGTTCAAAATGAAGAAGAAACTCTTCCAAAGTCAATTGTCATGTCTTAAATTCTCATTTCTTACACGTAAAATGTTTAAAGAACTTATTTTCACATCTCTACAGATAGACGAAACTACGATCCAGCGATATAAGAGGCCACCCAGCAGAGTACAGGATTCAAGAACAGGCACTTGTTCAAAGGAACATTTCTCCTTTAACACGGCAAGGAATAAGCCTACCTTATTCAAAAACTTCCAAATCTGTAGAGAAGGAAAACAGTTCCCATAAATGAAGTGTTATTATTCGCAGCCTTTAAGTTCTACCATACAATATAATAAATCAGTTTTAATGAACTATATGCTAATAGAAGTGCTTTCAAAGTTCTCTCAACTAGTGTGCTTCAGGCAAAAGTACTGGACACTTCCCGCAACTACACTTAATACCTACAAGAGTAGGGAAGAGGGAAACACGAGAAATCTGACCTGGAAGAGCAAAACGTGTAAGCTCGACAAAACCGGACTGTTCCATGCCCAGCAGCACCACACTCTGCGTGCCTGCCTCTCCACGTGTCTGTACACCTGCAGCTGCGTCCACACTCACGGGAAGCCCGTGAGCAGAAGCTACATCTCTGCCGAACTTCTAGGTACAAAGGGGTGGGCGGTGTCCTCGGCACCACCTGAGCTCACACGCACGTACTTCCTGGACGCTGCCGGAGATGGGGAGATGGGAGAGTGCACACTCTGCTCCCATCTCCAGAGGGCAAGGCCTGGGCCCTCCTTTGTGTGCCTTCCACACTTACGAGTATTTTCAAGTAGAATTTAATGAATTGCAAATAAAAAGACATACAATGTGTATTCAACTTCCTGATTAAGTTCCAAGAAGACAAAAATTTGAAGCAAAATGACCTCTAATGGCCTATGTATTTCAGCAATGTTTTCAAATAACATGATGTACAAGTAAATTTGACAAACTAGTTAAAACTGTTTATGAAGTCACATGTTCAAAACCTAAAACCTGCCAGAATGGTAACACAGCCTCCATCAGCACCCCTCTAAAGGGCCAACGAAAAATATGAAAAGAGAGAGAACTTGAAGGAACAGTGAAAAGTAAAACAGACCATCACCATGAACACTTACCGCGCTCCCCACCTTGCCTCGGGGCCTATGCATATTCCGTTCCCTCTCTGCACCATGCTCCTCCTGCACCCTCGTCCAGAAGTCCCTCTCACCAGGGCACCCGGAGAGAAGCCTGTCTGCACCCTACAGCGAGGCCAAATCTCCTCAGTGTATTAATTCCTACTCACCTATGCCCACAGTGTTTTAGATCCTGTTAGTCATAGCACTGAACTATGACATTCATCGAGCAGTAAATGCAGACGGTCATCGTAACCAGAGACAGAACTGGGACGTCCACACGAACCTCACCTGACAATCAGGAAGCGGGATGCGCAGGGAGACGAGACCTGTTCCAAGAGGCACGTGGAGCCACATGAGCGCACTCCGGGCCAGGCTGCTGGGGCCGTCCCATTGCACAGACCCTACGGAGAAGTGCTGAGCTCTGGGTACCACTTCAGGAAAAAAACTCAGGGCACAAAAGCCAGTGACTCGGCAAAGCTTTTAAACCCACACCTGATCCCATCAGCACATCCTGGATGCAGGAGGCCTGTGTGCACAACGTGCACAGATTCAGCAGCACTCTGCAGCCACAGGCTTCGCGCCCCCACACTGAGCATGCACATCTGTGAACCTAGGAAGCGTGAACCACCACCATGGCTCATTCACACTATCTTCATGTGGGAGGGCACCGCTCCCCAACAAATGACCGTAACCTTGTCTAGAAAGCGCTGGGCTGCTGTTTAACTCGAATCCACTGGTCATGGGCCACGCATCTCAGACCCCTCCACCTCACCTACCATGCCAACTGCTGGCAACAGACACCACTGTTACTGTCTTCCTGCTGAGCCAGACAGAGCACCTCACCCCAGCCATCCAGGGAACTCCTCAACAAGGCGGCCCCGTCGAGGGAATGCCAACGACACAAAGACGAGGACCCTCCGAGCGGCGTGGTAGCCAGGCTGCTCAGCTTGCAGGACTCTACATGACCTCCACAAGGGTTACCCTGACGCCATCACCCACTATCTTACATCACAATGGAGGAGGGGCATTCACAAGGCCATGCAAAGACACATTTACCTCAAATGGCAGCTAACTCCAGAAGATGCTAGCAAAGGAGGGTGCGGGACTTTCACCACTAGAAACCTAACAAAAAAAGTATCCTAGGCTACTTACCTGCACGGTCCAATATGGTGGCCAGCAGCCACATGTGGCTATTTAAATGTAAACATAAATTACAAACTTAAAAATCTCTCAGTCACACTAGCCACATGTGTCTCTGTGTAGGTGTTATATCTGATAGTTGTTTGAATGGGTTATTAAGGGAAGAGGGGATTGTTTTGTTTTGGTAACCCACTCTTTTTCTCTACTTTGGAGACCTCTATGTATTTGGCTATTTCTAGAACATCACAGACACAATCAGCACAAACTCACCTGTCCTTCCAACATTTCTCTGGGTAGAGCTGTCCTCTCTTGCTCGGAGCTGTTAGTTCTTCTTATGGAAAGGCTGTGAGATTTGCGTTTCTGTTTTGCTTGGCGAGCAGCAGAGCAAGTCCCGCTTTCTGTGGGCATTACTTCTAGAAGGTGATGTCCTGCTCCCTCCTGCAATAAGCTAAACAACAGGAAAACAAGTACTTGATTTCAGATATGGCAAACTAAAATGAAGGAAAAAATGGTCAACAATTTGTACTTTAAATTCCAATCGCCTTTACTGTGGCTGTATTTACTATGTCATTTAGAATGTGACAAATTAATGTTTGGTAAGACAGAGGGACTGGGTGGCTCAGTGGTTGAGCACCTGCCTCCGGCCCAGGGCGTGATCCTGGGATTCCCAGGATTGAGTCCCGCACTGGGCTCCCAACAGGCAGCCTGCTTCTCCCTCTGCCTGTGTCTCCACCTCTGTCTTCCATAAATAAGTAAATAAGTAAATAAATAAATAAATATTTTTAAAAATACATCTTTGTTAAGAAAGAGACCACAGCCTTTGTCAAAGAAGTCATTTTTTATTAAATTTTGTTAACAAGTTTTGAAAAAAATCAACTAGCATAGAAGGGCTTAAAATACAGTTTTCCATTAACTAACCTTCCCAGCCTTGGCCTCCTCCCCAGAGAGAACAGAGTCTAATCACATGTCCTAGCCTCACAGCAATGCTGTCCAAGAGAAATGCAATACAAACCACACACACAACGGCAAATTTTCTAGTAGCCACATTAAAAAAAAAAAAAAAGGTAAAAACAAGTGAAATCACTTTTAATGATTTATTTAGTCCACTGTGCCTCAAATACTCTAGGCAATGTGAAAAACACAAACCACCAAAATATTCTCCAAAGCAGCTCTAATCTCTTCTAGTCCCATCATCGATGTAGGAGGATCCTGTTCTCCAGTCTTATTTGCTACGTTCACTATGCTGATTTTCAGCGGCCCGGACAGGCAGAGGAGTATTTTCAGCGGCCCGGACCGTATTTTCACACGGTCTTCACGTGTGGCACGCACACTCCCCCGGGGGCTGCTCATACCCCACATCTTTCTGTGCACTTATCTGCAGTCTAAATACCCTTCACAGTAAAATGTTTCCCCTCACCTTTTGCCCATTTTCTAATAGGACATTGGGTTTTTACTATCTAGATTTGAGAGTTCTCCATTTTTCCCTCATGAATTACACGTCAGGTGTGCGGGTTGCCAAGTTTCCGCTGGTATGTAACTTGTCTTTTATCCTAAAGGGGTTTTTTTCCAAAGCAAAACTTTCAAATTCTGATGAAATCCCACTGATCAATTATCTTCCTCCTATGGATCATACTTCTAGAGTCATGTCTAAGAACTTTTTATCAATCCTAGCTCCTAAAAAATTGTTTTCTTCTTTAAATTTTAGTACACAATATTTAAATTTACAAGCTCCTCTGGGCTCATACTTGCATCAAGCTGTGAAGTTTAGATCGAAGAGTATCTTTGTTTTGGGTTTTCTTATTTCATTCTTTGCTGATAATATCCAATTATTCTAGCACATGTTGAAAACTATCCACCCTACAATGTGTTGAGAAACTTTGGCATCTTGATCAAAAATCAGTTGGCTATAGTTACGTGGGATTATTTCTCAGTTCTCTATTCTGTTCACCTGATCTATGTTATCTATTTCTCTACAAACAACACAGTACTTTTCAAGCTTTATTTGGTCTCTACACTCAATATGGGGCTCAAACTCACCACCCCAAGATCCAGAGCCAGAGGCTCTTCCTACTGAGCCAGCCAGGCACCCCTGCCATTCATAGTCCCGATGACTGTGCTATCTTGAAACCATTTAGTGATTCCTATCACTTAAATCTTTTTCAAAATTGTGTTAGCTCTTCTAGTTCCTTTGCCTTTCCATATAAATTTGGAATAATCTTTCCCAAATCTACAAAAATCTTCATGGAATTTTAACAGGAATTGTTTAGTCTATTCATCAATTTGGAGAGAAGTATTATCTTTATCATGTTGAGCCTTCCGATCTATGAATATGGTATATGACTCATTTATTGAGATCATCTTTTCTTCCCTCAGTTTTGTAGATTTCCACAAAGGAGTCCTACATATGTCCTTTCAAATTTACACTCAAGTCTGAATTTTTATTTTCTGAATAATTTTAAATAAAACTGTATTTTTAATTCCATTTCAGGTTAATTAGTAGTATCCTACTTTGTTGAACTCCTTAGTTCTAGGAGATTTCTTATAGATACTTTGGCATTTTTTTAAGTAGACTATTATGTCATCTGAAAAAAAGGACAGTTTTTCTTCCTTTCTAATCCTTATTGATCGGCTAGAAATTCCAGTTCTATGTTGTAAATAGTGACAACACTTATTTTGTTTTGACCTCAAGGAAAAAAAAAAAAAAACTGTTTTTGACCATTAAGTATGATACTAGCTGTATATTAACTGTAGATTCGGTCTACTGAGATGAGAAGGCTCCCCTCCGGAGTCTCACAATTACATGCTGAATTTTGTCATTTTTTTTTTTGTGTGCATCACTTAATGGTAAGGCTTTTCTTTAGCCTCTTAACAGATCAATTACACTGATGATTTTCAAATGCTAATCCAAATTTGCACGCACAGAATAAATGCCACTCGTTCCTAGTATATAAGTCCATCTCCGTTCTTTTTTTTTCTTCTGCCTTCTTCCTATGGGTTATTTAAACATTTTTTAGAATTTCATTTTGATTTATGGTATAGTTTCTGAGTTTACCTCTTCTGTATGACTTTCTTTAGTGATTGCTCTAGGTATATTTTCACAACTATCACAGGCTACTGACGATCAACATTTTACCAGTTCATGGTAACATACAGAAACCTTTCCTTCCCATCCCCTTACACTCCCCCACTTGCGACAGTCAAGTGAAAACACCACCTCCACCGAGAACATCAAGAGCTATGCTTCAACCTTCAAATATGAAAGGAGCGTCTCCTGAATTTACCAGTGTTTGCTCTTTCCATTGTCTGTTCTTCCTTCCTGGTGTCCCCACATTGCTTTACGTCATTTCCGCTCTGTTCAGAGAACTTCCTCTAGTTATTATCTTAGGGTGGGTCGGCTGGTGACAGATCACATGAAAGATGTTTTCACTTGATCCAGAATTCTGAGTTGACGGTTCTTTTCCTTCAGCACTTGAAAAATATGCCACTTCCTTACAGCGTCTATGGCCACTGATGAGAAATCTACTCCAATTGCTTTCCCACTACTGGTAAACTTACATCTCTCTCACTGCTTTTTGTCTTTAAATCTCAGAAGCTTGAATTCGATGGGTCTTAGAAAGGATTTGAGTTTATCTTATCTGGGTTTCACTAAGCTTGATTCAATAGGTTTATGACTTGCTAAATTTAGGAAATATTCAGCCAGTATATTTCTTCAAATACGTTTTCAGCCCCACTGTCTTTCTCTCTTTCTGGGATCATAACAAGAATGATAGGCCTTTTTTTTTTTTAAGAATGATAGGTCTTTTGTCAAAGTTCCACCGGTCCCTGACGGTCTGTTCACTTTCTTCCAGTTATTTTCTCTCTGTCGTTCAAACTGGGCAGTTTCTATCTCTTTAATCTTTCCTCTGTCTTCTCCTTTCTGCTGTTCAGCCATTACTGGGTTTTTTCCTTCAATTACATTTTTCAGTTCTAAATTTTCATTTGTTTCTTTATATCCTGTGTTTTCTTCCTCAGATTTTGTTTTTCCATGGGTTCCAAGCATCACTAACTACACACTGACACATCTTCATGACGGCTGTCTTAAAATTCCTGTCCAATCATACTAACATCTGCGACATCTCTGTGTTACTGTCAGTTGTCGTTTCTCATTCAGGTTGAAATTTTCCCAGTTCTTCCTATGACATGTAATTCTCAACTGCAGCCTCAACATTTTGGATTTCATATTATCAGACTTGGAATCTGATTTAAATCTTCTAATATAGCAGGCCACAGAAATTTCTTATGTCAGCCAGGTGTCTGCAAAGGTGGAGACGGAAGGCAGGGTTCTCCGCTCGGCCTCCGCTGACCCTGGGTGGAGCTACTCCTCGAAGTGCTGGGTTCCCTGAGAGTCCAAACTCTCCCTTGCCTTCTACTCACACCACCCTGTCTGCAAGAGAGGCCCTTGTTACAGTACTCGACGTGGCCTTGTTACCACCAAGCAGTGGTAACATTCCTGAATCTCTACTAGTTTTCTCCTAAACCACCCCAGCAGGAAGAGCATGTTCCTATCACCCAACACAGGCGAAAACGCCACTGGCTGCTCACCCAGCCTTCTCTGATACCACTGTCAAAGGTAAAAGTCTAGATTCTCCATCGAGCCGTAGACATGAGTGAGGGTAGGTGCTGCAGTGTTTTCCAAAAGTGTTGTCTAGGGCTGTCACTTTCCTGGACTTTTGCCCAGAGTAGGCTTTCCTGGAGGCTTTTGGTCTGAGCCCTTCAGTGTTGCTGGGTTGCTACTTCTTCAGGCCCAAGTCTGAGACATACGAGGCGAAAAGAAAACCCAGGGAATGGGCATCCCGGGTGGCTCAGCCGTTTAGCGCCGCCTTCGGCCCAGGGTGTGACCCTGGAGTCCCGGGATCGAGTCCCAATGCGGGCTCCCTGCACGGAGCCTGCTTCTCCCTCTGCCTGTGTCTTGCCTCTGTGTGTGTGTGTGTGTGTGTGTGTGTGTGTGTGTGTGTGTGTGTTTCTCATGAATTAATAAAATAAAAATTAAAAATATTTTTAAAATAAAGAAAAAAAAGCCAGGGAACTCAGCTCTGTGTCATCTCTGAGGTCCCAATACACCAAGTCACTATCCTTCCTCCTCTTCACCTTTCAGTCTTGTACATTTTTATATATAACATCCAGTGTTTTCAGATATACTTAGTGCAATAGGGAAGTACCTCTACTCTGTATTTTCGTAAGTACAAAACCAGAGACCTTTAGTGTCTCAAGTTTTATGTGCAAAACTTGTGTTAAAATTGCAACAAGGAAGCAAATCTTCTTTTACATCACATTAAAAACTTTCAAACTGGTCAAATAATTATGTGTTTTTAGGTTTAAAATTCTGAAATCTGTTAATTTATTAAAATCATCACCTATTTTCTATAGTATTATGTAAACAATTCAAGTCTCAGATTTTTTTTTAAAAAAATGAAATAGAAGCAAGATAACTATAGCTTTTATCTCTAAAATTCTCTTGGTTTTCTTTCTAAACTTCTATTTCTCACTTTTTTGGGTATTCTATTTGTCAAACCAAGACACAAGGCCAACCCAGACTCAAGTGGAGGGCAAACAGACTTAACCTCCTGAAAGAAAAAGAATGAGAAAGAATTTGTAGCCACCTTTCATCCATCACACCTTATTCCACTTACAAATTCTGGCTATACAGGGATCCCTGGGTGGCGCAGTGGTTTAGCGCCTGCCTTTGGCCCAGGGCGTGATCCTGGAGACCCGGGATCGAATCCCACGTCGGGCTCCCAGTGCATGGAGCCTGCTTCTCCCTCTGCCTATGTCTCTGCCTCTCTCTCTCACTGTGTGCCTATCATAAATAAATAAAATAAAATATTTAAAAAAAAAAAAAAAAAAAAACAAATTCTGGCTATACAATGAATAATACTTTGCTTCCTTAAAAACTAACAAGGAGTGGAACTACTGCCACCTCAAATACTTAGTGAAATAAAATGGAGATAAATAATCCAGTTAAGTAAGTTAAATACCTGTCGAAATAAAATCCAAACAAGAGCACAACAGTTAAGATCATGACTTTCAGGGGTGCCTGGGTGCCTGAGCAGGTTAAGCGTCTACCTTCGGTTCAAGTCATGATCCCAGGTTCCTGGGACCAAGCCCCACATCCTACATTTGGCTCCTTGCTCAGCAGGGAGCCTGCTTCTCCTTCTCCCTCTGCCATTCCTCCTGCTTATGCTGTCTGGCTCTTTATCTCTGTCAAATAAATAAATAAAATCTTTAAAAAAGAAAAAAAAAATAGAACATGACTTTTAAAGCCATGCAACCCGCCCAACTCTTCAAAGCATCAGCTCAACTTCATCATGAAGCCTCTGCTTAAATGTTACCTCCTCAAAACAGCTTCCTTCCACCACTGCTAGTCACAGCACCACACGATCCTAATCACCTCCACATCTAGATCTTACTTGTGGTTTACTCACTTAATAAATGCTCCTCCCACAGCACCACCAATGTCTTACCTGGGATATTATTTGGGCTCACTACTATACTTGTAGGGTTGACCATGTGGGCTGACATAAATGCATCCCAAAATATTTGATGAATATGTCAGTGAATGAATAAACACATCTCTTAGCAACTAGCTATACAACCTTGGTCAAGGTACTCAACCACCTCCCTAAGGCTTAATTTTATCATCTTTAAAGTGGAGATTATCAACAGCCATTTATTTTAGGTCACACATCAAATACTCTTCCGTTCATAACAGCACTGCCTACTGGGAATACAGCCATGAACTAAACAGGCCTGGTCCCTACTTTCAGGTATTTAGGGTTGTGAGACAGACCTTAAACATTATCTCAAGATTTATTACAGAAATTAGAAGTCGTTGGTATCCCTGGGTGGCTCAGTGGTTGAGCGGCTGCCTTCGGCTCAGGGCGTGATCCAGGGGTCCTGGGATGGAGTCTCACATCAGGCTCCCTGTAGGGAACCTGCTTCTCCCTCCGTCTGTGTCTCACCCTCTGTGTGTGTGTGTGTCTCATGAATAAATAAAATCTTAAAAAAAAAAGAAAGAAAGAAATTAGAAGTTACGGTGACTGCTCTGGAAGATGTACAAGTATTACAAGACAAGATACAAGCTAAAGAGCAAGGCTTCTCTGAGAAACTGACCTTTAAATTGAGACTGAAGAATTAGGAAGTGTTAACCATGGACATGCAGAGGGGGAATGGGGTTTCCAAGAACAGGAACAGCATGTGCAAATACCCAGAGCTGGGAATGAGACTAGTTTATTAGAGATTCTAAAAAAGAGATCATGTGGCTAAAACATAGCAAACAATAGAGAGAATGGTAACAAAATAAGTGGGAGAGAGAGGCTTAGAGTCGGTCTTTTTTTTAGTTTTTTTTTTTTACATTTCTTTTTTTTTTTTTTTAAAGATTTTATTTATTTATTCATGACAGTCACAGAGAGAGAGAGAGAGAGAGAGAGAGAGGCAGAGACACAGGCAGAGGGAGAAGCAGGCTCCATGCAGGGAGCCCGACGTGGGATTCGATCCCGGGTCCCCAGGATCGTGCCCTAGGCCAAAGGCAGGCGCTAAACCGCTGCGCCACCCAGGATCCCTAGAGTCGGTCTTTTATGTTTAGATTTTATTCTAGAACAAAAAGCCAGCCACTTCAAGGTGTAAGTAAAAAAATGACAACCGAATTTGCATGAAAAATCACTCTTGCTGTGTAGGAAACACAGAAAACTCAGATGACTAGGAGTGGGGAAGAAGCTGGTCAGGAAGTTAGTAAATGTCTAGGCAATTAATGATGGCCCTTAAGATGAGAGGGTACAGGAAGGGATGTGGGGTGGGGAGGGCGGTGGGGCAGAAGAGAGATTTCAAGCACAGCCCTCAGCCCTCATTTCTGAAGTAAGAAGGTGAGAGAGATCAGATTATTGAGATATTGAGGCAGCAAATGTGGAGAAGAAATCAAGAACTAAATATTGAAGGTATGAAGTTTGCAATGCCTCTGAAGACCTAAGACACAGAAGAGGGAAGGAAGTACACAGATCTAGAGACGCAAAGACCACTGGGCTAAATGTACAAATCTGGGAGAGATCTACACTTAAAGTGGAGATGGGCATTTTGACTCCATCATGCCTCTAGATTCGATGCCTTATCAAACATTACTCTTCCAATAAGATGATAAAAAAGCTTATAATGAACGTTACTGATAGAAACAAGCAACATTTAATAAAGCCAGCACTCCTTCAAATGACATATGGAAAATTTATTTTTGACTGAAAATTAAAGAACCAATTTTCTGATGAAGTCTGAAAAATATGAGCTATAGAAATTAGAGATGGCTGAAATTAAAAAAAAGCAGAATCTGTAATTGGCTGAATTTCATATGCACAAAGATTACATTGATATTAAATTTGACAAATTGGGGGCACCCGGGTGACTGAGTCAGTTAAGCCTCTGCCTTCAGCAGGTCACTATCCAGGCTCCTGGGATCAAGCCCCACGTAGGGCTCCCTGCTCAGCCTGCTTCTCCCTCTCCCTCCGCCTGCCACTCCCCATGCTTGTGCTTGCATGCACGCACATGCTCTCCCTCTTGCTCTCTCATAAATAAAAAATCTTTAAAAATTTTTTGAAAAACTTGAAAAAAAGCCAAATTGTTAAGCAATTCATATGATCCCGCTTAAGAGTATTTCAGTGATTTTTTTTCTTTATTTTTATTTTTTAGTGGAAACATTTAGAACTATTTAATCGTGTCACATACGAAATACTGGCCAAGAAATCAAACTGACTTAATGGAATCTTACACCCAGAGATTATATTCTTCAATAAAAAAAATAGGGATAGACATAATTCTTTGTTAGTGATTACACATTTTAATTAGTCACTTCATTAAGCATCTCAGTTGTGTCAAAATCATTAACACAACAATTTACCATAGTTACCTTGCAGTTTATAAGGCGCATTTCGTAAAGGAAGAAAAATAACAAAACCTTGTGAAACCAGTCCCTAACGGAGCCACAGAGAAAACAGGAAACTTTGTAGACATTTCAATCAAGTAAATAAGCCAGTAAAGGTCTTTTCTTTCCTCTCTGAAGACCTGCATCATTGGAAATATTCCAGTAAGTATAAGCTGAAAAATTAATGCATTTAAAAGCTTCTACAAGTTGGTTATATAAAGTGCAAAAACTGCAACACCAACCTTCCTTTCACCTTAATGTCATAGTTTTTTTGGGTTTTTGACTTTTTTAAGTAAACTCTATACCCCACCAAGGCTCGAAATCACAACCATCAGATCAAAACTCACACACTCTACCAACCGAGCCAACCAGGCATCCCTCAAAGTTGCAGGTTTTGAATCCATGATTTTCTCTCTGAAGTATCATACCACTGGCTTTCCAGACACTGGAAAATCTGGGAAAGCTTATATATTTCTTATCTTCAGTAAGAAATCAGCAGTCTTCTAATCACTGATGTTAAAAATCTTCACCCTCTGGGAGTGCTTGGCTGGCTCAGTGGGAGGAGTGACTCCTGACCTTGGGGCCCTGTGTTGAGTCCTCACTGGGGTGTAGAGATCACTTAAATAGAACTTCAAAAAACAAATCTTGGGATCCCTGGGTGGCGCAGCGGTTTGGCGCCTGCCTTTGGCCCAGGGCGCGATCCTGGAGACCCGGGATCGAATCCCACGTCGGGCTCCCGGTGCATGGAGCCTGCTTCTCCCTCTGCCTGTGTCTCTGCCTCTCTCTCTCTCTCTGTGACTATCATAAATAAATATAAAAAAAAAAAAAAAAAAAAAAAACAAATCTTCACCCTCTGCCTTTCACTGAGGCTCTCACCTCCATCCCCCCACAAACCCCATAAGCTGTTGTTCTGGGCTTTTCTTGTTTTTAGCACTTCACCAAACCGTCCATACACTAGTAATCTTTTTGCACTGATCAACTTCCAAGCAAATACATACACTTCATGCAATTATAAACTATAAATCTGGAACAGCTTTTGGTTCCCCAAAACCTGGCTCAAATGGAGATTTTTCATCCTGAGTCGATTTTTTATCCCTTAGTACCCTCGGAAGCTCCGTGAGGTGCCATCTCAAATATGGGCTCATAATCCCTGGGCCCTGCGCTTCACAGTCGAAGACCACCTGGCTATTTCCACTCATTTCCTCAGCCACCTTCACCATTCTTCCAAAACTACACTGATAGGTTCCTCTAGTTTTTCTAACCTCTTCTCAATTTTTTTTTCTGTTAATCTTTCCATCGCAATTTTCTTCCTGAATCTTTTTCAAAATTTCACTCCTGTCCTCTTGGTTCACATCCTCTGCCTCCTCCAGCAGTGCACCCTGGCGCCAACATCACTTCCTTCCTTCCACACCAGTCCCTCTGGGGAGAACAAGCCCTTGTTCGGCCGGGGAACCAAAGTGTCTACGTTCTTCACCGGCCATGGGTCACTGTTAGTACAAACCCAACACCAAGGCTTGAAAGGGTTTTCAGGTTGAGATTACAGAGACAGGCAAGGAAACTGCAGGTGTGTGTGAAAGGAATAGCGAACTGCTACAGCGTGAACTGCTACAGCATGGACTGCGAGCTGGATGAGGAGGGACGTGCAGTGAGTCGTACTGCAGCAACGCCATTACGGGGTGGGCAGAAACAGGAACCACTACAAAGGTGCTCAGTCTGTAAGAACTGCAGCTACTGCTCCAACATCCCTGTGAGGCACAGTTCCTGAGTAGTTAGGATGCACACACTTTGGTAAACTGCTATAGTACTATAAAGGGAGGAGCGGGAAGAAGAAGAAAAACAAATAACTGTAAAGGGGGAAAAAAAAACCACCTTCACTTTAAAACTAACCTTGTGTAACCCGTGTCAAAAGCTGTGCCAGGGGCAGCCCGGGCGGGGGGGGGAGGGGGGTGCTCAGCGGTTTGGCGCCTGCCTTCATCCCAGGCCATGACCCCGGGTCTTGGGATCGAGTCCCACATCAGGCTCCCTGCATGGAGCCTGCTTCTCCCTCTGCCTGTGTCTCTGTCTCTCTGTGTCTCTTATGAATAAATTAAAAAACCTCGGGCAGCCCTGGTGGCTCAGCAGTTCAGCACCTGCCTTCAGCCCAGGGCCTGATCCTGGAGTCCCGGGATCGAATCCCACGTCGGGTTCCCTGCATGGAGCCTGCTTCTCCCTCTGCCCGTGCCTCTGCCTCTCTCTCTGTGAATATCATCAATAAATGAATCTTGGGGGGGGGGGGGGGGGAAGCTGTGACATTTCACCTAAATATAACCAGAAACGAAAGCCTGAAATTCCAAAACAAATCACATTTCATCAAAACGTTGGTAGTAACCCACTATCCTAGGACAGGTCACGTTAAGGAAGTTGATGGAGAGGGAAAAAAAAAAAATCCTACTGGTCTCCAAAAACCTCCTGACCGGGGGCGCACGAACGGCTCCCTCCGGGACTCCGCGCTCCCAAAGCGCCACCCGGCAGCTCCCGGCAGCTCCCGGCGCCCGCGGGCCGCCACGTGCCCCTCGCCGCGCCGGCGCGACTCCCACGTCCTCGCGGAGGGGCTCCCAAGCACTCCCTGGGAGCAAGGGAGGGCGGCTGGGACGCACGCAGGGAGCGAGGCAGCAGCGGGCAGCGCGCGGGGCAGCCCGGGGGGAGTCCCCGGGACGCGGCGGCCGCATCTCCAGGAGCAGCTGGAGCCCGGAGCCCCCGAGGCGGAGCCGGGCTGCACCCTGCCCCGAGCTCGACGGCGCCCACCGCGCAGGCCGCGGCCCGACAGCAGCACCGCGCGCCCGGCGCAGCGTCACCCCAGGTCACGCCGGGCACCGGGCGACCCCGGGCGGCGACCCCGGGCGGCGGGCCCGCACGTGCTCCGCGGGCAGCAGCGTCGCGACCCCGGGCGCGGAGCTGCAAAGGACGCGGGCACGCCCCCCACCGCGCGCAGGCCGCGGCCGCCCGCCCCCCGCCTCACCTGGCCCGCCGCCGCCGCCGCCGCCGCCGCCCAACAACCGCGCCGAGCGCCGCCGTCCGTCCGTTCGCGACCACGCGGCGCCCGCGACGGACCGACAGACGCTGGACCCCGAGTCTCCGCCCTGACGCGGCCCCGCGACCCGGCAGCCCGACGCCCCGCACTTCCGGCGCCGCCGGAAGCTCCGACCTCGCCTCGCGCGCAGGCCGCCGGAAGTCCCGCCCCGCCCCCGCCCCCCGCGCGCGCCGGAAGTGCCGCGTCCGCCCGCGCCCGCGGGGGCCGGCGGCGCGGGGAGCCCGGGGCGGCGGGGGCGCGGCGGCGATCCTCCGCCTCCCCCCGGCCGCCGCCCCCGGCCCGCGGCCCGGCGCCCCCCCGCGGGCGCGGGGGCGCGGGCGGGCCGTGTGGGCGGCTGCGCTGCGCCGGTACTCACCGCGGCGGGGTCCCGCGGGGGTCGCGGGGGTCGCGGCCATCGGGCCGGGGGCGGCTGCGGGCGGCTGCGGGCTGCGGGCCGCGGGCCGGGATGTGGCGGCGGCGCCGCGGCGGGGGCAGCTATGAACGTTGCGGCTCCTCCGCAGAGATGACTCACGCGCGCTCCTCGCCGGGGCCGGGGTTCGCCATTGGCTCGCGGCGACAACAGCATCAGCTGCTCCCCCGGGGCGCCCACCCCCGCGGCCGAGCGCCGAGCGGCCCGACCCGGGCGCGGGGTCAGGGGCCTGGCCTCCCTGCGGGGCCGCAGGCGGGGTCCGGGGCTGCGGCTGCACGGGACGGTGAAGACGAGTGCTCGGCAAACACTTGTTTGTTTGCTGAGCCCCCAGAAACTGGGGCACGGACCCGGCGAGCTCCCTCGCTGTCCGCCAAGGGCCTGACGGCTCCTCGCGGAACTTGCTGATGGGACAGGTGATGGGTACGGAGCGGCGAGGTGTGCTGACACCTGCAGCATCTGCGTAGTTTAGGGGTTTTCCAAGTGACCTGATATCGCAGAATAACGCGTGAGAGGGGCCCCCGGGGGTCAGACGTGGAGCCAAAAAACTACCTTTTTTGTGTCCTGCTGTGTCATCAAAAAAGAATGGCCATGATCATCGGAAAAGGCTGAGCTGCTTGCCGGTTCTCCGGGGTATCTCCGTGAAGCGAGAGTTTCTTCGTGGACCTGAGCCACGGCGGGGGCCCGGGAGGCCTGCAAGGGTCAACCTCTCCGCTGCCTCTTCGGACGGTGCTTGTTTGGAGAACAGGTTCATCCAAATGTCGATTTGTATTTATCACCGTCTTTAAATGAACGAACAAACACTAATATAAGTCCTAAAATTTCTGGCATAGTTCAGGGATCGATACAGAAGAGGAAGCCGAGGTTCCCGAAGGCTGCGGTGACGGCCAAGGCCAGAGGTGCCCCGAGGCCAGACACGAGGCCCCGCAGCTGCTCCTGCCGCGGGCCACAGCCCGAGTCCCACGGGCGGGAGAGGAAGGAACGGGCGCTCGTACACGGTTGATCCGTATTGAAACACAAATAATTTCACAGGCAATCGGAATTAAGGATAAAGCACACTTTATTCAGTCTTTATTCAATCTCTTGGAATAAAAGCGTTACCTGATGGGAACTTTAGTTATTTTGACATTTTTAAGATCTAAGCAGATAAAATAATTTTTTTAAAATGACCAGTTAACAGATTTTGCTGTTTGGTGTTTTAATACCGAGCGGCCGTGACGTGTAGGGCGTATGGGGTGAACGGGGCCCCCGGGGCCCAGGGAGGGAGCGACGGCCCGGCGCGTAGGGGCCCGCGCGTGGGTGCGGGGCGGGGGCCGGGCGGCGGGACCACGGGGAGGGGGAGCCGCGCAGGCGCACCTAGGCCGCCTCGGGCAGCCGCGCTCCGGGCGACCCCGCCCGTAGTCCCGCCCCCGACGTCGGGACGAGAGAGCGCAGCGTCCCCGGCCCCGTAACGAGCGCTTGCCCGCCGGGGGCGCCCGGTGCGCGCGGCCTGAGGGCGTGGACGGGGCCGCTCGGCCCGCCCCCCGCTTCCGGGCGCCCCGCTTTAAAAAGGGCCCGTGGAGACCCGATCGCCAGACGCCGGGGCGCCGAGGGCGGAACCGCGGGCCCCGGGCTCAGGACGCGGCCCCGCCCCTCCCTCGCGCGATCGTGACGTCAGGCGCAGCCGGTGCGCGATTGGCTGCGGAGCATGTGGCGCGCGGTGGCGCGGGCGCTGGCGATTGGGCCGGCGGCGCGGAGGAGGGGGCGGGGCCCGGGGGAGGAGCGCGCGGCGGAGCGTGTCTGGCGGGGCGCCGGGAGCCCGGGGTAGGCGGGGCCGGGCCGGGCCGGGCGGGCGGGCGGCGGGCGCTGCGGGAGCGGCCCGGGCTCACGGGCTCCTGTCGTGTGTCGTGTGTCGTGTGTCGGCGCCAGGGTCGCGGGCCGGGACGGGCGGGCCGCCAGCATGCGGGAGGTGGACCTGGACGAGCTGGACGCGCAGCAGGTGCAGCTGCTGGCCGAGATGTGCATCCTCATCGATGAGCACGACCGGCGGATCGGGGCGGAGACCAAGCACAACTGCCACCTGAACGAGAACATAGACCGAGGTGGGGGCAGGTGCGCGGGCGGGGGTGTGTGCGGCGGCGGGGCACGTGCGGGGGCGAGAGGGCAGGTGCGGGGAGGGCAGGTGTGCGGGGTGGGGGCAGGTGCCGGGAGGGCAGGTGTGCGGCGGCGGGGCACGTGCGGGGGCGGGAGGGCAGGTGCGGGGAGGGCAGGTGTGCGGGGTGGGGGCAGGTGCCGGGAGGGCAGGTGTGCGGCGGCGGGGCACGTGCGGGGGCGGGAGGGCAGGTGCGGGGAGGGCAGGTGTGCGGCGGCGGGGCACGTGCGGGGGCGGGAGGGCAGGTGCGGGGAGGGCAGGTGTGCGGGGTGGGGGCAGGTGCCGGGAGGGCAGGTGTGCGGCGGCGGGGCACGTGCGGGGGCGGGAGGGCAGGTGCGGGGAGGGCAGGTGTGCGGGGTGGGGGCAGGTGCCGGGAGGGCAGGTGTGCGGCGGCGGGGCACGTGCGGGGGCGGGAGGGCAGGTGCGGGGAGGGCAGGTGTGCGGCGGCGGGGCACGTGCGGGGGTGGGAGGGCAGGTGCGGGGAGGGCAGGTGTGCGGGGTGGGGGCAGGTGCCGGGAGGGCAGGTGTGCGGCGGCGGGGCACGTGCGGGGGCGGGGGGCAGGTGCCGGGAGGGCAGGTGTGCGGCGGCGGGGCACGTGCGGGGGCGGGAGGGCAGGTGCGGGGAGGGCAGGTGTGCGGGGTGGGGGCAGGTGCCGGGAGGGCAAGTGCGCGGGCGGGGGGGACAGGTGCGAGGAGGGCAGGTGTGCGGCGGCGGGGCACGTTCGGGGGCGTGGGGGGGGCAGGTGCGGGGAGGGCAGGTGCGGGGGCCGGGCGGCTGGGAGGCGGGGGGGGGGGGTGGGGGGGGGGTGCAGGGCGGCTGGGAGGCAGGTGCGCTGTCTGCAGCGGGTCCAGGGCTCTGGGCCGCGGGCTGAGTGGGCCGCGTAACTGCTGTTTTACGTGAAGTGAAGTAACCGCTCGTGTTGGCCCGCAGGGTTATTGCATCGAGCCTTCAGCGTGTTTTTATTCAACACAGAAAATAAGCTCCTGCTGCAGCAGAGGTCGGATGCTAAGATCACCTTTCCAGGTCAGTGTGCTTCTGACTTCAGCGTTTTGTGCGGAGGTGGATCCAGGTGGCTCTGCCAGGGGCACCGTTGGTGGCAAAGGCCGATGCGGTGGGTGCCATCATTTCGTGTTCTGCATAAAGAAGCGTGTCGCATGAGTGCAACCTGCTAAAACAGCGATGAAAACTGCTGCCTGGGACGCCTGGGGGCTCAGCAGGAGCGCCTGCCTTCGGCCCAGGCCGTGACCCCAGGGTCCCGGGATCCAGTCCCGCGTCGGGCTCCCTGCGAGGAACCTGCTTCTCCCTCTACCTGTGTCTCTGCCTCTCTCTTTCTCTATCTCTCATGAATAAATAAATAAGTATTTTTTAAAACACACACAAAAACAAACCTACCTACCTGTATATGTACATGTATTTCTTTTTTTTCTATTTTATTTTATTTATATATTCATGAGAGAAGCAGAGACGCAGGCAAAGGGAGAAGCAGGGAGCCCAACATGGGACTCAGTCCCAGACCCAGGATCACACCCCGGGCAGAAGGCAGCTGCTCCACCGCTGAGCCCCCCAGGCGTCCCCACCTGCCTTTCTAACATCTGTTTTTACAAGTGTTGTAGGTTTAGCTGTGTACACTTCGCTCTCTTTGGTTAAGCAGGTGTTCATAAAGAACTTATCTAGTTGTGTCTCCTAGAACAGTTACTGATAGCTCATCATAATTGACTTAGAAATCCTTATTTTCCTGTTACTTTTAAGTTTTCTTGATTTTTTTAGACCTGTTTCAAAGAACAGTTAATCTACACGCTTTAACCTCTTCCAGGTTGTTTTACCAACACATGTTGCAGTCATCCATTAAGTAATCCACAAGAGCTTGAGGAAAGCGACGCGATCGGAGTAAGACGAGCAGCACAGAGGCGTTTAGAGGCTGAATTAGGAATTCCCATGGAAGAGGTAACCAGGTTTACTGCACAGTTGTACAAGCTGAAATCTTGTTTACAGATTCAAATATGCATTAAACCATTTTAAATAAAATTTTAAATTTAAGGTGAGTCTCTGCCTTGTAACCTTGTGAGTTCCTGGCCCCAGAAAGCCCCCCCATTAAAGATGATTTAAGTTTTGATTTCCTCATATTATGTGAGAATCTTTTTTTTTTTTTTTTTTTTTTTTGAGAGTGAGAGAGAGAGAGATTAAGCACAAGCAAGGGGAGCTGCAGAGGGAGAGGGAGAAGCAGCCTCCCGCTGAGCAGGGAGCCTGACACGGGGCTCCATCCCAAGACCCTAAGATCACGACCTGAGCCCAAGGCAGATGCTTCACCTACTGAGCCACCCAGCTGTCCCAACTTAAGAGAATTTAGCTCAATGCTGAAATGGATTGATCTAATAACCAGTATATGAAATTAACTATTTTTATGAATATTTTTGAAACTTATTTATTCACGAGAGACACAGAGAGGCAGAGATACAGGCAGAGGGAGAAGCAGGCTCCCTGAGGGAAGAGCGATGTAGGACTCGATCCCGGGACCCCGGGATCACACCCTGGGCCAAAGGCAGATGCTCAACCACTGAGTCCCCCCGCCAGACGTCCCAACTATTTTTTTTTCCGTCCCAACTATTTTTATAATTAATCAGATCAAAGATGATACAGAAATCCTTACAAATATGTACTATAAATCTGATTGGATAAATAGGAATCTTCCTTTTTTTCTGGCATTGTCCCTTTTTAAATAAAACCTGGGTAAATAAAGTATATCTCCTGTAGCAAATAGTTTTTTTCCCTTGGAAAAGTACCATTAAGATGTGAAGAAGAAAAATAAATAAAAATCAAAAAAAAAATTTAAAAAAAGTGAAGAAGAATGTCACACATCTAGTGTGAGGAACTGCTTTTTTATATATATATATATATTTCGATAAATTTAACTTAACTTTTTGGTCATATGGGGGAAAAACTAGGCACGTTAAACTTTGTAATACTATCTTCATGTGTCATCACTCGGAGATTAATGTTTTAAGAATTCTAATTCTGCAGCTACGGTTGTGTTCAGGATGTTACGGAGTGAGGTGGGCTGTTTGACGTTACCCGTGTTGTTGGTGTTTTTTGCTGAGGTTTTCTTTTCATCCCAGGTTCCTCCAGAAGAAATTAATTATCTAACACGAATTCACTACAAGGCTCAGTCGGACGGCATCTGGGGGGAACACGAAATTGATTACATTCTGTTCGTGCGGAAGAACGTGACCTTGAATCCAGATCCCAATGAGATTAAGAGCTACTGTTACGTGACAAAGGAAGAGCTAAAAGAACTTCTGGAAAAGGCAGCCCGTGGTGAAATTAAGATAACTCCGTGGTTTCAGATTATCGCCGATGCTTTTCTCTTTAAGTGGTGGGATAACTTAAATCATTTGAATCAGTTCGTTGACCATGAGAAAATACATAGAATGTGAATGTGGAGATGAGTGATTAGTAAAATACGGAAAAATTTCTCCACTTAGTAAACTTAATATGAATTTTTTTTAATTTTTGGTTCCCCTTAAGAACTCATCATCTAAAATATTGGTATTTTACAACGAGAATTTGGAAAAGTACAACCAACTTGTTCACTTTGTATCACATGGCCCATAAGTGTGGGTTGCTGTTTGTAAAAAACATGTGGGAGATTATAGTTAAAAAAGGGGGGGGGATTCACTTCATTTAACCTGTCTAATCACATAGTCCAAACAAATAAGTGAAGCTCTTGATTTTTGAGATGTCATGATAAACATCGTCCGCACACTTTGCTCTTTGCCAAATGCTTTATAAATCATTACATTTTTATCAGTCTAGAAAAATGTGCAGTGGGAACTGTTTGCTTAGTTACTCCAGAACAGTCCAAGCTAACTTTCCATACGAGCCGATTAAACTAGTAAAACAGGTTCAAGAGAAATTAAACGGTGTGTGTTCTGATTTCTGTCATTCTAAGTTGATTCTGTGGTTTACTCATTTGGGAAGTATTTTGATGCTGAAAGTCACACGTTGCTGTGGGTGACGATGCTGCTCAGGTCCCTTCTGTTAGAGCCTCTGCCCCTTCCTGACGTGTTTTCGGAACATGCCGGGCAGGCGGGCAGTCTGTAAAGTGGGAATTGGGTTAATTGAGGGAGTCCAGCACCGGATTTCTTAAGCTGGACACTTGGCGTGTGGGTGGTAGTCCTTTATGGGGAGAGTTCACCCCGTGTGTTGTAGGACGTGTAGCAACTCCCGGTTGCCGCCCGCCCACAGCCATTCACCCCTGTTGCCCGTGAGTCACAGTGACACCAGGTGCCAAGTGCCTCCTGGGGCACAGGCGCCCCCAGCTGAAAACCAATGTTCTCCAAAGTCAGGCTGTATTGTAGGGGGGGAAATCTGCAGGAAGATTAATGTCCACATGAGATTCGGGGTGTGGGGTGTGTATTTATTCGTATTTAAATTGTACCTCGACGAATGCATTTTTTTAAAACTCTTGCCATAGATTTCTCGGACCTGAAATCTTACAACAGCTGTATTATCCTCGAATGTTGTATAATAAACACTGGGAAGATGAAAAATTATTTAACAGAGCTAAATGTTTTGTGAATTCAGTAGAAAAGCCCATTTCTTAAGCCTGAAGAGTTGCTGAAAACTTCAGGCAAGACGATGTGGCAAGTACTAATTTTACTGAGAAGCAAAACCAATAAAAGGAATTACCACATTTTAATATTGTTGTCTGGTTTGTCAAAACTTTAATCCCGTAAAACTTTAATCCCACAATTTAGTCTTTTGATGAAGTTACGGGGCCAGAGCAGGAGCTCCGTGGACGTGTCAGAGGATGGACGGTCCTTGACCTGATGAACCCTCAGAGCTCTCCCATGTGTTTCATGAAGGAACTTTTTTATAATAGTTTTGTTTTTTAAAGATTGTATTTATTTATTCATGAGAGACAGAGAGGCAGAGACACAGGCAGGGGGAGAAGCAGGGTCCCTGCAGGGAGCCTGACACAGGACTCAATCCCGGGACCCGGGGTCACGCCCTGGGCTGAAGGCGGCGCCCACCTGCCCCCCGCTGCCCCCTCGCTGACTTCTTGTAAAGTTTTATTTGAGACCCGAGATCCTAGGCTGGGGAGGGGGGCAGCGAGCGGAGCAGTGTCCCCGCTGAGCAGGGAGCCCGACCCGACGGCCCCGGGATCCCGAGGCCACCTTCCCATGCCTCGGCCCCACTTGCCTCGCGTGGTCTCAGAGCATCGATTCTATCCTGAAGACTTCACACAGCCTGCACCCCAACGTGGGGCTCAAGCCCGCGACCCCGGGGTGCAGGGCGCTGTGGCAGGACCCGGCCCCCCACACCTGCACCTGCTCCCACACCCCCTCCGCCACCGCCAGCCACTGCAGCCCCACGCTTCCCCCCTTCGCGGCGGCACCCACCAATGTAGACCCTTCGCCTTGGCCCAGATGTGAGCCCCGATGGGTCACCTCTCCAGGTCCTTTGCCTCCGCCCCAACCCTGGTGGCCTCCGTCCGTGGTCCTAGCCCGGCTCCCGCGCGGAGGCGGCAACCTGGGCCCACGCAGCCCCCGCCTACCCCGAGGCTGCTTCTCCCCAGAATCACTGCTTTCCACGCCCATCCATGACCGGCCTTCGCTCCTGCAGGGCGGCCGGGCTTGGGCACGTGGGCTGCCCACGGGGGCGTCAGGAGTTGTGGCCGGGGGGACGGGCGCCCACGCAGGCAGCGGCCGCCCACTTCTCCGTGCCGTGAGGTCGGCCGGCGGCAGGGCGAGGACAGCACACCGGGTCCCCGGCGCCCGGACACACCCCTGCCCGGTGACCCCGCTGCAGCGGCTGCCAGGAGCCCAGGCTCGTGCGCGGCCAACAGGAGCAGCTCAGCGCCCACGCGGGCAGGTGAACACGCCAGACCTTCCCCTAAGTGCGGCCCGGGCACGGGGGCTCTGGCCGGGGTCTCGGGGGCACGGAATCGAGTCCCCATCGGGCCCCCGCTCAGCGACGAGCCTGCTCCTCCCTCTGCCTCTGTGCTTGCTCCTTGTCTTTAAATAATAAAATAAAAATAAAAATAAAAATAAAATACAGTACCCGGGGCACCTGGGCAGCTGAGTCGGCGGAGCGCCCGGCTCTTGGTTTCAGCTCCGGTCTTGGTCTCGGGGTCATGAGTTCAAGCCCAGCGTGAATCCTACTTATAAAGTAAATAAACAAAACCCAGTATCGGGTAAGGAGGGTGCCTCCCTCACCCCAGAGTCTTCCACTGAACCAAGAATTCAACTGACCTGAAGCAGACGGAGGGAGGAAAGCTCCAGCCCCTCCCGTGGGCACAGGGGGCAGCGGAGTGACTGGGGCAGGGCGACCCCCGTGACGCAGAGACGGGGCCGGGGACTGAGGGCCCGCAGGTGCGCAAGCAGGTGGCCGCAGCTTCCGTCACTAACGGAGTTTTCGTCACACTGGGCTGGGGGAAGGCGAGCACACAGCAACGAGGCCTCTTTTTTTTTTATTATTTTTTTAAAGGTTCCACTCATTTATTCATGAGACCCCCAGAGAGAAGCAGACCCAGGCCAAGGCAGGAGCAGGCTCCGTGCAGGGGGCCCGACGCGGGACTCGATCCCGGGACCCCAGGATCACGCCCTGGGCTGAAGGCGGCACTAAACCGCTGCGCTACCCGGGGGATCCCCTGAAATTTTCTTTAGATAAGTCCCAAGGTGGGACAGCTGGCGGGCTCAGCGCAGCGTGAGGCTCGATCTCAGGGTCTTGAGTCCAAGCCCCATGTTGGCTGTGGGGTCTACGGAAAACACACACGCGGGGCACCCAGGTGGCGCAGCGGTTGAGCACCTGCCTGCGGCCCAGGGCGTGACCCCACGGTCCTGGGATCGAGTCCCATGTTGGGCTCCCCGCAGGGATGGAGCCTGCTTCTCCCTCTGCCTGGGTCTCTCATGAATAAATAAATAAAATATTTTTTTTTAAAAAAGGGAGAGAAGTAAAGCGAAAAGAAAGCTAACAAACCTGCAGGAGGGGAGGTGCTCCCGATGAGGCGTGCTGCCACCCGCGTGGGGCCCGCTTCCCGGGCAGGACAGGACTGTCCCCCTCGGGGCTCGGGCTTCCTCCAGCACTGCGGGGGGTTCCCCACCCCCCCCACCCCCCGGGCTGCTCAGCCCCTCTGTGGCTGCCGGCCCAGAGCCAACGGCCAGTTGCTCCCCCTGGAGGCCCCTGAAAGTTGGCGCCCAGGGGGAGCTGCCGTCCTGGGGCCGCGGCCCCTGCCCTCCCGGAGTCCGGGCGTCCTTGCGCCCTTGGTCCCCCCACAAGGCTGCAGGGTCGCCCCCCCATCCCCCCTGATCCCCCCCGCAGCAGCAGGAGCGCCCTCTGCTTGCCGCAGCTCTGAGGCACGGCCTGAGACCAGGGAGCGTGCAGTCCTCCGGTTTCGCTCCTTCCCTGACTCTTTCAGCTACTCCCTGAACATCCCTGTGACCCTTAGGACGGACGGATTTCTACAGAAAGCATCACTGGGACCTTGACAAGGGTCGCGCCGGATCCGTAGGCCGCAGCGGGCAGAGGGCACTGGGCACGGACTCAGCGCTGGGCGTCCTCACCTCTCCCGGCAACAGGTCACGCCTTCCAGTGGATGCTCCTTTCACGTCCACGGCTAACTCCCAAGGGTTGTATTCCTTTTCATCCTATTACAGATGGGTTATTTTAAGGTAGTTCTGGGCTGTTCACCATTAACGCATAGAATCGTTAAGTCTTTTTTTATTTTACATCCTGGAAAGTTTGCTGAGTTCATATTTTTTGGCATGAAACACTTGGGGCTCCCTACAAATAAAATCATGCTGTCTGGGCAGACAAGATTTACTGGTTTCCTTCCAAATTTGTATGCCTTTTCCTTCTCTTTCTCATGAACTGCCCCAGCGAGGACTGGGGGCTGCTACGCAGAGTGGCCAGGGCGGCGTGCGGGCCACGTCCCTGACCTGAGGAGGCCTTCAGGTTTGCACCCCCCAGGGAGGCGCCGCCCACGGGTTTTCCACAGCTGGCGTTTACTGTGCGGCACTAACTTCCGTCTCAGTTGAGTCCTTTCATCATGAAAGGGCACTGAATCCCACCAAGTGCTCGTTCCGCATCCCGGCGAGACCCATGGGGTTCTCGTCCTTCGCTGTCAACGTGGTGTGGCACCTGCGCGCTGGTCACCCCCGACGCCCGGCCCCACCGATCACGCCGCGCAATCCTTCCGACGCGCACGCTGTGGCTGCTGGCTTTTCGTTGAGGACCCGAGGGTCGATATTCCAGAGGGATCCTGGCCCCCGGTTTTCTTGTGATGCCATCTGGTCTCGGTATCCGGGCAATGCTGGCCTCATGGAATGAGGTAGAAATGGACCCTTCCTTCATTTGGGGGGGGGGACCATTTAAGGATGGGAGGGGGTTTTTATGTTTGGCACAACTCACCAGGGAAGCCACCTGGACCAGGGCTTTTCCTTGCTGGGAATTTTACTGGTAAAAAACACTTAAACCTTAAGTTTATCATCTTAACCCATTTTCAAGTGCACGCTGGTAAGTCTGTTCACGTAGGTGTACAGATCTCTGGTGCTCTTGCGTCTTGCAACTGAAACTGTCGCTATGAAACACTCCCCGTGGCCCAGCTCCAACCTCTCAAATCCGTGTTTCGGGAATTTTGACTAAGTTACTACTTTGGGGTGAACCACAGGGCACTCGGCTATCCTCCCTCAGCAGGGCCCCTTGCAGTCCGGGCGCGCCACGCGCCAGGCTCCTGGAGGCTGCGGGCTGCACGGGCTCCCGGGCCGGCCCCTCTGCAGCCAGCCATCCCACACTGGCGGGAGCGTCTTCCTAGTGAGGATCCGGAGTAATTCTGCTCGGAAGCGAGGCCGCACACGCCTCTGGGCCGTCCTACGCTGAATTTCTTGGCCCCGTACCGACAGGCGGGATAGTGCACACTGTTACCCGAGGACTCGGACTTGAGGAACCTCCATACTCTTCTCCAGAGGAACTGCTCCCGGTTGCGTTCCCAACAGTAGTGCACAAGGTTGCGATTTCTCTACATCCTTCGCCACCATCCGTGTTCTCTCGAGTGTCCATCCTCGCGGGAGTGAGCTCACGTGGGTTTCATCTTCATTTCTCTGTATGAGTGATTTTCAGTATCTTTGCATGTGCCGGTTATTTGTGCGTCTTCTCTGGAGAATTGTTTGAATTTCCTGCCCAATTTTTAACCAGGTGGTTTTAGGTGAGTTGCAGGAATCCCTTATGTGTTCTGAACATTAATTTCATAAAAAATTATTTTTATTGATGTTTTATTTCATAAAAAAAAGTTTGCAAATATCTCCCATTTCATAAGGTGTCTTTCACAGTTATTTCCGTGGAAGCACAGAGATTTGATGTCATCCCATCTATCTTTTTGGTTTTATTACTTGTACTTTCCAGCTTGGGAATTGGGGGGCACCTATTGGACTTTTTGCTATTGCTCTTTTGTTCATGCCCCATTTTTTGTATGCCTTATGATTTTGTTGAACACCGGACATCTGAAATCTCCTAACGTGGTAATTCCGGAAACCAGATATTCTCCTTCCCCAGAACGGCTGGGTGTTTTGAGGGGCATCACTGTGCCAGCCAGAGGTAAAGACTGAAGGTCTCCTTAGTTCTCTGACGATGTGTCCTCCCCTGGGCACGTGCGGTCTTTCCAAATTCCCTTGACAGCAGCTGCTTTTCAAAATCCTAATTCTTTAATGTCTGGCCCCCACAAGGTAAAGCAGGAAAAATGCAAAGAAACAGGCCCTGGCTCTTCAAACCCCCTGCATCTGGCTCGGCGGGTGGGGACTGAAGGACGGGGCCCACCTGTGCCCACACCTCTGCCATTAGAAGCAGCAACGAGCAATCTACCGTGACAATCCTCATCTTCGGGGAGCAAGGTCCTCAGCAAACCCCGAAGCACACAAGCAGCCACAGGAACACGCAGGCGCAGTGGCTCCCCGGGGCTGGGGTGGGGAACCCGTGACCGTCGAAGCCACGAGGGCTAAAATGACCAAAGTGAATGGACCTGCCAGCCAAGCGCGTCCCTAAAGACGCAAGCCTCCAGAGACTCGAGTTCCAGGGCAGCTCGGCGACTGTGATCCTCGCGAGGAGATGGGCTCCAGTCTCCCCAGAAGCACTTGTGTTTTATGTTCTCTTAATGAATCCTTTGCAGCACACGTAGGTGAAAATCTTGCTTTATATCCCCCCAAATGCAACACTTGTTAGAAAGTGACATCACATGACAAACCACTGCAGACCATCCGACGCGGTGTCCTCAAGAAGCGCCCTGCTGCCCACGCGCCTTGGCTGGACACTGCACGACCCAGCGGTTACCCCGGTACTGTCTGAAGGTCTCCAGCACTCTGCGTCCCACTGTCCTGTGCTTCGGACTCTGCGTCCACGTGTTTGGGAGAAAGGGAAGCGGGTGCCCGCAGGTGACCCCGTGGCAGCGCTGGGGTGTTTGGGGCTCGCTGGATACGCGGGTCACCGCCACCCAAGCGGCACAGGCCATCCTTAGTTGCTGCGCGGTATCAGGTAACATTTTACCCCACAAAAAAGAACTTTCTGTTTTGAAAACAACACAGTTCATTTTTTTTCTCTTTTCTCATGTGGCCAAACTGACAGGGATTTGTAAGTAAACCAAAAACAAAGTAAAACCAGAAAAACCCAACCAAACACAAAAACAAAATACATCAACCAAAACCACTTTATTCTGAAGTTTATTTTGGACAAAGTAGTTGAAGACAGGTTACAACGGTACACACGTCGAAAGATGGGAAAATCAGCCGGCGCTGGAGCTTGCTCTGCTGCAGGCAGGCATGGCTGGCAGCCCTGGGCCCACGCCCACCACCAGAGGGGCTTTCCTCACAAAAAAAAAAACCCCACTAGACCTACGTAAATTCGAAGTTCCCTCTTGCAGAAAAGAGTAAGACACACGTTCACGTCAACCAATCTTTCCGGTTCTGTAGATCTGGAGCAATCAAGGCTCCGTGGAATGCCACACCCACCGTCTGCTCGGAATACCTGGGCTGCGAGGCAGCAACAGCACCTCCCACAGCCGCGCGCCCCAGGTGAGCAAAGCAACAAGAGCTTCAGGTTTGCTTATTATCTGCAGTTCATGGGCCAGGACTCCGACCCCGTGACCGCACGCCTGGCGGGCTGGAGACACCCCGCACAGCCAGACCACTGCAGCCGCAGAACACTACCTCCTGTCCTTTTTACCCGCTTTCCTCTTCCCGGAGAGCAAGTGCTTGGGCTTCATATCAAACACGTGTCTGTCGGCTTCTCCTTTCTTCCCCAGGCGGTTCATCTTCCTCTGAGCGTTCTTCATCATAGTCTTGGCTTTCTTCACCATCTGCACAGGGACACACAACACACGTCAGCTCCCGACTCTCCGTGGGCCCCGTCGTGACCCCGTCAACAGCCCTCCCTAACCGTCCAGATCTGTCCTGCCAGAAGTGCTGGCGGGTCTCCGTCCCCGCAGTCTGCCCTGGGGCCCAGGATCTGCAGACCTCAGCCCTGTGCGCTCAAGGACGGGATGAACGCTGTACCCAGACGAGGCCTGCGCCCCGCGGGACCTGGGAGGTCAGGGCCTGCGTGCCGTAGCTCCACTCAGACAAGCAAGAAAACGGACAGTCAGCCCAGGAAACCACGCTGCTCGCGTCAGACTCACAAACAGCCATGCTGGTACTAAAATCCAGATTTCTAGGAGATGGCACAGTACAATGGAAAACTCTGTACCTAAACTTTCAAAATGCAAAATCTAACAATTTATTGTGTTTATTTAAATAAAAAAAAAAATTTAAGTGAAACAGACTATGTATATCTCAAGTGTCTTTCCCAAAGACTGACCAAAACCACTCCCTACAGGGGCTCCGGCCTCCAGGCTCTGAAGCAGTGTCCTATGACATCACAGCGCCCTATGATATCATACTCCCGTCCACCCACTCCGCAGGGGGCACCAGCCCTCCCCTGGTGGTCGCTGCCCTCTACACGACAGCTGTAGGGTGTGTCCGGAGCCCAGGAGACCCCAGCAGAGGCACATCACAAGGACTAACCTTGACATCCCGAAGACCAGAGACATCCCGCGGAGTCCGAGAGCAGCTGCGGCTGCGGGCTATAGACGTGGGTGGAACGGAGTCCTCCCGTTTCCTCTTCCTAGTAACACTCCGAGACCTTCTCGCCTGGACTGCGTAATGGGCCTGAAGAGCACAAAAGCAAATTTAAGGCTGTAATCACACACACAAAATTACACCATCAAGAGGACAAGTCGCTGAAGAGTTTTTTAAGATTTTATCAAATAAGCTAAAGCTCTTTCACATATTAGTACGGGTCAAATGTTCCTCTTCACTTAACACAGCTGCTTCACGTTACAAGTGATTTTAACTCCAACAGAAAGCATCGACTTAACACTGGCCACTGCATGATGTCCTTCCCTTAGCCTGGATCACGAGACTGACATGCCAATTTCTATTTCCGGTGTAAAGCGTCCTCTCCCCGCAACCTTGGGCTTATGTACCTGAACACCAGGAGCAGCCCTCAGAAAGCTCAGAGCTGACGTTAAGCAGACACACCCACTGCACCTGGGCGGGGTAGCCCTGCTCGATGTGGTGGGCGCCCTGGTCACCCGTTTCCTGTCTGCAAACACCACAATGCCTCGACAGGCGCACTGGCACTCGGCCGGCACGTGAAACGTCTATTAAAGTAACGCTCCACATGAGCAAGGCACTGTACACGTTCCTGATTAAAATTAAAATTAATCTAATCCCTTTGGAAAAGGAATTTAATAAGTTATCTTTTGATTTTGATTATTGTAAGAATGTTTCAATAAAATAATTAAGAATATGAAAAAGCTATTTTATACAAGACTGTGTATGCTCCGGAGCTGCCTGCGTGGCTTAATTAAGCAACTAAGTCATTTTTCCCACCCCAACTAACTCTTAATTTTGACTCCGGTCATCCGGGTCTTGGGATCAAACACGCGATGGGCTCACGGGCTCCGCACTCAGCAGGGAGTCGGCTTCAGATGGTCTCTCCCTCTGCCCCTCCCCCCACTTACATGCACTTGCTCTAAAATAAAATATTTTTATTTTTATTTTTTTAAATTTTTATTTATTTATGATAGTCACACAGAGAGAGAGAGAGAGAGAGAGAGAGAGAGGCAGAGACACAGGCAGAGGGAGAAGCAGGCTCCATGCACCAGGAGCCCGACGTGGGATTCGATCCCAGGTCTCCAGGATCGCGCCCTGGGCCAAAGGCAGGCGCCAAACCGCTGCGCCACCCAGGGATCCCTAAAATAAAATCTTTAAAAAAGTATTTGCTCCAGCATAATTCTTCAGGGATAAAAAAATTCCAATAGTTACCTCACAAACCCGACAATCTGTGGGCCCCCAGGAAAACAGTTCTGAACTGTTTTCAGACAGCCTAAGCTCTCCCCACCGGTGAGAGAGCCTGGGCCCTAAGGCACAGCCGTATGCAGCCCAGGACATATGTGACCGGGACCATCTCCACGCACTTACATTGTCTTTGTCATCCATGTCAACGCCAAGACTGCGCATCTCATTCTCTAACACCTTCCGCTGAACCTGAACACAGAGAAAAAGGGATTGAAGCAAAATTAGTTTGATGAAATGTTTAAAAAAAAAAGTTCAACAGAAAATGGGAACACGTACCTTACAATGATCTAGGATACATTTCTTTTTTTTTTTTTTTTTTAATTTTTTTATTTATTATGATAGTCACAGAGAGAGAGAGAGAGGCAGAGACACAGGCAGAGGGAGAAGCAGGCTCCATGCGCCGGGAGCCCGACGTGGGATTCGATCCCGGGTCTCCAGGATCGCGCCCTGGGCCAAAGGCAGGCGCCAAACCGCTGCGCCACCCAGGGATCCCTAGGATACATTTCTTTTAGGAATTATATCTTTTAATCGTCTCACGTTCATATTTTGGGACAATCACTAAAGCCGAGGAAACCAACATTTCCCAGGAAGTAGCCACGTCTAAGACAACATACTCTTCGCATCCTCGGATTCTGCACAACTCTGCAGGAAGTCTGCGTTCAAGAGGCCCCGAGGCTGAGCTCACAGGATGCGCCCCAAGACACAAACTCCAGGGGCAGCTTCTCCTCCCATGCCCACTGAGCACCACCTGGGAACCAGGCGGATTCCAGTGTGCCAAGGGGCTATCATGTGCCACCCCGTGAACACAGTATCTCAGACACACGAGCGTCCACTGAGACGCGTGGGGAACATCATCGTGTCCCCCCCCCCCCCCCCCCCCCGCTCACAGTCTAGTTGCCCTGCACACCGTCCTGGCTTGGGGAGGCTCCCACTGTTTGCTGTCACATCCTGGGGCTGGAAGGCACCCAAGGACCCAGCCTGACCTGCTGCCCTGATGGGCACAGAGCAGATGAAGATTCTACAAAGACGGGGACGAGACGGAAAGAACTGCTATCATGTGGCCAATCTGCACCTAAAGTGTAAGTCTCCTTGTCCTCTCCAGTCATGGAGGCCAAGAAATCGCCCAAGGATTTATTTAACCCGGACTGGCATAGGTTTCTGTATACTGCAAAGGATTAGAGTCCTGACTCGCAGAGAAATTAAAGAGGAATTATTGACTGATGGCTTTTCTGCCACAGATCCCAAATCACAACCTCACAGGTCTGGCAGAGAGGCTGACTCCCACAGTGCTGGACCAGGAAGCCACCAGGACGGCGCCATCAGCCAACACGGCCGACCAGAGCTCCACCCGCCTCAGACGGCAGCACGCATCAACATCAACAGAACAGTACGTGCGATCCGATCCCACGGCCACACGTGGGCCGAAATGTCACAGTTAGCAAATCGGATCCATACAAGCCGTCCGGCACTTTGGAAACACGGAACTTGCCTTCTTAGCCGTCCGAGGCATCCTGGGGCCCTGTGTGTTCTTCTCCTTGGACTGCAGAATTTTCAGCTTCTTTTTTTCCCGAATTTGCTTTGCCAGCTGGCGGATCTCCCCCATCTCTTCGTCCTCGCTCTCAGACTCACTGTCGTACTCGCCAGCTGCTGTCCTCAGCTCTTCTTCTTTTTCTAACTCTTCTAATTTCTTTAAAAAAAAAAAAAAAAAGAATAAACAATTCTAATGAAGCATAATAACGAAAAACTCTTAAGTGTAGCAACGCTGTACAGGAGCTCGGTTCCCCTTGGTCCTTCAGGGGGCGACGAGTGCCATCACCTGGTCCCAGTGATGCTCATGGGCTCGATTCCCAGCAGTGAGCTCACAGGCCCCATGAGCTGTCCTGTGCTGTTTCTCTCACTTTACCAACTACTGCAGACATCAGGGTGCAATGTGCAGACATCACCTCCCTCCCTCCCCAGTACAGCCCCTCCCCACACTCGAGAGCACCACCGTGCACAGAAAAGTAAACCTTATAGATGTGAGCGGATAAGACCCTACAACATCCCCTTCATTCATTCTAAGCCCATCCCCAAGCACGAACGCCACTGCTGGCAGCAGCTGGGAAGGAACAGGAAATGAGGCAGCACTGGCAGGAAATATTCTTTCTTTAAAAACCCTGAGGACAGGACGCCTGGGTGGCTCAGTGGCTGAGCATCTGCCTTCGGCTCAGGGCGTGATCCTGGGGAGTCCTGGGATCGAGTCCCACATCGGGCTCCTTCCATGAACCTGCTTCTCCCTCTGCCTGGGTCTCTCCCTCTCTCCATGTGTCTCATGAATAAATAAATAAGATCTTACTAAAAAAAATAAAATAAAAATACAAAGGAGAAAAAAATGGGAGAACTAGAGAAAAAAGATTTTTTTTTTAATTTTTTTTAGGAACAGGTTTTATAAAGGTTTTGTTTTTTTTTTTTTTTAAGATTGTACTTCTCCATTTATGAGAGAGGCAGAGAGAGAGAGAGGCAGAGACACAGGCAGAGGGAGAAGCTGGCTCCATGCAGGGAGCCTGATGTGGGACTCGATCCCGGGACCCGGGGTCATGCCCTGGGCTGAAGGCAGCGCTAAACCGCTGAGCCACCCCAGCTGCCTGCAAGATTGTTTTTAAAGAGGAACCTGCTAAGAGACATCCAGTAAGAAGAAGCCGCCACTGAAGAACAAAAGCCCCAGGTTGGGCCGACAGGTCAGGCCAGAGGACCGTGGCAGCAGCAGCACAGGACCTGAGGAGGACAGGGAGCTCGCGGCCAGCAGAGTCCACCTGCCCCACACAGGAGGCCAGGGCTGAACCGGAGGGGAGCACGGTGCAGGGCCGAGCAGCAGAGCCCTGGGGTCTCCAGGACCCTCGCAGAAGGCTGCTGCTGGAGGGGACGGGTGAGGGGAGCGCCGTGATGCAGAAGGCACACGGCAACAAGTACGGTCAGGCCCACACGGTGCTTGTACCTTCCCGGTTACTGAGGAACAGAAACCACACGCTTCAGCAAGTGACACAGACCTGCATGATGTCGGGATCAATGTAATCAGCTACGTTATGGCCTTCCCAGATCTCGGGTATCTTATCGTGCTTCTCAGAGGAGTTCATCAGATCCCAGTACTCTGAAGTTAAAAAAAAGGTTACGTTTACTGTAACATCCAATACCTGCAACCACGACGCGCCCGAAATGACTCCTCACACACGTCTCTCCGGGAAGACGACGGGCGTTTGTGCTCAGCACAGCAGAGACACCCCATGAAGGAGGAGCTGCAAACACCCCGGCTCGCCCAGCACCTCCAGCCCCAGGGTCCAGGGTGGGAGGCCAAGGCAACGGACGCCTGCACCTGCACCCACGCGCCACGCAAGCAAACCCAACCCTCTTCCTGAAGCCACAGACCCCGGCGGCACACAGGTCATCTCTAAGAGGTGAAGGGCACCGCCGCCCTCCCACAGCTCCCTGAGCACCAGCGGCCTTACTCTGAAGGTCCAGAATGTAATCATCCCCCAGCTCCACTTCGAGGTCTCGTTCCTGCAATGAAGGAGCAGACAACTCCATCAGCCCCCGTTGGCCGTCCAGGCGCGCAAATGCGGAGCCCCCTCCTTGCCCTGGGAGACAGCCTCTTCTCCAACCCACAGCCGACCCCTGACACCTGTGTGGCCCGGCTCCCGTGTCCCAGCGGTCCCACCGTGTCCACCTCCCTCCCACCCACGAGGGTAGGGGCCTTGGTCAGGTCATGGCCGTGCTCGTAGAGCCCGACAGCACGGCCCAGACGCCTTCAGCGTTACGCCCCCTGCCCACTCCAGGCTCACACGGCCTTCTGCACCCCTGAAGCAGACCTACCCGCTTCCTCCTGGGCTCCCCGATGTCCATTCTCTTCCTGCGTGCCACCACTCCCTCGGGGATGAAAGGGGGCCTCTCCTGAGGAGACATCACCAGAGAGAGTTTTGTGCAACACCTTGCTGAATGCAAAGGAGCACAAAGGTGGAAAACCAGAGGCACACTCCCTCTCTGCAAAGCCAGACTAACAACACCAGCAGAGAACTGGGCAGGGGTACAGGCCAACTGGGCAAGGAAATGGGAAGACTCCATAGGGATCTGCAGTTTATTTAGAAAAAATAAATGCCAAGATTCTCAGGCAAAATCACCAACAAAAAAGCAAGAACAGGTGAAACAAAGTAGATGAAAGCAATCTAGACGGAAACTCAGTACACAGGAGAATTTAACAGGAAGATACAGCATTTCATCATCAGTTCTGAGAAAAATGACTCTCCTGGCAAAAACAGAGCTGGGGAGCTGCCTGCTTCCTAAGAACAAAGCGATGCAAGACTGAGCAAAAACTTCTGTTCAAGGCAGGAAAAATTAAAAAATGAAACCATCCAAGAATAGAAGAAAAATACTTTTAAAAAGTATTTTTGGAATGAATGGTTTTGTGTTTGACACAAAACTGATAGCTGCAAAAAAATACCAATGTTAGTTAATAGCACATAATTAAGTTTTAAATAGCCTATGTTAAATACGTGTAATCTAAGATTGAAAAAGGAAACCCCAATCAAAAAGCAAATGACCAAAAGAAAAAAAAAAATCTCACCCAAAAGAACCCCCCCAAAAAACCAACCTAGGGACACCTGGGTGGCTCAGGGGTTGAGCATCCACCTTCAGCCCAGGGCGTGACCCTGGGGTCCCGGGATCGAGTCCCGCATCGGGTTCCCTGCAGGGAGCCTGCTTCTCCCTCTGCCTGGGTCTCTGTGTCTCTTTCTCATGAATAAATAACATCTTAAAAAACAAAAGAACCCTACAAACCACACGAGTCTGATTTCCTTTACGTAAAAACTTTAAATTAAATGAGTAAAAGATCAATGACCTGAAGAACCAACGGGCCAATAAGCTCACGAAAAGGCTTGCGTGACAGGGCACCTTGCTGGGTCATGAGTTCAAGCCCCACATGGGGTATAAAGATCACTTTAAAATCTTCAAGAATAAAATAATGCTCGCCTACACTAATCATTACAGAAATCCCAAATATGGGACCAACTTTAATGGGTCAGACTGACGTCAGTGATCCGGGCCATGCGCAGTATAATCCAGGCAGGCATGTCTGCAGGACACGGAGCTCTCAGTGCCCACCATAAAATTCACTCTACACACACACATCTGTAATTAAAAACAAAGACGTAAAGAAAAAAGATGTGCAGCTGAGTACCACGGATGCAATGAAACAAAAAAAATTTTTTTTTGAGAGACAGCAAGCATGAGAGTGCACACAAGCCAGGGGAGGGGCAGAGGGCGAAGCGGACCCCCCACTGCAGGGAGCTCGACACAGGATTCGATCCCATGACCCTAAGATCATAATCTGAGCCGAGGGCAGACGCTTCACCCACAGGGACACCCAGGTGCCCCAAAAAATATTTTTTTGAAGCTTGATTTTCACATTTTAGAGAGAGCAGGAGTGGGAGGGATGGAGAGGGGGAGAGAATCTCAAGCTGCCCGCCCCCACTCCCCGACACAGGGCTCGATCCCACGACTTGGAGATCATGACCTTAGCTGAAGCCCAGAGTCAGACATGTAACCGGCTACGCCACCCAGGCGCTCCAGAAAACAAAAATTTTCAAAGAACATGACACATTTCCATGCTTGAAAACTTTTTTAAACGTTCACACACTACAAAGATTTCTCAGAAGATACACAAGACAGCCGCTAACCACCACGGTGGAGTGGGCGGCAGGGTCTCCCTCGGCACCTGTACAGCCTGGAACGCACCACGTGGTTTCCACGGGGGCCTGCGTGAGGCAGGAGCCCAGTCGGCGCAGGCCCCGGCTCGCAGGCCCGAGGGAAGGCAGCCTCACCTTGTCGTCTCTCTTGTGCGGCACAGCCAGGTGCAGCCTGTTCAGCACCTCGTTCACTTTATTTCCTTTCATTTTGGTTTCGACTCGATGAGCCAGAAGCCTGTCACAAGCCTGAGAAGTGAGGAAACAGGGCAGGACTCACGAGGCATCCCGGCTGCAGGGCCGCAGGGGGGCCCGTGGCGGAACCGAGCCCCATGCTCACCAGCTGCCTGCGTTCCAAAGCTCTGGACCTACTACACGCTTCTCCTCAGGAGTCAGAGCGGCCGCTGCTGTCTTGGGGTCACCTCAAGGTCCCCGTAAGCCCCCAGGGCAGGGCCCTTCCCAGGCACCCCACGCCCAGGCACCCCACGCCCCTTCCAGGCCTGCCTCCCGCCTCTAGGGAGCCCCTGCCATGCCCCTCTCAGGTTCACGACCCCCCAGACTCCAACTGGAGCGCCGGGGCAGCAGCAACCACAGCATCGGATGAGTCCCGGTTCACAGGAAAAGGACGACGGTGTAAAAGTGATCAGACTCGCACGGGAAATCTAACGGGAGCGGCCTTCCTCCACGTTCCTCTTGCTCCTTCTGCCTCGGGACAAGTTGTGCAACAGCACAGCTCCCACAGCCTGCCTGGCAGGACCAGGGCAGCAGGTGGTGGACGAGGCAGACGCCCCTCGTGCAGGGGGAGTCACAGTATCCCCGCCAGCCCCCACTCAACTGGGTGGGTGGGGAGCGGGGCTCTCTCCTGCCTGGCCCTCAAGGGCTCCCTGCCCACAATGGACGCCTCTCAACGACAAAGGCAGTAACGGGATGGACAAGGCACTGACCTCGGTTTTCACTTGGATAACCCCTTCCTCCGTCAGGGTGCTGGTCTCAACCACAGGAAATCCTGCAGCCTGCAAATCTGCAAATATTTTCTGGGAAGACAAAACAAAAACGAGAGCGCCACTGTTTCCACTTCTGCATGTAATGATTCTCGCTGTTTTTCATGTGGGTATCACAAATGCTAACTGGCACATCCGTGGTTCGTTTCAAATTCTTCTAAATGATACTTCCCCCAAATACTGAATTTTCCCCATATTCTTCTGTGATTAAGAAAACACCACCGCCAGGATCAAACCAGATTACAGAAGCCAACTACAGAGGTTCCCTGGAACATTCTGTAAGACATGGTGCTGGTGTGGTTCCTTAGAAGGAACCTGGCAACATCAAGCTACAGTTTTTAAAATGTTTTCAATACTATTTTTATTTTATTTTTTAAATAAATTTATTTTTTATTGGTGTTCAATTTGCCAACATACAGAATAACACCCAGTGCTCATCCTGTCAAGTGCCCCCCTCAGTGCCCATCACCCATTCATCCCCACCCCCTGCCCTCAATACTATTTTTAAATAAAACATTTGGCCTCTGAGACCTCAGGGAATCCCTTATCAAACAACACAACATGCACACGTCACTAAGATCTCTCTCGTCACAGACAAGGCCATGCAGCCCCACCACAGGGAGAAGGGCAGAGGTCTTGGGCAGCACTGAGGTCTGACTAGTCTGTGGTCCGGACAGTCTGCCTAGACCTCACAGGGGCCACGTTCATCACAACAGCAAGCCAGGGTGCCCAGGCACAAGGCCAGGGTGCGCCGTCAGGTTAACCAAACAGCGACGTCAGGACGACACCCGCCGCCCAGTTGCTTTCCAGTTTCGTTCGATCTGCCTGCCAACGGTGCCGACGAACCACCCGGGGATGCTGCTGTTACTATGAGCGACTGCAGAATGGAGTGTCCCATGTCCCCCCGGAGCTTGCCACACCTCGAAGCCTGCTGCTCCTTCACTCATTCAACTCGTGCCCCAAACTCATTTTCCCACAAATCTGTGCAGCAGGCAAGAGGCCCTCCGAAACCCACCCCCCCCACCTAAATCCCAACTCTGCAGGAGCTACTCAGAGCACAGGGCCACCCCAGGCCTGAAGAGACAAGGCCTATCTTCAGGCACGTGGGGTGCTGTAAGGCACACGGGCACCGTCCTGATGAAGGCAGGCCATTCCCACAGCCTCCACGGAGGGCAGAGGTCAGGGAAGGTCAGCTTTAGCCGGCCAGTAAGAAAACAAAGCTGAACTAGTATTGCTAAAATCCTTCTGGACTTCAGTTGTCTGAAATGATGACTTGGAATCAGCAGGTAACAAACCTGACGACATGGAGGAGACTTACCTGATCGTCTTCAGGAAGCTCAGCTATCCTCTTCACGTCACACTTGTTTGCTACGACTATGAGCGGCTGGAACAGAACAGACAATGAAGTACGTGTCCTCAGGGCACAGGTTCTATGCCGACAGCACGCCCCCCACCCCCACCCCCCCCCCACCCCGTACCTTATTGATAAAGAGAGGCTTGATGTTCTGGAAGAGCTCCAGCTGCTCCCTCAGCCCATGCCCACACTGCTCAGACAGGTCCATCACATACAGAACCGCGGCGCGCAGGTGAGCCAGGGCCGTGATGGCCTGCATCTCGATGGTGTTCCGATCCTCCAAGGGGTGGTCCAGGATCCCCGGCGTGTCTACGACCTAATGATCAGATCTGTTACCGCAAAGCGCACATTCCCACAGCCTTCCTGCCAGCACACCCTGGAAGTGACACCCATACCCAAACCAGGAAATAAAATGTTAAAATGTAGCTCTCCTGACTGACCATAATGAAATAACCTTTAAATATTAAGAAATAAGGTGGATGAGGTGAACCCCAGGGAGCTCACTAAAGAGCCAGCCGATGACCTGGAGAAAAAGACTTTTTTTTTTAAAACACAAGCTCTATGCCAACATGGGGCTTGAACTCCTGTCCCCGACGTCAAGAGCCGCACGTCTACTGAGCCAGCCAGGGGCCCCGACGGCACAGCCTACCACAGAGCAGGGCAAAAGGAACACTGATCATTTATAAAATTAAATTTTACTGTGGAAACTGCTCCACCCTCTAAAATGGCTAATAAATGTCGTTTCTCGTGACAGGGTCAGAAACACCAAGGAGACTTGTTTCTTTGGAAGCACCGCCGTCAGCACAGCGCAGACATCCACTTGGGCCACTGGCCGCCTCCCTGAGTTCTATCAGAACCAAGAACCGCCCTCGGGCAGCCGAGAAGCTCAGGGGAGTTTTGTCCATGGGGAGGTCCTGGTGACCCCGAGAACGTCTCCCACCCCTCGCGTCCTCCTCCGAGTGCCGCGGGAATGGGGGAGACACTCCAGGCGTGTGCTGTTAAAGGGGAGAGCTCTGACCTGCCAGCGCAGATACTTATAATCCATGTGCCCCACAAACAGAGACTTGGTCGTAAACGCATAAGGCTGGACATCCACATCCGCTCTCGTCACCTAAAACAAGACAATCACACAAGTTCCAAACCTCGTTCTCCCTCAAATAAGATAAATGTGGCAGCTATGTGTTATTAAGACTAATGATTTTGGCATTAAAACAAAACCACGGGCAGCCCAGGTGGCTCAGCGGTTCAGCGCCACCTTCAGCCCAGGGCCTGATCCTGGAGTCCCGGGATCAAGTCCCACATCAGGGTCCCTGCAGGGAGCCTGCTTCTCCCTCTGCCTGTGTTTCTCTGTCTCTCTCAAGAATAAATTTTAAAAATCTTAACGGAGAGAGACCTCACACAATCACACTGCTGAGGACAGAAGCTGCTGCTCCCTGATGGTCGGACAGGCTCCACTCCCTCACGCCACAGGCCCGCGCAGGGACACTGCAAATCAGACGGGGAGGTAAGGGGCCTGGTACTCGGAGCGTCCATTAGCTTCTGCTCTGATCCACCCCAGCCCCGGTGACACCCCACAAACTTGCTGTGAAGACAGAAATGCTCACTGCTGATCCACCAGCCACACGGTCCCACAAACTCTCAAAATGTGGTCGGTGCAACCGAGGAACCGTTTACTGTTTAATTCTAACTTTGTTTTTTAAAGATTTTATTTATTTATTCATGAGACACGCAAAGAGAGAGGCAGACACAGGCAGAGGGAGAAGCAAGCTCCGTGAGCCCCATGTGGGACTCGATCCCAGGACCCCGGGGTCATGCCCTGGGCTGATGGTGGCACTAAACCACTGGGTTACCCAGGCTGCCCTATTCTAACTGATGAAGTGGCCACTGGCTCACAAGCGTTTGAGCCATCAGCTTGGTCATCACGGGTCACGTCAGCACAACTTGGGGACAAAATAAAAACCTGCAAATTGGCTTAAAGTCGACATGTTCCTGGCAGTAAGCAGTCACACATACGTAACCGCTGTTGTTTGGCACCTGAGCTGTTGCTGGTTGTGAATGGACTTTTTATTACTTATGAACCAACAATTTTTTTTAAAGATTTATGTATTTATTTTAGAGAGCATGCACTGAAGAGCATGACTGGGAGGGGCAGAGGGAAAGAGAGAATCTCAAGCAGACCCTACTGCGCAGGAGCCTGATGGAGGGCTCCATCTGACAACCCCGAGGTCATGACCTGAGCAGAAATCAAGAGTTGGATGCTAACAGACTGAGCCACCTGGGCGCCCCTCCGTTGCTATCTCTGCTCAGGTCCCTGAAGCTCAGCTTCGTTGTCTTGAAGCACGAAGTTACTAAATAGTGTCGAGTCCCAATTAATAAACTCACTCAAGTAAAGAGTAGCTCAGCCACTCCCCACTACGTGGACCAAATACTTCACATGAGAAGTGGCCCATCAACCAAGGGGAGATTCACCCACAAAATATCTCAGGAAGCCCAACTCAGCGAGTGCAGCCCGCCACAGTAGGCACGGGCACGCCCAGACTAGGCTGAGACAGCACATCCTGGGAGAGGCTCTCTGTGTGTTAACTAAACTGTACTTGAACGTCTTCAATCCCTTAGAAACTTATGAAACACGTACCAGAATAGAAAATACAATGTTTTTCGTAACAGCAATACAAATGTGGGTTCAGATGGACTTAATCCTTCCCTCGAGTAAAGGGCTGTGAGAGCCAAGGGCAGTATGACTCAAGGACTAATCGGCTGGTCATCCTCCCCATGGGGACAGGACACAGCAGCCCTCGGGCCTCAAGTCCTTGGTCACCTGCCTTATCAACAGAGACTAACCTTATTGATGAAGCTGGACTTGCCAACGTTCGGGTATCCACAGAGGAGCAGGGTCCTCGTATTCGGGTCAATAGTTGGCAGACGGGACAGATGCTGGCGCACTGTGAGGTTCAGATTGCATATACTTAATTTCGCAAGAACAATCCAGAAACACTTTAAGATACGCTTCTCTTAGTTGGACTACGGTTTTATTAACCCCGCTCCAACGCTCTGCCATTCCGACATACAAAATGTGAGAGACAGGAAAAATACAAACAGGAAAAGGATTGGCTGGAGGCGCACCACAGTACACAGATGAGCATCTCCCCAATCTCGCTGTACCAGAATCCCAGTCAACAGGTCAGACGTGGAGGCAGAAACACACGTCTAAGTGCCCAGACCACTCTTACTAAGTGAGATGGTACTGGAAAGCATGTCTGAAGCACGCGTACGTGCCACCGCTTCCTGCCCAGGCCATGGGCTGTTTCCACACAAGGACCACGTGCCTCATCGGCAAGGCACAGTCACACCACTAGACTACCCTCAAGATTAAGCAAGAGAGACACAGGATGCACTGCAAGGCAGAGGAGCACAACTTGTTACAAACTATTTGCAAGATGTGGGGGGGGGGGGGAATCAAATGACTTTACAACATTTGTAGCACAAAAATATATGTAAAAAGCCAAACAACTGTTTCATTAAAAATACTACACTAATTCAGACTCTTAAATAAAAATACCACGTAACAAAACTGGAGTAGCAATTTCATGCTAACACATATTACAAAGCCTTTTTTTTTTTTTTTTGTAAAGATTTGGGAGTGTGCACGCTCAGGGGAGCTGGGGGAGGGCAGAGGGAGAGACTCTCAAGCAGACTCCCTGCTGAGCAGAGCCCGACAGGGGCGGATCCCACAACCCTGGGATCATGACCTGAGCTGAAACCAGAAGTCGGACACTTGACCAACTAAGCGGCTAGGGCACCCTATATTGCAAAGCTTGGAAGAAAAAAAAATTAAAATCTCAATAGATAAAAAACTACGGGTCATTTCCCCCCCCATATTTTTGGGTATTTTCTTGTGATTTATAACGTATGTGCCTTATGTACTATTAAAAGAATTTGTGTTTGCCATATTTAATAGTACTAGTGATTTGTAAGAATTTTATTTTTTAAAAAAGATTTTATTTATTTATTCATGAGAGACCCAGAGTGGCAGAGAGACAGGCAGAGGGAGAAGCAGGCTCCCTGCGGGGGGGCCCGATGAGGGACTCGATCCCAGGACCCCGAGGTCATGCCCTGAGCTAAAGGCAGACGTTCCACCACTGAGCCATGCAGGGATCCCCAGCGTTTTCACTAACTGCTTTTTCAATAATAACTAGCCTGCTGGAATTTCTCATAAGCTGGGTGGGAAAAGTAATTTGATCCTGTCAGGTCTAAAATAAAACAAAACGAACATTCCAAAAATAAGTTCTTGACAAAAATCAAGAACCGGAACAGCACACAGTAACCACCGTTCTTGCTTACGGACAACAGATACCTTGCTCCAGGTACTCCAAACTCTGCTTCTGTCTCCGGATGATTGTACACATCCGCCCGAGGGCAGCACGCTTCAGCTGCTTGCAGCGGTACAGAGAGTCTCCGTACTTCATAAGCCGCACGTAATCTTTGGCCACACTTGAAGAAATCAGAACAAACACATAAAAGGTTTTTTACTTTCCTCAGTAATTCAAAACCTACTATGATAAGAAAATACCTACTTGTCCACTAAGTTTTTGGCAATGTTTATTTGTCCCAGAGCCAACTTGTAATGATCCTTGTCATAGAGAATGTTCATCAAATCGGCATAAAATGGATGGATATCCTAGAACAGAAACAAAGCAGTGTTTTGGCACAGGAGTCTCATCTCAACGTGTCAGTAATCCTGGAGGTCACTTCTGTCTGCCCCGCCGTGCCCCCTTCATCCTTCCCACGGCAGCCAACTCTCCACTTGGGCACGCGCCCCCTCCCCCACTTCTCAAGACCCGAATCCATGCCTGCAGACACCTGGTCATTGCACCCCGCCCCCCCAAATGTAAAGGTCTGCAAGCCCCTTTGGCCCCTGACCCTCTGCTCCTATCTTCGCACGCATCACAGGAACGGCTCTTTTCTTCCCTAAACCCAATCACGCCAGGAGCGTGTCCACCAGTCATCAGCTCGGACCCTCCCCAAACTCCTTTCTTCCTCCCGGAATTTTGCAGACAGCCGCCACTCAGGCTTCGTGATGCTTCCTATCAGCTGCCCCCAGGACCGACCTTCTGCTCCTGCAGGCTCGTGCTCCCACCCAACACTCAACACCAGCGTTCCCGGGGGCACTTCTCTCTCCACACTCACGTCCTGGGTGACTTCGCATGGATCTAGGAGCACAGACGTCTCCAGGCCAGAGCGCTCATAAACCTCCCCTTGCACGTCTGCGCGGATGTCTGACCCACACTTTGGATCCCTCCTCCTCCTCCGGCCTCCCCTGCCCCCCTGTGGACAGATGGCCACCCTGCTGTCGCAGGTGCTCCGGGCCACCCGCCCTGTGAGAAGACCTACGAGCTCTTCCTCTCAAGCACTCCACTCTCCAGCACCGCAGATGTGTAACTCGGTGCATCACCTTCAAGCGGTCTGCTCCCCCCAAGGGCTGCTCGGCGGCATGAGGCTCAACTTGGAAGGCCTAAGGACAGAACTCATGCCCTGCGGCAGCCCTGCAGCAGCCGGCTGGCCCGCACATCCGCCCGACCCAGCCCTGGTACTCTCCCTCCGCCACCCTGCTCCACTGCCCGGGTCTTAATGGCTGTCGTGCTCCCAGGGCCTGAACAGAACCCAGACACGTCAATCACTGCACGAGCGCAGCTACTCTAATCTTCTTCTCAGCTTAAAAAACGTGGGTGAGGGGGTATCTGGGGGCTCCGTCAGTTAAGCACCTGACTCTTGGTTTCAGCTCAGGTCATGATCTCGTGGGATCAAGCCCCACGTCCATGCTGAGCACGGAGCCTGCTGCAGATTCTCTCGTGCTTCTTCCCAGGTAACTTCTAGGGTTCTCACCCTTTCCCCAAAAGCTTTCGCGTGTTCAAGCGGCCTCTAGCGAGCACCTGCGGCATGCCGGGCCGGTTGACTAGCACAATCTCCGCTCTTATTTTAAGCACACCTGTAATGGTTTAAAGGAGGGATCCCTGGGTGGCACAGCAGTTTGGCGCCTGCCTTTGGCCCAGGGCGCGATCCTGGAGACCCGGGATCGAATCCCACATCGGGCCCCGGTGCATGGAGCCTGCTTCTCTCTCTGCCTCTCTCTCTCTCTCCCTCTCTCTCTCTCTGTGTGATTATCATAAATTAAAAAAAAAAAAATTTAAAGGAACTCGTCCCCTCTGCCTTAACCTAGCTTTGCGGGCCATCTTGGGACAGTGGCAAATGCAGGCTCGCCCCCTGTACTGCTGACCCGCCCTCACACCACCCTGCAGCGGTGTGACCTGCACAGCGACCCCACACGCAGTGCCTGCCCTCGCTTTCTCCGGCTCCGTCAACGGGCAAACTTGACTACGCCGGGAAGGCTTCAACTGTTTTAGCTTAATGCACAGACTGTAGCCCCCCCACCCCCAGCCCCCAGACCACAAAGAGGCCCATGCGGAGCCGAGCATGATCAGTGGTGGACCTCGCACCATGGACACGACCTGAGACCACGGGAGAAAGAGCCTTGCCAACAGGGAGGGAGGAAGGTCACGCCCGCTGGCAGGCCGCCAGGCGCAGTGCAGGCTCTGGGAGAGCTGAGCTGGTTGGAGGGAAGGCCTGCAGCACGGCTCCGGACCCCCGTACGTGGGCTCTGGCTGTGGGACAGAAATCCAAACACCTGCGCTCTGTGCCCAGCTTTGCCACCAACTCAGGAAGTGTGACGGGTGTGCATGTCGGGGAAGTACCTGAACCGGCTGCAGACACCGGTGACCTGAACGCTCACGCTCACACCATTTACTACAGGGTCCCTGGGGCACTTACATCCAACTTGGGGAAGTCCATTAGAATCTGCGACAGTCGGTCATGGTAATTCTGCTGAGTGAATTTGACCTTCCTCATGTAAAAATGTCTAATGCGGTGGATTTGGTAATGTTTGTGGACGACCGTCGGAGTCTTGCGTTGAGTCTTCGACAAGGTCAGGTCGATAAAGTCCTGCAACCAAATCAGACACAGCAGGTACAGCAGAAGTGTCTGCTTCTTACCCGTTCATCTGAAACCCTCTTAGAAGACCAACGGTACCATGTGTGGAACTACGGTTTTCTAACTATATCTTTAATTTCTTATATTCAACTCCGTTCGCGTTTAGTTTCAAGCCTATAAAAAACCACTTAGCAGCTGGCTGCCAGGACCAGTCCCGCCCTTAACCTCTCCAGGCCGTCTTCCCAGCAAGGCTCCTCCCCCTGCAGTCCGGTGCCTGAAGCGTAAGTCAGAGAAAAACACTCGGAGGGAAAACAAGTCCTGCAGTTTCAGTTCGCAGGTCTTTGAGGAAACACGGACGTCAGTAAGACTGACACCCGCTCGGTGGTCTCCCAGGTCGCAGCGGCCGCGAGGACACAGGGTCTCGCCTGAAGCGCCCCCGCGGTCAGGCCGGGACGGGGACCTGCTGGAGCCGGCACGGCCCTCCCCCCCCGCCTCCCCGTGGCCCGCCGGGCGGGGCCGAGGGACCCTACCGCACCTCCCGTCCTCTGGGGGGAGGGCCCTGCGCACAGGACCCAGGCTGACCCGGCCCTGGAGACGACCCCCGAGCCCAGGGGGGGCCTGACCCCGAGGGAGGAACGTGACCCCCGAGCGGGGACCAGGACCCTAGGGAGGGACCCGTGGCCCCGAGAGGGGACCCAGGACCTCGAGGTGGGGGAGCCCTGACCCCGAGGGGGGGGACCAGGAGCCCGCGACCCGAAGGAGGGGCCCAGGACCCCGAGGGAGGAACCCCCGACCCGAGGGAGGCCCCTCCGCGTCCCCGGGGCCCCGCTAAGCCAGGCGGCCCTAGTCCGGAGACTACGTGGCGTAAGAGCGGTGGGCGCTGGAGGTGACCCCGTGCCCGCGAGGCGCAGGCCCGGCCCGCCCCGCCCCTCCGCCGCCTACCTTGGCGGACGGCACCACCGTGATCTTCTTGAAGTTGTAGTGCGCCATGCCGGCTGCCAGCCACGCGGGACGGTGGGGGCGGGACTTCCGCCGGATGCGCGTCACTTCCGGGCGCTCCGGCGTCCTCGGGCACGGCTTCCGGGTGTCACGGCGCCCCCTCCCGGCCGGAGGTCCCAGGGGGCGGAGGGCGGGTGGACGGGGGCGGGGCGGACAGGCCTGCGGGGCGGGGACCCGGAGCTCGGGGTCCTCGGGGGACGTGGTGTCTGGGGGTCACGGGCCCGGGAACTGGGGAGCCCGGAGGACTCGGGGGTCGGGGCGTCGGGGCGCCGGGGTGTCGGCGGGGAATCCGATGGGGAGCGAGGCGGAGGCCGCGGTCAGCAGGGGCGGGCGGGGGCGGGGACAAGCCCTGGGGCCCGCGTCCGCGCAGCGCCTTAGCCCGCTGGGCGCCCCGACCCCCGTGACCCTGCCGTGAGGTTCCGGCTGCCCTGCGGGACCCCGCCCCCGGGCGCGCCGGCCCAGCTCTCCCCGCAGCCCCGCCCGCTCGGCCCGACCCGGCGCCCCAGGCCTGCGTCTCCCCGTCGCACGCGTTCGCCGTCACTCGTGACCTGCCCGCATGCGGGACTCCGGGTCGTCTCGGCCTCCCGGCCCGCGAGAGGATGCGCGATCGCCGACCCCGACCCCCGACCCCCGACCCCTGACCCCCAGGACTCCGGAGCCCAGAGCGCGTGGCTCCGACGGGGCGCCCGGGGCGCAGGGACAGGCGGACGGGGACGGTAGGGCGGCGGCGAGCGGCGGGGCCTCGGCTCCCCGCACATACCCCCGCGCCACGCCCCGCACCGCCTCCCCTCCCCCTCCCGCCTCACACCCGCCCCCCCCGCACCGCCTCACACCTCACACCTCGCCCCCCGCCCCGCACCGCCTCTCCCCTCCCCCTCCCGCCTCACACCCCGCCCCCCCGCACCGCCTCTCCCCTCCCCCTCCCGCCTCACACCCCGCCCCCCCGCACCGCCTCTCCCCTCCCTCTCCCGCCTCATACCCCGCCCCCCCGCACCGCCTCACCCCTCCCCCTCCCGCCTCACACCTCGCCCCCCGCACCGCCTCCCGCCTCACACCCCGCCCCCCCGCACCGCCTCCCCTCCCCCTCCCGCCTCACACCCCGCCCCCCCGCACCGCCTCTCTCCTCCCCCTCCCGCCTCACACCCCGCCCCCCCGCACCGCCTCTCCCCTCCCTCTCCCGCCTCATACCCCGCCCCCCCGCACCGCCTCACCCCTCCCCCTCCCGCCTCACACCTCGCCCCCCGCACCGCCTCCCGCCTCACACCCCGCCCCCCCGCACCGCCTCCCCTCCCCCTCCCGCCTCACACCCCGCCCCCCCGCAAGCCTCTTCCCTCCCCCTCCCGCCTCACACCCCGCCCCCCCGCACCGCCTCACCCCTCCCCCTCCCGCCTCACACCCCGCCCCCCCGCACCGCCTCCCCATCCCACCTCACGCCCCGCCCTCTGCACCGCCTCCCGACCCCCGTAGCGCCTCCCCCTCCCCCTCCTGCCTCATACTCCGACCCCCGCACGGCCGCCCCCCCCACATCCCGCCGTCCCGCACCGTCTCCCCCCTCCCGCCTCACACCCCGCCCCCCTGCACCGCCTCCCGACCCCCGCAGCGCCTCCCTCTCCCCGCCTCACATTCCCCCCACCCCTCACAGCTCGGCCCTCGCTGGTCCCCGCGGCCGGTGACCCCTGCCCCTCCCCCGCCCGCTCCCCCTGTTGAGAACCAAAGCGTGAGCAGCCCCGCTGCAGCCGCCCCCAGCCCCTCGGGCGGGCTGCGGGGTCAGGGCCCGGCACCCCGACGGCAGGGCCCACAGGCGAGGACAGCCCGGAGGACGCCGGGGCCCCAGGTAGCCTGCCGCCAGCCTGTCGAGGAGCCCGCGGAGCGGGGGAGGACACGGCAGCAGGTTGCGGTCCACGCTCCTGGCACACGCGCTGTCACCACCGCCTGGCCCCTGGCGCTCCGCCCTGGTTTCTCCACCCACAGCCTGACCCACACCTGCTGGCCCACGGCCTCCTGCCCCACGGCCTCTTGCCCCACGGCCTCCTGCCCCACACCTCCTGGCCGTGGCCTATTGCCTTGGATCAATGCCTCAACTGCTGGGCCCGGGGACGGAGGCTGAGTCCACGCCACTTGGTTGCTGGTGTGATCGGTTATGAAGGGACCTCCCCAAGGGGTAAAGAAGCAGAGGTTTACTCGTCCTGGTTTTCCTTTCACGTGACAGTACAAACCCGAGGGAGCGTCACTGTCACGGTGTTGCTCAGTGCGTCGGTGGCTGGCGTTGTGTGGCCGAGGGAGCACAGACAGGGGGCTCCCGGAGGACTGACACGTGCTCCACCACTCGGGGGGCTGCAGGCGCAGGGCTGGCACGGCCGCTGGGCTGAACACCCAGTGCCGTGGAAGCGACCGGAGCTTGGGGCTCGTAAGGACGCCACGGCCCACGGCCCTGCCTAGTAGCCTCATCGTGTGGGCCCGGGTCTTCACCACACGGATTCCCAGGCACACGCTCTGTCCCTCGTACCCACCGGCGGACCTGGTCCCCGTGACCGCTGAATTTACGCCACGTCTGTCAACCCAATCCCGTGAGTGTTGTTGAATGTGCAGGGCAGGAACGGGACAGACGCCGCCCTACCTCGGCCGAGGCGGGAGTCAGTGGGGTCGTGCTCACCCAGGGCGGGAGGTAACGGCACCAGAGCCACCCCCAGGGGTGTAACGTGCCCTTCAGAGCGACGTGGACTGCGGCCGGGGCCTGGGGCCCGTGTCCGCCCTCTCAGCCGAGGTGCTTGACCTCACTAAGCCTCGCTATTTTCCCTTAGAAATCGGGGGTGATGATGACGCCTGCAGAATGGGGCTGGGGTGAGGCCAGGTGAGTGGGTGTGGGGCTCCGGTTAGTGCCGGCGTGGCAGGCATGTGGGGCCCGAGCATGGGTGCTAATGGGTGTGCCCCCTGCCCGGTGCCAGCGACGTTCCCGGGCGCTGACTGTTAAGCCCTGGGCTCCCCTCGATCGCGGTGCGGGTACCCGTCCTCCGTGCCCGTGACGCCGCCTGCCCACAGGAGCTCAGGGGGGTGACGGATCGTCCGTCGTACAGATGAGAGCGTGGACTTTGCAGAGGTCAGGGGGCGCGTTCAGTGTCGCACAGCCGCGAGTGGCGCAGCTGGGACGGAGCCAAGGGCCATCTTCCTCTTGCGCGACACTGGGAGCGACTGTCATTGAGCCCTTCCAGCCACTGCTCTATCCAGTGCTGGTGCAGATGCTGAGGGACGGCACGAGAGCAAACGCCGCGAACAGTCCTGTGACGACGCTGCGCCCTGGCCGCATGTCTACGTGCGGGTCTGCGGGGGGACAGGCAGGCGGGCCAGGGGGGCAGCCTCCTTGCTCGCACCGCAGCCGTCAGGAGACCCCGAACCCCAGTGCAGTACGGGGGCCACTCTGCCCCGGAGCTCATGGCCAGGCCTGCCCTGTTCACTGTTCCCTAAAGGACTTTGGTTTCGATAAAGTCTTGCACCTCTTTTCCAGAAGAAAATAAAAGGTAATGACCAAAGGTTTCTAATCTGTGCACTTTGGCTTGCACGACTAATTCCTAAGGGATTCCAAAGTACCTGCAGGCAGAGTTTCTTGAAATTGATATTCTGGGGCGCCCGGTGGCTCAGTGCGCTAAGCATCTGCCTTCGGCTTGGGTCATGCGCTCAAGGCCCTGGGATCGAGCCCCACGTGGGGCTCCCTGCTCAGCGGGGAGCCTGCTTCTCCCTCCCTCTCTGTCTCCCTCTCTGACCCTCCCCATCTTGTGCTCACTCTCTCTCCTTCTATCAAATTATTGAAATCTTAAAAAAAAAAAAAATGGCATTCTGCATGACACCCAAAGACCAAGAGATGCACGGACAGTTTCATGTTGCAGCAGACATCTGAGGTCTCGGTACTCGTGTTGTGCCATCCACCCCTCAGGTAAAAGCAGCAACAACATCCACTTTGATGACACTGTCACAAGTTTATTATTGACTGTGAAGTTCTGCATGCGAAAGCATGCTGCCCTTGCAGTCTCCATTTCCCACCCTGCCTGCCACCAACTTTTGTAGTAGCAGCCAGCTAAGTACCTTCCCACTATTTGTTTTGCACACACACGTACCCGCCCAGGAGGATGTATTGGTCTGCGTCGTCTGAGTTACGTGGTGGGAACACACAGCGCCCTGATCACAGCATCGTGTTATATGTCTTGTGGTGCCTAGAGCCATCGTCAGCGGCAGGGGCTCTGTGCTGGATGGCCACCTGGGGGACAGACCGCCTGAGCAAACGCTGCCAGTTGTGCCGGGGAAAAAGATGTTTGATTGACACTTTACTATTTCTCCCTCGATTCCTCAGCCAGCCGCAGCCACATGGGGCAGGACGCAGGAGGAAGGGCAAGAAGCAGTTATTTGCCAACAGTGCCAATTCCCACCGTCCTGGCCTTTCAAGTGGTCACTCCATAAGGGTGAGCTCAATCAATACCTCAAGTATTGTTTTAAGATTGTATTTATTCATGACAGACACACACACAGAGAGAGGGAGAGGCAGAGGGAGAAGCAGGCTCCACGCAGGGAGCCGCAGGGAGCTCAACACAGGACTCCATCCCAGGACCCCGGGGTCACGGCCTGGGCTGAAGGCGGCGTTGAACTGCTGGGCCACCCGGGCTGCCCATAACTCAAGTATTGTACAACATGGAAGATAATACCAAAATACACCATTGAACTAGAAAATTTGAGTTCACAACGAAGCTGATGAAGGGCAGGCAATAACCCTTTCCTGTTTATCCACCCCCAGCTCGCAACCACACTGGCTGACAGAGGTACAAACCTTCATACTATTTATTCCCCCAAAACATCACAAACATAGCAGCGTCTCTGGGACCTGAGAAGTGCGTGTTCTGAGCTCTTCCGCAACCACGAGAGGACCCTAGTGAGTAAGCCCTACCTGCTGCTTTAGGCTCTCTTGCTTCCTTCTGCTACAGTCGGCTTCCACAGATAGGAGTCTTCAGAGCTCCCTTCCCATTGGGACTAATTGAGATAAGGTTCTATTTTTATTTTATTGAGTTGTGCTCATTTTCAAAATTTCAACAGAAGAGTGCCATGCCAACATTCAGTAAACGTCAGTTAAAACACTCAGAATGGAAAAGATCTAGAATAAGCACATGAAGGATGGAGAAAATGGAGTCATAAGGACTTTAAAACCGGTAATAAATCCACAGGCAGAAGGCACATCGTGACTGGGTATCTCGGGCCGCGCCCTGTGCCCTGCTGTGTTGGCCTCACCTTCTTGGAATGCTCCCTGTTTGCGGCCTGGCACGACTAGCGGCCTTTCCCCCTTTCACTTCACTGGCCCACTCTGTGATCCTTACTTTAAGCAAATGTGGTCTAGTCCATTTTATTTTAAAAATGAAATGTGAATGAGAACATGCTCCGCATCACTGGCCATCAGGGAAACACAAATCAAAGCCACCATGAGATCCCACCTCACCCCAGTGAGAATGGGGACAATTGACAAGGCAGGAAACCACAAATGTTGGCGAGGATGTGGAGCAAGGGGAGCCCTCTGCACTGTGGGTGGGAATGTGACCTGGTGCAGCCACTCTGGAAAACTGCGTGGAGGGTCCTCAAAGAGTAAAAAATAGATCTGCCCTACGACCCAGCAATTGCACTGCTGGGGATTTACCCCAACAATGCAGATGCAGTGAAACGGCAGGACACCTGCACCCCAACGGACACCGAGGCTGTTGGCCCGTGATCCCAGACCTCAGCCTCCAGTGGCACAGAGGTGGCCTTCGCAGCCCCAACGGGCCACACCACGCTTACAGGTGAGACCACCTGTGCTCCTGTACATCCCCACACAGCCCGGAAATACAGAAGTGTTGCCTTATTAGCAATAACAAGCTTGATACTGGTCATTCCTCTTCTTTCCTTGTAGACAAGTCCTTTAACCTCCCTGCCTCCTTTCTTCATCCGTAAAACGCAAACCATAACTCGGAGTCACCCACTCGCCGCATGTAACTGTGACACGGCGGCGGCACGCGCCCCGGGGGTGTGGGCATGGGGAGGAGGCCCCTGCACCCGAGCCCCGGCAGCTCAGTGGGCCCAGGCACGCAACTCTACCGCTCGCAATCTCTGAAAGCAGTGAGTTGAGCCGGGCCGGGGGCCGGGAGCCAGACTGTTCACAGGAAAGATGTTTTGCATCTTCCAAATCCACCCGCGTGGGTCACAGTTCCTTCTAACACTGAATGGAAGCGCTGAGACTTTCATTATTTCTATTTAGACAAAAATCGAAGCTGACACGTTATGAATGAGATAACGTGCTCTGTGTCTGATACTTTCCTAACACGCTTTTTTTTTTTAATAAACTTTTTCTTTTTTAGAGAGAAGGCAGGGGGAGAGCATGTGAACAGAGGAGGGGCAGGGAAGAGGGAGAGAGGGGACCTGCTCAGCGCCCAGCGGGGCTGAATCTCACGACCCTGAGGTCATGACCTGACCTTATTTCCTTTTTTATGACATTTCTAAGGAATTATCTTCGTTATTCCGCTGGGCCATTCTTTTAAATCCCGTAATACCTTATTTAATAATGACGTTAAATTCTCTTTTAATATGGTGACCCAAGACTTTTTAAATTTAATGTAAACCAAAGTTCTCATTATTTGCCATCACGTCAATACTCACTATGCTTATTCTACTTAATATCAGCCTAAGATGACTGCAGTTATTTCCAGAAGTTAAAAGGACTAGAAATACGCATTGTGCCATCACCCAGCCCAGGGCTGTCACATGAGCTCCTGGTGCGATGTCCCACCTGCCGTCTTGAGAAGAGGCAGCAAAAATTAACTCAAAATGGATTAAGTACTTAAACGTAACGCTCGTGGCCATAAAAAACCCTTGGCTTAAGTCTTGGCAAGGATTTTACAGACAGGACACCAGAGCGCAAAGTAACAAAAGCCAAAATTGACAAGTAGGATTGCATCAAACTAAAAAGCTCCTGTTCGGTAAAGGGAACAACCAACGGAGTAAAAAGTGCCCTTGGGGAGCGGGAGAGAGCACCTGCACATGTGCCCCCGATGGGTCGCGGCCAGAAGCTCACGCTACTCGACAGCAGAAAGCACAGACAATCCGATTTTTAAAATGAACAGAGCACTTGGACAGACATTCCTCCAAAGACAAGATCCAGACGATGCACAGGTACATGGAAGGAGGCTTGACATCACGGGTCATCAGGGAAATGGGCATGGAAACCACGGTGAGGTCCCACCTGGCGGTGTCGCGAGGCCGCGGAGACACGGGAGGCCGTAGGCCCTGTGGCAGGAGCGTAGGCTGGTGCGGCCGCGTGGGGAGCGATGGGGGGGGCCTCAAAACGGAGCTACCCTCCGACCCCACAGCCCCACTGCTGGGAATCTGCCCAAAGGAAGTGAAACCGGGATGCTGCAGACACGGGCGGGCCCATGTCACTGCAGCAGGTGCACAAGGTACGGTCTCCGCACACCAGGGCAGGGGTGAAGGCCGCAGATCCGCATAGACGGAAACGCAGCGCAGAAGCAAGGCCTGCCGGGAGCGACGACGCGGGCCTCTGGGGGACGTTATGAGGGTGAAGGGAGTCGGACAGGCACCCATGGCGTCACGTGCTAGTGGAATCCAGGACATAAGACTTGATGACAGCGGGATGGTGGTGGCCAGGGGTGGGGGGCGGGCAGCATTGCTTGAGGGACAGACTGTGGGCCACCAGAGGGTCAGGGCCCAGGACCTAACAGACCGTGGTCACGGCACGAGGGTGACGCTGGGTGCACGGAGGGATCACAGACCATCGAGCGGCTGGGCGCTGCGCCCGGGCCAATATGACACCGCACCGACCAGCTGCAGCGTGAGAATGGAAACAGTCGAGAGGCAAAAGGTCAAAAAACCTCCAGTTAATGAGGCCAATTCCTGGCGACCGAGTGTCAGCAGGCGGCTGGGGTCTTGTGGTGCAGGTGATAAAGCGAGCCCTGCAAACGCCCCCGACAGCCCAGGCCAGCCCAGCACAGCCCGCACCTCCATCCCCCCATGGCCGTGGTCCCGCCGCCCTGCTGAGGACACATGGGCCAACCGCCCACCGCACCCGGCACTCCCGCGGCTGCGCCCTTGTTTCCCGGAGGAAACGGCACCTCCTCCATTTCCCCAAATCCAAGGTTTCTGCATTTGAGGCCGCGGCCCGGGACACGGTAAGGACCACAGGCCCGGCCCCAGGGCATGCGCTTGGGTCCTGCCGATGTTGACCAACCGGCAGCCACGTGGCATCACCACTGGTGCGTGAAACCACAAGCGCCGCGTGGACAGGACCATGTGCGGAGAGCCACGAGCCCACAGTCCCGCAGGAACTGCCTCCCGTGAGCAGGCTCGGTCCCGGGGGCCCTGAAACCGCCGCACGGTCGGGTCTGAACATCAGTCCCAGGCCTCGCGTCCGCCTACCCCCTCAATAGGCCCGATTGAGGGGCCTGATCCAGGGCCTGATTTGGGGGGGGCCTGGACCAGGGCCAGGGGGCATGATCCGGGGGGCCTGACCGTGGGGCCTGATCAGGGGGCCTGACAGGGAGGGGCTCACGGAGGGGGGCTTGATCCGGACCCACGGGTGGCGACAGCAGGCAGTGACACCCGGTGGGACTGACCGCACCCGGCCCCGTGCTCCAGGCCCTTGGCGCACATCCACCCGCATCCGCCGCTTGCAGCACCTCATCTATGGGTCCATCAACACGAGGTGACACTTGTGTCCAATGACGACTTTCTGGACCTTCATGAGCAGAAATGCAACCGAGGCGTCCACACTGCCCGACTGCCACCCGGTGGCGACTCCACACCCGGCGCTTGGCCGCCTGCACTGGCTCCACTACTTTATCACCGGGATGGTCTGGGCCATGGTGGACACAGGTTACCCCTTGGGGACGGGAGAGCACAGGATGCTCTAACCCGCGGTGGCCTCCGCGTGAGGCAGAGGCTGGTGTGAGCGCCGTGTGCCACCCAGTGTGCGCCGAGCCATCATCACCGGGTCACTGTGTCACCGTGCCGGGATGCCATTGCTGCTCCGCTCAGCTGTGGAGACACGTGGGCCCCTGCAGCCCTGGCCTGTGTGCCCGTGGGCACTCCCTGCACTGCCGGCTGCGGGGACTTGTGGCCACATGGCTCCGCCTTCCCGAGGCTGGGGCTGCGGTGGCAGCAGCGCCAGGAACGCCTGGAGGCCCGGGAGCGTGGGTCACCCCTGTGTCACCCCAGCACCTCGGCTTCTGCGCTAACTCCCAGCTGAAGGTCACCTGTTCACACCTTTCAGATCTGAGGCTTTAAACTAGGATGCAGACTAGGAGGTGCTACGGCCACGGCGCTGGGGCCCGCGAGAGGCTGGCAGAGGGCCCCTGGTCTGCTCTGGGGATACCACTTGCAGACCTGATGGAGGCCTTGGCATCTGCTGCCCGAGCCGGCAGTGACACGGCCATGAGGACACATCCCGGGGGGGGTAGAGCTCCCCACGACCCGGCACCGGGAACGCCCCTGGTGCCAACGTACAACCACGCACATCAGTGCGGCCCCCACACCAGCACCGCCTTGTGAGCCACGCGGTGGCATCCACAGCTTGGTTTTGGCCACAAGCCGCCTCTCTTATAATCTGTAAAAGAAATGATGAGAATATGAAAAACCAAGAAGCAGATGCCCCAACCCCAAGCCGCAGATCAGATTCAAGGACAGCGGGAGATACTTGGCCTGCGCGTGGATAATAGGACACGAGCTGGGGAGGGTTTCCCGCCTGCAAGGAGCCGGTGCTTGCTGGTGACAGCGGGGACAGTGTGTAACCTCCGAGCTCTCCGCTGTTCCCGTCGGGGCCACGTACCTTCCGCGGGTCCTTGTGCACCGTGCAAATGACCCCATGCAGGGGGGAGACGGGCGCTGGGGCTGGGGCGGGGGCACGCATGTTACGCGCCAACCAGAGGCAGGGCAGGAGCGGGCAAGGTCCCCGCACACCGGGGGCCTCTGACCCAGGAGCCGCCCCGCACCCCCGCACTCCCCGCGGAGCCCGCAGTCAGGAACCTACTTGGGGTGCCGAGTGCAGGCCCGCGGGGGCCCTCCCACCACCCGGCTCCACAGCCTCCCCCTGGGGCAGCAGAGCACCTGCTGAGGCTGCGCTCACCGGGGGCGCAGGGGCGGCACCCGAGGGGGGACCCCAGGAAGGACGGCGGGGCTCCAGTGGTTCCCGCGCTCACCACCTCACACGATGGCAGACGCTTTGGGCAGTTTTTCTGGAGGATGCGCCACAGGCCCCCCCCCCTTCTGGGACATCTCCCCGGGCTGCACCGAGCCCAGCGCTAGCAAGTCCCAGCTGGGGGACCTGAGCGCGGTGCCCACGGCGGGTCGGCCTGGCCCCGAGGTGGTCGGTAACCGTCGCCGACGGTTCTTCACCTCGGGATTATTGAGGTGTCGTGGTCAGGGGGACGCTGGGCCCAGGCCCCGAGCAGCTCACGGCTCCATGCCCACGGCCCGGCGCACGTTCGGGCTCTGTGCGCCCCGGGAGGGTGCGTGGGCCCCGAGTCCTTGGAGAGGCCCCAGGGAGCCGGGGTAGGCAGGTCACCCCGCGCTGTCCCGGTGCTGCTGTGTCACCGAGGGCACCGTTGGGTTTGAACCCCTCGGGCTCCAGGTGTTTGCATCTCCGGCCAAATGGGGAGCGGGGAGCACCGGTCGGCCTCCGAGGAGCGGGCACCCACGGGCCCAGGGTGCACAGGCCCGCTGCCGGGAGCAGCATCCGCGCGGCCAGCGAGCACTTAGCTGAGAGCCTGAGGGACGGTGCTTGGACACACACAAGTGAGTGGCCGTCACCTGGACTCACTGCTAAGGCCTGGCTGATCCGGGAGCTTGGGTACCGAGGTCCACTTCCTTCCTTCCTTTATTCAGAGGTCTCCCGTCAGGCCTGCGTGGTGCCCTGCGGACAGCGTGTGCTCAGCACGGTGGCCCTGCGGTCCCGTCCGCACGTGAGGGCGTCACCAGGCCGCGGAACGGGCTGCGCCGAAGGCCAATGACGCTGGTGAGCTGAGTGGCGTCGGCGGGCCGGGCGCAGGTGGCTCCAGGGGCCCTGCGGGGGACACGGCAGGGCGGTGACAGGTGTGCTTGGCTGCTGCGAGGATAGGAGGGAGGCGTGGGCGGGCGGCAGAGGCTGCGAAGGGCAAGGACGGAGCTTCCCAATGGTGCAGAGGGGCGGCCCCATGACACCCTTCCGGCCAGCAGCCTGGAGGACGGAGGGCTCCGCCTGCCGTCCCAACCCTGTCTGCAGCCACCGTCCCGCACCAGCCAGTTCATCCCCGGAGCTGAGAAAAAACCGCCGAGACGTGGCCCTAGACCTGCAGAGACAGCCGTGGGGAGGTCATGCTGCCCGCACACGGGTGTGTACGCGGCTGTGCACAGGGACACGCATGCTGTCCGGGCAGAGGGGCAGCATCACAGCGGGCTGGCCCGTCCCTACTGCATGAGCCGCCCTGGGGCCGTCGTCCCCCCGTGGCCTGGAGGGGACAAGGCCGCACACATCCCTCCTCCCGACGCCCCGACGGTTGGCACTAGGCCGTGTGCTCCCGGGTGGCCAACACCACTGGCTTGTGCGGGGACGTGGGTGCCCTCGGCCGCCCTGGCCCTGTGAGCGGGGACCCACCTGGGACTGGCCATGGCCACACTGTCCGTGGCTTTGGATTCTCTGCTGGATGAGGCAACGCCAGCCCCGAGGAAGACATCAGGCTGCTGTCGTCGGGAAACATGCCCATCACACTTCCCATCTGAGCGCACGTGGGCCTGGGCCCTGGTGACGGGCCTGCCTTCCTGTTGCCTAGGCCACTCAGGCCACACTTCTGAAGCCTCCTGCGGGCTGTTCTTTGGACGTGCGTCAGCACCCCCCCGCCCAGCTCTGCTAACAAGGTTTCTGGGTACCCTTGGGCTGTTCCAGAACGTTCCATCTGGGAGGCGCTGGCAAGCCTGTGGGCACGGGGAACTAACTCAGTGTCGGCGGGTGTGCAGCCCCTCTTCTGCCTCTGGGAACCCAGCCATGGTAGGACGGCCCCCTGAATCTCAGGGGCACTTAGCGCTCCCGCACAGCACCTGCCTGGCTCTGAGCCTGCGGGGCGCCTGCGGGGGCGGCGGTCAGGTTTCCCACTCGGCAGGGCCCCCCTGTCCATGACGCTGGGCTCAGCTGCGCCCCAAAGTCCCTGGGATGCTCAAGCAGCTGCTGCAGAGCTGGCGTCCCCCCAGCCATCTCCCCCATGCGAGGTGCTGCCCAGCAGGAGGAGCACCGGGTGCGACCCGGGAGCCACCCCCAAAGGTGGCGGAGACTCGTTGTCCCCAATGACACCTCTCCTGCTGGGGAGGCTGGGGCCATGCAGGGGACGGACACTCGGCCTCCCCTGCCTGTTGACACAGGTGCACAGCCAGGCCACATGGGCGCCACCCGAGACCCCAACGGGCCTCGCCCACGTCCCCGCAGGGCTGAACCAGCACCTGTCTCACTCATGGCCGATAGTGTCCCCAGCAGCCCCCTGGGGCCTCGGCGTGGAAACCCTCCACCAGGGGACCGCGAATTCTCCACATTTCATACCTGCCAACACCTATATTTTACAAGTAATAGGTTTTTGAAGAGAAAACAAGAGGGCATCGCAGGGTGAGATCCACACCGCAACCCAGCCGCACTAGCGCAACCCTGGTGCGTGAAATACGGATGTTCCCGCGGGTCTGGGGGGGTCCTGCAGGGGGGTGCATAGGGTGGGGGTGGGGGAAGGGTGGAGGTAGGGGTGGGGAGGGGCGAACTAGCACTCGGGACTGTGGCAGGCGATGCGGGGCTGTGACGCACAGGCTTTCACGCGGCTGCCTATTAATCCTGACGCCCAGGCCACCGCCCAGCACAAGGGGACCAGAGCTCCTCATGTGCAGCTCTTGGGGGCCCATGCACGGGGAGGGGGAGGGCGTGTGCTGCCGGGGTTGCGGGCAGGGAAGGGTGGAGGGTAGGGCAGTGGGCAGCTGCCGGGCCTCCTGCACCTGTGCACACGTGCACACAGCCCGCTCTGCCCTGGGGGTCAGGTCGCCACCCCTCCAGCAGCCTCTGCGCCCATGTCACTAGTCCACGTAGGATGCACGTGGCCCTGTGGGCTCCGTTGTGGTCCTGAACGCCGGCCCCAGGTCTAAATCCCGGGCGTCGGAGCCAAGGTGCACACTGGACGTGAACGCCCTATGGAGGCCTCTGTGTAGCGGCGTCGAGTCTTAGCTGTGGCGGGTTGCATGCGTGGGTTACAAAAAGGAGTCTGCGTGGTTTCCTCGTACTTGTCAGAAGGGTAGTTACTAGGCCACAGTAGTCACGGTCACGGCCGCACAGGCCCAGACCAGGCCCCTAGGCCCGCCCGGCTGGCTCCTGAGGGGCTCCTGTGGGCCGCGGGCTGCACGCACCTGCCCCCGCACTACCCCACACCTGCCCCCGCACCTGCCCCCATACCGGACATTGTTAAATTTTGTTATTTAATCAGTTTCCGTCTTCACGTGGGAGAAACCTGAAACCCAGTGACGGTCTGAGACTTGCCACGCAGCTAGTGACGGCACAACTGCAGCTGGAATGCATGTCTCTTCGTGGCCAGGCCAATACTTTTCCACCTTAAGATGCTTGTCCTCTCCTGGTGCAGGGCAGCCTGCAGTATGAGGCCGGGCCCTGTGGTGTCTCACTGGACCACAAGGCTTCCTGTCCCCTAGTATTGGAGAAGCCTCTGGTTTATTAAAAACATCTGAGTTGGGGCAGCCCGGGTGGCTCAGCGGTTTAGCGCCACCTTCCACCCAGGGCGTGATTCTGGGGACCCGGGATTGAGTCCTACGTCGGGCTCCCTGCATGGAGCCTGCTTCTCCCTCTGCCTGTTTCTCTCTCTCTCTCTCTCTCTCTAATAAAAAATAAATAATCTTAAAAAAAAACAAACAAACATCTGAGTGCTTCAAGCTTCCTGTCCATTTGTAGCCCAGCATCACAGAAGCTGCTGTGGCCCCGTTTCTGTCCCAGGCTCTGAGTGTCAGGGGTGCTCCTTCAGGGTCACAGAGCAGGATTCCCACTCCTGACTTGCACCAGATAACCCCAAGGAGGGGTGGCGGGTGGCTCACAGCTAAAGCTCCCGACGGAGATGTGTTCATCTAACGTGTGTTTACTTCGCACGAACATGCTGGGCGCTGCTGCGGGCTCTGGCGCACAGGACTGAGCAAATCAGAAGCCCACACGACGGAATGTCACCCAGCCATAGGAAAGAATAAAATCCCGCCATTAGCGGTAACTCAGATGGCCCTAGAGTGTGTTACACTAAGCCAAAGAAGTCAGAGAAAGACAAATACCTTATATCTGGAATCTAAAAAACAAAGCAGAAGCAGAAAGAAGCTCATAATTACAAAAACCAAAACAGGTGGTTGCCAGGGAAGAGTGGGTTAGGGAGAAGGCAAAATGGATGAAGGGGGGAAAGGGGGACAAACGTCCAGTTATAAAATAAATAAGTCATGGGGGTGAAAAATACAGCATAGGGAATATGGTCGGAAAGAAAATCCTGTGACTCTAACGAATTTATTGGCTCATTGATTTTTTTTTGGTGGAGCCTTTCAGGTTTTCTTGCATATTATATTATATCATGCCATCTGCAAATAGTTACAGTTCTTACTTCTTTCTTGCTGATTTGAGAGCCTTTTATTTCTTTTTCTTGCCTGACTGCTGTCATAGGACTTCAGGACCAGGTTGAATAAAGTGCTGAGAGTGGCCGTACCTGACCTGACGTTTCCCAGGTCTCGGTGGAAAAGCCCCCAGCTTTCCACCATTGAGTATGATGGTGGGTCTTCCCTACGGGGCCTTTATGACATGGAGGTAGGTGCTCCTACAGTCCGTTGAGAGAACTCACCGTGAATGGATACGGACTTCAAGGCTTCCATTCTGGGCCACCTGCGTGGCTCAGTTGTCAGGTGTCTGCCTCACGTCGTGTGACGGTCCCAGGGTCCTAGGACCCAGGCCCTCCTTGGGCTCCCTGCTCAGGGGGGAGTCTGCTCTCTCCTCCCCCTCTGCTCCTCTCTGCTACACTCCTGCTCACTTGCGCTCTTTCTCTCTCAAAATAAATAAATAAATAATCTTTTAAAAAATAATGCTGGGCAGCCCAGGTGACTCAGCAGATGAGCGCCTGCCTTCAGCCCGGGGCGTGATCCTGGAGACCCGGGATCGAGTCCCCGCGTCGGGCTCCCAGCGTGGAGCCTGCTCCTCCCTCTGCCTGTGTCTCTGGCGCTCTCTCTGTGTGTCTCTCATTAATAAATAAAATCTTTTAAAAAAATAAAGCTTTCCTTCTGTAACTATTGAGTATGATTTTATTTGTAGATCAGGTTGAGAAAGTTTCCTTCTAGCTGCAATTTATTGAGTATTTCTACCAGGAAGGGGCACTGAGTTTCATCAAATTCTTTTCTACATCAATTAAGATGATCATGTGTTTTTTTTTCCTGTGTTCTATTAATGTATCATATTCCATTAATTAATCTTCATATGTTGTACCATTCTTGCAATCTAGTGACAAATGCTACTTGGTAATGGTGTGTGATCTTTCCAATATGGTGCTGAATTCAGTGTGCTAGTGCTTTGTTAAGGATTTTTGCATCAATATTCATAAGAGATGCTGGTCCATAGTTTTCTTCCAATGTCTATATCTGGTTTTGATATCATTGTAATTTGATAACTTTCCATTTTTTTTAACCCTTGCTTTTTAAAATAAATCCCAAGGATGGGGTGAGTATACCTTTCTACATAATTAAATTTGGTATAATCTAGAACAAATGCAATCACCTACCTAAATGTACTTATTAAAAAATATCTCCCACTTCTAGTTTTGTAACACCACTTTGGAATATCACTTCAATTATTTCAAAGGGTTTCAACATATCTTCCAAAAGTTTTCAAAGTTACACTTAATTCAGCTTAATTAAATAAGTCCTTTCAGGGGTGTAATATTGGGAAAAATATACAGTAAGATAGCCATCAAATTTCCAGCTTCCTTTTGATGATCATTGCTTCCCCCTAAACATTTTCTTTCATGGTTTTAAAGACCCATGTCGTACTTTTTTCCCCATGTCATAATCTTGATGCTTAAACACAAATCTGAATAGTTTACCATAAAATAGTCGCAAAACACCTGAAAAAAAGTAATTTGCACCTCCATTTCTCTCTGAACTGTATTCTTTTTGGATGTCTATGTACTTAATATAAGTTTATAAAATTTTATAATATTTTCTGATATTAATACAGCCACATTAGCATTTTGTTTTTTTTATTTATGATAGTCACAGAGAGAGAGAGAGAGAGGCAGAGACACAGGCAGAGGGAGAAGCAGGCTCCATGCACCGGGAGCCCGACGTGGGATTCGATCCCGGGTCTCCAGGATCGCGCCCTGGGCCAAAGGCAGGCGCCAAACCGCTGCGCCACCCAGGGATCCCTACATTAGCATTTTTGAAATTAGATTTTGCATGGTGTGTCTCTGTCCTTTCACTTTCAATCTGTCTTTGTCTTTACATTTAAAATATTCTGATGTAAGTAGCAGAGAGTTAGATTTGGTCTTCTCCCAGTCTACTGATTCTATTAGACTATTCAGACCATTCATATTTAATGTAATTTTTTAATGTAATTTTCTATTTGTTCTTTATTCCTCCTTTCCTCCCTTCTTTTCCACTAGTAAATCGTTGTTGGGACTTCATTTATTGTTTCTATTGGCTTTTTAGCTATATATCTTTTTTATTATCTTTTAATGGTAATTCTAGTGATTACAATATGCACCTTTAGTTTATCACAGTCTACCTTAATCTTACCAGACTTCAATTCAATGTAAAAAATCTACAATATTCCTGTATCCCTTAGCACATTATATTATTGTTGTTTTACTTCTATGTGTGTCATAAATCCCACAATATGTCATCATTATCATCATCACCACAATGATTACTATTCCTTCAAACAGACTTTAAAAAATTATTATAGAAAAATTTTTAAAATACTTTATTTATTTATTTGACACAGAGAGAGCAAGCACAAGTAGGGGAGGAGCACAGGGAAAGGCAGAAACAGGCTCCCCACTGAACAGGGAGCCCGACATGGGGCTCTATCCCAGGATTTTGGGATCATGACCTGAGCTGAAGACACTTAACCGACTGAACTACCCAGGTGCCCCTGAAAGTAAAATTTTTACAGTTACCTATATATTGAATTTCTGATACTTTTCATTCCCTCATGCAGATCCAGATTTCCATCTTGAATACTTTTCCTTTAAGGTTTAACAACTTCCTTTAGCATTATTTTTTTAAAGATTTTATTTATTCATGAGACACACAGAGACACACAGGCAGAGACACAGGCAGAGGGAGAAGCAGGCTCCATGCAGGGAGCCTGATGTGGGACTCAATCCTGGGACCCTGGGGTCACACCCTGGGCTGGAGGCAGATGCTCAACCGCTGAGCCACCCAGGCGTCCCTTCTTTAGCATTTCTTATAGTGCAGGTCCGTTGTTGCAAAAATCCGTGAGATTTTTATCATTTAATCCCCTGAATGTAATGTGCACTTTTTTCTAGCTATATTTAAGATTTACTCTTTATCTGTTTTTCAGTAATCTATCATATGCCTAGGAGTGGTTTGTGTTTCTTCTGACCAGGATTCACTGAGTTTCTCAGATCTGTGAGTTTGTATCTTTTATCAGTTATAGAAAATCTTGTCCATTAGCTCTTCAGATATAGAAGTGATGGCTCTATGTTTTATTATCTCTCTTTATTTGGCCCATTCCTTCTCTCCTCTTTCTGAAGCTCCACTAACATGTATTTTTAACCAATTTATAATTCCACACATCTTAGATGTTCCTTTATTTCTTCCATTCTTTCCTGTTTAATTTTGATACTTTCTAATGAAGTATTTTCAAATTAACTGATCCTTTTTCTTCTGTACCCATAACACTGTTAAATCTATCTAATGAGTTTTTCATTTCAGATATTGTATTTTTTCACTTCCAGAATTTTCATTCCATTAATTTTTTTATAGCTCCCATTTCCCTAGTGAGAATTTTCATTTGTTCACCTGTTCTGTACATCTCTTCATATTTGTTTTCGTAAGTTGCTTGTTTTATATATATAAAAGTTGTTTTAAAGTCTTATTCTGCTAATTGTAGCATCCAGACCATCTGTTGATCTTTTATAGACTCTTTTCTGGATCATGTCTCATATTTCTTGACATAGCTGGTGGTTTTCGTTGTATACTTGACTTTGTGGGTGATACACTATAGAAACTCTGGATTGTGTTATCTTCCTCTATAAAGAATTGACTTTTGTTATTCTGGTAGGCAGTTAAATTTGTGGCAGATTCGATCCTGTGGAAGGTTGGTTTTAATCTCTGTTAGGATAGTCTGCTTTGGTTTTTTTTTTTTGGTCTGGAGTACACTCTTTTGTATTGTTGATATTTTTAATTTTTTGTGTATTAGGATATTTTGGCATCTTTAAGACGTTTCTGTCTGGGGAGAGACTGCCTGTTCCAGAGCCAGCCAGTCCTTGAAGATGCCAGAAGGCTCAGCGGGAAGCACACCTTTGATACGCAGACTGACCAATGCGGAGCTGGACCTCCCCAGTCCGGCCCTGCCCCCCCCAGAAGGCAGCATTCGTCTGTCTCATTTCAGACCCTGATGGAATTACTCAAACTAGGGCCATCTTGCCTCTCTTGCTCCCAGAAATCCTCGTAAAGGTGTTGATTTTGTCTTCCCCCACACAGCTAAGGAACGGCGGTTTCTGTAAGTGACATTCCATTTGCACCCAAGCGTCCCTCCAGGACCAGCGGCCATGCTCGGTGTGGGTGACGATGACGTTCCCGGCCAACAGCGGATAGCCACAGGGCATGAAGAGTCCCCATGGGCCTGCACAGATCAAACATTCAGGGACATTCGTCAGGCCCCTCGCACTCGTGCCACTGGAGCACTCGGGGTGCTGCTGGTCTGCGGTGGGCACGGCTGCTCAGCCACCCCGGTGCTCCCCCCACTGTCCAGGGCAGCCTCAGGGTCACTAGCCATAGGGCAAGGCACCCACGTCCACCTCCTCGGCTTGAAGCCCCCGGCCCTGGACACCCCTGGAGCGTGCCCGAGTGTGCTGGGGTGCAGGGATGGCAGGAAGGAATGGGAAGGCAGGAGGACCACGCACAGGGCTCGTCTGCCACACCAAGTACACGGGAGTCATTTTTTTAAAATTTCCTTCCAAACATTTGAAACTCTCGATCTCATTGGCCTCAAATGCTATCCAATTCCTGTTTCCTTCTGTGACTTCCCCCAGAGTCTCCAGGCTTTCCGTCCCTGTCTCAGCCCGTCTCCCCTAAAATATGCTGCCAAAGCCCAAACGTGGAGCCCAGGCAGGGTCGGGTCCAGGCCGCGGCCACAGCCTGTGTGAGTCGGCGTCTGTCCCCAGCCCCTTGTGCGGCCGCCCGCCCTCATTTTGCAGTTCAGACACGGCTCCCGCGCTCCTTCCAGCACTTTCTGCCGTGAGGGAAGGAGCTGTCCTGCGTGGCCCAGGCTCAGGAAACAAGCTGTCTCCAGCCACGCTCTTCCAGCCACACGTTCGGAGGAATTTCTGCTGTTTGAGAAATCACCAGCACAGCGAGCGGAGCGGTCAGGGGAGCCAGCCTGGCAGGAGCAGCTGGCAGGGCCACCCCGCATCCTGTGAGTCGTCCTTACGTGTGTTTGATCAGCAGAGACTCATTAAAATCTTTCTGCGTCTGCAGTTAACATGCCCACGTGGAGCAAAACCCTGTCAATTTAGGCTAATTGGAGGGACACCAAGTACATTTAGAAACCAAAATATGCTAATAAAGGGTTGCTAAGGAGAACAAAATTCTTTGGAAACTTTCTAAGAATTATTTTAATTAGCATTCAAGTTGTTCATCTGGAGTAGCTATAGTATTTGGCCCCGACTTGCTTACGAAAGCCCTTTTATTAGTTCAAAGGTACACAACCGCTGGAGGCTGGTACGATCACTACAAATTGCCAGGTCCTGTCTTAATGAGGTTTTCATGTCACAGGATCATGGGGTCTTGGAGACAGAAATCCCAGGGGCCATTGAATCTAAATTTCTACCCACTGCTACAAGCCTCCAGCTGAGTGTTTCCTGAGCAAGGACCACGTAATACATTACGTGGACAAATGCATCTCCTGTGATATTCAGGGGGGACGAAGCAGCGAGGGAGAGGCATGCTTATTTTAGAGGCGTCGAAATCTTTCCCGGGTGGCCTCCACCTCCTGCCTCAGAGAAACACCACGTGGGGAAACAAAGAGCAAGAAGGCCACAGCCCACTCCTCTGACTTTTCCCCACGGATTAGGGAGCAGGCCCCAGGCCTGCACGGCGCCTGCTCTCGCTAACCACCCGGTGCTCAGGGGTCAGGGTGCTTGACTGCCCACCTGGAGCCAGCGTGTCTGCACCCCAACCCCGGCCTGTCTCCCTGTGTATGTTCCACGGGGAGTACTGTGTGCAACACCCAGCACAGTGCTGGGCCCCAGCAGTGGTAACTACGGACTGCCTCTGCCCCTTCCTTGCCAATCCCCGGCAGGGTCCCCTTACCTGGCTCCCAACATCCTTGTTCCCCGTGACGGGGCGTGGGAGGCAAACACAGGCTGCCCTGAGAGGTGTCATGGCCTGCGCCACCCGGGCACCCATCACGGCCTGTGCCACCCTGCGCCACCCGGGCGCCACCCGGGCTCCTACTCTTGGCTGCACATCAGGTCACCGGGAACCTCAAACACGGTGATGCCAGGCCACACCAGGACCACGAAGGCACCCTTTTTAACCCCGAAGATATGTCGATAGTGCCACGTCCTGCTTCGTCTCGGGGGTTGTGCGCCGACGTTCACGTTGTGCCGGCTGCCGCACACGCACGCCCCCATGTCGGCGCACATGCAGCACACGCACATCTGCCTCAGCCACCGATTCTCAACATGCTCCACCCCACGTCTGCTTATTCCACTTGTATCTATGTAAACAGCATTCACACCGAAAACTATGACCCCGTTTCCTTTTTTTCTATGTTTTTTTTTTTCTCCCTAACGTGAGTACCTGCGCTGCTCTTTCAGCTGTTAACTCCCGCCCTTGCTGTGGATCTCCTGGGCCACAGGCCCGCCCCTGGCTCGTGGGCTGCCCCACGCTGCGGGCTGTCAGCCACCCAGCCCAGGAATCCCGGCGCTCTTTCCTCTCTCCTGTGCCGGACTTCTCTCCTTGGGGCCAGCGCCCGGGCCTGTTTGCTTCCTCAGCCCTCTGCCGGCTTCCCGAGAGTGCAGGAGGTCACGCTGGATGGCCCTCGGTTGCGAGTCGTGGGGTCTGGGTCAGGCACCCTGATGGGAAGCGAGCGGTGTGCCCTCATGATCTTTGCAGCAGTCGGCGACCTGTTCCCAGTTCTGCACCCAGGACCCTGCACGCACTCCGGCCAGGGTCCCAGCACGCCTGGTGGCACTCGTCCCGCTGGATGCTGCTCAGCCTCCTGGCTGGAGCTCCGGTCTCCTTACAGGGGCTAGCTGCCGACGCACAGGTGTAACTTATTTCATATCTGTTTTTCATCCCATTCCTGTTGGGACTTTTGAGGGTTTTAAAAAAAATTCATCTTCCAACCGTTCTGTTGAGATTGGCATTTATACTTTGTTATTTTTACAAAAGCTTTCCCCGCCTTCAGGGTTTTCCTTTTTTTTTTTTTTTTTTTTAGGATTATATTTATTTATTCATTAGAGACCGAGAGAGAGAAAGAGAGAGGCAGAGACACAGGCAGAGGGAGAAGCAGGCTCCATCCCAGGACTCCAGGATCACGCCCTGGGCTGAAGGCGGCGCTAAACCCCTGAGCCACCCAGGGATCCCCAAGTGTTTTCCTTTTTTTTTTTTTTTTTCAATTTTTATTTATTTATGATAGTCACAGAGAGAGAGAGAGAGAGGCAGAGACACAGGCAGAGGGAGAAGCAGGCTCCATGCACCGGGAGCCCGACGTGGGATTCGATCCCGGGTCTCCAGGATCGCGCCCTGGGCCAAAGGCAGGCGCCAAACCGCTACGCCACCCAGGGATCCCGTGTTTTCCTTTTTAAGGCATTCTTCCCTGGGGCACCTGGGTGGCTCAGTTGGTTCATGCCTGACTCTTGATTTCGGTTCAGGTCATGATCTCAGGGTCGATGGAGCCCTGACCTGGGCTCTGTGCTCAGGGCAGAATCTGCTTGAGATTCTCTCCCTCCCCCTCTGCCCCTGCCCCCACTCAAACTCATGCATGCTCTCTCTCTCTAAAAACATAATAAATAAATCTTAAAAAAAAAATTCTCTCCCTCTCCATCTGCCCCTCCTGCCCTCCTACACACACGCCCTCTCTCTCTAGAAATAAGGAAATAAGTAAGCCTCAATTTTAAAACAAACCATCCTGCTCTATTCCCCAGGTGCACTATGTACCCCGCTCTCTCCGAGGATGCCATTCAAGCATTTCCATCCCTTGAGGCTGCCCCCACCCCCCCCACGTGTCTATATCCTCTGGATGCTTCCTTCTTCCCTTTTCTCCGCGTGTGAATGCCTTACTGGGTGCTGACCTCCAGGGCCTGCCGGTTCCAGCTGTCCACACCTAAGAGCTGTGCTCCCCATTGGGTGCGCTGCTGGTCAGGTGCCGTGCAGCTCCTCACTTACAATCTTTGGGCATTCCTGGAGGACCAGCGAGACTTCATGGGAGGGCCTGTCACACGATGTGTGGACGGCAGTCCTGAGGCCGCTCCGTGAACCCAGGCAGGAGAGACCCTGGCCGGGACCTCATCCAGCAGCCAGCTTTCTACAGCTCCATGGGCGGCGGAGGGAAGGGGCCTCCAGTTCCCCAGGAGCCTTTTATTTTTCGGCTGACCCTCTCCCACCTCTGTGCACCCTGGGGTGCTGTAGTGCCAAGTGCCTGCTGGCCAGCGTCCCTTTCAACCTCACGGGGCCAAGGACCTGGTCGTCACACCCCTGTGCTCCCCAGCTCCGGGCTCTCCTTGCTCTTGCCTCCTGTCCCCTCTGTCCAACCATCTGCACCACATGCTGCTTTCCGCTTTCCTCGTCTTCCTCCTTCTGTGTCTTTGCGTCTATCTCTTGAAGAGACTCCAACAGGAACAGAGGAAGGACTGTGCCTTCAAGTCAAGGCAGCTCCTGGGCTCCCGTCTACACTTCAGGCAATGCTGTGCTCCAGACGCGGGGTGAGTGGATCCCTTCCACGGTGGGGAGAGGGCCAGGGCGCTGCGGACCCCAAGGTCCGTCTGCTGCTTGTCTGACGACAGGCCGGTGGCTCTGACACACTGGGCCCAGTTTCTGTTCTCCAGCTCCCGCGGCGCCGTGCTCCACCTGATGGAGGTGACAGTCATCCCAGGGCAGCCACCGCATCCCTTGTGATCCTTAGGCTCTGGCTCCAGCAGGTGCTGCACCAGGACCTCGTCCATTACCTGACTACTCAACAACTGGCTAGAGCACAAATGACTCAAAATGAGTCACTTTTCTTCAGTTTTCTCTTGCTCACGTACAAATATCGGGTTTGCTAATTCCCTCATATCTTCTGCTGCATTTTTGGTCCCTGACTACATCATAAACCATCTGTCAGGCACAGAGAGACATCCTGGGATCGCCAATGGGCCCCATGTGCCATGAGTCACAAGGCACAGACAGACTGGCTGGAAATGAGGTGGAAGAGGAGCCCACACCATGTGGGGGCCGAGTCAGGACCAGAACATGGTCCCCGGCGGTCGCAGACGTGAGCCCGCAACATGGCCCCCTGTCCTCCGGGGCCTCCCGCGGACTGAGCCAGCGCCCGTGGCCAGGAGGTGCACCTGTTCTCATGCCCTCCCTGGTCACGGAAGTCCGTGCTGCTCAGGGCGCTGCCACCCAGATGAGACCGGAGGATGGACGTTCTCCAACAGAAGCTGGAGCTGCACAGGATAAGTTCCGCCTCGGGGCTTGGCGCCCTCTCACTCCGTGGACCGCCCGGCAGGGGCTACCTCTGGGCTGAGCCTGGAAGCCAGGGGATGAGGGTGGGGGCACCAACTGCAGGTCAAGGCTCCGTGACCTTCCTTTCTGGCGCCCCGGGCTGCCTGTCTCCGTCCCACCCTGTCCCACGTCTGCACCTTCCTGGGAGGGCCCCCCGGCGCCCAGCAGCTCAGCCTGCTGCCCTGCCTCACAGGAGCCTGCACACAGCCTGACCGCGGGGTGACTTCGGTCACTTCCAGGTTTATGTAGCCCCAACTGATTATTTGCTGGAACAATATCTGAAATCCTGGCTTTAGGTTTCTGTACCTGTCCTTGGCCCTACTCTGGATGTCTGGAGCTTGTGCCCTGGCCTATGACAGAAGCACAGTCTGTGATCAAGAATGCTGAAGCTTGGGATCCCTGGGTGGCTCAGCAGTTTGGCGCCTGCCTTTGGCCCAGGGCGCGATCCTCGAGACCCGGGATCAAATCCCACATCGGGTTCCCGGTGCATGGAGCCTGCTTCTCCCTCTGCCTATGTCTCTGCCTCTCTCTCTCTGTATGACTATCATAAGTAAACAAAATTAAAAAAAAAAATTTGTTTAAAAAAAAGAATGCTGAAGCTTTATTTCATTTTATTAAAAAGATTTATTTATTTAAGAGAGAGAGAGAGAGAGAAGAACATGTGCACAAGTTGGGGAGGGGCAGGGGGAGAGAATCTCCAGCGGACTGCACACTGTGTGTGAGCCCGATGCAGGCCTCGATCCCACAAGCATGAGATCACAACCTTAGCTGAAACCAAGAGTCTGATGCTTAGCCAACTGCACCACCCAATGTGCCCCTGAAATTGTATTTTAAAAAACTAGCCAGATCTTGGCTTGTGGACAACTCTACAAATATGGGCATCTACATTTTTATTTCTGTAGAGTTGTTTAATGGGACTTGCCAACATTCCCCCCTATGCTGTCATTCTGCACATCTTTTCCTCTTTGTTAGGTGAATTCGTGGACTCCTGGAAGACAGAGACCATGACACTTCCATCTTTATATTTCCTAAACTTCTTTTGAGATGCCCGAGGAATTATTACATGTTCATACATCCAGGAGTTACCTGGAGAACTCATAACATGTGCAAATGCCCTGGCCCCTTTGCAGGAGATTCTGGTTCTGTATGTCTGAGGCAGGGCCTAGTGATGTGCACTTTATCAAGCTCCCTCAGCAATGGGAGACAGGGGTCCTCATGATGCAGGAAAAGATGTTAGGGTTCAAAGCCAACGGCCAAGAAAGAATTCTTGAGACGTCTTTGGTGCAAAAACTTGGCTTTATGAAGGCACGGGGCCAGGACCCATAGGCAGAAAGAGCTGTATCAGGGTCATGAGGAGGGGCCCATTATTTATGGACTTTCAAGTTGGGAGAGGGTTAGGGAGAGTGTGAGTCTCTAAGGAATTTGGAAGCAAGGTTTCCAGGACCTCGAGGGGGCTAGCCGTTGTTGGGAAAGGTCATTTATTACTGTCTAATAAAACCTGAGTCATGAGACCCTTCAGACGTACATCGGTGGGTCATATGCTTGGGGGATGATTGCCAACACATATCTTAGAGGGTTTAGAGATAAAGGAAATTTCAAAAGTAGTGAAAGACTCATGGGATCCTGGGGATCAGGCCGTTTGCCTTTTGTCCTCAGCAAAGTGTCTGTCGAGGCAATTGAGTCCCTAGAGAAAGGTCCTCTGCCTGTTTTAAGGACGTGTCAATGGGCTGAAAGGAGTTAGGATATTTAATAATTTCCCTTCTGCCTTTGTTTCCCTCCTTATTCCCCCCTGAACAATTTAGACCCAAATCTTTAAAGTTGCTGAGGGTAGAAGTTCTCACCTTCTGTAACCTCCTCCTGCTGAGTAGGGGCGTAGAGTCGTCCCTGCCTGTGGGTCACCTTGGGGCAGTTGGGGCTTACACATATAGGAGTTAGGACAGCACAGGCAGCTGAGTCCATGGGAGACGGCATGTGTGGATCTTCCCCAGTGGAAAGGATCATCTGTCGGCTGAAAGTTAGGGCAGCAAAGGTGTCTTGGCACGGAAGAAAACAGCAAAACGTGATTAGAATAACAAAGAGAAAAAGAAGCCTGAATGAGAGTCCTTTGATAGTTGATGAAAATCCAGTCCAAGAGTTTAACCAATCATTAAAGGAAAAAGGAATCATTTAAAGCGCCAATGTGGGAATATAAAAAATAGTGAAAGGGAATAAAGGGGAAAGGAGAAAAAGTGAGTGGGAAATATCAGAAAGGGAGACAGAACATGAGAGACTCCTAACTCTGGGGAAAGAACTAGGGGTGGTGGAAGGGGAGGTGGGAGGGGTGTGGGGGTGATTGGGTGACGGGCACTGAGGGGGACACTTGATGGGATGAGCACTGGGTGTTATTCTATATGTTGGCAAATTGAACACCAATAAAAAATGAATTTACAAAAAAAAAATAAAGCGCAATGTGAGTATCCATGTCAGAAACCCAGAAATTTTTCGTGGTAATCTGGAATGTATACAGTGCTCTGTTTTTGTGCTAGCCCATAGGTAGCAGTTAACACATCTAATACCGTGCAATTTTGTAAAACTGCTTTACACGTTTGCGTTACTTTGGTTTTTTTTTTTTTTTTTTTTTTATTCATGATAGTCACACAGAGAGAGAGAGAGAGAGAGAGGCAGAGACACAGGCGGAGGGAGAAGCAGGCTCCATGCACCAGGAGCCCGACGTGGGATTCGATCCTAGGTCTCCAGGATCACACCCTGGGCCAAAGGCAGGTGCCAAACCGCTGCGCCACCCAGGGATCCCTACTTTGGTTTTTAATAGGGAAATGCTATTTTGAGTGCCACTTAGGGCTTTGACTGTGTATTTATTAAGAACCTCCATGTGCCAAACAACATCGTCCAGTCCCAAAGAAGGAACAACGATGGATATTGGGTGGTCATACCAATGAGACAAAGAACGTGACCATCATTGTTTTAAATTTGGAAATTTGGCTGGATTCATAATAGTTTTAATACTGCGTCTATGCATCCAGATGAAACCCAGAGTCTAGGGACCTATCCAACCTGGGGGAGGCTGTTGGACACAAGTTAGAGCCACACAGCCCCTGGGTCCCATTAGGAGCCAGCCATATAATTCTGGGCCTCCTTGAGCTGCAGTCAAGGTATTAAGGACAATTTGGTTTTGAGGGCCATCTTTTGAATTTATATAATAAAAGATGGCCTGTTGTCACTTTGTAGGAAACAAGGGAGTCCAATTCTTTTAGCAAAGTGGGGTTTGTTTTTTTTTGTTTTGTTTTGTTTCTGTTTTTGTTTTTTCTGGTCATGTCCATGGCCTTTTTTACCCAAATTAGTAGCCTGGTATAAACGCTGTATTATCTTCCATTGGTTATTTCTGGGTATAAAGATTTTTTTCTCATTATTAACAAGCCAGTCTTGTGCATTTCTTGGGGTGAATAAACTGGACTTATGGTCTTCATTGGAGTTAAGACTGGTAAAATACTTAATATTTGTTTATTGTGTGCTTCCTTTAGGTTCTAAGGTCTTATCCTCTGAAGTCTTTTGAATTACAGCTACCTCCTTAGGTAGGTGTACAGCCTCAAGAAGAGTAATAATTTCAGGCCCATATTTGATTGGAGAGTTATGGCTTGATAATTATTCCCTTTTCTTCTAAATTGCACTGTGGGCATGTAAGACTAGGAAAGCATATTTGGAGTCAGTACAAATATTAATTTTTAAGGCTTTGCTAATTGCAAAGCACGATTGAGTGCTATAGCATGCCCAGCTTTTCTCACTCTCTTTTCCATGACAACACTGTTGCCATCAGTAAGCCAACTGTCATCTGCATTTTTGATAGGGGAAGCTTTTACATCTGGTCGACTAGAATATACAAAATCAATAGAGCACTCTGAACAGTTGTGCTTAAGGAAGTATGATGCTCAGGTCCAGGCAGAAGGGTAGCTGGGTTTCAAGTATATCTCAGGCATATCTATAAGCGTAGCCTGGTGTTTAATAAGCCGGCCTCCCATCATCTGTTGGTGGTCTTTGGTCTCTAAGACACGACACTCTGGACCTGATGTGAAGTCGTTACAGTCAGAGATTGTCCAGGAGTGAGCTTTGAGGCTTATTTTACCAGGGGCGCTGTTGCGTGCTTGGCTAAATCCTTTACCTGGAATTGTACAATAGAGGTGGCTTCTGGGATAAATATGACTTTGAGGGATGAAACCATCAGGAAGCCCTCTTTGTTTGAGGTCCAGCCATAACATTGTCCTAATTATAAGGAATTGCTGGCAAGTGGGAGATGACTGAGATGACTTGTCTCAGGAGATAACGACACTTGTCCCAAGTGGATCATCCAGTCCAATCATAAAGAAAGTGGGGCCATCTGCTATCTCCACAAGCCCATAGTTTGCCCCATAGACTGAGGTACACTCTTGGTTTTAAGGAGTGATTTTGTCACCCCAGCCACACGGAATTGCTCGGGTGCTAGCTGGGTTATGGAATTGTGGGGGAATCAACCCCACTTTTCAGCTGTTCAAATAAGCATATGCCCGTGGTGTCCTCTTAGGATCCGCACAGAATAACAAGCAGAGAGAGTGCCTATATGAGCTATTTATTGTAGCAGTTTCTCTGAAGTTTACTTCCAGTTGTCTAGCTCAGGCAAACAACAAACATTTAGAGACAATTAAATCTAGAATTTAACATCCACAAGGTATGTTACTGAAACATAATTTTTCTCTAATATAACTTTCATTTTAAATCAGAAATAGCCAAATCAGAACTAATTTATTTGAAAAACAAGTGCACTTTTAACAAACTCGGCCTAATTGTTTACATAAGCTCAGCAAGAATAATGATTAGTCATACAAATCTTCTAAAATCTGCTTTGCTGGAACTTTTATAAGAAATCTCTAGGCTGGGGCACCTGGGTGGCTCAGTGGCTGAGGATCTGCCTTTGGCCCAGGTCGTGACCCTGGGGTACTGGGATGGATTACCTCATTGGGCTCCCTATGTGGAGGTTGCTTCTCCCTCTGCCTGTGTCTCTGCCTCTCTCTGTGTGTCTCTCATGAATAAATAAATAAAATCTTAAAAAAAAAAAAAAGTAATCTCTAGGCTGAACTTTATTAGTCTCTCTCAGCCAGAAGCCAAGCCCAGTACTTGTCATCAGACCCTGCAATTCCTGTAGATGTGGGCAGATTCCTCTTCACCAGGTCCCCAAGGTATCCTGAGGTTCCTGCACCTGCCTGGAAGTGACATTCTTTCTCACCTGGTGAGGCCTCTGGGAACTCTGTAACCAGGTATCAGGCCAACAGTTCCAGGCAGCTTTCTGGCTCTAGGTTTCATAAAGTCTACCTCGGTTCCTTAGAGCTGTTTGGTTCTGAGTCTATGCGTGTCTCTCAGATGTGACATTCCAGTCAAAGCCTTGGTAAAATAACCAGCGTTTCCAAGGTGTCCTGTTACAAGGAGGACAGATTCTTAGTGAACTTATGCAAATGACTATGATCGCCATGGGAAAGAGATCACTCACTGAGATCTGTTGAATTTCAGGGGGTTCAGGGAGAGAGAAAGTTAATGCTTTAATTTGTTTACAAAGGAATACTTTATCACATTTCTGTAAGTCATAGCTACCTTAAGAGGAAGTTTCCTTAATCTAAGAGAGCAAACATTAGAGAACCAGCAGTGTTTCAAACAAGAGTCACAAAACTATAATCATCCTTTAGGTCCTTTAGTCCCATGTAACTATTCTTGTTCAGTTTGAATGCAGCTTCAAGTCTGGAAATTTCAGTTTTATGATCTTAGAGATATTGAATACCTGTATTTGTCCTAAAAATCCTTTATACGAACCCTCCTGAAGATGAAACTCATTTTGCAAGAGCATAAGAACAGTTAGGAATGACAAAAACTCAGCCATGGACATTGTTAATGATCTGATAGGAGTTCGTTATGATGCGATTGACAAGGAGACTCCGTTTCTGTGACCCGCAGCCCTTGGACAGCCTGAACACCCAGTGATGACCTTATACTGGAAGATAACATACCAAACAAGCCTAATTAGTCAATGAGACTTTGTTCATGATTTAAATCTTGGAGAGGGATCCCTGGGTGGTGCAGTGGTTTGGCGCCTGCCTTTGGCCCAGGGCGCGATCCTGGAGACCCGGGATCGAATCCCACATCGGGCTCCCGGTGCATGGAGCCTGCTTCTCCCTCTGCCTATGTCTCTGCCTCTCTCTCTCTCTGTGACTATCATAAGTAAATAAAAATTAAAAAAATAAATAAATAAATAAATAAATCTTGGAGAAGTTTGTTAAAACCTTAGAAAGTTTTAAAGCACACACCTAAATAGGATTAAAGTCCTGATAAAGGCAAAACATAGAAACTGGTTTTTCTGGGCAGGCAAAGAGAAAACAGCTCTTTAGATTTTCTTATCAAGAGCAGACCAACTAATCGAGAAAACTTTTGAACAGAAAGTAGACTTTCAATCTTATACCCTTGTACTTTAAAATCCATTCACTTCGATCTTAGTCTGTCCTGACCACACCTAAAATTCCTTTCCAAGGATTTCCCTTCACAAACCTTCTACACCTTCCTTTGCATTCAGAATTTGTCCCAAGCCATTTCTTTCCAGTCAGTCTCATTTAGGACAAAATTGCTTTCTCTTACCTTGAACAAAAATGTATTCCCATTCCTTATATTTTTCTTATACATCTCCTACTTTTCTACATACAGAGTTGTTTCCCTTATTCCCATCAGTCTTAATTATATTTAGCAGAGTTTTTCACTCTTAGAAATCTTAGTCTCCAGTGAAAACTAAGGAGTAACCGATTTTGAACTGTCACACCAGAACTCCTTAGACAGCAAATTTATGAAACAGTTAAGTACAAAGCATGTTCACCAACAGATTCAAATATCCTTAGTTCCTTTGCAATCAGAAGTCAAAAGCACAAACTAATGTCCAGGAATCAACACTTCAGCACTTTATCCTGTTTGGAAAAGACCTAGATGTCCAATGAATTTAATCCTATTTATCATCCAAGCGAAACTTTAAGGCTTCAGGTTACCAAAGACTTTGAAAGGTATCTTAACAATTACCTACGAATACTTGGAAACAGACAATTCACCATCATTTTAATCATTTTCTTACTAACAAATTGCAAAGAGATAACAGAGCTTATTTGACCTTCAGTAAACCTCAATAGAATAAAAGTTTCAGGCTCAGTAGTGATAATTTTCAAGACCTATCTTAGTTAAACCAACAAATTTAGTTTAAGTACCTACTATATCCCACCTGGATCCACTTAAAGTCAATCAATTTGCTCCCCATTGTCAATTTTTACCTGAGACATTGGTGGGGGAATCTGGAGTGGGCAGTGTTAAGTCCAGGGACGGGAGAGGGAGCGTCTGTGCCTTAGGCACCGGGGATGGCCTAGAAGCCAGCTATGCAGGCCAAATCGGGGCTGCAGAAACAGGAGGAGGGGGAGGGGAGGCAGAGAAAGGGTTCCCGGTTCTAGAGCTCATCAGCTCTGACAGAGGGGCAGACGCCACGTTTTCCCGCCAACAAGGGGGAACAGGCAGTCCACATCAGGCCAGAGAAGACAGGGAACTTTCCCTGAAACAGAGGGACTTTGGGCAGCTGCTTGGGAATATTCCTTAAAGTCTCTGTCCCCAGATAGACCAACCCCAGTTGGCTCCAATTACAGTCTTGCACCCGGGAGGTGAGGGAGGCAGGAGCTCCTACATCCACCAGGAGGAGGAATAGGAAGGGAGAGTCAGAGTCCCCTCTGCTAGGGAGCCTGTGTTTGCTCCATCAACCTCAGTTTATTCGGAGGCCTATGTAGATAATTATCCAATACATCAGGCGGGAGTTTACTGGTCTGGTTGTGACCAAACACGTTCTGCAAAAGGCCCATAGGTCCGGGTCCTGATTTAGAGCCCTGAAGGCCTGGGATGGACCTGTACCTCCATCCATCTGCCCTGTTTCCTGTAGAAGAGATGGCACTGACAGATCTTACCGAGGCCATGTGGTGTTACAGGAGCTCAGTCCTTTCCCAAGTTTTCAATCAGAATTGTTTCTAGTGGGTTAAAAGGCACCCCAAGGAAGAGTCCTTGGGGACTGAAGAAGACAGAAGGTTCATTATCTAGAAAATCCCCCCGACTTCCAGGTGGTATCCCATGTGCAGGATATGTCAGAGGTTCCTGGTGTCAAACTGACCCTAGGAGCCCCTGGATCAAAATGGCTATGACCACCACCGCCAGTAAAGGCCCCTGTAGGAGGGATGTTAGCATCGCCCTGCCTCCCCATCACATCCTAGGCTACAGGTGGGTGCTGGCTACGGAACAAAATACCGTGCCTTGAAGGTTGTGCCATGAAAGTCATGCTTTATTTTACCTGCCTTGAAGAACTTCCCTTTTTAACCCATGAAGAACACTAGAAAGGTTTTATAGGGGAAATCACCGAATTTTGTAGCTTGAGTAGTTAGTAGATGACACTGACAGAAAACAGTAAAGATAGAAATCCATCACGGTCTAAGCAATATTCCATATGATGCAGGAAAAGATGTCAGGGTTCAAAGCCAATGGCCAAAAAAGAATTCTTTTTTTTTTTAAAGATTTTATTTATTCATTCATGAGAGACACAGAGAAAGAGAGAGGCAGAGACGCAGGCAGAGGGAGAAGCAGGCTCCACGCAGGGAGCCCAATGTGGGACTCGATCCTGGAACCCCAGGATTACGCCCTGGGCCAAAGTCTGGCGCCAAACCACTAAGCCACCCAGGGATCCCCAAGAAAGAATTCTTGAGACATCTTTGGTGCAAAAAGGTGGTTTTAATTAAAGCATGGGGACAGGACCCGTGGGCAGGAAGAGCTGCCCTGGGGTCATGAGGGGTGGCCCATTATATATTTTCAAGTTGGGAGGGGGTCAGGGAGAGAGTGAGGCTCTAAAAATTTTGGAAGCAAGGTTTCCAGGACCTACAGAGGGCTAGCTGTTGTTGGGAAAAGATCATTTATTACCGTCTAATAAAGCCTGAGTCATGAGACCCTTCAGATGTATATCTGTGGGTCACATTGCTCGAGGGATGATTGCCAACACGTATCTTGGGGGATTTAGAGATAAAGGACGTTCTAAAGGAATTTTTATATGTGAAAGTAGACTTATAGGATCCTGGGGGTCGGGCTAGGATTGCCTGTCGACCTCAGCAGTGTTCACATTGAGGCAGCTGAGTCACTAGAGGAAGGTCACTCTGTTTCAAGAATGTGTCAATGGACTCTAGGGAGTAAGGAAATTTAATAATTTCCCTCTGCCTTTGTTTCCCACATCACTCAGCACACATTGAGAAAACTTGGGGAAAGGAATGTGTGGTGAAAATGAATACAGAAAGGAAATTGGGCATGCTAGAAATCTAGGGTTACTTGTGAATTCAGGATCTCTCTGGAAATCCAACTCCATGGAGTTGGCCTGCTTCTGCATCCCTGCCCCATTTAGAACATTTGTGTGCATTTCCCTTCCCAAGACTGACATTGCACCTAAAGACTTCTGGATATGCAAAGCTGAGAGGAAAATCTTTTCCTGGAGGCCTCTGAATTCTGACAGAAGACAGATGAAAAAAGAAAAAAAAAAAAAAAAGAGTTTCTTGGGACACCTGGGTGGTGCAGCAGTTGAGCAGCTAGCTGCCTTTCTTTCAGGGCATGATCCCAGAGCCCTGCATTGGGCTCCCCACAGGGAGCCTGCTTCTCCCTCTGCCTGTGTCTCTGTCTCTCTCTGTATCTCTCATTAATAAATAAATAAAATATTTAAAAAAAAAGAATTTCTTTATTCCTGCAACGTGCATAGCACAGGAGGCCTCAGTGTTGATCAACTCAAAGGGGCAGTTAGAACTTGGGGCTTGTCTACCTAACTTAGTAGGGGAAGGGGGAAGAACAGCTTCCATGGGAAGAACAAGAAGGTTTCTTTAGGAAAGACAGATGTGTTTTTAGGAAAACAAACAGCAGATAATAGAGTTTGGGATCATGTTTGTTTATATAGGTATGAGTGGTCTGACTTCTTCATGCCCCTGAGACTCTCCCAGAGAGGGGGATTTATGGTAGGTTTACTTGATCTCTCTGCTAGGCTTAGAAGTCACCCTGAGAGGGAAATTATGGCAGTTGTCGTTTTCCCAGATGCTGCTTTTAGTCAGGTAAGGCAAGCTTTGAGAAGGCTCCTTTCTGCATCTGTTGGATCAGATGTCTTGAATTTAAGATAATCTCCATATTAATTCTGGGGTTCTGAGTGGGTCCCCAACAGTCTCAAACTCTTTCCTGGTTTTAAAAAGAAAGTGAAAAAGTGGAAGCCTGTCAGGAGTATAAGAATCTTCCAATGACAGACAGTTCAGTGGCTGGTAGGAAAGGCCCTATAAATGTATTCCATTACTCCCTAGAAAAAGATGTCCATTTATTTCCAGTCAGCTCTAAAGCTACCAGGGCACTGCTCTCTCACTGCAGATACAATTGTTGGCAAGTGAAATGAATCCTGACGAGTAAAGCTATAATACAACAACCGAAAGTATGTGAGAAAGTAAGCAACGACATCCTTTTCTTTTTTGTAATATATATATATTTAAAGAAATTATATATGTATTCAACAGAGAGAGAGAGAGAGCGCGAGCACAAGCGGGGGCGGGGGGGGAAGACAAAGGGAGAGGGAGAAGCAGGTTCCCCACTGAGCAGGGAGCTGACTTGGGGCTCGATCCCAGGACCCTGGGATCATGACCTGAGCTGAAGGCAGAGGGATGCCCAACCAACTGAGCCACCCTGGTGTCCCAAGGATGTTCATTTCTTGATAGGAAAATTGTTATGCCTTATGAGATAATGATTAGTTATTTAAAATGTCAGTGTTTTGCCTTGAGGGGAAGTTTCCTCATGATTGTCCCTGGGTGGAGCGAGGCTCTTGATCTACCTTATCTTTAGTACCTCCCCAAATCCTACCCATGCAGAATATAACAGGATGCTTTCAGATAAATACATATCAACACAGCCTAGAGACACCCTGTCGGGCTGGCACAACTGGTTTCTGCTTGGGGGAACCTAAGAAAGTGGAAGATAAACTTCCTTTTACTTTCAATGAAGAAAAGGCCTCGGCCAGCATCACCTTAATTCCAAAACCAGACAAAGACTCCACCAAAAAGGAGAATTACAGACCAATATCCCTGATGAACATGGATGCAAAAATTCTCAACAAGATACTGGCCAATAGGATCCAACAGTACATTAAGAAAATTATTCACCATGACCAAGTAGGATTTATCCCTGGGACACAAGGCTGGTTCAACACCCATAAAACAATCAATGTGATTCATCATATCAGCAAGAGAAAAACCAAGAACCATATGATCCTCTCATTAGATGCAGAGAAAGCATTTGACAAAATACAGCATCCATTCCTGATCAAAACTCTTCAGAGTGTAGGGATAGAGGGAACATTCCTCGACATCTTAAAAGCCATCTATGAAAAGCCCACAGCAAATATCATTCTCAATGGGGAAGCACTGGGAGCCTTTCCCCTAAGATCAGGAACAAGACAGGGATGTCCACTCTCACCACTGCTGTTCAACATAGTACTGGAAGTCCTAGCCTCAGCAATCAGACAACAAAAAGACATTAAAGGCATTCAAATTGGCAAAGAAGAAGTCAAACTCTCCCTCTTCGCCGATGACATGATACTCTACATAGAAAACCCAAAAGTCTCCACCCCAAGATTGCTAGAACTCATACAGCAATTTGGTAGCGTGGCAGGATACAAAATCAATGCCCAGAAGTCAGTGGCATCTCTATACACTAACAATGAGACTGAAGAAAGAGAAATTAAGGAGTCAATCCCATTTACAATTGCACCCAAAAGCATAAGATACCTAGGAATAAACCTAACCAAAGATGTAAAGGATCTATACCCTCAAAACTATAGAACACTTCTGAAAGAAATTGAGGAAGACACAAAGAGATGGAAAAATATTCCATGCTCATGGATTGGCAGAATTAATATTGTGAAAATGTCAATGTTACCCAGGGCAATATACACGTTTAATGCAATCCCTATCAAAATACCATGGACTTTCTTCAGAGAGTTAGAACAAATTATTTTAAGATTTGTGTGGAATCAGAAAAGACCCCAAATAGCCAGGGGAATTTTAAAAAAGAAAACCATATCTGGGGGCATCACAATGCCAGATTTCAGGTTGTACTACAAAGCTGTGGTCATCAAGACAGTGTGGTACTGGCACAAAAACAGACACATAGATCAGTGGAACAGAATAGAGAATCCAGAAGTGGACCCTGAACTTTATGGGCAACTAATATTCGATAAAGGAGGAAAGACTATCCATTGGAAGAAAGACAGTCTCTTCAATAAATGGTGCTGGGAAAATTGGACATCCACATGCAGAAGAATGAAACTAGACCACTCTCTTTCACCATACATAAAGATAAACTCAAAATGGATGAAAGATCTAAATGTGAGACAAGATTCCATCAAAATCCTAGAGAAGAACACAGGCAACACCCTTTTTGAACTCGGCCATAGTAACTTCTTGCAAGATACATCCACGAAGGCAAAAGAAACAAAAGCAAAAATGAACTATTGGGACTTCATCAAGATAAGAAGCTTTTGCACAGCAAAGGATACAGTCAACAAAACTCAAAGACAACCTACAGAATGGGAGAAGATATTTGCAAATGACCTATCAGATAAAGGGCTAGTGTCCAAGATCTATAAAGAACTTATTAAACTCAACACCAAAGAAACAAACAATCCAATCATGAAATGGGCAAAAGACATGAACAGAAATCTCACAGAGGAAGACATAGACATGGCCAACATGCATATGAGAAAATGCTCTGCATCACTTGCCATCAGGGAAATACAAATCAAAACCACAATGAGATACCACCTCACACCAGTGAGAATGGGGAAAATTAACAAGGCAGGAAACAACAAATGTCGGAGAGGATGCGGAGAAAAGGGAACCCTCATACACTGTTGGTGGGAATGTGAACTGGTGCAGCCACTCTGGAAAACTGTGTGGAGGTTCCTCAAACAGTTAAAAATATACCTGCCCTACAACCCAGCAATTGCACTGTTGGGGATTTACCCCAAAGATACAAATGCAATGAAACGCCGGGACACCTGCACCCCGATGTTTATAGCAGCAATGGCCACGATAGCCAAACTGTGGAAGGAGCCTCGGTGTCCAACGAAAGATGAATGGATAAAGAAGATGTGGTTTATGTATACAATGGAATATTACTCAGCCATTAGAAATGACAAATACCCACCATTTGCTTCAACGTGGATGGAACTGGAGGGTATTATGCTGAGTGAAGTAAGTCAGTCGGAGAAGGACAAACATTATATGTTCTCATTCATTTGGGGAATATAAATAATAGTGAAAGGGAATATAAGGGAAGGGAGAAGAAATGTGTGGGAAATATGAGAAAGGGAGACAGACCGTAAAGACTGCTAACTCTGGGAAACGAACTAGAGGTGGTAGAAGGGGAGGAGGGCGGGGGGTGGGAGTGAATGGGTGACGGGCACTGGGGGTTATTCTGTATGTTAGTAAATTGAACACCAATAAAAAATAAATTAAAAAATAAAAAAATAAAAAAAAAAGAAAAGGCCTCAATCCTGCTCAAGCATTGACTATCTGTGGTTCTCAAAATTCTGTTATTTTAGGACTGCATCTTTGGTTAGCATCAGCCAAAACAATCACATGACTAGTGCTGCTCTAAGTTGCATATTTTAATTCTGAAATGGGAGGCCTTACAAAGCCACAGGGTGCAAGGAAAGAAGAGCACTGAGAGTCGGAAATGAAAGAGGCAGAACTGTGCTCTTGCAATGTGGAAGTTGGAAGGGGAAATCCATTCAGTTTGTGTGTCACACTCCCATCACAACAAACATGGAAGTGACCTCTGGACATTAGATGGTTGCAGAGAGAAAGCCACCACGTCAGGCTTAAGAGATACAGCACTCCCCATTTTTTAAAGTCTGCCTTCTTCCCATTAGCAATTTGAGTGTTCAGTAGATGGTTGCAAAACCTATCCCACTCATCTTCCTACAGCTGATTCCATGGCAGGTACGCAACACCAAGCCACAACGCAGCTCCTCCCTGGTGAGGAGGCAGCTGCTGTCTGTCCCCTCAGGCTTGCAGGAGCCGTGCTGCACAGGACCTTACTCCAGGACTGGACCTTAGGGGCAACTAGCTGAAGCATGCATGTCCAGAGGAGCGGGGAACAAAGTACTCCCCGCTTCTCCATCATGGAAGAGTAAGAAAAATTAAGGATGAACAAATTAGAGAAAACAAATGCAAGTACAGCTATGGAGATGCTGTGCTAACATATTCAGAAGAACACACTTAAAAAAAAAAAGAAAAAAGAAATGTCTTAAAAGAGGATAACTTAGCTTGTGAAGAACATTATTTATGCCCCACAAATAAAGAAATTAACTGCAGACGAAAAGAAACATCTTCCTAGTCCTCTTAAGTAGCCAAGTCCTAGCCCTTTAGAACTTGGTTTTCTAGGCTTAGGTCTTTTTATTTTTTATTTTTTATTTTTATTTTTTTTTGAGGGAGCATAGGTGAGCAGGGGGGAGGTACAGAGGAAGAGAGAATGAGAGAGAATCTCAAGCAGACTCCCCGCTGAGCATGGAGTCCAACAGAGGGCTCCATCCCACAACCCTGAGGTTGTGACCTGAGCCGAAATCAAGAATTGGGGCACTTATCCAACTGAGCTACCCAGGAGCCCCAAGGGGGACAGAGAATCTTAAGCAGGCTCCATGCTCAGCACAGAGCCTGATCCCAGGACCTTGAGATCATGGCCTGAGCCAAAATCAAGAGTTGGATGCTTTACCGACTGAGCTGTCAGGCTTTGTCTTATTATGGTTTTGATACTTTGATTCCTTCTCTCTTCTCGACTTATGATCAGACCATTACAAAATGGTTCTATATGAACACTCCCCTTTTTCTTTTCTTTTTGTTTTTTTACTTTGAAGCATAATATACATATGAATATCAGTAATGATGCACACTCAACTAATAACCTCTCAGAGAAAGAAACATAGCATCAAAAACCAACCCTGGGCACCTCCTCTTATATATTCCATCTCTTACATTCATTTTCACCATGTGTCTGGGGCAGTGGTGCTGGTGGGCACAGGACCTCCACCTCACACCACAGAGGCAGTAGCTGTGTAACTCTGGGCAGTTTCCTCACTGCTGAGCCTCCATCTCCTCACACGTATATGGTGAGGGGACACCTATCTCACAAGCTTGTGTGCTGAGTACATGGGAACCCTGCCTCTGAGCTGCATCAGCAGGCCTGAGGCACAGACCACAAGTCAGGATGTTAAACACTCTACGTTATTCTTTTGCACAAATGTCTCTTCTCCATCCCCTTACTTACTATCAGGACTGAAAGTACACTACTATAGATAGATAATCCAGTGATTAATTTTCAACAATGTTTTGTCAGAGGAAAGGGAGATTTTGGTTGTCACAATAGCTGGAAAGCAGTTCTGACTTTAATGGAAGGGCCAGGGCTGCCAAACATGCAACATGCAGCACAACACCACACAGCAAAACGTGGCCTCGTCCAGAATGCTCTTAACATCCCCTCTGAGAAACAAAACCATGTCTGAGAATCCAGAAGGAAAGAAAAAAGGCTCAAACAAGTCTCTTAAACATGTAGATCAATGTTTATATTCTATAATTATATAGTTTTTCCAGTGTCTAAATTATATAATCTTTGTCATATTTTAAAATAATAATTTTTTATTCTATTTGAAGAAGGAAAGAGAACAGCTGATCATTTGGTTTTGTGTTTGTGGAAAATACAAGTACATAGAAAATAAATTTGCTTAATGAAAACTAGAATGGGAAAGGTCTCTCTCTCTTTATATATATATATATATATATATATATATATATAATATATATATGCAGTTTAATAAATTGGGGTACTCATTCATAAATAGTGTATTCTACAGTCATATAAAATCACATCATAGAAGACTCTTTCGCTGGCATGGGAAAATACTAGTGTTAGGTGGCTAAATGATAAAGAAGGATAAAAAACAGACAAATAGAAATCACAATTAAAAGACTTACAAAGGAAAATATAACCCAGAAACCAAAAAAAAAAAAAAAAGAGAGAGAGAGAGAAGAAAAGAAAAGAAAAGCAAGCAAAAGAAACTGCCCCTGAGAGTAACAAGACTGGATATTAACTAAGACTTCAAAGTAGCCATTATAAATATATTCACAGAACTACATGTAACCATAGTTTACAAAGTAAAGGATGGTATGATGACAATGCCATCAAAAGAGAAAATATCAATAAGAGCCAGAAATTATTTTTAAAAATAGAAATTCTGAAGTTGAAACTACAATGAAAAAAAAAAAGAAAAAAAAAGAAACTACAATGACTAAAATGAAACATCCACTGGACAGTAAATTTTAATTAGCAGAAAAAAGTGAGCACAATTTAAGGTAGATCAATACTGATTATGCAATCTATAGAATGGAAAAGGAATAATGAAGATATATGAATACAGCCTTACAAAATTTGTGGAACAATATTAAGGGCACCAACATATATTTAACAGAAATAGAAGGAGAAAAGATAAAGGACCAAAAAGAATATTCCAAGAAATAATGGCTGAAAATTTTCCAAAGTTATTAAAAAACATTACTCCAGGACGCTCAATAAATTTTACACTGGATAAATACAAAGAGTTCCATAACAGATACATCCTACTATAAATGTTCAAGGCTAAGAACAAGGGGAAAATCTTAAAAGCACAAAAACAACTCATCACTTACAAGGGAACCCCAATAAGATTGACGACAGACTTCTCACTAGAAGCAATGGAATTCAGAAGGAGTACATTTTCAAAATGCTCAAAGAAATAAAAATATGTCAACCAGGATTTTTCTATCTAGTAAATATTTCATAGATTAAGATGAAATAAAGACTTTCCCAAATGAACAAAAGCTAAGATAACTTGTTGCCTGTGTCACCTTACACAAAATACTAAAGGAGGGGATCTGGGCGGCTCAGTCAGTGAAGTACCTGCCTTTGGCTCAGGTTCTGATCTCCAGGTCCTGGGATGGAGCCTTGCCTCAGGCTCCTCACTCATCGGGAACCCTGCTTCTCCCTCTTCCTCTGCCTCCTGCTCCCCCGTTTGTTCTCTCTCTTTCTCTCTGTCAAATAAATAAATAAAATCTTAAAAATAGAGGAATACTAAAGGAAGTCTTGAAAGCTAGTGACCCCAGTGGTAATTCAAATACTTATACCAACAAAAAATCAGAGCATAGCAAAGATAATTATGTAATTATAATAGTATAAATGCATATTTACTTTCTTTTCTTAATTTAAAAAGCAGTATATAAAAATATGTATATGGTATATTGTTAGGCCTACAATATATAGAAATACATTTGTCAACAACAGCACAAAAGAGATGAATTGCAGCAAAGCTGTATTGTGCTCAGGAAATGTTTCCACATGGTAACCTGAATTCATTCAGAAAAAAATGAAGATAATCTGAAATGATAAGTAAAAAGCTTAATATAACAAAAGTTTTAAAAGGAGCTTTTTAAAATTTTTTTTTATTTATTTATTCATGAGAGACACACACAGAGAGAGGCACAGACACAGGCAGAGGGAGAAGCAGGCCCCATGCAGGGAGCCTGACATGGGACTCGATCCCTGGTCTCCAGGATCATACCCTGGGCTGAGGGCAGCGCTAAACCGCTGAGCCACCCGGGCTGCCCATAACAAAAGTTTTAAATTTATAATCGTTCTCTTCTAGTTTAGGCTTTAAAATATATAAAATATTATAAAGTGATAATAATAACTAGGTTTGTTGGGTCTGTGAGATTAACACAAATAACACACATATAACTTATACTACATGGGACGCCTGGGTGGCTCAGCAGTTGGGCAGTTGCCTTTGGCTCAGGTCATGGTCCCAGGATCCGGGATCGAGTGAATCCCGCATTGGGCTCCTGTGGGGAGCCTGCTTCTCCTCTGCCTGTGGCTCTGCCTCTCTCTCTGTATCTCTCATGAATGAATAAATAAATCTTAAAAAGAAAAGCAACTTATACCACAAAAAGGAAGGATAGAGAATGGAACTACATAGGAGGAACATTTTTTTTAAATTGTATTTATTTATTTGATGCAGAGAGAAAGAAAGCACAAGCAGGAGGAGTGAGAAAGCAGAAGCAGACTCCCTGCTGAGCAGGGAGCCCGACTGGGGCTCCATTCCAGGAGCCTGAGGTCATGACCTGAGCCAAAGGTAAACACTTAACTCACTGAACCACCCGGGTGCCCCAGGAGGAACAGTTCTGTATCTCACCGAAATTAAATGTAAATCTGAAGCTGATTCTGATAAGATGCTTACAGTAAGTTCTAGAGTAACCATTAAGGAAATAACTCAAAAATATACAATGAAAATCACTAAAGAAATTAAATGCTACCTTAGAAAACATTAACTCAATGCAAAAAAACAAAAAAACAAAAAAAACAAACAAAAAAACACACAAATCATTAAAGGAGTAATAGTGTAAAAGAAGATATGAGACACATATAAAACAAAAAGCAAAATGGTAGACATAAATCCAACTATATCAATAGGAATGTTAAATGTGGATGGATTACAGAATCCAGTAAACAAAGCAATAAACATCTTGTCAAATTAGATGTTAAAAAGCAAGATCCAATTTTATGCTGTCTCAAAAGACTTATTGTAGACTCAAAAATGGAAAGAGACTGCAAGTAAAATAATGGAAAAAGATATAGCATGCAAACGGTAACCACAGAAAGCTGGAGTGGCTACACTAACATGGACTTCATTTTAAAAATAATTTTACATTAATTTCAGTTAGTTAACATACAGTGTTATATTAGTTTCTGGTGTACAATGTAGTGATTCAACACTTTCATATGACACCCGGTGCTCATTACAGTAAGTGCCTTTCGTAATCCCCATCACCTATCTCACCATGCTTCCTACCTCCCCTCTGGTGACCATCAGTGTGTTCTTTGTAAAGAGTCGCTTTTTTGGTTTGCCTCTCTCTCTCTTATCTCTTTGATCATTTGTTTTATTTTTGAGTGAAATTGCATGGTATTTGTCTTTCTCGGACTGATTTATTTCACTTAGCATAATACTCTCTAGTTTCATCCACATCATTACAAATGGCAAGATCTCATTCTTTTTTCTATCCAAGTAATATTCCGTTGTATACATGTACCATATTTTCTTTATCCATTCATCAATCAATGGATACTTGGGCTATTTCCATAATTTGGCTGTTGTAAATAATGCTGCTGTAAACATTGGAGTGCATGTATCCCTTTGAATTAATATTTTTGTATTCTTTGGGTAAATTCCTAGTAGTGCAATTGCTAAATCATATGGTAGTTCTATTTTTAACCTCTTGAGGATCCTCCATACTGTTTTCCACAGTGGCTACACCAGCTTGCACCACCAATGGGATAAGAGGGCTCCCCTTTCTCCACATCCTCGCCAACACCGGCTGTTGATTTTAGCCATCCTGACAGGTGTGAGGTGGTATCTCATTATGGTTTTGATTTGTATTTCGCTGGTGATGAGTGATGTTGAACATCTTTTCCTGTGACTCTTGGCCACCTGGGTATCTTCTTTGGAAAAATGTCTATTCATGTCTTCTGCCCATTTTTATTGAGATTATTCAATTTTGGGGTGTTGAGTTTTATAAGTTCTTTATTTTGGACACTAACCCTTCAACAAATATGTTATTTGCAAATACTTCTCCCATTCCATAAGTTGCATTTCAGTTTTGTTGATTGTTTCCTTTGCTGTGCAGAAGCTTTTTATTTGGATGTAGTTGCAATAGTTTATTTTTGTTTTTGTTTCCTTTGCTTCAGGAGACATATCTGGAAAGAAGTTGCTATGGCCAATTGTCAAAGAAGTTACCATCTGTTTTCTCTTGGAGGATTTTTGTAGTTTCAGGTCTCACCTCTAGGTCTTTCAGCCATTTTGGATTTTTCTGTTTGATGTAAAAAGTGGTTCAGTTTCCTTCTTTTACATGTGGCTGTCCAGTTTTCCCAACAACATTGTTGAAGAGATTGTCTTTTTCTCATTGGATAATCTTTCCTGCTTTGTCAAAGATTAATTGACCATATATTTGTGGGTCATTTCTGGGTTTTCATTTCATTTCATTTCTGTTGATGTGTCTATTTTTGTGCCTGTACCACACCATTTTCATCACTACAGCTTTGTAATAGAGCTTGAAGTCCAGAACTGCTTTGGCTATGTGAGGTCTTTTGCAGTTCCATACAAATTTTAGGATCATTTTGTTCTAACTCTGAAAAATGCTATTGGCATTTTGATAGAGATTGCATTAAATGTGTAGACTGCTTTGGATAGTATAGACATTTTAACAATATTTGTTCTTCTGATCCATAAGCATGAAATGTCTGACAAAATAGACCCTAAAACAAAAATGTTACTGGAAATAGAGATATTTATTTATTATTTATTTTAAAAGATTTTATTTGTTTATTTGAGAGGGAGGTAGAGAATGAGTAGGGGGTAAAGAAGAGGGAGAGAAAAAAGCAGAGTCCCTGCTGAGTACAGAGCTTTGAGATCATGACTTCGGCCAATATCCACAAACTACTCACAAAGCAAAGCCCAGGTCTCCATGGCTTCACTGGTGAAGTTTACTAAATATTTAAGGAAGGATTAATACCAATTCTCTAAGATTCCTTCAAAAAGTAGAAGATGAAGGACTACTTCTCAACTTAATCTGTGAAGGCAATATTACCCTGATACCAAAACAAGACGAAGACATTACAAGAAACTATAGATCAATATCTCTTATGAATATAAATCTAAAAATTCTCAATGAGATAGTAAGTGGAATACAAAAAAAAGCACATAAAAAGAATTATACACCATAATCAAGTGGGACTTATTCCAAGAAGACAAGGTTGATTTAACATTTGAAAATCAAATAACATAATAAACCATATCAATAGAATAAAAAGAAACTTCAAATCACATGATCATCTCAACAGATAAAGAGAAATCATTTGAAAAAATACAATAACTTTTCATAATAAAAACTGAATAAATTGTGATATAAGGAAAATTCTTCAACATGATGAAGAATACTAAAAACAAAATCTACAGTTACCATTACACTTACTGGTAAAAGACTAGATGTTTCATGCTAAGATCACATATAAAACAAGGATGTCCACTCTCGCCTATGTACCATTGCACCAGGGCAATTAGGAAGGAAAAAGAAATAAAAGGCAGAAGCAAAACTATGTTTATTCCTAGATGACATGATATTGTATACAGGAAATATTAAGGAATCACTAAAAAACTAATAGAACTAATAAATGAATTCAGCAAGTTTGCAGAATATAAAGTCAGTATACGAAAATCAACTGTATTTCTAGATGCTATTTACAACAGCATCAAAAATACTTAATAATAAAATGAAGTTTAGAACTTACACACTGAAAATTATAAAACAGTATTGAGAGAAATTAAATAAGATCTAAATAAATGGAAATGTATCCATGGTCATGAACTGGAAAACTTAATGATGTTAAAATGGCAATACTCTCCAAATTGATTTATAGACTCAATGCAATCCTTATCAGAATCTCAGTTGGGTTCTTTGTAGAAATTGACAAGATAATTGTGAAATTCACATGGAATTGCAAAGGGCTCAGAATAGTCAAAACAATCCAAAGGACCAAGTAAGAGAATGCACATTTTCCAATTTTAAAACATAACAACAAAGCATGATCTCAATAGTAATTGAGACAATATGGTGCTTCACAATATTCTGTGAAGTCAACAGAATAAAAATGAGATTCCAGAAATAAACATACATATCTATGATCAAATGATTTTTCACTAGGGTACCAAGACATCTGATGGGGAAAGGATAGACTTTGTAACAAATGGTGCTGGAACAACTGGACAGCCACATGCAAAAGAGTGCAACTGCACCCTTGTCTCCCACCTTATACAAAAGTTAACTCAAAAGGGACCAAAGACATGTGTTGACAACATGGTAGAGGATCAGAACCCTCTATACACTGCCCATGAAAATGGAATATGGTGCACTTGCTTTGGAAAACAGTCTGGCAGTTCCTCAAGTGATCAGAGTTACCACATGACCCAGCAATTCCACTCCTGGTACACATCTAAGAAAAATGAAAACATGTCCACACAAAACCTTGAACATGAAAGCTCAGAGAAGCAGTATTTATAATAGCTAAAAAGTCTAAACAACTCAAATGTCCATCAACTGACAAATGGGTAGACAAAATGTGGTATATTCATAGAATAAAGTTTCATGCTGCCATAAAAAGGAATGAAGTACTGATACATGTGTCAACACAGATGAATTTGAAAAACATGCTAAGTGAAAGAGGTCAGTTACAACAGACCACATATTATACGATTCCATTCATATGGAATGTCCAGAAGAGGGAAATCTAGACAGAAAGTAGATTATGGTTGCTTAAGGCTAGGGGAAGAGGAGTATGGAGGGTAATAGCTAAATGGTACAGCTTTTCTTCTTGAGGTGGTGAAAATGTTCTAAAGTGAACTGTGGAGATGCTTCAACACGTCTGTGAAAATGCTAAAAACCACTGATTTTTATACTTCAAATGGGTGAATTGTATTGATATGTGATTTATATCTCAAAGAAGCTATTATTTTTTATTAAAGACAGTATAAACGATGTGACACTATTTTTGTTTAAAAAAATAACTATGTGGGGGCACCTGAGTGGCTCAGTAGTTGAGTGCCTGCCTTTGGTTCAGGCTGTGATCCCGGGGTCCTAGGATTGAGTCCCACATCGGGCTCCTCACAGGGAGCCTGCTTCCCCCTCTGCCTGTGTCTTTGCCTCTCTCTCTGTATCTCTCATGAATAAATAAAGAGTCTTAAAAACAAAACAAAACTACGTATAGGTAGAAGTCCGGAAGGACATATAACAAAATGTTTACTGTGCGTATTGCCTCTCTCTTTGTGGTGTAATTATAGATTACTTTTATTGATTACTTCTACACATATGTTTTGTTTTTCAAATTTTATTATTTTGCAATAAGAACAAAAGTATTTGGAACATGAAAGTCAATAAACATATTGCAAGACAGCTTCTAAATTAGTTTATTAACCCCAAATTCTTCAACACATCACAAAAAGAATTTTACCATCATGAACATTTTCCTCATTTATTTCATTTGCCCACAGGCCATAGATTAATCAGCAAGCACATCAGGAACTTCCTGGTTGCTAAATGCAGAGGACATTTTCTGCCTGTCTTTCTTGTTTACTTGCCTTGAATAGTGCTGACCATTCCCTCCTCAAGACCATCACCAGGCAGTGTTGGACACATTGTACATGCTCCAGAAGTACGTGCTGCATAACTGAAGTCTGAGCATCCGCTGGTTTAGGATTTAAAACTAAGGCATATGGAAGAAGTGGAGGACAAACTATGTAATTTAGTGCTGTATTTCCTGGTTTGGAGCACAAATGCTATTTCACAGGTGAGAAAGATGAAGCCAGCAGTATCATTTATGCCAAATGCACTTCACAAATAGAGATGTCATGGAGGCCGGTTCAAGAGGAAGGAGGACTTTCTTGCCAGCTACGCTCTGTGCTTCCTGGAAAGAGTCTGTGTCTAACTAGAGTGGTCCAGCAGGTTCCCCAGTGTGGCTCTGCTTTCTTTCCCCCATGCCAACCCCTCCTCTTTATGTCACTGCTGATGAATGAAATGCCCTTCTTTCTTTTTCTTTTTTTAAGATTTTATTTATGTATTTGAGAGAGAGAGAGAGAGAGAGAGAGTAGGAGAGAGAGAGAGAGAGAGAATCTGAAGTAGACTCCACACTGACCTCAGAGCCAGACACAGGGCTTGATCCCATGACTGTGAGATCATGACCGAGCTGAAACCAAGAGTCAGATGATTAACCAACTGAGCCATCCAGGTGTCCCTGATATGCCTTTTTTCTAACATCCACCTGTCAAGACCCAATTCTTAGCCCTGGTGGCATCATCTGACCTGTCGCATGACATTCTTGTTCTTCTCAGAGCAAACATCTTCCTTCCCTGAAGACCTTGGCTCTGTCCCTGACTATTCTTTCCTCTCCACTCCACCCATTGATTGGCCCTTGTTGGTTCTCATCCATGCTCCAGGTAGAGAAAGGTGCTATTGGTGAAGGAACAGCGTTTGTGTATGTTGAAGTTGAACTATGGCATGACCACGAAAAATGGTAAGGGTCCAATGTGGGTGAAGAAGGAAGTGGGAAGAAGTGAGTGTGAAGAGGGAAATGGAGCCAGATCAGGAAGGGCTCTGGGTGTCCCACTGTGATGGGACTGGTGTCCTTTCTGAAGAGGAGGAGGTGCCAGAGAGCTCTCTCTCCACACTTGCACAGGAAGCACTATCTAAGGACATGGTGAGAAGGGCCCTCTCCTGGGATTGGGCCTCTCCAATCCCAGGACCTTATCATGGACTTCTAGCCCCCAGAACTGTGAGAAAAAAAATGCTGGTTGTCCAAGCTACACATCCAAGGCGTGTTGTTAAGGTAGCCAAGCCGACTTGCACAAACCTCATCATCTCACTGGGAACCCTACGAGATACCTCATGCTTACCCCAACCTGTGCAGACTCGTGGCTTCCACTGCAAATCCACTTCTCACCCACTTCTCTGTTTTACAGTAAGTACCGTGATCAGCCAATCAGTCTCTTGAGTCAAATTCCCAGATTCACTTTCAATTCTTCTTTTTCCTCACTCTCTGTTAGTTCATTAGCAAGTTCAGTGCCTCTCTCTTCAGGATATATCCTAAACCCATTCTCATTTCTCAAAATCTAATGGCACCACCCTAATCAACTTTCTTTAACCTGTTACTGCAGCTCCCTTCTAGTGGTTCATTCTCCTTTTTTACTCCATTGCCCTTTACAAGCCATGGTCTACATAGCAAAAAAACGATCTTTACACTGCACGCCACATGACATTACTTTGCTGTTCAAAACCTCTGATGGGTTCCACTCCACAGAGAGGAGATCCAAGCCCAAGGGCCCCTGTGCACCTCCCACCTTGCCTTGGACGCTCCTTGCACCCACTAGGTCCCATTCTGTTTCTGCACACAGCAGGGCCTCGGTCTGGCCTCAGGGCATCTGGTATACCTGATAGAACCCTGGCGGGCCTGTTCCTCCCAGTAGATGTTGCTCCTTGCAGAGGCCTCCTGTCACCACACTCCCTGAAGGACACCTCAATGTCTAAGTCTCCCCAGCACACAGAATAAAGCAGAATAAAGGCAGGCCGAATAAAGCCCACAAAGATGTCCTCCTCTTCATTCCAGGAAGCCATGGGCGGTCCTTGTACATTGCCAAGGGTGATTTCCATAGCAGGTACATTAAAGGCTGCTAATCAGATGACCTTAAAATGGAGAGATTATTCGGGATTACCTGGGTGGGGCCCACGTAATCATAAGGACCCTTAAAAGCGGAAGACAGAGGCAGGATGGTCAGCTCAGATGCATAGGACAACAGATTCAACACTCCACTGCTGGTGTTGAAGGTGGAGGAAGGAGCGTAAGAACGAGTGTGGGCAGCCCACGTTATAGGAAGACGCAAGACCAGGTTCTCCCGTAGGGCCTCCAGAAAGGGCCGCCTGACTATAGCCCGTGAGGCCCATGGCAGACTTCTGACCTCCAGAACTGGAAGGTGATAAATGTAGGCTGTTTAGGCCACTAAGTTGGTGATAATTTGGTACAGCAGTGAAAGGAAAATAATACAGTCCCGTTTTGGTTACTACACAGTGCTCATTACCACCCAGAATGATCTCGTCTAGTCACGCTGCCGGCGTCTCCCCGTGCCACAGGCTACTCCGCACCGAGCAGGAGCTCAGCGATCTTGCTCATGACAGTCTCCCTCAGCTCTGACCAGCACTGAACAAAGTGGGTGCTAAATAAAGATCTGTGGCTAAGAAGAGGCGAACAGAGACGTGAGGCATTAAGGCAGGTGCTCTTGTGTGTTTGACAGGCAAGTGAAGCAGAGGAACAGGATTAGGTTGGAAGGGAGTGAGAAATGCAGGACAGGAGCCGTCTCAGCAACATCGGGCATCTTCTCTCCTGCGGAAGCAGGGAGGTGGGCAGGCCGGGCTCCTGGTACTGCTGCTCCGGGAAATCCTCAGGGACCCAGGTTCCCTGGATGTCCTTCCATCCTTACGGGAGGATTCATCCTCCCGGTCCCAAGTGGCCTCCTAATGAAAGCTTCCAGAAACTGCCACACAACCTGTCCCACTTCTAAAGCACTTGGTACCACAGACAGTGAAAAGGCCACTCTGCAAGCATTATAGGCCCCAGACAACAAACAGGCACGTCATTGGAAGGGCTTGTATCAACGACTAAAGAATATTTTTTCTTGGGGGTAGATACAGGAAGCTTTTTACTGCTTTGGGCTTTTGTGTTTTCCATATGAATGGTGATGAGTATGAACTGCTCTTGTAATCAGGAAAATCCATTAAAAGCTTTTCAGGATAAGGGAGGATGTCATAGTGCAGGGCGTGACTGTAGCAATTTATGCGGAAATCCGGGCGGGCCGGTGTGCAGCTAAGGGGAGCACACGTAGCAGGTAGCCGGTGAGAGGAGGGCTAGTTCCAGATTCACCGGAGACCAGCTTTTACTCTCCCACTGTTGAGAATGTTTACAAACAGTCTGAAGGCTTGGGAGTTTAGGCTTAGTTATATTTTGACCTGGAGTTTATTCTCTTCATGAAATGACAGACTCTAAAGGAACAAAACTTGCACCACAGCTCAGGCTATAGACGAGGCCAGGGACGTAAACACCGGATCTTGAAAATGTCGAGCCTGCAGCCCGCAGCCCACCATGCACAGGGAAATGGTCCTGTTGGAACCTGCTTCTTTCTGGTTGTTTTAGGCTGAATGAAATTATAAGTTAAAGTCAAATATTCTTTTGCATCAGCCTATGCTTCTTAGTGCCCTAGGCATGTCGACGGGAGCTCTGTAAGCACTCTGGTAACATAACTACATAGTTTGTAGTCTGTGGTGTAAATCAAGCTCCAAGCTGCCATTACTCTGAGCTGTAGGGGTTGGTGCATATATAATTTGATTCAATCCGTCAGGGTTCACAGGGTCAGCAGTTTGGGAGCAGAAGTTGGTCTGAGTCAGCTCCCAGGGCAGCTGTACAAAGAAGGCTCTGGCTTGGTGGGCAGACCAGAAACCTGGCCTGGAGCCCCTTCTCTGCAGGGCTGTGGGGCTGGTGTGGTGTGGACCTGAAGTGGGAGCGGCACATGTGGGGACCAGAGTCGGGAGGAAGCGATTTCTCGGCCAGCCAGGAACAGTTTCAGTCAGGCAGGATTAAGACAGAAATGAAGATCTGAGGTTCCAGACGCCCTACACATTTTCCTTCTTGTCAGGGTTTCCAAAGGATCATACTTTTTGAAAAAAATTAACAGTGCAGTTTCAAGTTATTCCAGTTATTCCATAGTGTTTACTTTGCCTAGTTCCTGCTACAACTTCAAGCAGAAGGAGTATTTAGCTCCTCAGATTTTACAGTAAGGCAGGTTCAAGAAGCTCTTAAATCCATGGAGCAAGAAAACATCAGCTACACATCCTAGGCAACAGGTAAAGACACATGTTGCCCAGGCAGTAAAATATTTTACTGAACAGCAATGACCTGGGTCAAAGCTCTTCCTTAATCGCAAAGCCTAATAACAGCATGGGATGGGAGGTGCCTCATGTACCGTACAGCGCCGGCACCAGCACCAGGGAAAGGGGAGTCATTTCAGGAAACACAAGTGCTAGGCACTTCCCATCTCATGACCTATTGAGGCCTGAGAAGAAGAATCCAGCAGCATATCTTGGTGCCTGCCGGTGCCTGTGGTGTGGTACCTGCCACCGGTACAGTCCTGGCAGGTTATGGAAGAGAGGAGCAGGGCTGATGACAGAAGATGGTGGAAGAGGAGGTCCCAGCCCTTGGCCCTGACCCCAAAACAGCAACCGAACAACTATCCTCGTATGATAACGCCTCTTGGAGAGCTGTGGCGTACACCTAACCGAAGCCATCCAGTGGAACACAAAAACAGGACAGTCACGTAAAAAGGCACGGCAACATTTTATGTGCGTCACCCCATGCCCCAGGCTGGCACATCTCTGGGCCAAAAGGGTCCCTTCTCAGTGTGAGCTCCCCTGCACAGAGAAAGGAAGAGCAGGAAACCCCCAGCAGTTTCGTTACTGAGGCCCTGCAGCCCGGGTCACTGCCAAAGAACCCACAGTCTTGGGATCCCTGGGTGGCTCAGCAGTTTAGTGCCTGCCTTCAGCCCAGGGTGTGACCCTGGGGTCCTGGGATCGAGTCCCATGTCAGGCTCCCTGCATGGAGCCTGCTTCTCCCTCTGCCTGTGTCTCTGCCCCCCTCTCTCTCTGTCTCTCATGAATAAATAAATAAAATCTTAAAAAAAAAAAAAAGACCCCATAGTCTTGGCTAACATAGACTCCCATTGCCAGAGACAACCACAGCACATGCCCCCTTGGAGCTGGACCCTGTTCATCCCCCAGAGATGGTACCATTGTGCCTTTCCTCTGACCCAGGGCAGCCACGATGCATGTGCCCAGTCATCTTGCTGCTCTGCATCTGCCCTGGACCCTGTACCCCCATACTCTTACTAGACCAAGCGGCCTGTGTGCCCACCAGGCCTGGCACACCTCCCCCTGCCCAGTCCCGGGGCTGCTATGCACCCTACTTGGCAAATGGCTTCCCTGAAGCCAGTCTGTCAAGTTTGGAGGACATGATTTCTTCTTCAAGTGTGAGGACACCCATACCAACAAGGCTACAAGGCACACACAAATTCAGGAACAAAGGAACACAATACATTTCCAATAGCTGAGTCCAAAGAAATTAATTTCTTTGGAAGAAATTGGATCTTTGGAGATCTATGAATTTCATGACAAGAATTCAAAATAATAGTTTTTTTTTTAAAAAGATTTTATTTATTTATTTGAGAGAGAGAAAGAGAGATAGAGATAGAGAGAGAGAGACACCATGAGCAGGGGAGAGGGGCAGACGGAGTGGGAGAAGTAGACTCCTTGCTAAGCAGGGAGCTCAATGCAGGGTTGGATCCCAGGACACTGGGATCATGACCTGAGCCAAAGGCAGAATGAGCCACCCAGGTGCCCCACAAAATAATTTTAAAGGAGCTCAGTGAGCTCTAAGAGAACATAGACAACTCAAAAAAATTAGGAAACCAGACACAAACAAAATGAGAAGTTCAACAGGAGACAGAGATAAAAATCATTAAAAAAAAAAAAAAAAAAAAAAGAATAACCCAAACTTTGGAGCTTGAGGAAGACAGGGATTGAAGAATTGAATAGAGAGCTCCCACAGCAGACCTGATCAAGCAGAAGAAAGAATCTGAAATCTAAGACAAGCCATTTGAAATTATCTAGTCAGAGCTGCAAAGACAAAACAGAATGAAGAAGAGTGAAGAAAGCCCATGGAACTTATGGAACACTATCAAAGTCACTAATACAGTAGTGCCCTCCTTATCCAGTTTCAGTTATCTGTGGCCAATAGTCTGGAAGCAGATGATCCTTCTTCTGAAGTATCATCAGAAGGCCAATAGTGGCCTCACGCTATGTCACAGTGCTTACATCATCTACCTGACTTCATCTCACCATGTAGGCATTTTATCATCTGATGTCATCACAAGAAGAGAGGTGAATACAGACCGTAAGATTTTGAGAGAGATCACATTCACATAACTTTTATCACAGTATACTGTTATAATCGCTCTACTTAGTTATTATTGTTATTACTCTCTTTTTGTGTCTAATCTATAATTTAAGTTTATCATAGGTATGTATGTAAAGGGAAAAATGTAGCATACATGGGATTTGGTACTATCTGTGGTTTCAGACATCCACCGAAAGTCTTGGAATGTATCCCCTGTAGATATGCATTATGAGAGTCTGAGAAGGAGGAGAGAAAGGAGCGGAATGCCTATTTAAAGAAATAATGCCCTCATGTTCCCAAATCTGGTGAATAAAACAGACATTCAGATTCATGAAGCCCAAAGGATGCCAAATAGGTTGAAGACAAAGCGGTCTACACCAAGACACATTACTATTAAATTGTCAAAAGTCAAATATAAGGAATTTTGTTTATTTTTTTTAAAGATTTTATTTATTGGGGACCCTGGGTGGCGCAGTGGTTCAGCGCCTGTCTTTGGCCCAGGGCGTGATCCTGGAGACCCAGGATCGAATCCCATGTCGGGCTCCCTGTACATGGAGCCTGCTTCTCCCTCTGCCTGTGTCTCTGCCTCTCTCTTTCTCTGTGTGTGACTATCATAAATGAATAAAAATTTAAAAAAAAAGAAAAGATTTTATTTATTTATGAGAGACAGAGAGACAGAGAGAGAGAGAGAGAGAGAGAGGCAGAGACCCAGGCAGAGGGAGAAGCAGGCTCCATGCAGGGAGCCCGATGTGGGACTTGATCCCGGGTCTCCAGGATCATACCCTGGGCGAAAGGCGGTGCTAAACCACCGAGCCACGCAGGCTGCCCAAATATAAGGAATTTTAAAAGCAATAGGTGGAAAATGACATGTTGCATATAAGGAAACCCCACCCCCACCCCAGATGATGATAGGCAAATTTCTCAGAAGAAACCTCACAGGCCAGGAAAAACTAAGATGATATAAATTAAAGTTTGGAAAGGAAAAACCTGCCAAGCAAGAGTACTATATCCCACAAAACTATTCTTTTAACAATGAAGAACAGATAAAGTCTTTGACAGAGAAGCAAAAAAATGAGGGATTTTGTCACCATGAGACCTGCTTTACAATATATGCTTAAAGGGGTTACTCAAATTGAAATGAAAACACCCTAAATAGCGCAACACAACAGTGCAGCAAAGCATAACTCTCACTGGCAAAGGTAAGTATACAGAACACTGGAACACTGTGATGGTGGCATGTAAGTTATTTTCAACCCGAAAATAAAAGTTAAAAGACAAAATTCTAAGATTAGCTGTAACCACAGGAGTAACCTGTGTCGGGAGGCCTGGGCCCCCCTTGGTTGGATCAAAGCCTGCCCCACCATCTCAGCCGCCTCTTCCAGAGTGACAACACCTACATAACTTAAGCAGGTTCCCCTCCTTCCCTGGATCTTGTTTTTGTCCCTGGATGTTTTTCAGAAGATTTTAATTCGCTGCCTCTTCAGGTCACAATCTGCCGGCCTGCCATCACTGGAAGCAGAAACCTTTGTGTCCCGTCTCTGTGTTTTTAGTGTCTGTTCCAGATTTCCTCTAACACATCCTGTAGGTTATTCACTTGAGTCCATTCTGTGGTTCAGTTGGTCCTTGAGTTTTATAGTTTATTTCTTTAAAAAATTGTACTTTAAATTCCTTACAACTCTTGCTTATACTGGGGTTCCTGCTGGCAGTCTGTTCTTGCTTCATGGATGCAGTGCTGTCCTGAATATGTCTGAAGGATCTACTGGGTTAACATTTTTTTAGGTTTTTGCCTGTTCCTGAATTGGTACCGTTCCATCTGGGGCTGATTATTCTAGTTCTGCCATTGATGCTCATGCCTTATGTATGTGAGGTGCCTCAGAGGCCGGGGGACAGTAGGGCCCCTCTCTTCATGGCCGACATGGGATTTCTCCACAACCAAGTGGCTCTGCTGACTGTGCTGTCCTCATTCTTCCTCCCTCAGTCTGTGGGGTAGTCTGAGCTTCAGCTTTGAGGGTCTCTCTTCATTGGGCCTGAAGATCAACTAAAGGCAGAGACTAAACTCTGAACAGAGGAAAAAAGCTCAAAGACAAAATGAGAGCTCAGTGTATTAAAGAGGAAAGTATTTCTGTATCATGACTGCATCAGTATTTATGTTTTAATTCTGTATTAATTAATTCTCTGGGCCAAATCTCTCCCTCCACAGGTGGGCTTCTGGGAAAACAGTCCTAGCTAGCAGGTATAATAAACCAGTGATGTTTTACATAGCCTGCTGCAGGTGCATGTGTGTCCTGGACAGAGGAGCGTGTACCAACTGGAACACATGACGCGGGAAAGACGAGAGCACCCGGCCGCTAACTGCAGAGCGTCCACAGCAGCGCTGTCTTCCCACAGCCCCCTGAGCCCCAGGAGCAAATCCCATCTTCTCAAGCGTTTCCCACTGACAATGAAAGATAAATGCATCTGATCAGTGTGAATACCCTGGATGCTACGGTTTTCTATTATGCCATAATTAAATGAGGAAGGGAGACCTGGAGTAGTCGTCACAAAATCCAAAGTCACAACATTTCAGCACTTGGTGAGTTACTGTCCTCCAGGAATAGACACAGCCCGAGGCAGAAGGCTGCACGAGGGCCTCACGTAGAACAGTTTTCCATGGTGTTGAATGCAGGCTCTCACAAACAGGAAGGACCTGGGCTATTTTGACGCTGCAGTGTTTCCTGACACACCGCTCAGGGGGTTCTCAAGGTACGACTAAGGCACAGTCCCAGCTAACCCGTGAATGAGATTTGTAGTAATGTCACCAATGGTATTTCAGTTCCCGGCTGACTCCCCAGATACAACAGAGGGCAAATGCTATGTCTTTTTAAAGTATCTTTGTATGCATCCAGCACACCAAGTCTCTGACAAAGGGTCACGATGAATTTTGATTGTTGAGTCCAATAATAATAGTGGCTTCTTTGGGGTGCCTGAGCATCCCGTTTAGGCAGATGTTAGGATCCACATTTTGCAGATGAGTATACCGAGGTTGGCAAATAAGCGACTCTGCCGTGTTCACAGGTGCCGTGAGCAGCGAGGGCAGGGCCGTGTGACCCACGCCAGGCCCTCAGCAAGCCCGCTGCAAGGCTGCATGTAGAATCCTAATTCTGCAGCTGTTCCTGGCCCACAGCCGGCCCCTGCGGGCAGGCCCCAGGGAAGAGGGGCCACTTCCCTCATGCAGAGCTGGGTGTGGTACAGTGTTCTGACTCCAACCCTCCTTTTGTGCACATCTTCCTTTCATGTGACATGTCACACCCACTGTGCCCAAGACCCCTTGCACACTGCCACACTTGTTCCCACCCCAAAGGGCTCTGTTTCCCTTCTCAACACCTGTCTCCTTCCCCCTATACCTACTGTCTCCATAGGAGCGGACTGAACCTCCTTAGAAGTGTGACCACATGATAATTGGGCACCTGTGAAGGTTTACAAGCGCTGGCAGCACACCCAGAGGGACTGCAACAGGTGTCCATGGAGGTGTGTGGGGCAGAAGAGGTCTTTGGAGGTGTTGTGTGGGTGCTTTGACCTCAAGCTGCAGGTTCTCTGAATGTTCCACACTCGCCTGCCATGGCGGCCTGATCCTCCTGTAAGTCAGCTCGTGACCCAGGGCACCCAGTCCCTGAGCCGGACCAACCAGACCACCTGGGAAGACACCTGGACTCCCGCCCAAGTCTGGTGAGTAGATAAGGCTGTATTACATCATTCTGGAGAGCATTCTCATTAGAAGTCAGTGTCCCCACTTCCTCCTGACAATGCCTCTGCTCTTATTTGGAGCACGGCCCGGTTTTGGGCCCACTTGCGGCAGGTGTTCTTCAGGATGGTCTGTGCTCACCTCTTCAGATGCTGTCTTTCGGGAGGTAAAGCCTGCTGAAAGGGAGTCGCTTGCCCCCTTGACCATGAAAACCTGTACTTCCTAGTCATAAATAAATTCACATCACAAACCCTTCAGGTCTGCCTTAGGTCACACGGCTATTCCTTCTCAAGTCATACCAGTGGCCACTCAACCAACTCGGGAAATCCAGGAACACCTGCTTGTGTGTGGGCCACCACGCATGATTTAAAAGAGTCAGACACTGTGAACCTCAAGGTTCCAGTCTGGTCAGGGAAATATGGTATTTTGGGGTAGCTAAACGGGAAGGGCCATTCACCACGTGCAAGGCAACGCTGCCTGCAACCCCCTCAGCTGGGTTCTCCACATGTGGGGCCAGAGTCCCGGCCCTGGGAGCTGAGGACCAGGAGGAAATCCGGCCTGGGAGGAGGGACGGCCCAGCATCTGGTTATGTTGGGCATCCGACCTGGCCGAGTAGACACTCACCTCTCGGAAGAGGGCAACAAGGAGAGGTTGGGGCAGCAGAAACAGAGTGGCTGGTGCTCAGGGCTGCAGGAGGCACCAGCATGGCTCCCAGTTTTGGGAACAGAGGGAGGGAGTGGAAGGACAAGGAGGAAGACTGGCACAGGGTGCCACGGCTGTCGCCAAATGGGCCAGGTTTCTGGGCAAGACCGATTTCAGCAGCAGGAAGTGGAGATGCAGGCTGGCCCAAGCAGGGCTCCGATGTCCAGGAGTCCCCTCACCCCACTGGCCATGGTGCCAGGTCTGGGCCCGGGCCCCGGGACTTCTTGTACAAGTGCTTTCATTCGTGCTGCTTGGATGGCAAAGGCAGCACATACATGAGGCAAAGCAAATACAACCACGCAGAACAGTATCCGGTAGACGCAGGCTGTCACCGATGCTGCTGTCAGTGTGGCAGCATGCCCCAGGCGGTCGGCGCAAAGTGGAGGAGGGAGTCCGTCAAGCCCCCTCGGGCCCCAGGCCCGGTCACTGCTCCCTGGCCCCACTTCGCCCTCCTTAGGAATCAGGGTCCCGTGCAGACCACTGAGGGGCCGGGGCGGCCAGGCCAGCGTGGCCCAGGGGTGCGGACAGCCCAATGGGGCAGCGGGGCGGGAACGGAGCCACGGGCAAGGTCGGTGGGATGAGGACCTCCCAGGCAGAGGCCAGGGCCCGGTTAGGAATGGAGGGGGCTGGAGCCTGCTTCTCCCTCTGCCTGTGTCTCTGCCTCTCTCTCTCTCTCTCTGTGTGACTATCATAAATAAATAAAAATTAATAAAAAAAAAAAAAAAAAGGAATGGAGGGGGCTCGGCCGGGGCCTGGCGTGGGGCCAGCTGACCTGACACGGCCGTGCACCTTCTGTGCCCAACACGCTGGGCTGGCAACGAGTAAACTCGTGAAGGGTCAGATCCTGGAGGCCCAGAGCTTATCCTCCGCGCAGAATCAAGACATGCAGCACGCTGATGCTGGCGCTCGGACAGGTCAGCCGTGGGCAACGCTCTGGAAGATGGACAAGCCCGGGAACATGCGAAGGGATCAAGCAGCTTCCTGAGTGGGTGTGGTGGAGAGCGATGCGGGGTAAGCTAGCACTACTGGCTTCTCCTCCCGTGTTGCTCGGCGTCACTGGAACTCCCGACGGCTTGCTCATCTGTGTGACCATCCCGTCATCTCAGATCCCTGGCAAGGGCAGCAGACGGCAGGGTGAGGGGGCTGTGTGTGCGTGACACGGACGTCTCCTTCCCGCCCGCCTCCAGCGACTCTCTCTGCTTATTGACCAGGTGAGATGCCACAGTTTAGGGTGGAGTTAACCTTCCTCCTGGGGCGATGCTTCCTGGGGAGTAGAGGGGGCCAGACTTTTTGTCTCATAAAAATGGTGTGTGAACGACATTTTCAGACCAGGGTACAAACCCATGTCCCCAAGAGCGTTTCTGCTCCTGGGCTTAAACACCCCCCAGAAGGCCTGTCACAACAGATTGAAACAGCAAGCCCTCTCTGAACTAGCAGCTGGGGTCGGCGGCGCCCACACTCGCACTTCCTTCTGTCCACCTGCCTTTTCCAGGAGAGCTTAGTGTTTCACTCCAGACTCACCCAACCTCACACCACCCATCGTGAAACAAAATGCCTTTGCTCCTTCCTAGCTTATTAAGTGAGCATGGATGAGTCATTCAACCTTTGAGCCTATTTCTTGAACTGAAATATAATTAAAAGGTGAGGCTAATCCCGCCCTATTGATTTCACAACACCGATATGATAGCAAATGAAATGTGTGTGCATGAACACTGCCTCACTGCAGGAAATTCGGAGAATAATTAAAGCTTCAGCAAGTTAATCTGCACCATGACCCGTTTTGAGTGTGTCACTGCCACACCATGAAATCATAAGTGCAAAGCAACCACTTTGCCCCAAATATTAACATCTTCAAGCCAGATATTTTTGCTGCCACATTCTACCAAATGTTTAATGAATTAATTTCAATTCTGCATAATCTCTTCCGGGGTACAGAGAAGGAGAGAACACCTCTCAATTCATTTCATGAAACTAGTATTTCGTGGGCTAGTATCATCCTGATACCAAAATCAGACAAAGACAGCACAAAAAAACAAAACAAAACCCCCAAAATTCATGACAAAATAGCATGTACAATTCAGCATAAATAACAAGAATTCTATGGCATGACCAGGTACCTTCCCTGTACCCCTACTATTTATACCACTTTTTAAAAAAAATTTATTTATTTATTTGAGAGAGAGATTGTGCACACAGCAGGGGGAGGGGCAGATGGAGAAGCAGACCCCCAGCTGAGCAGGGAGCCCGACACGGGGCTGGTTCCCAGGACCCTGGAATCATGATCTGAGCTGAAGGCAGATGCTTCACCCACTGAGCCACCCAGGTGCCCCATAACACTTATTTTTGGCACATTTTGTCTTCTGGTTATTTATCATTTTGTTACATATTGTATTGTTCATTAAGGTCTCATCTCTCCCCAAATACTGCACTATCTTTGAGAACACAGACCATATCAATATGTAGTATTTCCTTTGTATACCTACAAAAAAATAAGCATTTTGTTTTATACTCCTTAACAAATAACATCATGCTGAAGATAAAAATAGAGACTTTATAGGTGTTCAGTCCACAGTTGTGTTTTGGGGGGCAGGACGGGGGAGCGTATCAAGAAGAGCCACAATCACCTGCATGTGAGCAAACACATCAGGATATGCTGATCTCAAGACTGAAAGAATCCTAATTTCAAGCAGATGTAAAATAACCTGTATCTTCATTCAGTAAAGGTTGTGTAGCCAGGGCCGGACCCGCAGGAACGTCAATGTCTTCAGGAGCAGTGACAGACACTATTCTTCTCTGAGCAAGGACATCATGGTCGGATGGAATTTTATCAGGGAGCAATATATTAAGTCTGGTTAATTCTTTATATAGAAAGCCACTTGTCCTCCACTCCCCTGTTAAACAGGGTACAGCAAAGCAATTTCCACTGAGTGGAAGGTGATGTCCCATGATGGGATTTGGGTGGCACTGACAGAGCACATGAAACACACGACCGGGGCCTGGGAAATGCCCAGACGCTCGACTTGCTAGCACAGAAGCTTACTCTGCGCCTCGGGGTGCACCTTCCTTACCAACAGGACAGAAGCGGTGGTGGCCTACATTCCAATGTCACTGTAGGGATAGGAGATGCCACGTGCAAATTCAAAGCGGTAAAGAAATGCTATTTATAGTTATGACTATTAGGACATAAGGGCAATTTGGATGTGCCCTTATGGGCACCGCCGGGATGGCAGAGGACAGCCTGGGAGCGGGGTGGCCGGAGGGCCACCGCGGCGACGCGCCCATCAGCTCGGCCATGCCCTCTGTCTTTCCCGTGAGAAACCCCTCCTTTCTCCCTGCCCTCGCTCCGGACACTGCCCTTCCTTTTCCTGTTGTGTCTCACACTTCTTGAAACGACTGTGTGCAGTGGAGACCTCCAGCTCAGGCTGTGGGTACAGCAACTGGGTGTCTCTTCGGAGCAGTCGGTCCACCCAGTTCAGACACTTACAGTAACTGTAGGAAGTATCAGACCAGTTACCAACAGAATCACACACTTAGAAATTTCAAATTGAGGAAGGAAAGATTTGCAAATTAAGATATCATTTACAGCTATACAATTAAGCCATATTTTCTATGTTCCAAACTGAGTCTTTCAACAGTGAGTTATACATGCATATTCAGGGAATTATTAGCTTGTTTTAAAAACTCTTTTTAATTATGTTGGTTCAAATGCTTTGGAAAAGGAAAGAGCCCCATGAGCTGTTGAAAATCAAGGAATAAGCTTTTGCCGCCTCAACCTCATTCAGCTCAGCAGTTCACCAATGAATGGTAGTTCTGACCACGGTGAGTCATAAATTGATTTAAATGTTGCAGCTAGAATGAACGAAAATAAACCATGATAGAGGACACCAGAGAAAATTGCACAGAGTAGGGTAAATATTATTTCACAACGCTTTAAAAAACAGTGGCAAGGGGATGCCTGGGTGGCTCAGTGGTTGAGCGTCTGCCTTTGGCCCAGGGCGTGATCTTGGGGTCCTGGGACTGAGTCCTGCATCGAACTCCCTGCGTGGAGCCTGCTTCTCCCTCTGCCTGTGTCTCTGCCTCTCTCTCTCTCTCTCTCTCTGTGTGTGTCTCTCATGAATAGATAAATAAAACCTTAAAAAAAAACAGTGGCAAGTGGCAGGATATACATAAAATGTATCATTTTAACCATTTTGAAGTGACTTTAAGCACATAGACAATGTTGTGCCGCCATCACCAGCATTTCATGAAACTCTTGCTGTGTGTGTAGTGGGCTCTAATATAAATGTATTTCTTATTGCAGGTCATGGTTTTTTAAAAAAGCAAGAAAACCCTGCGTTAGCTCACGCTTCATGTATACAAAATGGTGGAGATTTCACTACCTCTGAGACCCCAGTGGAGCCTGAGCAATAGAGAAACCTTCTAAAACTAAAGATGAGGAGATGATTCTAAAGAAAAGGATAAATTCAGATATTTGTCATATTGAAAAATTTGAAAAACCTATTTGTCTTTGCATGTGTGTGTGTGTGTGTTCCACATTTGTTCATACAACGAGTGCATGGGGATTGTACTGTGATAGAGTGACACCCCCAGGGTTGGGGGGAAGGTCGGGAGGTGTCATCCTGGGACACTGAAGGTGGAAACAGTGGCTGAGCTGCCTTCAACAGCAGTGCTGCAACTATGGTGCCTGTCTGGGTGTCACAAGGAGATTCCGGTGTTTCACCAAGGGGATTAAGGAAACAGTGTTTCCTACATCTAATCAGAGTGACTAAAATATCTATCCAGAGGAAAACACCATTGTACTAATGCCGATGTATGGAAAATTATAGTTCCCTCAACTCTGGCATGTGGTATCTAAGCTTATAAAGTTGTCAAAACAAACAGACAAAGAAACAAATAGCCGTTACCATGGAATGTTAGAAAATAAAAGTACAAATGATAAGGACTCCAATTCTACTGGATTCACTGTAGTAAACAGTGTTCAAAATAAAGGCAGCTCCCCTAGAATTGACAGGAACAGGCTGGAGGCTGGTGGGTGAGTTGGCAAAGCTGGGATGACTTCCATCCAGCAAACATCTACTAATACCAGTCACTGTGAAAGACGATGAGGGTACACATTCTAAGACCTAGTTCCTGCCTTTGCAAAATTTCTAATGGGCGGAAGATAAAGAACGTCACGTAACAGGTTTCTATGCAGTCAGAGCTGTGTCACAGGTGTACCTGCATGGGGCCGGAGCTTGAAGGACGGCCTGATTCAGCCAGCCATGGGCTGGCTGGAGGCGGGTATTCCAGGAAGTCTTCCCAGAGGAGGTCCAGGTGTCCAAGTTATGTCTTGCAAAGAACAGATGACAACTTGCCGGAAGGAAGAGGGGAGAGACAGAAGAGGAAACACACAGACGTGCAGGCAACCTACTGTGCTCAGGAACCTCTGGCTGGTTCCATGGTCGGGGAGGGGAGATTTTAAGCCCCATCAGGTGGTTGTGGTTAATATTTAAAATGGAACCTGTTGTTATTTGGGGTCTCCCTTCTTTGCAAGCTCTTCGCTGCTGGTGAGCAACAGGAGCCACACATCTTCCATGACTGGGTTGGGGTGTCCATTTCACAAAATAATGAGGCAGAGAGTCTTCATTAGAGAAGATTTTGGGGGAGAGCCTGCATCTCAGGAGACTTGTGTGAGCGCAGCTCAGGGCACCTGGCATCACTGCGGCTCAGTCTTCTGGAGGGGCTGGGGTCACGCTCCTGCTGGGGAAGAGGGGTTGTGGAAGCAGGGAGTGACTGCCCAGAAGAAACAGGAGGGAAGCCGGTGGTTGCCATGCGCACCTAGACTCAGGACATGGGCAGCTCTGTCCCGACAGTGGCTTTCTCTCTCACTGGAGGGATGCCTGTCATTTCTTAAGTAGTTGAGTGTCCACAGATGTTGGGTTAAAAGTAATATTCAGTTTGCCAGGTCTCCAAACTTAAAATGTTCCCAAGTAAATTTTTAAAAAACGCTTATTGAGTCCAGTTCTCTGCCTGGAACACCCAAGCTCGGGAATGGTTCCAAAACGTCTGTCTCATGTCCTCATCCTTCTTTCTGTGAGCGCTTCAGGCAGGCAGGCAGGCAATCAGGGTGGGAGTGCAATCTCTCCCCAGGCCTGGAGGCAGTGAGGCACCAACTAGCCCGGAAGATATCTGCTGGCAGTGCGTGGATCCTGGATCGAAGCTGCAGTTGCGGGCAGCTTTCAAAGGAAACACAGATCCAACCACAGAAGCCTTGAAGGGCCAGCCCGGCTCTTCACTGAGGGTTTCACAAAGGAGCTAGCCTGAGGGCATCACAGAGCACACTGCACAGAAGTTTCTCAGAAACTTTCTCCAGATTCGGCCCCTCCTTCCAGAATTCCATACTGGTGAACCCTGTACCTCCCTTGCAAGCCCTCGGGCATGTGGCTCTCCCTTCTGCTCCCTGCCCTGGGCCTCCTACCCCTGGGCCGGCACCTGCCAACACCCACTCTCCCAGCCTTTGCAGCTTGGAGATGTGGGGGTCTCGCCCAGGATCCTGTTGCTCTAGCCGGGAGGAGGAGCACAGCCTGGGAAGCAGTCCTCTCTCACGGCTTTTGAGAAGTACATGTTCTTGGGATTGGAAGATGACTTGAAACCCTTCATCTCATCACCATAGTTTTATTATCTTGGGAGAATTTAAAACACATCCAGAAGTGGGGAGGAGTTTAGGAACCCCCCATGTGAGGAGTCCATCATGCAGCCTGAACAGTTGTCAACTCACTACTAGCCTGTCTCATTACTTTTTATGTATTGCTACTGACCACCTCACTGTTAGAGGACTTGGAAGGAAAACCTCGACATGATATCATGTCCTTCATCAATATTTTATATTATCTCTAAAAAATAGATCTCTATTTTGAAGAGTTCCAAATTCACAGACAAGGCGTAAGCATTTACACATCCTACACCTAGATTTACAGAGTAAGATTTTGTCATATTCTCTCTCTGTGTGTGCGCCTTTCACTAAACCATCTGAGAGAAACTTGCAGACATCTTCACCTGTCACCCCTACATACTCCTACGACCAAAGAGATTCTTTTTTAGAGAGAGAGAGCAGGTGCGTGTGTGTGCGCGTGCCAGAGTGGGGCTGGGGGAGGGAGTCCCAGGCAGGCTCCATGCTCAGGGCAGAGTCCGACGCAACCCTGAGACCATGACTGAGCCATCTGGGCACCCCCAGGGATTCTCGTACACAGCCATAAAACAAGTCTATGAATAAATTCAGGAAACTTGACCTTGCTTATAAGACTGGGAGAGAGTCCACACTGGAGTTTTGATTGTGTCCATCACAGCAAGTCGCCCTGATCGAGCACCTGGTCTGGGGTTACATGCTGCATTCACTTGTCATATCTCCTCGGTTGCCTTAAATTCGGAAAAGTTCCTCAACCTTTTAGTGTCGTTTATGACCTTAGTTTTGAAGATTACAGGCCCATCGTTCTGTATGTCTTCACTTCGAGTCTGTGATTGCTCCCTCTTTAGCTTGTGCATTTCTGGTAGGAACGGCACGTAACCGAGGTCATGTCACCTCATGTCAGTAGGTCACTGTTATTCGGGAATGTCAACCTTCAACCCTTGATTCAGATGGGGTCCACATATGTAGCACCTGTAAAAACACCCTGTTCTCCCTTAAAATTCCTCAAGCAGAAGCAGTTAGTGAGCTGTGAGCTATGAAATGGCAACATAACCTGTTCCTCAACAACCTTCCCCCAGCGACTGTAGAGTTCACTAGTGACTCCTGCCAGGGTCCCAGGACAACTGCAACATGCTGATGCTTTAAGTAATTCCTTTTCAACTTATTAGTCAGCATTCTGTAAAGAAAAGCTTTCCCTTTCCCTTCCTCATCTCTAAGATTTTTTTACTTACTCATTTATTTTTTATTTCTAGTATATGTGCTGCCGAAGCGAGCAGATATACTAGAGCACAAGAATATTTTTTATTTCTTAGTATGAACTCATGCATTCCCTTTTTCCCCCGACGTATGCTAATGTATTACTGTCATTATTCCTTTTGATACTTCCACCTAATTTGACTAAGCTAGTTCCTTATTGTATTTCTATTTAGGGACAGAGATCCACCAAAGCTTAACACATTTTTTGAGTTCCCTCTTGCCTCATAATAAATCTCAGCTCGCTGTCAAATCCAAATATCCTAAATGGCTCACAAGACCCCTGGGGTCTCTCTTGCTTGCCCCTCTGGGCTCCTGTGCCCTCCACCAACTTCAACAGCTTGGCTTTTTGCTTTGTCGTGGTCAAATACTTCTGTTCTGACCTGGACTGGCTTCCCCTTCCCTGCTGGGATGCTTATCCACAGCCTCTGCCCCCTTGTCTGCCTTGTCACTTTCTCTGATCCCCCCTCCAAGCTGGCTCTGGCCCCTCTGGCCAGGCTCTGTGCACACACCATAGTAACTGTGTCCCTGCTCATTATCCCCTACTGTCTGTTCACCTGCCTCCTGGACTGTGCTCCTCGTGCTGTCTTGCCAGCACTTGGCACAGCCCGAAGGGAGCAGCTACTTGGGGAGGACTTGTTTAATTAATAAGCGAATAGTTCTAAGTTATGAGGAATAAAGTCCGAGCAGTGTGCTTAAGCCACAAATGAGCTTGCTGACATGTAGGTAATTTTCAATGATGATATACAAAATGGAGAAAAATTATTTATTTTTCACAGAAAATTATGGGACAATAAAGAAAATATTCTCAGAAACTAGCTGAAATTTAGGCCTTTACTAAGAGAAAAATATCTTGGTTCTTTTGTTGGTTGATTTGACAGACATGCACCTCCCCCTGCTACCTCCCCCCCCCCCCACCATAGTACTAGATACCACAGATGGCTTCTGCCCTGTGCAGCTGACCACTGTTGGGGCTGACCAGCACACACATGGCAAGTTCTAGCAGTGCTGATGGAGCTATGAATAGAGCACTCTGACGACCCAGAAAGGAAACCAACTGTCTAAAAGGAAAAGATTTAAATGGTTGACATTTGAGCGGCACCTTGAACATTAAGCCTGATTTTACCAGAAGTGGAAGAAAGGACACTCCAGGCAGAAGGAAGAGAACAGATGGAGGGCAGTAAAGAACCGAAGTGCTCGGAAGTGAGAAGAGGTTCCAGGCTCTACTCTGCAAGCAGCAGACATCTGGGTGCCCAGGCTCCTCCTTCTGCTCTGTTCTTTAAACAGACCGTCAGTAAATGGTACCATTCTACAGTGTAAATAAAGCCCGTACTTCATTCATGACTACACCCAGGGACTCCCCCAGTGTCAAGCGGGTGTGACAAAGGTCAGGTGTCCAACTAGGGCAGGAAGAGAGATGTAAGGGGAACAGCTACATCAGGGACCAATTTGTGAAGGGTCTTCTGGTCCATAAAACACAAGCTGGACTTCAGCCTCCTGGGCCAACCACCAGAGGAGGGTGGTGAAGGGGCTTTTTCAGGAAATATGTATTAGCATGACGAGTGGTGGGGTGAACAGATGTGGAACAGAGATTGGCCACCATGCTACTGAAACAAATAAGGACTGGGATGCCGGGGTGGCTCAGTAGTTGAGGATCTGCCTTCGGCTCAGGTAGTGGTCCTGGAGTCCCGGGATGGAGTCCCTCATCGGGCTCTCTGCAGGGGAGCTTCTCCCCTCTGCCTGTGTCTCTGCCTCTCTCTCTCTCATGAATAAATAAATAAAAGCTTTAAAAAAAAAATCAGGACAGCGGTAACAGCAAGCAAAACCATCCTAAAAGGGAGGAATGATTTTTTTTGGTAGGATAGGTACAACTTGTGATCACACGACATGAGAAGTGAGAGGGACCATGGGCTGAGAAATTTATAACTAAAATGTTCTTTAAAATTGATCTGATCTTTCTAAGCAAAAATGCCACAAAACCATGTTTTATGTTATAACCTCAGATTCCAAGTGAAAATGGATATTTCTTTTGAAACGCAGCTTGAAACACACACATCAAGCAAAGGGGAACAAAAAACCAGTTTTTCTTTTATTTTGTAAATTTTATTTGTATTTTAATTCCAACATAGTTAACACAGAGCTTAGTTTCAGGAGTACAATGTAGTGTCAGCATCCCCAGACATCACCGTGACCCTCAGGGTAAGTGCTCTGCTTCATCCCCATCACCTCCTCCCCCACCCCTCCCTCTGGTGACCTGCAGGGTGTTCTCTAGAGTGGAGAGTCTGAGTGTCTTGGTTTGCCTTTTTTTTTCTTTATTTCTTAAATTCCACATATAAGTGAAATCATATGGTATCTGTCTTATTTCACTTAGCATAATACACTCTAGTTGATCCATGTTGTCACAAATGGCAAGATTTTGTTCTTATTTATGGCTGAATAATATTCCATTATATATATATATATATATATATATATATATATACACACACATACATACATACACACCTCGTCTTCCTTACCTATTCATCAGTGGATGGACACTTCCACAGTTTGGCTATTGAGGACATCCCGCTATGAACAATGGGGTGCAGGTGCGGCTTTGGATCACTGTTTCTAACCTTTGGGTAAATCCTAGGAGTGCAGTTGTGGGGTCATAGGGTAGCTCTATTTTTAACTTCTTGAGGACCCTCCACACAGTTCTCTGGAGTGGCTGCAGCAGCTTGCATTCCCACCCACAGGGCAAGAGGGCTCCCCTTTCTCCACAGCCTCACCAGCACCTGTTGTTTCTCGTGTTGTTGATTTTAGCCGTTGTGACAGCTGTGATATCTACAAAGAGCCAGTTTTGAAGGAGGAAGGATCACACAATGTGACTACAAAACAGGAGATGTCATTTCAATATAAAATACTCCCTTATTGCTTAGGTTACTGGCCTTTTCTACAATTTAGGAACACATCTGTGAGTCACAATGTCTGCCTGCAGGTAGACATAAGCAAAAATGATGAAAGTCTGACTTACCAACTTCGGAGAACTCCTCATCTTTCCAAGACGGTCCACATCACTGGGCTGGGGGTGATTTCGCAGTGGAGAGGCAGGGCCTGGTAAGTGCAGGTAAGCATACAGGCGCACCTGAGAAGGGGTCCCAACACGCCCCACCCGTCCTCTGGGGAACTGAGCTTTAAACGCTTTCCATAAACCCGTTAAAGTCACTGCTGTGAACATCCTGATTTAACCTGCAGGGCTCCTAGAGCTAGAACGTGACAACGTATCACAAAGCAAGGGGCACCCAGCTCTGACGCCAAGCAACACAGGAGAGTGAAAAGCACACTTGCCAGCGTTCGACCCCGGCCAGGAGGCGCGCCAGAGGCACAGGTGCAGGTATGGGTGCCGCAGCGACCCAGCTAAGACTTCCTAAGTCTTAACTCCTCCCGCCACCCGGACCTATTCAAGTATTCAAGTGCTAGGTCGGCGCAGTCAACACTCAGGAGTAGACGCAGGACGCCAGGCAGCAAGCTCCCAGGAGGTGGACGGGGAAGGGAGCGCACCCCCAGGCCCCTGCCCCTCCCGGCCTCTGCCATGGCCCAAGGGCGCTCAGGGCCTGGGTGTCTCTGCGCAGGTGGAAGGGGCCTGGGGCTGGAATGAGGGGGGTGAGGGGGGTAAGGGGGCGGGGGGGGGCGCGGTCCCGGGGTGAGGGGGGCGTGGTTCCGGGGTGAGGGGCGCGGTTCCAGGGTAAGGGGTGAGGAGGGTGAGGGGGGCGGGGGGCGCGGTCCCGAGTGAGGGGGTGAGGGGGGCGGTCCCGGGGTGAGGGAGTGAGGGGGACAGGGGGCGCGGTCCCGAGGTGAGGAGGGTGAGGAGGGTGAGGGGGGCGGGGGGCGCGGCCCCAGGGTGAGGGGGGCGGAGGCCGCGGTCCTGGGGTGAGGGAGTGAGGGAGTGAGGGGGACGGGGGGTGGGGGCGCGGTCCCGAGGTGAGGAGGGTGAGGGGGTGAGGGGGTGAGGGGGGCGGGGGCGCGGTCCCGGGGAGAGGGGTGTGAGGAGGGTGAGGGGGTGAAGGGGTGAGGGGGGCGGGGTCGCGGTCCTGGGGTGAGGGGGTGAGGGGGGCGGGGGCGCGGCCCCGGGGAGATGGGGGTGAGGAGGGCGGGGGGGTGAGGGGCGCGTGGGGCGCGGCCCCGGGGAGGGGGGGTGAAGGGGTGAGGGGGCGGGGGCGCGGTCCTGGGGTGAGGGGGTGAGGGGGGCGGGGTGTGAGGGGCGCGTGGGGCGCGGCCCCGGGGAGAGGGGGTGAGGGGGTGAGGGGGTGAGGGCGCCCGCCGACCGCTATCTGGGAGCCAGGAGGGGGTCGCCGTACCCCGCGACAGCGCCGCCTCTCCAGGTCGCAGCGGGGGCGGGGGCGACGGCGGGGCGGGGCGGGGTTGCGTGCGCGCCCGCGCCAATCACAAGCGCCGCCGGCAGGGGCGCGCGCACGGAAAGGCCGGGAAGCGGAGGGGCGGGCCTGGTGCCGCGCGCAGCCAATGGGGGCGCCCCGGCGCCATGACGTGAGGCTCTCCCGGGCGCTGAGCGCCAGTCGGCTGGCGGGGCCGGTGAGTGCGCGGGCGCGCGGGCGCGCGGGCGCGCGGGGCGGGACTTCCGGCGAGCCCCGGAAGCGGGAGCTGTGTGTTCTCATGCGAACGGGAAGGAGCGTTGGGGCGCCGGAGTCGCGAGGTTGAGACATTTTCGGGCCCGAAACGGGAAGGAGTCGCGGCCGCCCGCCGCCAGCCCGCGCCGCGCCGCCCCCGCCGCTCGTCCGGGCCGGCCGCGCCCTCCCCGCCCCTCCCTCTCGGCCCGTCCGCGTGTGGCGCGGTCGCCGGGCACCGGGGCTCCGGCGGTCGGCGGCCGGGCGGCGGCGGCGCTGCTGACAGGTGAGCGCGGCGGGCGGCGGGCGGGCCGCCGGGTGCCCCCGCCCGCGCCCCCGCCCCGGCCGCCCGCTCGGACCCGCGGCGCGCCCGCCTGTCACGGGCCGCCATCTTCCCGGAGGACGCGGCGGGCGGAGTGCGGGCCGGGCGGGGCGGGACTGCGGGGCCGGGCCGGGCTGCGGGGGGCGGGCGGGGGCGCGCGGGGCCGGGGCAGGGCCGCGCCGCCGTCCGGCCCGCACTGCGGAGGCCTCGCCCCGCCCGCCCGCCCGGGGCCCGCGCGCCGCCGGCCGGGCGGGGAGCGGCGGGGACCCGGGCACCAGGAAGTGGGAGCCCGTGCGGGCCGCGCCGGGGCGGCGGGAGTGCGGCGGGAGGGGTCGGCGCCCGGCCTCCCCCTGCAGCGCGACGCCTCCCGGGCGCGGGCGGGCGGGCGGGCGGGCGGACAGTTGGCCGGCGCGTGCGAGCCGCTCCCGGCCGCGGGTCGTGTCCCCCGGGCGGTGGGGCCGGAGCGGGGCAGCCGAGCAAGCGGGAGGGGGGGGGCCGGGGGGGAGGGGGGTGCAAGTTACCTTCCTTCTGGAAAGTTTTTTTTCCTTCTCTTCCCGTATTTTTTTTTTTTTTTAAAAGCTGGTCTCTCGAGTTGCGTGGAGAATTTGCAATGCGCTCGAAATAGGTGCGAAGTTGTCGTTTGCAGGGGGTGGGGTGGGGTGGGGGCGCCGCTCGCGTCCTGCGGTGCAGGCGGCGCACTGTGCAATCTGCACACTTCCCCACCTGCCTGCCTCCCTCTAATTTACCGTCGGCCGGCCTCGGCCTCCTCTGCACAAGTCGGGGTGCGTGGGGCTTCGGCTCTGCTCTGCACCGGGAGGCGGTTTCCTGAATCCGGCCGCGGGTGACCCCTCCGAACTCAGGATTGCTCGGGTTGCCGAGGTGGGGTATCCCCACAGAGGCATCAGGTCAGCAAGCTTATCATCATTTCAGCCGTAAAGGGGATTGGTGCATTTCCTTTGAAACTTGCTTTTGGGTTCGAAATGACTCTCCTCATTCTGTATTTTGGAACATTAATGGGAGCTGACTTGTTTCCATGAAAGGATGTCCTGGCTTCTTATTGATGAAGCGGTGACTTCTGCTGCTTCGCTTTTCTTCATCCAGCCCCGCAGGGCTGTCCCAGCAAGTCCGTCTGGGCCGTTTTTACTGCTTATTTTCATCACTCGATTTTTTTTTAACGAAAACTTGAAAGTGTTATTTACCGCACTGCTGTTTTCAGTATTCTTTCTCTATCCATTCTGATTTGCTGGACAGTTTTTTTGTTTGTTCGGTTTTGTTTGTTTGTGGGGTTGTTTTTGCTTGATTCCATGTATTTGGGCAGAGAAAGCAAGTTCTGAGGATAAAATGTGTATTCTGAGCAAAGGACTTCTATATCTGAGTGGGAGCCGGAGAGAAAATAGGTGATAATGTGATTGCTAGCATTAATTTAATGCATTCTGTACAAGAGTAGCTGAAATTAAATGGCAGCACATTGAGGGAGATACTTGATTTTATTTAAAATAAAAGATTTTATTTTTCCTTGGGGCTCCTTAGGGAGCATGCTTCAAAAAAAGTTGAGCATTGGAAAATTTATTGAACTTAACGATGATTTCTGCAAATAAGCACAATTTTGACAGACCTAATTAAACTCTGTGAAAACATTCTAGTCACTTGTTTTTATGAAACAGTCTTCGCATATCCTAACACGTCTATCCTAACAGTCTTCACATATCCTAATTCTGAAATACGTAGTGCAAGGCAGGAGCACCAGGTTAAGAGTAATAGAATAAGCCGTGCCTTGGAGGAGCCCCACTCCCGCAAGTAGATTGCAACCGTATTTACAGGTTTTTGTAGGGAGAGACCTGAGGTCCGTGTTACCAAGAGAAGTGGCCGACGGACTGCTTCCACTGTTACTTCAGAGTGTCATGCTGGGCTTCATACTTTCCATAGTGATAAGTAGGATTATTATTTAGGTCTTCTACTTTTAGTAACATGTGCTATCTTTATGATGGTCCCTAGAGATCTTTAAAAGCTGTGTAGGGGATCCCTGGGTGGCGCAGTGGTTTGGCGCCTGCCTTTGGCCCAGGGCGCGATCCTGGAGACCCCGGATCGAATCCCACATCGGGCTTCTGGTGCATGGAGCCTGCTTCTCCCTCTGCCTATGTCTCTGCCTCTCTCTCTTTCTCTCTCTGTGACTATCATAAATAAATAAAAATTTAAAAAAAAAAAAGAAAAAAAAAAAGCTGTGTAGATACATGTTACTTTAGATTGTTATTGTCCTCAAGTTCAAGGCACAAGTTTTAAGTATGCTTTCATAATCCATGGTTGTACATTCACAGAGTTTTCTCCTACTTAGGGATTTTTTTCAGATAAATGCAAGAAAATCTCAGTATATTCTTGTCATTCCTCCTATAAGGCCATTGACTCAACCTGTTTCTAATGGGCAGAAGAAAACAAACACTGAAGTTGTTTTTATGGAAAATACATTGTTAAAAACAGACACTGTTGCTGGGCATTGTTGCTTATGCTGTTTTCTAAAACTTTATCCTGTGAAGAGTTCTCTTTTTTCTGTAAGAGCTAATTTTAGAGTACACAGTAAATGAGGCACTGCCTTCTGAGAGCTTTCAACTCACCAGATATGATTGTAGTTTGCTTCAGTTCAGGCTGCTGCTGCTTGGTGCACTCGGTGATCTCCCCAGAGCGACTCTATTTCCCCTGGAGCTTCTTACAGGAATATGGAGTTATAGAGGGAGAGCCGTCAGGTTCTCTTATTAGAAGGAAGGAAAATAACTCCAATGTGGACATTTTTTTTTTCCCTAACATTCCAACACTTTATTTTTTCTGCATGTCAGCGTCTTTAACCTTTAGGAACAGCGAAGAGAAGTCTTAACTTGGCTCACATCTCCTTCCCTATCGTCCCCCGCCCCAAAGTCCCTATTGTCCCTTTAATAGTTCTATAAACTGTCTTTTCAGCACTTTTCTGGTGATGCTTTCATGGCTGAGTTATAAGGGCTGCAGGTGAGTGATGCCACCACTTCTGGGCCTTCTGTCACAGTCTGGTTTTCTCTTCAGCATCCCCCCTAATTCCCTGATAGTGAGACCTGGGTCAGGAGTACATTGTGTTAACACAAAAGACATTTCATATTTAGCTCAAATTTGAAAGCATGCTACTTAATCTTTGGAGAGGGTTTTAATAATCGTTGAGATGCGACTTAAGCTTCAGTGAAAGTGTTCTTTACGAAATCTGATATGCACACATATTGGCTTGGAAACCTACAAGTTAGGTAGCATTTATTTGTGTGAGAAAAATAAAGTGTCTCTTTCATTTACAGCACACCATTTTAGTTCCACTATGGCCGGAGGTTGTTTTAAAGGCGTATCCTGGTTGTCAGGCCTTTTTAAAAAAAACTCATCAGTGACTGTCCCCTGTCTAATAAGTGAGAAACGCCGAGGGCCAGGCTCCAGGGCCCTGGGCATTTCTGCCTCCTCCTTGCAGGCTGCCTCGCCCTCACCACTGCCTCTGCCTCAAAACCGTGCTGTTGCCTTTGCTCTCTGTAGTTTCTTTGCCTGAAATAGAATTTTTTTTTTTAACTTTGCTCTTTAATCCATCCTTATAAAGGTATTTCAGGAGTCCTTCAGGAATCCTTGCCTTCATTTCTAAGGTGCTTAGAGTGCTTCTCTGTTTCTGTAGCACGTCAGGCACAGCACCTGATGAATTAATGTAAGCTCCTTGTGGGTGCGATCCTTTCAGGTTTGTAATCTCTTTGCCCAACTCAGGTCCAGGTACCCTATACAGACCTCCTTCGACTTAGGATATACCTAAGGTTATAGGTTGTAAATACTGTTAAGTTGGTTGTAGGTTGAAAATAATGTTAAGTTGGAAATGGGTTTCATACACCTAACCTTTAACATCACAGCTTAGGCTTGTTTACTTTAAACCTGCTCAGAACACTTAATATTCGCCTGCAGTTAGTGCAAAATCATCTAACACAAAGCCTGTTTGTTCGTGAAGTGTTGAATATCTCATGTAATTCCTTGAATACCATAGTGAAAGTGACAAACCGAATGGCAGTATGGGTGCCGGACGGTTGTCAGCGAATCTCGGACGGTTGTCAGCGAATCTCGGTTGTTATTCCTCTGATTGTGGGGCTGAGTGGGAGGGAGCCTGCTACCTGGAGCAAGATCAGCATTGAAAATTTGAGGTACAGGGCAGCCCTGGTGGCACAGTGGTTTAGCGCTGCCTTCAGCCCAGGGCGTGATCCTGGAGACCTGGGATCGAGTCCCGTGTCGGGTTCCCCACATGGAGCCAGCTTCTCTCTCTGCCTGTGTTTTGGCCTCTCTCTCTGTGCCTCTCGTGAATAAGTAAATAGAATCTTAAGAAAAAAAAAAAAAAAGAAAAAGAAAATTTGAGGTGCAGTTTCCACCGAATGTGTATCATTTTTGCACCATTGTGAAGTTGAAAAATTATAAGTTGACCCATCATAAGTTGGGGACCATCTGTAGATGTTTAGTAAACTTTGCTCAGCTAGATGGAAAAAGGCGTGTCTAAAGACACCTTTCATTTCGGTTGTAAGGAAATGATTTGCAGATTGTACAATTGCATGCCTTTGTAAACATAAAAATTTTCACTTGAAATGAGTGCAATAGAAAGTGCACAGTCATATTTACAAAATGTTTGTGATTTGATAGTGATATAGTGCATACTGCATTGTGGATGGAGTAATTTTCAAATTTTTTATTTTTGAAAGATTTTATTTAATGAGAGACGCAGAGAGAGAGAGTCAGAGACACAGGCAGAGGGAGAAGCAGGCTCCCCACAGGAAGCCCAATGTGGGACTTGATCCCAGGACCCCGGGATTATGCCCTGGGCTGAAGGCGGCGCTAAACCACTGAGCCACCCAGGTGCCCCTTTTTATTTACTTTTTTAAAGATTTTATTTATTAGAGCACAAGCAGGCTCCCAGCTGAGCAGGGATCAGTCCCAGGAATGACCCCATGCAAAGGCAGACACTTAACCTACTGAGCCACCCAGGTGCCCCTGGATGGAGTCCTTTAATCATGTGACATAGATTGTGTTCTTTCTTAGTCTTTAAAAACTTGCCCTCTTGGGGATCCCTGGGTGGCGCAGCGGTTTAGCGTCTGCCTTTGGCCCAGGGTGCTATCCTGGAGACCCGGGATCGAATCCCACGTCGGGCTCCCGGTGCATGGAGCCTGCTTCTCCCTCTGCCTATGTCTCTGCCTCTCTCTCTCTCTATGTGACTATCATACAAAAAAAAAAAAAAAAAAACTTGCCCTCTTGATAACGAATGCCAATTTCTTTGGCTTTAAAATTAAATTATAGGGATCCCTGGGTGGCGCAGCGGTTTGGCGCCTGCCTTTGGCCCAGGGCGCGATCCTGGAGACCCAGGATCGAATCCCACGTCAGGCTCCCGGTGCATGGAGCCTGCTTCTCCCTCTGCCTATGTCTCTGCCTCTCTCCCTGTGTGACTATCATAAATAAATAAAAAAAATTAAAAAAATAAAATTAAATTATATTACCCTAAAACAAACCAATTACAATAGTGAAAACATAGTTTTAAACTTCATTGGATTTTTCCATTTTTCATCCCCTGTGGAGAGTCCTTGCCACAGGGTCTGGTAGGAAACACAGAGTTCATGCCTTCCTTGAGCAGGTGTTTTTGGTCAGTAAGATACTAGCAACACAAAGACAAATGATGCCAGAACTTTTCTCTAAGGTTTGCGGTCTAGAAGGGCTTAGGAAAGTGAGTTGTTTTATTTAAAGCCAAGCAGACAAGCATTTGGATTCTTGCAGCTTCCATCTGCAAGATGTGTTGATGGCTCTCAGCACCACACTCCCTTGAGTGGTCTCGCTCTTGTATACAGTTGTATTGCTTCAGCACATCCTGTGGCAGGCCCCCTCATCTCCTTTCCCCGCCCCAGCTTTTTTTTTTTTTTTTTTTTTTGGTAACTCTTACTACATTATAACATACCGTGTAATTTCCGTATTTTATGTAGGGTCTGGCTTCTGGTGTTCAAATGTTAACTCTGTCAGGGTGAGGGGTTTTATTTTGTTCACTGACATGAACCCACTGGACCTTTGAATGGTACAGAATAGTCACTAAATAATTCATGAATAAATCCTTGGGTTATAAAGATGAATAAAAGGGATGGATTGCCCTCCTTTTTGGAGCTCACAGTCCATGGAGGCAGGTAAATGACCACATAACCACAGATGAGATCCATATACATTGGGCTGGCTGTTGTAGGCTTGAGAGGACCAGGAGGTTCCCTGAGGAAGAGTGTGGTGGGGCAGAGTCAGCCTGCCGGGCAGAGGACCGGTGTCAGCGACTCTCAGCACATGGATTTGCTGAGAGTAAAGGAGGGCCTGTCGATGTAGCAGCTGGATCGCACAGGATTTAAGCCATCTCAGGATAGGTGAGAATTTTGCTTTGTATCCTAAGAACAGTGGAAAGCACTTGGAGGGTTTTCAGCAGGAGAATTACATGACCGGAACTGCCTTTTTAAGTGATTATTCTGCTTTAAGGAGAGGAAGGAAAGGGCACACACTGACGGGTATTACTCGACCCGGAGCGAGGTGGAGGGAGGGCCCTTGTGTTTATTCTTGTGTTTGTCACGGTGGAAAAGGCCAAGCCCTGGCCTAAATGAAGAATAGCTTGTTTAGAAACTCTTTGGTTTGTATTAGATAGACATAATGTTTGTTTGTTTGTTTATTTATTTATTTATTTATTTATTTTTTGCTTGTTTTTAAAGATTTTATTTATTTATTCATGAGAATACACAGAGAAGAGAGAGAGAGAGGCAGAGACACAGGCAGAGGGAGAAGCAGGCTCCACGCAGGGAGCCCAATGTGGGGGACTCGATCCCGGGTCTCCAGGATCAGGTCCTGGGCTGAAGGTGGCGCTAAACCGCTGAGCCACCTGGGCTGCCCCAATTCTGTTTTTATTTTTCAAAAAGCTTTGTTTTATTGTCAAAGCTCAAAATATAAGGGTAAAAACATGATCGGTTCAGTACAAATTTATAAGTTAATTACAGTTCTCTGAACATGTTAAACATCCCCTTTTCAAATATTTTTTTTCTGAAAATATTGTGTCCTTTAAAACCTGTTCTTCAAAGACTACTTTCTGAACAGTTCTTTTTTTGTTGATTACATTATCTCTTTCATCCTTAAATCTTACCATCGGTGTAATTCCTGTCTTACTATAGATATATGTATGTATCCCCCAGACTATATAGTACTGTCATCCATTACTGTCTGGCTTTTCTCTACTCTGCAGAGTCGTGGAGTTGTGTGAACCTTTGAAAGGAGACTTGAAGTCCCTGTGGAAAGTTACCTTTTAGAGATCGAGGCATTTAGAATTCAAAACCATTTTCCCTTTACTTGTGTTTTCAGGAGGTAAAACATTCAAATAATGGATAGTATGCTGGTTGTCATTTAGTGCAGAAATTTAGGATGAACTTTTTGGATGAAACTTTCCCTAGGATTACTAGAAGTTCCATGTTCCTTTTTGATCAATATCTGTGTCTCCAGAGATTCTTGTTTTCAGACGCTAGTGCTCTTTCTGGTTTTCTGTCAACAGGTCACTTGAGTACAGACCATTGTACAAATGAGTATCTGATGAATCAGCAGTATGTTCTTCACACCTCACACACAGGGCGGGCCTCAGTGAAGAGCAAAGGTCCAAAGACTGTAGTAGCTCACAGCACTTGGGGCTCTTCACACTTCTTTGTATATGTTGATGTTTACATTTCTTCTGCTGAAATCCTTCCCTTTTAGGCCTCTGTGCAGGAGAGTTAACCCCAGGCATGAATGGACCGGGGAAGAAAATACATTTGCCACACACAACTGCAGAAGCAGTCAGGCGTGCAGAATGTACGTCTTTGTGACCCGGTGAAACTGCACTGGCAGAGTGAATTGCGTTCCTGCACAAGAGTGCCTTGAGGTCCTAAATGACCCTAAGTTTTAGTAGTCTCCATCGGGCCAGGGACATTGTTGGTGTTTTCCTTTGAAGTTCAGAATATTGAGAGTGTGCTTGTCATTGTGAAGGTTTTTGATCTGTTAACTCTAAGTTTTTCATGAAATTGAAGATTACAGTTCAAGGTAAGAAGCCATAGATCAGATGTTTTTCCAGGGTTATTATATGGCCACAAATTTCATTAGTAGGTGATTATGAGCAGAGCAAATAAAAGTTGGATCATTAACTTCCAATTTACATTCTGGTGCATTGGTGCAGTTAGGTAAGGTTATTGAAAACTTGTAAACAATATATTTACCAAGTGTTTAATCGTAATTATGGTACATTTAATCAGCCTTAATCCAGTTGCATAGAAAATTTTGTTTTCATCAGCACCATTTTTCACTGTGGAATTACAAGGAGGGAAACCTTTCATTTAATGCAATTCATACAGTTTCAGTGGTTAGCACTTTAGGACAGTCATTCTCGGAGCCTGTTGTTTTATGAACTGAGACTTGATAACTTGTTTATGAAAATAACTGCCAGAGAAGAGTGTAACTCTTGTTGCAGTCCTAGGATTTTGGAGCTCTGACACTCAGACCCGTGCTCACAGAAGTAAGTTTAAGGTCAATGCAAATACAGCGAGTTAGCAGGTGGCAAAGCCAGGGCTCTCTGCCTTTGGTGTCCTGTCTGGGCTCAGTCCTGTGTGGCACTCTAATTACAGAATTCACAAAATATGCTTCTGAACAGTAGGATTTCAAAAACTGAAATTGGTGAAAGTGTTAACATTATGTATACTAGAATTTTATTTTATTTAAATATTTATTTATTTATTCATGAGAACACAGAGAGAGAGGCAGAGACACAGGCAGAGGGACAAGCAGGCTCCACACAGGGAGCCCGACGTGGGACTCGATCCCAGGTCTCCAGGATCAGGTCATGGGCTGAAGGCGGCGCTAAACCGCTGGGCTTGTATACTAGAATTTTAAATTGGCATTTTACTGTTTTTTTTTTGTTGTTGTTGTTGTTGTTTTGTTTTGTAAGACTCTTTTTTTTTTGTAAGACTCTTAAAGTCGCTATCAAAATGTGTATTTATTTATTTATTTAAGTATTTTATTTATTTATTCATGAGAGAGAGAGAGAGAGGTAGAGACACAGGCAGAGAGAGAAGCAGGCTCCACGCAGGGAGCCCCACTTGATCCCGGGTATCCAGGCCCTGGCCCTGGGCCAAAGGTGGCACTAAACCGCTGAGCCACCCGGCTGCCCCTGAAATATGTTTTTAAAAACACATTTGAAATAACATTTATTTTAAGAAAATTAAGCATATTTGTCATTCTAGATAATTTAACTTACTGGCTTTAATCAACTTGGGAAGGCACAAATAGGTCTTCCAGTTTGTATCTCATATTAAGACTGCAGTTTATTTGTTGTCTTAGAGAAATAAAATTTGAGAAATTCCTGTACATTCAGTGGTTGCCTTCCTAAACTGCACAGACAGTTCTACCCTTGACATCCATGCTGCTGGTGCAGGGTTCATGTTCAGGCTTTGGATGTGTCAGCACCTGTGTTCATACTCCTCTCTTCTGCTGCTGTAAGGAGGAGCTCAGACCTAAGAGAGGGTTACTTGGGTGAGCACTATACCACCTCTCCTGGCCTTTACCCTCCTCAACAACACTTTTCCTTGCTTCCTAACAGCCTGGATCTTGCCTATAGAATGTGAGAAATGAATGCAGATTGCCACAGTTCTCACCCTCAGCAATGTATTTGGTTTAGAATTCAGAGGACCCAAAATCCTTGCTTGTTTTTGTTTTTCAGAACACCTCATTTGCTCTTTGGAAAACTGAGGCCTAGAGACAGTTTGCTTCCCATCACATGATCAAGAGGAGAAAATGGGGTCTGTCTAGTTACTTGCTTCTAAATCCATTGCAAACAAGACCCAACTGTTAGAAAGCTTAGGTGTCCTACATATGTGTTAGGTCCAGGTAACCTGATAGATTGGTGGCCTGTGCCACACAGCACAGCTAAGCTGCAGAAATGCTGGTTTTAACCAGAAAGTTTTAATAGTACTTTTTATAGTGCGTATCCTTGGAGCTGGGGTACCCCACACCCAGGACTGAGAAAAGTTCATTTACCTTGCTGAAGAGTCATTCAGAATTACTGGAGCCGATGCTGACTCTGATAGTTTGCTTGGAACTTTTATGGTGTTATTAGGTTCATCTGTTGAACTATGATCCTAACTGGCTGAGGATTATTATCCAGTTATTTCTAAAATAGAGATGATAGTATGCCTAGAATACATATCCTTTGGTATATATCAGACTGAAGGATTATCTAAAGTAGTATATATTTTTGAACTCCCAACTATGGAACTTAAATTCTTTTTTTTTTTTAATTTTTTTATTTTTTATTTACAATAGTCACACACACAGAGAGAGAGAGAAGAGGCAGAGACATAGGCAGAGGGAGAAGCAGGCTCCATACACCAGGAGCCCGACGTGGGATTCGATCCCGGGTCTCCAGGATCGCGCCCTGAACCAAAGGCAGGCGCCAAACCGCTGTGCCACCCAGGGATCCCTTAAATTCTTTTTTATGAGTAGTGTCACTTTTGTTAAGGAACACTTCATTTTAGGTGATATTCATTGTATTTCACTATTTTCTGATTAGCACAGTCATGTTGGCAAAGGTGAAAGCGTGTTCAGTTGTCATACCTTGTCTTGGGCCCTGGCTGCTACTTTGTGAGTCAGTGTGGTTTCATGGCTCCGCAGGTCCAGCCTCTGGCTGCCTAGTGACTAGTAATGACTGTATTGGTTTAGTCTCTGCTGTGCCTGCCCTAAACATGCACACAGCAGGTGAGATGAGTGCCCAGGGGCTCTACCAGCAGGTAGCGGGGAGTCGGGGTCTGGGCGAGCCTCGAGCCCCTGCTCCTGACCCCCTCCTCAGATGCCCAGCCTTTTGTTCATAAGTCCTTGAACTTCTGAGTCTCTTTTTAATATTTCTGGTATATATGTCTGTTTTTCCAGTGGAAGGACTCAGCTTTCAGCAGATTCTCAAAAAGATCTTTGACCTCTCCCTTCAATACAAGTAATAGTTTTTAGCATGTGTTTGCCACTTGGGAACTTGTAGGATTTGTTATTTTGATAATGAAATATGATTTTTTGTTTGTCAACATGACTTTGTATTTAACTCTTCTATATGTTTAGATTCCTAGTACACACAGATGGACACATATACACATAATCTAGAGAGTATATGAAATGAAAATGAACCCACAATGATTTTGCCCCAACCTCAAAGTACTGCCTTTTCCCACATGAACACATTATTTGTAGTATGCAGCAACAGAGGCTTTTACTTGGAGTCATCATTTTAAACACAAGAATTTCTTCTTGAGTATTTATTGCATGAAAGACACAGTGACTAAACACATATTTCCTGAGATTTTACTCTGCCAGGTACTGTGTCAGGAATATACTCAGCATTGGAGAGCCTGCATTTGACGTGCACTGGGTGTGAAGGGTTTGCTACCCAGGCAGGGGGCCAGGTGGAGGAGGGGTCCCAAGTGCAGACTACAGGGTGGAGGACGGTCTGTTTCAGAAAGGCCATCTGTGAAGAATTGGTGGGTTGGAGACCTGGAAAAAGTTGAGGTAATAATTTGGTTCAGAGACGATGGTTATCTGAGCAGTTGACAAGTAATAGAGACAGAGATGTAGGCTGCTGTGAGAGGAAGAGGTTAAAGGTGTATTTGTAGGTTTCTTGTGTGGGCAGCTGGGTAGATGATATGCTCTCTTTCTTTGAGATGGAGGGATTGTCGGTTTTTATTTGTCTCAAATGAGAAGGGTGGTGGGAATGGATTTTTTTTTTTTAAACAATGGACTTGGAGGAGTCTGTAGGTCAAGTTTGTTCATCAGATGCTTGCTTAGTTGCACTGATACTCGGCATGTGGTGTTAACTGAAGCCATGAGAACTGGAGCAGAGGAGCACAAGTCAGGCCCGGAGAGGAAGGAGCTGCAGGTGCGGCTCGGTCCCAGGGAGACCGTAGTGGCCCGCTGCCTGCTCCCCTCTGCCCTCTTTCTCTACCTATCAGTTAAGTTGTCACTTACAAAAGCCAGTTCAGTGTGTTCCCAAACTCATTCGGGAACTTGTACACCTTATTGCAGTTAAAGATTTGATTAGTAGACACTGATAAAAATAGTGTAGAAATACTCCTATGAGAACTAATCTGAAAACTTTGTTTCATTAAAAACAAATCACTAAGAAAACTATTAACTTAGGTGTGTGGGTAAGATACTCATAAAAAACTGGAGAATGATTCTAGGAGGACTATACCATTCATTATTTTTTTTTTTTAACTAAGTTGCACTTTAAAGAGACAGAGACATAGGTGATGCATTATGGATGTGGTTTGTGTGAGAAAGAAAAGGTCTGATGGACTGGCTCAGTCTAAGAAAAAGGCCCAAGTGAAGGGGCATATGCAAGGTAAAGTGGTTAAGGGTTCATGTGTCAGTTTTCAGGGTTGCCTACTTTAATGTACTGTTACTTCCAGTCACAAAGGGCAAGAGAGCTTTCCTGAACTTAGTGCGGAAGACAAGCATCATGGCAGATGGGAAGGGAGGAGGAGGAGGAAAGCATGCCTGCAGGCTGAGGAAGAGAGGCCATGGGTACATCTTAGCAGCAAGCAGGCCATGGGTACATCTTAGCAGCAAGCAGGCCATCTTGTCAGAACAGCATCCTTGGAGAGGCTGCATCCTGCCTGGGAGGCCCCCGGCCCCGTGCTGTTGTTCATCCCTGTCCCTACTTCTCTGTCCTTCCCACTTGTCTCCCTTGTATGTTTCTTGGTGATGGCTAGGCAACACATGTTTTGAACAGTGCTGGGTGGAAGAACTGAAGATACAGGAAAAGAGGAGGAAATGGGATCCAGACCACAGGTGGAGGACCAGTGCTCCTTCAGTTAATATATTATTTTTTCTCCAAACCTTTGATAAATTAGTGAGAAAAACTTGTTCATTTTCATAAAGTTTTTTCAAGTTACGTTCAGGCTGTATTTGGGTCCCTCACCTTGACTTATGAGGTCTGATTTTCAAGAGTTATGTAGAATTATGATTGTTACAGACTATTTCCTTTTCTTTCACCAAAGTGCTAAGAAATAATGCATCTGTTAGGAATACCAAATTCAAGAAAAGAGGGATGCACATTAATGGGAGTCTTGAAATGAGACATATTTTATCACCACATAGAAAGCTGTGAAATGGTATTTTATTTTATTTTTTTTAAAGATTCATTTATTCATTTACTAGAGAGGGAGAGGCGGAAAGCAGCGTGAGCCGGGGAGGGACAGGGAGAGGGAGACTCTCAAGCAGACTCCCCGCTGAGTGTGGAGTCTGACACAGGGCTCCATCCCAGGACCCTGAGATCATGACCTGAGCCCAAATCCAGAGTCGGACAATTAAAAACTGAGCCACCCATGTGCCCCATGGCCTTTAATTTTTAAGGAAGATGATTTGCCTGTTCACATAACAGGATTTTAGGGAATGTCTGTGGGTCTGTAGTGAGGACTTGGGGAAGGTAAGTTGTTATCTTTATCTGTACCATCTGTTGGATCAAACAGCTCTTGACTTAGAGCCCAGCACATACCCTTGGGAATGTTTTCATGACTCCCTGAATTTCATTGTCCTTCATTTGGAGAAAACTATACATTCAAGATGTTCTTGCTTTGTTTTGACATATTGGTTATTGATTAACATAGGTCAGAACTACCTTTTCCCAAAGCAAAGCTTTTTTTTTTTTTAATTTATTTTTTTATTTATTTATGATAGTCATACAGAGAGAGAGAGAGAGGCAGAGACACAGGCAGAGGGAGAGGCAGGCTCCATGCACTGGGAGCCCGACGTGGGATTCGATCCCGGGTCTCCAGGATCGCGCCCTGGGCCAAAGGCAGGCGCCAAACCGCTGCGCCATCCAGGGATCCCGCAAAGCTTTTTTAAAAAAATTTAACATCCTTGAAAACTACATGTTTACTACAGGGTGAAGAAGTGAAAATAGTCTGTCAGTGGCAGGTTTACAAGCTTTTTGTTGTGTTGGTTTATTTTATTTTATTTTTTTTTTAAGATTTTATTTATTTATTCATGAGAGACACACATACACACATAGGCAGAGACACAGGCAGAGAGAAAAGCAGGCTCCAGGCAGGGAGCCCGATTGCGGGACTGGATCCGGGGACTCCAGGATCACGCCCTGAACCAAAGGCAGATGCCCAAACACTGAGCCACCCGGGCATCCCCTGTTGTATTGGTTTAAAAAAATTTTTTTTTTTTTTACGTAAACCACTTTATTTTTTTATTTTTATAGATTTTATTTATTCATTTGACAGTTCAAGGAAGTAAGCACAAGCAGGGGGAGCAGCAGTGGGAGAGGGAGAAGCACACTCCCTGCTGAACAGGGAGCCTGATGCAGAACTGGATCCCAGGACCCAGAGATCGTGACGGCCGAAGGCAGATTCTTCATTGACTGAGCCCCGGTACACCACTTTATATATAGTCCCAGACTTCGGACAATTTTATCACCTCTTGTTCGGATTCTCTGGTGCCCTCCTAGGCATAATCAGCATGCCGTAGTTGGAGCAGCACAGGGTTTGAGTGTGCTGTGAGCCACTGCCAAGCTCTGATGCTCTGTCATTTGCTAACATGCGTGACTTCTAGGATTGCTCACCACCATCCCTGTCTTACATCAGTGTCATTGCTTACAGTTGAAAAGCTGTAGTTATGTGACAGTAAATTGGGAAGGGTAATAAAATGCTTTTGGCAGTTGTCAAAGAAACGGAAAATGCACAAGAAGATTGGGGTGAATGGAGACTTTTCCTTTGCAAAGGGTTGAAGCAACGCCCTATCCAGAGTCCTATCTAGAGTCCTATCTAGATTTCGTTTTTTGAAGAGGACTTCGGGTCTCTTAAAAGACTTTTTTGTGGTGTTGATTCTGACATTTCCTAGGTGCAGGTATTTAACAATACTACATTTGGCTGTCTGCATTTTTTGAGTTCAAATGTAAATGAGAGAAGGTGAAGATTTTTTGGGAGAACGTGGATCATCTCAAGAATATGATCCCGTGTTCAAAATGAAGTTAACAAAACTGCGTCATAAAGCAAGGGAGAGCTACATATATGCAATTCCCTAGGATAAAAATAAATTCTGATAGAGATTGAATGAGGAAGTTCTGCTCTTTGTCCATGAGGTGAAAAATACAGATGAAATGCCAGCAGTAAGCTGTTTTTTCTTTTCTGGACTCTAGGCTTGGCTTGCTATCAGGAGGTTGTGTGTGGCTAAGGGAAGAAATGGCGAAAGTAGAGGTGCACACTGACCCGAAAGTGCCTGTGCAGCAGATGAACCGATGATGCAGGAGTAGGGGCCCTGAATAGGACCAGAGCAGTGTCATGGGCTGGCAGCCTGGTCTGCTACTGTGGCAGCTCTGGCTGGCCAGGCCTTGTGGTTTTGCAACGTGGGAAATAGTTCTTAATGGGAAAATGGAAGTCAGAATGCGTTCTAAAACAGGCTGAACTCAGGACAATTAGCTTTTCAACTGTGGAATTGAACATCTTTGTGAAAAAAATCTCTTCCTGTATTTTACTCCTTCCATTTTAGGTTACAGGAAGTAGAATGGCTGCATTGTGTCCTTGGAGGCAGCAGGTTTGATACAGCACTTCTGATGGTGTTTTGGCAGGTGTGTGGATTAGCTGAGCTTGCACCCTATATAGGGTAGGCCTAATGTGGTTTGCTGCCCTTTCCATCTCCTCTTAGGTGAAAAGGTGTGTGTCTGCTTTAGGAGATGCTCTTCTACTGGAGAAGGAATGACTCATGGTCAGCGGAAGACATTCTAGTTTGAGGGCAGAAAGGTCCCATCTCTAAGGATATGACCACCTACCTCAGCTTTGCACCCTCTTTTACAAAGTAACCATTACAAAGTAAGAGATAGGATTTTTCATCTCCATATTTATTGTTTGACTTATTTCTTTTTTTTTTTTTTTGACTTATTTCAAATGATATTTTATTTAGGCTTCCTTATAACCAAATATTGGACTCCTTGCTTGGAGTTTGTCAAAAATACTTAACAACCAGAGGGTTAATGAGATAACCTAAACTCTCTTTTTGTTCTGTATTGTATTTTAACAAGAATTCTAGGTAAAATGATCTTTTCAAATAATTGACCTCTCCACGATAACATTGCCATTCCCCTCCCCTCCCCTCCCCTCCCCTCCCCTTCCCTTCGGTAAGAGGGAGAGGCAGAGGGAGAGGGAAAGAATGAATCTTAAGCTGACTCCACGCCCAGCACGAATCCCAGGGCTCAATGTCCCAACCCCGAGATCATGATCTGAGCTGAAATCAAGTGTCAACACAACCATCTGAGCCACCCAGGCGCCCTGCCACGAACCACTTTATTCATAAAGCTGGAAGGGACCTTTCTCATAGTGTGTGTGGAATTATGAAATAAATTCTAAAAAGCAAGTAGTGGGAAAATTTTTAGGTGTAACTTTTGGGGTTTATTTCTCACATAGATACTTTTCCAGTCCTATATGGCTGAGAAATAAGTGTCTTGTGTCTGATTTTATGCCTTCTCTAGGAGCAGAATCAGGTTGAACTGTAAAAAATAAGTTACTTTTTCCTGCAGCTGTATCTTTTAGTAGAAGCACAGGTGTACACATGTAAAAGGAAGTTTAAAAAATTAATCTGAAGATGCCTTTGGTGGCTCAGCGGTTGAGCGTCTGCCTTTGGCTTAGGGTGTGATCCCGGAGTCCTGGGATTGAGTCCTGCATTGGGCTCTCCTCGAGGAGCCTGCTTCTCCCTCTGCCTGTGTCTCTCATGAATAAATAAAATCTTTAAAAAAAATAAAAAAATTGATCTGGAGGCTTATTGGCAGCATCTGTTTAGGACTCTTTCCCTATTGGATGCCATTTCCAATGTGTAATTAAGCAGCTGCTAAGGTTGGGTTCCTTTCTTTCATTCATCTATGTCTTTGCCACAGTTACTGTGAGAAAGCTTGGTGATACTGAACTGGAAAAAACAAAGAGCCAGAGTAACTGCTGTCCTGGACACAGCTGTCTGTTGCTCTTTAGATGTCCCTACTCTTGAAGCCTGCAGACTCAGTTGGATATATGATTTTTGTAAGGTGCTGTGGAAGGTATAGACTAATTTGCCATAAGACAGGAATGTGCATTTTAAATATTATAGAGCAATGCTGTCAGCTGCTCGGCCGTGAGATAAACAATATAATGCAACCTGTAGCACAGAGCAAGCGAATGGGAACTGTAATTCCTATTATGGTATTTAATTTTCTTATACCTCTATTTAGAGGTGTGCATATTGAGTTCTAAAGGAAAGTTACTAGTATTAACAAATGCCTTTCCAAATCCTACAATGCTATAATTGTGCTTTAATGATTTGATTTAGTTTCATTGACCTTTTCTGTTTTTTTCCAAAGAGTTTTATTTTCAGAGGTCTGGTAGGTAAACTGTCTTTCTACAAACTATGTTTAGACATTGAAAGTAACAAATTTTGGCTTTTCTAATTGATTCTCAAAGAGGATCATATAGTACTTAATTTGGGGCAGTCTCTGAAGTACTCAACCCACCCCCATTTTCCATATTTGGATAAAACTGTTTTTACTTGTTGAATATTCATTTACTGCTCTTTTGTAAAATAATCCTAGGAGTTACGTTTGAGTTGTCTTAGAACTTATGTCTGTATTGTCCAACTCCTTTGCTCAGGTTCTGTCCCTGAACTCCTTCCTCCCAACAGTAAAGTAGTGGAGTTAGAAGATGCCTTAGCAAACTTGACTCCTCCTTCATTTTGTGGTTGCAAATATTGGTATTTGCAATATTTGGTGGTATTGGGCAATACTGCAGCTAAACCACCTGTAAGTGAGTATTACTGACAGGACTCTCTGGGGGGTCAATTGTAACATATCATTGGTGGGATACATATTTCTGCTGTGTTCTATACATAAGGAGGTGAAACACATGGATTTCTTAAAGAGACTCAGGATAGTATGGTTGAGAAGCACAGATGTGGCCAGTGCCTGAGAAACAGAGAAGGCTTTGAGTCCATGGAGAAGGAGTGAGAGAGGAATGGGAAGGAAGCCGCCGAAGAAGGAGGAACATTTCAGGCAAGAAGAATAAAATGTGCAAAGACAGGGAAGTTTTGAGTGGCTGGGTGAACATAGAAGTGGTGACTTGTGACTTCAGAAGAATGTTTTTTGATTGAGAAAAGAGGTCTTCTATTTGGCCCTCATGTAATAGAATCTCATCTCATATGAAATGTTTACATTTCAAGGTCAACTCATAAAGCAAAAACTTACCTATACATTTGAAAATTCCCCAGGGAGGTGCAACATGTCATTTCTCAATGCGGCCAGTTTTTCTTTTGTATTGAGTCAGGTCACTGTTGTTGTATAAAAAGTTGAAGTATTTGGCTTATATTTAGGCACCATGTTGGTTTTTTAAAAAGCGCTTATTTTGGGCAGCCCAGGTGGCTCAGTGGTTTAGTGCCGCCTTCAGCCCAGGGCCTGATCCCGGAGATCCGGGATCGAGTCCCACGTCAGGCTCCCCGCATGGAGACTTGCTTCTTCCTCTGCCTGTGTCTCTGCCTCTCTCTCTCTCTTTCTCTTGTGAATAAATAAATAAAATATTTAAAATAAAAAGTGCTTATTTTAAAATGCTAAAAATCAGAATCTCTGCACTGATGCCTATGAATTATCAGCATAGAAGAGAAGGAATGAAGACCAGCTCAGGAAACTGCAGGTACTTTAGTGGTCGTGTCCTAATGGGCATACTCAGGCGTGGATTGATAGGGTGAGCAGCCTGCACTGAGCGGCCTGCACAACATAGAGTTGAAGAGCAGAAATTATTAGGTGCATGTATGAATTAACTCAGAGGATTTACCTGGCTTTGCGACCTTGACTGAGCTATCTCAACTCATTTTCCCAGTCTGCTGAGTGGGCAGGAGACAGCAGTAAGAATTGAAGTTGATTCAGTGACAAGTAAAGCACTTAGAGTAATCATTGCATAACAGAGGTCCAAATGCTAATTCTCTCTCTTTTTGCATTTCTGGTACACAGACACATCATCTGTGTTTACACACCACCCTTTTGTAAGCAGGAAAAAAAATTCATGTTTAAAAGAATGATAACTTTATTTTGATGGTTTTAGAAATTATCAAATTCTCAAACTGATTCTATCATTGTTATTCGCTAATCTACTGAAGTACACCAAACACGAGTATGAAAATAAGGATTTTAACCTCTAATAGTTTACTTTTTGAGTTATTTCCACATTTTGGCTGTTGTGTTGCTATGAATACTCATGTACCCAGTTTTGGTGATGATACATGCTTTGTGTCCCCTGGGGTATGTACCTAGGTATGGGATGGCTGGGTCATATGATAACTTTGTGTTCAATATCTGCAACTGTTTATTAAGTGCCCATGCCATTTTACATTCCCACCAGCAGTGTATTCAGATTCCAGTTCTTTACATCCTTGCCAACACTTGTTATTTGTCTTTTTGATTATATCCATTCCAGTGAGTTTGAAGTGGTATTTCGTGTTTTGATTTGCATTTCCCTAATGACTAATGATGTTGAACATCTTTTCATGTGCTTATCGGCCATTTATATGTCTTCTTTGGGAAAATGTCAATTCATACTCTGCTGGGGTTTTTGTTTGTTTGTTTCTTGTGGGTTTTTTTGTTTCGTTTTTTTGTTTTTACTTATTTGCCCCTTACAATTGAGTTTTAGGAACACACTCCTCTGTTTCTTTCTCTGTACATATACACTGACCCTTATGAGGTATATAATTTGCAAATATTTTCTTCCATTTCACTTTGTTGGTGGTGTGCTTTGAAGCCCAAAAGTTTTTAATTTTTATGAAAACCAATTTATTTGTTCTTCTGTTGCTTGTGCTTTTGGTGTCCTAAGAAGACATTGCCTCATCCAGGCTCATGAAGATTTACTCCTGTGTTTTCTTCCGAGTTTTGTAATTCTAGCTCTTACATTTAGGTGTTGTTTGTTGGGGTTTTTTTAGTTTATTTTATTTTTTAGTAATCTCTATATCCGATGTGGGCTTGAACTCACAACCCTGAGATCAAGAGTTGCATGCTCCACAAACTAAACCAACCAGGTGCCCCTTATTTAGGTGTTTGATCCATTTTGATTAATTTATATAGAGAGAGTGTTGTAGAGGTCCACCTTCATTCTTTTGCATGTAGATATCCAGTTGTCCCAGCACCATTTGTTGAAAAGAGTTCTTTCCCCATTGAATGGTCTTGGCACCCATTTGAAAATGAACTGACCATAAATGTGAGGGTTTATTTCTGGACTCTTGAATTCTGTCTACGATCTGTATGTCTCCCCTTGTGCCAGTACTACACTATCTTAATTGGTATAGTTGTGTACTAAGTTTTGAAATTAGGAAGTGTGAGTCTTCCAACTTTGTTCTTTGCAAGATTGTTTGGCTATTCTGGGTCCCTTGCATTTCCATAGGAATTTTAGGATCAGCTCATCAATTTCTGCAAAAAAGGCAGGTGGGATTGCATTGACTGTAGATGTGCGGAGTATTGCCATCCTGACTACTTTGTCTTCCCATCCATGAGCATAGGATGTCTCTTCTCCGGGAACATTGAGGATCTGTACATCAGGACTCGTTTTGTCTTATATTGGTGGTTCTCAAACATTGTGATCTTGGGACCTCTTTACACTTTTAAACATTATTGAAGATTTTTTTTTTAAGCCCTTATTTATCCACGAGAGACAGAGAGACAGAGAGAGAGAGGCAGGGACACAGGCAGAGGGAGAAGCAGGTTCCATGCGGGGGGAGCCTGACGTGGGACTCGATCCCGGGACTCCAGGATCAGGCCTTGGCCTGAAGGCGGCACTAAACCACTGAGCCACCTGGGCTGCCCTGAAGATCTTTAAGAACTTTTGTTTATAGGGCTTATTGTGTTTTTGTATAAAAATTAAGACAAATTTAAAAAGATATTTTTTGACAGTAATCACAAAGCCATTACACGTAATGTAAATAACATTGGTTATGAAAAGGTAACAATCTTCCAAAACAAAAAAAATAATTTAATGAGAATGATCTTGTTTTATATTTTTATAAATCTTTTCAATATTTAATAGACTCTCAGGGGGATTCTTCTGTTTCTGCATTTGATCTGTTAGTGATATGTTATTTTGGTTGAAGGATGAGAAGGAAATCTGACCTTACACAAAATACATAGTTTGAAAAGTGAGGAGTGTTTTTTTTTTTTTTTTAATTTTTATTTATTTATGATAGTCACAGAGAGAGAGAGGCAGAGACACAGGCAGAGGGAGAAGCAGGCTCCATGCACCGGGAGCCCGACGTGGGATTCGATCCCGGGTCTCCAGGATCGCGCCCTGGGCCAAAGGCAGGCGCTAAACCACTGCGCCACCCAGGGATCCCAGGAGTGTTTTAATAGTCTTTTTTTTTAATAAATTTATTTTTTATTGGTGTTCAATTTGCCAACATATAGAATAACACCCAGTGCTCATCCCATCAAGTGCCCCCCCTCAGTGCCCGTCACCCAGTCACCCCCAGCCACCGCCCACCTCCCTTTCTACCACCCCTAGTTCATTTCCCAGAGTTAGGAGTCTCTCATGTTCTGTCTCCCTTTCTGATATTTCCCACTCATTTTTTCTCCTTTCCCCTTTATTCCCTTTCACTATTTTTTATATTTCCCAAATGAATGAGACCATATTAATGTTTGTCCTTCTCCGATTGACTTATTTCACTCAGCATAATACCCTCCAGTTCCATCGATGTCGAAGCAAATGGTGGGTATTTGTCGTTTCTAATGGCTGAGGAATATTCCATTGTATACATGGACCATATCTTCTTTATCCATCCGTTGATGGACACCGAGGCTCCTTCCACAGTTTGGCTATTGTGGACATTGCTGCTATAAACATCGGGGTGCAGGTGTCCCGGTGTTTCACTGCATCTGTATCTTTGGGTCAATCCCCAGCAGTGCAATTGCTGGGTCGTAGGGCAGGTCTATTTTTAACTCTTTGAGGACCCTCCACACAGTTTTCCAGAGTGGCTGTACCAGTTCACATTCCCACCCACAGTGCAGGAGGGTTCCCCTTTCTCCGCATCCTCTCCAACGTTTGTGGTTTCCTGCCTTGTTAATTTTCCCCATTCTCACCAGTGTGAGGTGGGATCTCATTGTGGTTTTGATTTGTATCTCCCTGATGGCCAGTGATGCGGAGCATTTTCTCATGTACTTGTTGGCCACGTCTATGTCTTCCTCTGGGAGATTTCTCTTCATGTCTTTTGCCTATTTCATGATTGGATTGTTTGTTTCTTTGCTGTTGAGTTTAAGAAGTTCTTTATAGATCTTGGATACTAGTGTTTTATCTGATACGTCATTTGCAAATATCCTCTCCCATTCTGTAGGTTGTCTTTTAGTTTTGTTGTTGATAGTCTTTTTTTTATAACCTTGGCTGTTCTTTCTAACTGCACCAGAACTCCACAGCAGTTTACCAGGAGAGAGTGTGAGTGCAAAGGAAACAGCATCTTGGCATTGTTGTGACAGTTGGTGTGACTGGTGGGCCTGGGGAGGTCTCTGGGACCCATGACAGGCTCAGGCCAGTGTTTGAGACCCTCTCTCATAAAGAACAAAACTGAGTTGTGCATTTTACAAGAAAATGTTAATGTTTGCAGCCAATTGGTGGTTTTATTAATCTCTATTGACAACCCACTGGGAAGGGACTTGGATGCTTTTCCTGCTGGATCAATACTTTATGCTTTCTGTAGGAAGGACTGGGTGCTTGATTGGTAAACGTGGTAAAGGTGGAACCAGCAAGCCAGAGGAGTAACTGAGAGTTGAGAAATGAAACAAAATACAGTACTGGTATTTTAACACTAAGTCACACATATTAGTTAATCTGGTGTATTTACTTGTAAATATTCACAAAATTATGTGAATTTTTAGAACATAGCTGTAATTATACTGTCCACAGTCTTCTATCCTGCTTTTTTTTAACTTAATGTAATCTCTCAATATTTTATATAGGTGTGATACATTGCATTAGTTTCTGCTTTTCTATAATTTTTTTTTTACTAAAACTGCTATGAACATTAAATAGTTTACATATTTTTATATGTAGCACAGATTTTAAGTAACAGTGTGTGAAGTTTTAGATGGATACTAGTACATATCCTAGTCAGATTTTTCTCATTTATTTATTCATGAGAGACAGAGGCAGAGACACAGGGAGAAGCAGGCTCCCTGTGGGGAGCCCTATGCGGAACTTGATCCCAGGACCTCAGGTCATGACCTGAGCCCAAGGCAGATGCTCAACCACTGAGCCACCCGGTGCTCCAGATTTTTCTATTTACTTTTTATTGGAGCCACCCGGTGCTCCAGATTTTTCTATTTACTTTTTATTGTGGGAAGTTTTAACTACAGAGATAGGGTGAGTAGTAGAGCAGTCCTCTGTGTGCCCATCATGTAGTCTTACCACCAGCTACTTGCTGCATTCTTGTATTTTTGTTTTTTCCTTTAAATTTTCCAAAAAAAATTGTGAGCATATTTTAAGGCAAATTCCTGGTATATAATGTCATCCATAGTCTTTAGTTTATATATCTCCCAGATAAGACCTTTAAACAGACACAGCACCTGGATTGTGCCCAGTGGAATTAATAATCATTCCATAATATCCTTTATTACCTAGGCAGTCAAATTTTTCCTGTCAAAAATGTCATTCTAAAGTTAATTTATTTCAATCCAGATACACTTCTCACGTTACGTAAGGTTATTTTGGTTAAAGCTTTTGTATTTTGTAGCAATAAAAAAATCTCTCCCATTTTTCCATGTCTTAGGTTTGCTGCAGAAATGAGGTCATCTGTCTTCTAGAATGCCCCACATTTTGGTTTTAGCTAATGGCTTTGTGTCAGTGTGATTTAACATATATTGCTCCAGAATTTCCTTTAAATTGTGAGTCCGATCTAGAGGTTTGATTAACTACAGGTTCTTTTTTTTTTTTTGGCAAGAATGCTTAATAAACGGTGCTCTTTCCTCACATCAAGAAGAATTTAGCACCTAGTTGTTCCACATTAGTGATGGGATTGAAAGTCACCTTAATGTCCATCTGATCTGACCATTATGAAGCTTTCCATCAACTCTCCACCGGGCTTTAGGAGACATCTATGGTTATTGTTACTTCATTAGATGTTGCAAACAGTTTCATTTTCTAATTTGATTGCTCACTGTTTTTATTCATTGTGGCTCCTGTACAGAGAGAGCAGTTTGCTCTCACTAGCACCTGGTCATGCTGCAGTAGTCATCCAGGAGGGGCAGGCTGGTGACAGTTTGTCTTTAGAAGTCTTCAGAAAAGTGAGTTGATATCCCAACAACCTCCAAAAGTAACCAGCGTAGTGGTGGCGTTCTAAACTGTTGTGGATTCTAAGGTGGGTGTTACCCGCTTGCTCTGCATGCTCTGCCTGTTGTCCACCTGTAGCTGGGAGAGCCCTTGCCTTCCTTTCCTGTTGGTTCTGTGCTGCGACCTTGAGCGTGCTCACTGGCTTCCTTGCTTTCCTAGTGCAGTGCCCCAGGTTCGTGTGACAGAAGCATTAACCAGCACTCTTGGAACGTGCACAGAAAAGATGAGGGAAGACTGAGGAGTTGTCCCAGTTAGAGGGGACTAAGGAGAAGTGAACCTGAATGTCATGGGGCCTTCCGAGATGGGATGTTTCATTATGAAGCAAACAAACATTTCTGGTATACAGGAAAAGGATTCTTTATGAACAGATCTGAGAGAACCATACTCTCCCAAGTATTTAATAAGATTGATTAAACTTTACATGTACCTTTGACAGGTGAAATTAAAAATGTCTGGCCCTATATAGAGACCACAGGACAGGAGGCAGGGCCCTTTGACTGCATCTTTTTGCCTTTTCACATCCAGAGATGAAATCAAATAGGGGAAATAAGTCCTTTTGTTCAGCTCAGGAAGGCTTTGTGAGGGCTGCCTCTGACACTATCAGGTTTTCAAACTACTACTAGGTCTTATGCTGCAAATGCTTTGTTTTGGTGGTAAGTTCCCACCCCCACCCCCCTTGCGTATTCCTCTTTAAAACCTAGAGACCTGCTCTTCTGCGATTCCTGGAAGCAGTAGTTTAAATGGTTTAAGTCTCAGTGTAGGTTTGGTCTTTTGACCTAGTAATAAAAAGGTGGTTTTGTTATTTATTGAACTATTGTCACTGTTGCATCATCGTACTCTGTTTTATTTTAGATTCAGACATTTGATAAAGTCTGATTTAATACTTTGTACCTTTCGTGCTGCTTAAACAAGGTGGAGATCAGTAAGCCCTCTTTCCAGCTGTAGGACTTTTGAAAAACAGTGCATGTTAGGTCAGTAATTAAGAGAGAGAGTGGCGTGACGTCAAGATGACTTGTTTGTGGATAAGAGGCCTGCTGTGTCTGTTGTGCTAGGACACTGCCATGCTACCTTTTTAACCTTTTGTCAGGGAACATTTAAAGCATGCAGAAGTAGAGTGGATCAGATTGTTAACCCCCATACCCCTCTTCCAAGGGGAACAAATAGGAACTCCCACATCTCTGCCACATGTATTATTTTGAGGAAAATTCTAACCACCGTGTTATTGCGCCTGTAAATAAGTATGCAACTTTGTAAGATTAGGCCTCTTTTTTTAAAGATGACCACAGCATCATTTTTATTAAAATATGCCATCACTGTGACTTCCCTGATTGTTGTTTGTTTGAATTGAATAAAGCCATACAACCAAATAAAGCAGTGGTTTGGCCAGTATGTGTTGAGGAAGCCAGCCTGCTTGTCTGGATCCTCCTGTACCTGGTACTCCTCAGTGCTCCTGTTTGCTGTAAGTTTGTAATAAGACCACATCCTGGGTGTGTGGATATTTTTTTTTTTTTTTTTTTTTATTCATGAGAGACACAGGCAGAGGGAGAAGCAGGCTCCCTGTGGAGAGGCCAGTGCAGGACTCGATCCCAGGGCCCCGGGGTCACGCCCTGAGCCAAAGGCAGATGCTCAACCCCTGAGCCACCTGGGCGTCCCCCAGGTGTGTGGATATTATTTGTTTGTTTTGAAAGACAACTTCCTGGCATTGCTGCTCGTTCTCTCAGGAGGCACAGAATCTCTGACTGAAAAAATACACGTAGTAGTTGTAATAAAAGAAATTCGTAGTTGAATTTTTCCCCATTTTGGCTATCTTACCTAGTTTTTAACCAAACATTTTTTTCTTTGAGAATCTTAACAAATCTAGAAGTGCATAGTGGTAAAACTGTAAGCCCTTTTGTGACTTGTCGGTTTGGTTACCATCCCACGACTTCATTTCCTGGATTTGGTATTTGGGGAGAGTCAATGTTTGCCTCTATGATAGTTTCACATATTGCAAACTCTTACAGTTTAACACCTATCATTCATTCTGTATTTTGGAAGACGTTGACCTCTGTGAAACTGATTGGTTTCAAGTGTTTTTTCTTTTTAAGCAGTTTATATTGCCAAACCTGTCTAATAGCACAGAAGTGATCTTGTGCTTTTGTGGCTGATGATATAGTGGACCGTTCGATGAGATTGCTTTTGACCATCAGATTATTTCATTACAAGGGTTTTGGGAATTTATTATAAGCAGGTTATTGAATGTAGGGAGCACCATTATAAAAACTAAACACCTGCATGGTTACCTCATGAGACAGAAATAGCTAGCTTTTAAATCTCCATATCTGGCAAGAGGATGCTCTGTTTTCAGAAGAGCCTGAAAGGTACCTGGATTAAATCCAGTCCTGGTGGTGGTGTGGGGTGGTGTGGCTTGCTGCAGAAAGAGGGTACACCAGAGTTGGCCCTGGGTATCTGGGAACCCTGGTTCTCATGCTGATGGTACAAAATCATGAGTATTCAGTCTCTTGTGAACCAGAATTACTACTCTGTTTGGGAAAATCAAATGAGCTATCTTGTTTGAAATTTAGTTTCCTGACTGTTGAGCTGAGCCAGTACTTTGGAAAGCCTGCTTTGCAGCACCACTCCTACTGTCTTCAAGTGGTTTTTGGTTTGTGTGGGTCAGGATTTTGAAGGGACTCCTTTTTAACTAATTACTATTTATTTCTCTTGACAACTGTTGTCCTGGAACGACAGTCAAAATGATATATGTAAATTTGGGATTCATAAAATACAAATTGGAGTTCTATTAGTTTTGTTACTTTCTGTTTAAAAAGATGGTTTTCTGGCCATGAGTGGGTTTGTATGTGTTAGCACACAATTTCTAGTCTTACGATATTCTTGGGTTAATATAAAGGTGTAAATTATGGGCAGATTTGTTTAAACTTAGACTGCAGGGATGCCTGGGCAGCTCAGTCATTTGGGCAGCTAGCTCTTGATCTCAGCTGGGCTCTTGATCTCAGGGCTATGAGTTCAAGCCCTGTGTTGGGCTCCATGCTGGGCCTGGAGCCTCAATTAAAAATAAGTAAGTAAGTAAATAAACTACTTAGATTCCGGAGGAGCAACAAATGTCCTGGAAAACTTGAAGATTTGAAGACCTCCTAGTATTAATTTGAAGAATCTGTTGTATTCTGTACTATAAGCTACTGATGGGTTGTTTTGTTGTTTTACAGCACCCTACAGTTGCCATTCAGCTTCTCCCAGTGCGGCCACAGAGTAAACAGCTCATGACTTCTGATCAGGACACTAAGGTCGTGGCTGAACCGCAGGGCCAGCGAGTCCAGGAAGGGAAAGACAGCGCTCATCTGGTGAGTAGGGGGCGAGGCCAGAGCTGGTCTGGGGCCTCACTCTGCTCTTCTTCTGATCACAGATGTTATGTTGGATTTTATAAGTACCATCAGAGTAGTAACTCTGGCATATCTTAAACCTAAATACAGGTGTTCTAGTCTGAGTAAGTTTATGGATAGCTTAGTAGTAGAGGAAGCTATCAGGACAAGGTGAGACAAAACAAATGCTTAAAACTCTTGGGAGTTTAAACCCTCTAGAAAAATGACAGTGATTTATAAATACTGTAATAACATTACACATGTTCTAATGGTATGTATTTAAAAGAATTGATTAATATTGTAATATAAATTTTTATTTTGACTGCTTTTAAGATTTTATCCTGTCAAGCAAAGCAGATTTTTCTTAATTTTCCCCATGGAAATTACAAGGAATTTTGCCTATGGTGGTCAGTCAGAATTTTAAAATATTTTAAGTTTCAAAGCTCCTATATCTTTCTGCATATCTCACTGAATTTCTTTGTTATGTAAAAATGTTTTTTCTCAATAGGTTTTGTTTTTGCTAAATTACTGTAGCTTGAAAATACTGCTTACATTGTAATGAGGGTGCGTTTGATGTTTTCAATTTTACAGATGAATGGTCCCATATCTCAAACCACTTCTCAGACAAGCTCCATCCCAGCTTTGAGTCAGGTAATTTAGTTCAGTTGAGGCTCACAAATACTGCCTCATGAACAAATATTTATTGTAACAAAATTAGAAAATTGTTGATGTTTCCCAACAAAGGGGTGTGGGTTGGGGGAGACCCACATGGGTTCTAAGTGTTCAGTACTGTATGTCCTCCTCTGACTTCTCTACGTGTGCTGTGTATATAGTTGTGCTTGTATAGTTCTGCAGACGTTGTGTACCATGCGTTCATTGAATGTCAGATACTCATCACAGTGTTTGTAATAGTTCACTGATAATCTGTAGAATGTATATGATTAGCTCTACATCTTGAAAGCCTATATTCTTTAAAGTACACAGGTTATACTAACCTTTTACTAAGAAAATTGGTTTAACATAGTTAGCTGTGGTTAGTGAAAATAAACAAATGGAGATCCATTGGTTTTGAACTCTTTCTTTACCTTATGTGTACACGCTCATGTTGGGTGTGTTTGGAGCCACTCCAAACTTAGTTTGGCAGCCTTCTAAGTGATTATAGACCTGGCACGATTTAGAAAATAAAAGAAAAACTTTTAAAGTCATCTTATAAAATTATAGAAAACTTTGCCCAAATTGTAAGTAGTTCATGTAGAAATTGAACCAGGGATTGGATTGCTGATCTACTTTTAATAGAGTAGAATTTTTTAAATAAGGTAGAATTTTCTTGGTAGAAAGATCCCCTCCAAAATATTGTTATTATTGTTATAATATATGTAGGGCTTTTTGGTATACTGCATTTTACATTGATTTTTAAATGAATTTTGTAATATTTTAAGCAGTTTAAGATCCAAATATAAGACCTGTAGTAATCTAAGAGGAAAATTATACAGAAATCATTAAAAAAAAATTTTTTTTAAGGACCAATTTTCTTCTTCCCTATGGTTGATTTGCAGTCCAACATAATATTCAGACATCTCTTTAAAACAAGGCTAGAAACTGAATTTTTGATTCTTTGGCATTTTTTTTGCCTGTTTTATTACTTTATTTGCAAGTATTGAGATAAGACCTAACTAGAAAAGAATTGAAACACTTGATCCAGAATTCAGTATTTTATTTCTGTACAGAAATAAATTGCACCTAGTACTGCTTACACACATGCTTTCTTTGTCATTTTTAAGAGTTAATGTCCTATAATAGACCTGATGTGGCAAGTTCTTGTTCTGGCCTTGATACCCAACATGCCTGGTGTCCCTTGGGCAATCCCATCTCTGACATGAGGCTTTTGTAAAATGTGGATATGCGGGCAGCCCCAGTGGCTCAGCGGTTTAGCGCCGCCTGCAGCCCAGGGTGTGATCCTGGAGACCCGGGATCGAGTCCCACGTCAGGCTCGCTGCATGGAGCCTTCTCCCTCTGCCTGTGTCTCTGCCCCTCTCTCTCTGTCTCTCATGAATAAATAAATAAACTCTTTTTAAAAATGTGGATATGCTGTTTAACAGTGGTAAACACCAGTGGGTGTTGCACACTTAGGTTTTCATAGGATCATTAAATACTAGAGCTAGAAGATGCCCTGAGAGACATCTGGGCTTACAGTGTGTGTCCTTTAATAAAGCTTTATTTACAACAAATGAGCATCTTTACAGAAAATAAAAGGATACACACATTTTATGCTATTGTAATATATATACACACACACATATGTATATATGTGTATATGTGTATAGATGCATACATATATATGCGTATATGTGCATATATATGTATATGTGTGTCTATATATATGTATATGTTGACCTCATTTTTTCCTACATAGCATGATTTCATCTGTGTGCCTCCTTGTCCTTGCCATTAGGGTATTTTCTTCGTGTTGCTCTGCCATTGTTTTTCAGCCATTTGGTTTGGGGGCTTTTATATTGTTTATTTCTTTCTTGCCTTTAAAAATGGCATTGCTCTGAACATCTTTCTAGCTGGCATCATTCATGGTGCGCCTGAGTGTGTGGGTGTGGTCGTTGGTTTAGCGGCTGCAGGTGTTTTGATGGCTGAGTGAGCGTGTCTAGCAGGCTGATTCAGGAAGCAGTCTCGAAGGTTCAGTCTTTCCCCCAAGCTGGATATGGTGTGAGAAGGAGAATTGCCATAGTGATGCCAAAATAAATGTCTGAATAATTCAGGAACAGCTTTGCATTTATCCAGTGGTAATATTAATCATATTCATTATATAGCTCTCCCACTCTAAACCTTACTGTGTAGTAACTCTTTATAACCCTAGCCAATCAGTGAGCATCAAAAAATTAATCTTTAGCTAGAGGAAGCTGAGACCCAGAAAGGCTTAAGTAATTTTCCCAAGATTACTTAACTGCAGAGTGATAGAACCATGATTTGAACCCAGGTAACCTGACTTCAGAGTTCAAACTCAAGATGAGATACTTCCTCTTTGGCATCTGTTACTTCATTTAAAAAAAGAAACAAGTAGGAAATATACCCCAAACCAAAAACTTAGAATTTTCTCTGAGTGGATGAAATTATTTTGGAATAAAGCTGGAGGATTTTAGGTGGGGAATAGTGTGACTTGTATTTTAGAAAGATTATTTTGGCTTTATTATGTTTTTATATATGATGGATTATAGTGAGCAAAGAAAGCAAATAACAAGGAATGAAGGTTAGAAGTTATGATGGTGGATCAGCCTAGGAATGAATAATTTGAAAATTATTTTGAAGGTGGGTTTAACCATACCAAGTTGTGGATTGGATGTGTAGGTTGGGATGAAGGAAAGATAAATCAGGGATAGTTGAGCACCTTGAGGGATGGTGGTTTCATTTATTTTGAGATGGAAAAAACTGGAGAAGCAAAGATTTGTGGAGGGGAAATCCACCTGGTAGAAATTCAAGCAAGCAATGAAGTGGGCCAGTGGGGCCAGTTAGACCTCAGTGGAAAGGTTGGAGCCTGAGAGGTTTGAAGTTTGAAGTAAACAGATGTTTTATTACTTACTATTTTATAAATTTGTTATATAGAAAAGACTATTGAAACTATTGTAAATATGGATTAGGGGTATATAATTGAAAAGTGACCGAGTTAGTACTTGGAATAAAATCAACTCTAATCCTTTTTTTTCCTTTATAACTTTTTGCCTGTTTTAACAGATTTCATGTCCTGCATTGTTGGCTCTAACTTTTCTCTTCATTGATTCATCCTTTTTTAATCACCTGTTTCACTTCTTACATATTTGATTAAAATTTATTTTAAGAAATTACGTTCTATGTTATTTTTAAAAAGTGTTTCAAATGTCTTTGTTTTCTCTTAGAAGTTTTAAGATCCATAAGGGCAGGAAGCTTGTAATGTACTTCTTTGATAACTTCTCTGCACAGCATACTTTACTTAAATTGAAAAATTTCATAAATATTACCATGGCATAATTGATAGTTTAGTCATTCTAAAAACTTATCGTTTTTTTTTTTTAATTTTATATATTTATTCATGAGAGACAGAGAGAGGCAGAGACACAGGCAGAGGGAGAAGCAGGCTTCATGCAGGGAGCCTGATGTGGGACTCGATTCCAGGACCCCGGGGTCACGCTTTGGGCCAAAGGCAGACACTCAACTGCTGAGGCACCCAGGTGTCCTTAAAAACTTATCTTTATATCATATATTTGTGATATGTCATGTTTATATCATATCTATATCTATCTGGTTACCATAGGAATTACATATAACATCCAAAAGTTATAACTGCCTAATTTAAATTGATCCTACTTAAAGTAGCATGTGAAAACTATACTCCTGTAAAATTCTCCCCCTACTTTATGTTACTGGTATCACAAGTTATATCTTTATTACTGTATGCCCAATAATAGAGATGTATAATTATTTTTATGCATTTGCCATTTAAATCTTGTAGGAAATAAAGTAGAGCAGTGAATCAAAATTAAATTAATACCAGCTTTTTTTTTTTTTTTTTTTTAATTTCATGATAGAGAGAGAGGCGCAGAGACACAGGCAGAGGGAGAAGCAGGCTTCATACCAGGAGCCAGATGCGGGACTCCATCCTGAGACCCCAGGATCACACCCTGGGCCAAATGCAGGCGCTAAACCACTGAGCCACCCAGGGATCCCCTAATACCAGCTTTTGTAATTGTCCATGTATTCCTTTACAGAGAGCTTTATGTCTTCGTACAGCTTTGAGTTACTGGTCATGTTTTTTTCATTTTAGCCTGAAGAACTCCTTTAGCCTTTCTTCCAGGGCAGACCTGGTGTTAACAGACAAATTCACCATTTGTTTATCTGAGAATGTCTTAGTTTTTTCAGTTTTGAAGGACAGGTTTGCTGGATAAGGAGTTTTTAGTGGACAGTTGTTTCAGCCCCCATCTTCTTAGCCTGTGAGGTTTCTGATGACAAACTGGCTGATACTCTTACCGAAGGCCTCTTGTACTTGACAAGTAGCTTTTCCTTGTTGCTTTCAAGATTCTCTTTTTTCTTTTTATCGTTCAGAGTCCTTTAATAATACCAAAATGAAAATATTGTTTTTTTTTGACAGTTTGATTGTAATGTGTTTTGGTGTGCGTCTCTGTGTTTATCCTACTTTAAGTTTGTTGAGGTTGTGGATTTGTAAATCCATGAAATATCATCAAAATTGGGGAGTTTTTGGACACTGTTTCTACAGATATGCTCCCTTGCCTTTCCTCTCTTGCTGGGACTCACATGATATGAGTGTTGGTCCATAGGGGACATAGATGATGTTCCAGAAGTCCAGTAGGCTCCACTCACTTTTGTCTTGTTTTTTTTTCTTTAACTGCTTTAGATAATTTAATTTGTCTCCTGTATAAATTTGCTGATTCTTCTGCCTAGCCAAGTCTACTACAAGCCAACCCCACTAGTGAATTTTTCAGTTCAGTAACTGTACTGGTGAACCTGAGAATATTTGTTTGGTTCTCTCTCTTTTTAAATATTTGATATATTTATTTGAGAGTGATCGAGAGACACATGATTGGGGAGAGGGGCAGACGGAGAAGCAGAACCCCTGCTAAGCAGGGATCCCGACACAGGCCTCAGTCCCAGGACCCCGGGATCACAACCTGAGCCGAAGGCAAGAACCTTAACTGCCTAAGCTACCCAGTCACCCCGTTTGGTTCTCTTTATAAATACCCATCTTTTTGTTGGTATTCTCATTTTGTCCACATATCATTTTACTGATTATTTTTAGTTCCTTATCCATGTCTTTGTTTCGCTTTTGAGCATATTTAAGAATGTTTTAAAGTCTGTGGAATAAGTCCCATGTCTGAGCTTTCTCAGGGATAGTGAATTTTGTTCCTCTGAATGAGTGAGCTTTGTATGCTTTGTGATTTGTTGTTGTTACTGAGAACTGGGTATTTGGTTTTGTTTATAATGTGTATAATGTATTGTTTCAAGACTTTTCCAGATTATTTTTGTAAAGGCTGTTCCTTGTTATATGTGTTCACTGAGGAGTCTGCTCCTTTAGCTTGTGTTCAGCTAAAATTTTGACAGAGGTCTCTGTTAAATGTCATGAACTGAAACGGCCAGACCAGACCCCTCTTCCATGAAGAAAGGAGGAAAGAGAATACAATAACCTTCCCAGTCTTCATAGACTGGCTTTGTTTTGAGACAGCCCCTTATTAATTAGCTCCACTTGCTTTTAGAGACTAGGGAATCAACCCAAGGTGAAAGCCTGAGCTCTTTGCAGGACTGTTGTGAGCATCTGTCTCGCTGGGAGGTGGCTTTCAGAATTTCCCACACACATGGCTGCTTATGACTGCCCTGACTTCCCAGAGAGTTTCACTCAAGCCTTTATGGGCTTCAGATGGTTCTTTTGTGTCTCCACCAGTAACCTGCTACCCTAGGTGGGTGTCGGTTGGGAGCCACCGTATAGCTTTTGTGAGCATTGTCTGCTACTTTCCCCATTTGTGTTCGGAGTTATGTGAGACCAAGTGAGTTAGTCCTTCAGGAAGCCTCCAGCTAAGATAGCACAGATGGACACATGCCCATGTAGATCAGGTTTGCAGACTTCCAGGAGGGGAGACCAAGACCACACCATGCCACAGAAATGCCCACATATGGAGGAGAGCTTTTCCTTGGTTTGCGTAGTTGCTATTAATAAACCTGTGATGGTTTTTCAGAGTACTGCAGAATTGGTTTAGAAGCTTTTGGTTATGGGAACCCCTGGGTGGCTCAGTGGGTTAGCACCTGCCTTCGGCCTGGGGCGTGACCCCAGGGTCCCGAGATCGAATCCCACATTGGGCTCCCTGCTTGGAGTCTGCTTCTCCCTCTGCCAGTGTCTCTGACTCTCTCTCTCTCTCTCTCTCTGTCTCTCATGAATAAATAAATAAAATCTTTAAAAAAAAAAAAGAAACTTTTGGTTGTTTTCTTGATGTTTCTATAGGGGATGGAAGCTTAGAGCTTCTTAGTTCACCATTTTGCCTGATGTTTTGTAACCTTTTACATGGGAACTTCTTCTAGGTTGTTATTAAGTTGTTTTTCTAATAATAGAGAACTACTGATAAACTTTTAATGCATGTAATTTTACACAGACCTAAAACTTCATTGCCCAAACCAATAAAATGCAGATTAATGACATTCATTTAGACTAGCAAGTGATGTTTTGCTAGAACTAAAGCTACATCACCAGGTACTCGTGGTACTAGTTACCTAGGGTTTCTTTGAGTTTTCCACAGCCTGAGCTCCTGAACACCACATGAACAACTCTCCCACAACTTTTGCCTGTTTGTTTCTCTGGCTTATGTGGTGTCACTTAGTCCTCACTAGGCAGGATTGAATTTGGGGCATTTTATTTATTTTATTTTTTTGTTTTTTTAAAGATTTTATTTATTCATGTGAGACACACAGAGCAGTAGAGACACAGGCAGAGGGAGAAGCAGGCTTCATGCAGGGAGCCCGATGCGGGACTCGATCCTGGGTCTCCAGGATCAGGCCCTGGGCCAGAGGTGGTGCTAAACTGCTGAGCCACCCAGGCTGCCCAAATTTGGGGCATTTTAAATCAAACTTTTTTTCTCAGAGCAGGTCAATTTAAGTATTGTCACGTGGTGCTACCGTGCTCCTAAAGCTATATACAAACATTGGCAAATGTTTAAGATTTTGTGTTTGCATCTTTTTCAATTAAATTTATTTGAGAGAGAGTGTCCACGAGCATGGGGAGGAGCAGAGGAATAAGGAGAAGCTGACTGTGTCCTGAACATAGAGCCCAACAGAGGATCTTGAGATCATGATCTGAACTGAAATCAAAAGTTGGATGCTTTACTGACTGAGCCACCCATGCGTCCCTGTGTTTGCATCTTTTAATCTTTTAGGGTACCTGCAGATTCCCAAGGCACCACAGACCCCAGTTTGAGGTAGCTGATGGTACAGAAACTAAGACTTGCTGTTAGAATGCTTTTCTAAGAGATGTAGAGTGACCAGCGTGTGGTGCTGGGAGACAGTGGTTTTGCACAGTTGGGAGGGATGGCCTTACAAAGGACGGTAAGAGTGGGAAAGCACAGCTAGGAGACCTGACAGATGGTTTGAGCAAATACAGGCTGTGCTCTGGTTGTTTGGTTGGGTCCTTTGGATGAAATAGAGAAGGTAAGGAGGATGGCATCACAGAGTAAGAGGTGATTCTAAAGGTGGGCCGGGACCAGAGTGCGAGGGCCACAGTGGTGTTAAGGTTCTGTTCTGAGTATTTTACTCAGTGTCTTCATGACGACTCTTAAAAGTAGGTGCTACTGTTGGCCCCATTTCACAAATGAGGAAAGACACACAGAGGTGAGATGATCTGCCAAAACTTATTCACTTAGTGCACACAAGCTGAGCCTCACACCTGAACAGGTAACCTGGACCAAGAAGGACTTGGGAGCTTTCGAGGTACTTCCTGTTACTGGCCTGGTGGGTGTCGATTTTCTTCTTTTCTCTTTTTCTCTTGCTCTTTCCTTTGTCTTAGTGAGAATTTTAATTATTTATTTTTAAGATTTTATTTTTTCATGAGAGACATAGGCAGAGGGAGAAGCAGCCTCCATGCAGGGAGCACGATGTGGGACTTGATCCCGGGACTCCAAGATCACACCCTGGGCCGAAGGCAGGCGCTAAACATCTGAGCCACCCAGACATCCCTTAATGAGAATTTTTAGACATCTGTGCAGGTTAGAACATAAAGTAAAACCCTGCATGCCCCCTGTGAACTCAGAGTTCCCCCTCCCCCCCAATTTTGCTACTTTTGTTTTATCTCTTCCTTCCCTCTACACACACACATTTAGAAAAATGATACGTATGTATTTACTTCCTTACTTGCCTGGTGTTTTAGAGCAAATCCCAGATGATGGGCCATTCACCATAAACATTCCAGTGTGCATCCCTAATGAACACCATTCCAACTTCATGCCTCACAATGATTTCTGTACACCCGCAGACTTCCTTTTCGGGGCAGAAAATGAGTTACAACTATGACTGCCTATGTATTCTAGGTTTTGTTTTTGCCTTTTTTTTTTTTAAGATTATTTTTAAGATTATTTTTTAAGATTATTTTTTAAGATTATTTAAGATTATTTGATAGTGCAAGCAAGGGGAGTGAGTGGCAAAGGGAGAAGCTTACCCCCTCCCCTGCCCCCACGTGCGGGGCTCCACCCCAGGACCCCCGGTATCATGACGTGAGCCACCCAGGCAGCCCTGCCTGTACATTCTGAAGAGAACGTTAATTGTTTCTCCTTGGGAAATCTACACGCTCACTTCTTTGATTGCCCGCATCCGTGGTAGGTTATTTAGAGAATGCTGAAACACTGGAAGAAGCAAGAGTCTGAAATATCTTGTTCTGGTTGGGATAACAATTGTAGGGATTTTTAAAATTGAGTTTATGAGAGTAGGAAAAATCACATAAAAATTATTTATTGTTCTTCTGAGTCTTTGGATTCCACGTGCCGTTTGGTTTTTAGTGCGTGGAGAAGGATGGCTGTTTGGCAGGGCCTGTCATCGTAGTTTGGATTTTGGGTTGAGTGGCAGGGACATGTGACTGCATGCAAGGGGTTATTTTTGGTATCTGGGTGTCGGCTGCTCGTCAGAAATCCTAACAAGTTAGCGTGAGCTGCACTTGTGGAGACTCCGAGAACGCCAGGCATGGTTCTGTGAGTTTTTGAACTTTGGAACATGGGTTGTTGCTTCAGCAAAGAATTAAGTAGTGACTGTGACAGTGAAAAAGCTGGTCTGTTGCAGCAATCTACGGAGCAGCCGGAGCCGGAGAACAAGATAAGTAAAGCTTTGTCTTCATTACTTGATGCCCTTGAAGGTGAGGAGCTTCACGGTGTCAGACATGGAGGCAGCAGGGCAGCTGCCGGAGCTCATCTGTGGACGACGGCTTTCATGGGGCCAGGGTGCCAGCAGGGTCGGGGGCTGAGGCATTCGTCGCACTCGGTCTCCTCTCCAGCATGCCCATTCCTAATGAGGTGTGAGCGTTTACAGGAGAGCGCGGAGAATTCCGAAGGCGTTGCTCTTGCCCGGGGTTGTGACAGCGTCTCGGTCACGCACTGTGTGAGCTCCGTCTGTAAGCCGGGTCTCTCGGAAGATGGTCATTCCAGACGTGACGCGTCTCTCTCCTGTGTTCTGGGGCCTCGTGGCCGGGATGTGCGGGAAGCAGCCCTTGTGCCGAGCCACCTCGGCCAGCCCCCGGCCACCGGGGCTAGGTCTGTAGCGGTGGATGTGGAGATGAGCAGCGATGTGAGCTCCTCGGGTACACCTGGGAGGGGGGCGAAGGCCGAAAACCCTGTGTGTGTGGATCACGAAGCTCGGAGGCATGAGAGAGCGCGCGAGTTGTACAGTATTTGTGTCATAGACCCTGACTGCCTGGACGTAGCTGATGAGCTGGGTGCCCCCGAGTGTGAAGCAGCTGCAGTAGAAGACAGTTGGTCAGCTGTCACCTCTGAGGCAGTTCGCAGAGGGGCCTGGCCGCCCTTGAGGGCCGCACAGGGGCTGGGACAATTAGACGCTCGGCGGGAAGAGCTGTCCCCATGGGGCGTGCCCAGGGCAAGCAAAGTGACGGCAGTGTTTAAGGAAAACGCTACGCCAAACGCTACGCCGGGTTTTGAACTAATGACTATGTCTTTAAGGGCACACACTTACGCCGGGTTCTCTAAGGATCACACTGAAAGCGGTGCGTTATGTGACGTGGGCGTACTCCCCAAGAGGGGTGGTAGCGCAGACCGTGCGCGGGGCGCCCCCGAGGAGTGTGAGAGCTGTCGTGCGGGCCAGGTAAGTCTGATGGCTGGCGCACATGTCCATTTACTTACCGTCCTTTCAGAAGTTGAGAGACACGGCGAGCCCGGGGCTGTGGCAGCCAGTGTAGGCCGGAGTGTGAGCTCGGAGAAGGAAGGCGAGGATAATTCTGTCCGGCCCCTGAGCTGCCATGGTAGCAGACCAGAAAGTAGACTCCTTCCCCAGGCTCTAGAAGGGATTCATTTAAGTCCAGAAAGCCGTGTCGCTTCCCTGAGCTTTGGCAGCGAGCGTCTCCCCATTCACACCGGTTGCCAAGAAGCAGCCCCTAAGAGACCTGGTGATCCTGGACCGGAGCACCTCCTGGGGCCCGCGATGGGCGAGGGGCAGCAGCAGGGCGGCTGCAGCCCGAAACCCGGAGGCATCCAGCCTGCGAACAAAGATGGTTCATCTTATCAAGATAAGGAGAAAATGAGCATTTTTGAGGAAGAGAGTCATGGACAGAGGGCTTCTGAATGGAGATCTTCACATCAGGTAGACCTGTGTGCAGACGGCGGGGCCGGCATGGCCCACGCACACATCTGTGATTTGATTGGTACACCGTGCAAGACACACTCGGAGGGAGCGTGCCAAAGAAAGGGCGCCCCGGAACTCAGAAGCTCACAGGAGGTGCTCCCGGATGACAAGACTCTTGATGGCTCCCAGTGTCCTAAGAGTAACTTCATCTCCTCTGCATTTGCTTTCACCTTCGCTGAAGAAGAAAGTGAAACTAGCCTGAGTTTTAACCCAGAAGATGGAATGTCTGTGAAGAGTATAGAGAGTGACCGGCGAAGCTTAGAAAGTGCTGGAAAAGAGTCACTGAAAGGCAGTCCCAGAGAGACCAAGAAGAAGGACGGAGGAAGCGTGAAGTCAGACTCTGAAACCCCCGTCAAGCGGGAAACCAATACGGCACCATGTGGGGCAGTGCCCAGTCTGGCTGTACGGATGCGCAGGAGGCCCGAGAGGGCAGAGCAGCCCGGCTGCAGAAGCCGTCCCACGGAGGAGAACCATGAGCCCCGCGCAGTGAAGGATGATGGACACGAGGATGTGGATCTTGCCCCACCTCCAAACCAGAGTTCAGGTTCAGGTGAGTGGAGGTCACAGGTACAAGAGAAGGACTCTCTTAACAGCGATGAAAATGCAGGGCTGGGGCCGCTTTCCTCAGGGTCAGCTGAGCAAAGTTCTGATGCCTTAGACGGTGGCACGTCGGGGGCGAGCCAGCCAGCACCAGCAGGTAAGGGAGGGGACAGAGACAACATCGATGTGTGTGGGATGAGCACACACGCACACCGTGTCAGCCAGAGACGTGCCGTGCCCGTGCTTAATGGACCTGCGGTACATGGTGCTGTGGATTCCATGGAAAGTCCACGGGTGACTCTCAGGGAATTGGAATTAGGTGAGACTCTTGAGGGCTGTTCGTGTGTGGCCAGTGTTGAGGCTGCCCCAGCGGACAGATATACAGCCCCTTGTCACGAGGGCCTGCAGGTCATTCCTGTCATCCCAGGTGAGGCTGCAGAGATCGCGGTACCACCCTGCGGGGACCACGTCTTACCACTCACAGAAGATGCTGTAAATATTCCTGAAAGCCCTGCAAGAGGGGATTGGCAGAGCTTCCCAGAGGAATTGTACTCCCAGTTTGTGAATGAACTTGCCTGTTACCCACTGGGAGGGTTTGTGAGTCAGCCGTTTTCTGAAGGACTGGCCGAGGGCTGCAGTGGGTACCAGGAGGTCTGTCCTTGGGCACAGACGGGTGGCAGAGAAGCCCTCGAAGAGGAACAGGTACCTAATGAGTGTCTGCACAGGAGGCCACCAGACCTAGAAGTCGCCTTGTACTGGATGGAGACGCCCCCGTATCAGTTCCTGGTGGCTGAGGATGCTGTTATTTGGGGATGGCAAAATAGAGGTGGACAGTTAGTAAGTATGATTTATCAGTCTTTATTACTGTGCTGTGAAAGGCGGGTGTTTCACTCTGATTGCTTTTAACTGCCATGAAGTTTTATTCTAAGTAATGGGCAGTCATTTGAATGTTTACGTGAGGCTGTGAGTCACAGCATTAGCTTAACCGTTTCCAAGCTGGAGACCGTGACTCCGTTTGCTGTTTGGTATGTTTAGGCCAGAGCTGGTGTGCCAGCTCTGGTTAGCACTGCACCCAGCACTGCCGGCCCTCAGACGCAGCTTGGTGCAGGCCTCTTCTGTGTGCACTCTCGAAGGCTGCCCTGCCCGGACCGTGTCCTTCCTCATGACCCCCTTGTTGGAACAGAACAGGCATTTGTCCATTGAATTTTAAAGTCACTTCTCAAAAGTCCACATGTGGACAGTATAGATAGAAAACTCAGAATCTGTGCTTTCTGCTACAAGTTTGCCGCTTTTACCTGGCTCTGAAGTCTGCCTCCTGGCAGTCCAAGCACCTGCAGAGCTTTCCAACCATGGTGCTCCGGCCCTGCTCATTTGAAAGAAGCTTCACAGATGCTGCTGCAGTGGGCAGCTAATTTGAGCATCTTTCTAGCTAGTCTGTGATAAACACCAACGCTCAACAAACATGAAGTTAGTCTTGCTCTGAAAGTAGTCCTTTTCACTGTATAATTGAAAGGCATACTTCTAACAGCAGAATCTCATTGACTCAACCAGTAGTTTATGTATTTATAAATTCAGTTCATTTAAACTAGAAGCAAAAAAACAGTTCACCCATTTTCCCAGCTCTTGCTCCCACCTCTGGCAACTACTGATTTTGTCTATGAGCTTGGTTTATTTGTTTTTAGAATCCACATAGAAGTGAGATCATATGGTATTTGTCTGATTATTTCTCTTGCAAAATACCCTCTAGTTCCCTCTGCATCATTGCAAATGGCAAGATTTCATTCTTTTTTATGGCTAAGTAATATTCCATTGTACATATATATACCACGTCTTCTTTATTCATTCATCTTTCAGTGGACACTTAGGTTGTTTCCCTATCTTGGCTATTATAAATGTAAATAATGCTGCATTGAACATGGGGTACAGACACTTTTTTCAAGTTAGTATTTTTGTTTTCTTTCGGTAAATATCCAGAAGTGGGATTGCTGGATCATAGGAGTTTCTATTTTCAGTTTTTTGAGGAACCCCCATACTCTTTGCCAGAGTGGCTGTACCAGTTTGCATTCCCACCAACAGTATAAGAGAGTGCCCCTTTCTCCACGTCCTCGCCAACATTTGTTATTTCTTTTTTTTTTTATAATTTTTTAATTTTTAAAAATTTTGAGAGGAGAGAGAGCGTGTGTGTGTGTGCTCATACACATGAGAAGAGGGGTATGGCACAGGCAGAGGGAGAGGGAGAAGCAGACTCCCCACTGAGTAGGGGAGTCCAATACGGGCTCAGTCCCAGGACCCTGGGATCATGACCCGAGCCAAAGGCAGACGCTTCACTGACAGAGCCACTCAGGAGCCCTGATGATAGTTTATTATTAGTGATTTTTGTAGACAAGAAAAACGACTGATGGTAGTAAGGAGATAGATGTGGTTCAAATGTTAGTCCCAATTACATGAACATAAGTGTAAATGTAACCCTGTAACTTAGGGAAATGTACATTTAACCTCCTTTCTGTTCCCACAGTTGGGATTTTTGCTAAAAAGAGTTACATTGAAGTTAATAGCTTTTGTTTCTTAAGTAGTGGTGGAGGCAAAAACTCTAGAAAATTAGGCCTTGAAGTACATAAGCAAGGTGTGATTACCAATTACGAAATAAAAAGTTTGAAAGTTTCCTTCCCCCGCCGTCTCACCTACTTTATATTCCTCAGCTCCCTTGTCCCCTTCTCTGATACTAGCTCCTCTGATTCCTACTCAGTAACCTGTCAGTGGACCATTCTTTCTCTTGTCCAGAAAACACAGATTTATGAATTGTTAGGTTGTTGGTTTTTTCTTTTTTCTTTTTTTTAATGGAGCCTGGTGTTGGGGTGCAGAGTTTCTTCAGAACATCAGGATTTATGGATGCTGTACTTTGAAAGAGTGGTGTGGGTCATTTATATAAAATTGCTTCAGGATGCAGCTATTGAGGTCAGCTCACTTTTGGTTTTAATAACCACTGCTCAGCCATGACTTTTCAGTGGAAAAATAAAACAGGTAGCCAAGCAGGTGAAACTTGAGATGTTGATGGCTGCTTAGAGTTCCACATGACTGCAGGACAAGACCCACACCTTAAAGACATACAAGGAAGACAAGTTATTTTTCATGTGAATTAAATGGAGGTCATGAACTCTTGGTAATGTTTTGTCTTTGCTGATGTTAGAACAGTTTTCTAATTACTCTCTTGGTGGGCACATTACTTAACCTCTCTCTGCCTCAGTATTCTTATTTGTGAAAGCTTCATAGGGTTGTTGTGATTAAGCTCAGGAAAGTCCATGGAATGTGCCTGGCACCTAGCAGACTCGACGTAGTTGTCATGCCAGCAGCTCCTAATTATATGTCTCCATTCTTTCATGCCTTGTCACTCAAGAGTCTCACTTCAACACTGGTTAGCTGCTTGAAATTGTGTTAGATCCCAAATACTTGATTTGGATTTGAATATTTACTGCTTAAGTAGTAAATTACCTAAGGATAGATTTCTATTCAGTTGTGGCATGTGAGATACACACTTGAATACTGCTTAACTGCCTAAAATCGTGTTACGTATTGGGAATGCTCCAGCGCAGTTAGCTGCAGAAGGTGCTGACAGTGGCAAGGACCCCTTCGTGGGTGGTAGGAACTTAGAGGATGTGTGGTTGTGTAGTGGAGGTCAGGGCCAGCTTAGTGGGTTGAATACAGTAACGTGGGAAAACTTCATGTGTGTTGTGTGGTGGAGAGTCCAGCCAGTAAAAGGTCTTTCTATCAGCATTGGACCAGGAAAGAGAGAGGGGCATGAGGTAAACAAAACAAAGAACAACAACAAAACACAGGTGGAAAACAGAGTAAATGATGAAGGAGGGTGATGATGTCTGTGAAATATGGAGTGTCTCCTGCGTTGCGCTCTTTCCTCATGAGAGCAGGGGTTGTGTCTGCTTTGTTCATCGTTCTGTCCTCACACTGCACTGAAAACGAACTGGAAGTTTAGATGTCCCATCAGAAGGGAGACTGAAGAATCCGTGCTTCTGGAGTGTGATACCCTCGAAGAAGGGAAAGCCTGTTGGGCTCTCTCACCTCCTCGGGGTGCAAAATGCATGCTGTCGTGTAACCACATTGGCCTCTCCTGTCATGGTCGGAGATAGTCTTGTTTCTCACCGAAAGCTTTAATCACCACAGCCAGAATGAATTTATTCTGTCATCTAAAGATTGTTAATCTACACATTTCCTCGAGGGCTCATCATGGTAGTATTGGGTCGCATCTGCCCTTGGGGCTCATGCAGGGGTGCTGGGAGGCTGCTTCCAGTTCAGGGCTCGCTCCTGCCTGGCGCTCCCTGGGGGCCTCTGGGACCGGGACCCTCATCCCCCTCCCAGGAAGCTCTGATCCCTGCGTAGTGGTATCAAGGCTTGTATTACCTGGGTATTATTTGGCTAGGTTTGCTGATAGAACTGACAATGAACTGGAGTTTGGGGAGTAGCTGCCCCAGATACATTGATTTTTCTTTATTTTTATTTTTTAAAAATTTTATTTATTCATGAGAGACAGAAAGAGAGAGAGAGAGGCAGAGACACATGCAGAGGGAGAAGCAGGCTCCATGCAGGGAGCCCGACGCGGGACTCGATCCCGGGTCTCCAGGATCACACCCTGGGCTGAAGGCGGCGCTAAACTGCTGAGCCATCCGGGCTGCCCTTGATTTTTCTTTAGATTTGGGTTCACTTGAGATGTGTGAACAAGAGAAGAAAACTCAGGGGGTTGTTAGGTGCACCAGGAAATGAAGGTGTGAGCATATGAACACTGTCCCAGTATTGCCCCAGCAGCCGGACAGAAAGGAGGCCAGTGTCCGTGGAAATGAGCAGGTTCACAGTGGAGGCAGCACGGAGCACCCGTCTTGCAGACCCATTAGAAGATCTCTGTTCTTCCAAGCGGCTCGCGTGTTCTGTATCCTTCATAGTATGAGTATTTGAGCTTTGTTTAAGAACGTATTCATCTGCGTTCTGTTCAGGTTTGTAAGTCTGAATTGTGTCTAGAATAGAGATGACAGTTGGATCCCCAGTTGTTTACTGAATATCTGTGAAGGCAGGTCCCTCATCCTTTCATTTGCAACTTCTGGAGAGCCCTCCACTCAGTAGGAACTGAGGAGGCTGATGGTGAGTGAAGCCGAGCTTGGTGTCTCGACTTTTGTTACTTTGCACCACGTTTCATCCCCAGTGTACACATAAGACAGACTCTGCCGTTCTGGCCTTTTTCTTGCACAGATGCGTTTCACGTATGAATTAATAAGTAAAATTGTGTTTGACTGGAATTCAGAGACAAATGTTTGTGTCCCATTTTCCCCTAGGTACCGACTGCCAAGGTTTCAGAGTTAAACCCTAATGCTAAAGTGTGGGGGACCCCTGTGCTGCATCTGGATGCGGGTAGTGCAGCAGACGGCGGTGTGAGTGCGGACTGGGAGGAGTCTTCAGGCCCTTGCACAGACTGCGGCCAGGAGGGTGAGTTATAAGCATGAGTATGATGAGGAGCACCTTTGCTCTCAAGGCTTTGTCTTTGTTCTCATTTAATCCTTCTGTAAGAAATTGCTAATTGGGTCACCTTGCTGGTTCAGTTGGTAGAACATGCCACTCTGATCTCGGGGTTATGAGTTGAAAATAAGTTTTTAAAAAATTGAAAACAAAATTAAAATTTGTGTCGTGTGATTTGTTACAGTATTTAAGAGCCAGAGGATCTTTCACAATCAAGTTAAAAAATTGAAGTAACTGCAGCTGTAAGGTTTTGTTTTGTTTTAAGAGAAAATTATTCTTCTAACCATAAAATTTGGGGTAAAATTCCTAATTACAGGATTGGATGCCAATGGCGATGGTGACAAAAGTCATGACAATGTGGCACTATCGGATTTGCAGGAGTCAGACCAAACCGCTGTGAGCACTTTGGCTCTGGATCACTCAGAACATGAATCTCCGCCTGAAAATAGTGAAACTGGTAAAGATATTTTATGAATTCATTTTTATGTAGAATGTGAGCTTTTTCATGTTCCTTTTTAAAATTTAGCCTGTTAAGTCTTTCTCTAATCATTGTGCCTTTCATTGCTTCCTTTGATTCTACTTTAAATTCCCTCTTAAGTGGATACAGAGATGAAGAGTTCTAGTCAGGAAGGGGCCACAGGGTGTATAAGATCTGAGCAGTTCCTGAAAGGCGGGTCTGGTTTAATTAGGAGAAGCAGAAGATGAACTGTAGGGTGAGGTGTCAGTAAAAGGTCAGAGAGGAAACATTTGTGTTGAAATCGAGAGTCAGACTCCAAGGAGGTTGGTTCTTTTATGGAGTATTTAAGGCTGTTTCAGAAGAAAAGAGCAGGGGGAAGAGAGTCGTTCTCTTTGGGACCAGGATGTGGGCCAGTGGAGAAATACCGAGGGTGATGGGACATGATGGCTCCCCTCTGATTTTGGATCCACTGTTATATAAAAGACCAGCCACATTTTAAAGTCCCAGCAGACTGGGGTAGGCTGCACTCTGATCATTCACAGTGGGATGGGGCAGCTTGAGTGGGAGAAATCCTCCCCTACACTGGCTAATAGGAATCGAGTGGACCAGACGCCTGTTGAGCGTGTTGATCTCTCAGGTGACTGTCTAGAGCTACACTTGTGTTGGAGAAGGCCCACCTTCCGCTTGCATTGCTGCTGTCGTTTACCAGGAGCTGGTGTGGTAACACCCGATCTTGCAGTGGTCTGGTCCTGCACACCAGACTTCCACACCACAGAGGTGTGTCAGTGTTCTTTTTCCCCTGAAAAGATCAGCCCTGTGAAGACCTTGCCTTCACTGTGGCTACTAGCCCTCAGTGTTGGATGCCTGTGCTGTGATCTGCCTCCCACGCCCCCCCCCCCCGCCCCCGCCTCTGCCTGTGTCACCCAGAGCATCTTCCCAGTAGTACCTTCTTTCCATCAAGTTCTCTGCCTCCTGTGTGCCTGTTCCTGAATGGATCCACTGTGGCTGGGTTCGGGATCACAGACTTCCCGCTGGCCCTCGCTCGGCACAGCCCCACAGTGCTGCCACAGGGCTCAGTGCAGAGAGCTCCCGAACTGCTGTTTGGCGCCTTCTGTTTTCTCCTCAGACCCTAGCACGCTCCTCTGCTTAATTTTTTGGGGATATAGAGCAATAATGAAGTATAATTGATGTACAGTAAACTTCACATATTTGACGTGCATCCCAGCTTTTCTGTAAGTTTTATTTTCCTTGGTTTGAAGCACAGTGTTGAGTCCGTTATAGAGTTGCCGGTTTGCCACTCCTGCACTGATTTCTCTACCAAATTTGGTAAGATGTATATATACCTGTAACACCATCGAGATCATGAACATATCTGTCACCACTAAAGGCTTCCTGTGCCCTCTCCCTGCCCTGGGCAACCACTGATAGGCTTTCTGTCACTCTGGGTTAGTTTGCATTTTCTAGAATTTGATATAAATAGATTTTTATGACATGTGCTCTTTTTGTCAGGCTTCTTTTACTTGGTTTACTAATTTTGAGATTCATTCACATAGGTTGTGTCTTCTTATTTCTGAGCAGTATTCCATTCCATCACATGGCATGGTTTGTTTTCCCATTCACTTGGTGATGAATATTTGGGTGTTTCCAGTTTAGAGCTATCACTAATAAAAGAACATTTATAAAGCAAGACTTTGTATAGATGCATGTTTTCATTTCTCTTGGGTAAATGCATAAGAATGGAAGAGATGGATCATATGATAGGCTTAACCTCTGTCACAGTGCCCTCTGTATGCTCATTTGCCGTGGATAGGAGCCCCTGCTGCTGCACATTCTCATCAGCACTTGTTAATTGTAGCCATTGGAAAGGTAGGTAGTTGAGTCTTACTATAGTTTTAATTTGTGTTTCCTGATGAGTAGTGGTGTCAAACATCTTATCATATGCATATACTATTTTGGTGAAGGGTCTGTTCCGGTCTTCTGCCCATTTTCGTATTGAGTTGTTTTATTACTGAGTGTTGGGAGATCTTTATACGTTTTGTATATATGTCCTTATCAGATTTATAATTGCAAATACATTCTCTCTCAGTCTGTGGCCTTTGTTCTTCTAACAGTATCTTTTGAGAAGTCAAAGTTTTTAATTTTGTACGTAGTCTAGGTTATCAGTTTTTTTGTTTCTTTTATGGATCCTGCTTTTGGTTTTGTACCCAAGAAATCTGTGCTTAATCCAGTCACAAAGATGTTCTCCCAAGGGTTCTGTAATTTTAAATTTTACATTTTTAAGGTCTGTGGCTCATTTTAAGTTCATTGTTGTATATAGTGTGAGGTACACAGCAATATTTTCCCCCCATGTATAGGTATGCAACGGTGTAGCACCATTCGCTGGAAAGACTCCCCCTTTCCATTGAGCTGCCTTTGTGTTGTCATCAGGATCGTTTGTCCCTACACATGTCGGTTTATCGCTGGACTGTCTTTTCCATCCATCTGTTAAGTCTGTTTTCACAACAGTGCCACACTGTTTTGATTACTGTACATAATTCTTAAAAACAAGTGGTGTTAGCTTTCCAATTCTGTTCTTTTTCAGAATTATTTTGGCTATTCTAGTTCCTTTTCATTTCCGTACAAGTTAGAATGAGCTGGTTACTGTCTCCAAAATGCTGAGATTTTTATTGGGATTGCATTGAATCTATAGATCCATTGGAGAAAATGGACATTTTTCTCCACTTGGTTAGGTCTTTAATTTTTCCACTTGGTTAGGTCTTTAATTCCTTGTGGCTATAGTTTTTGCTTTTAGCGTACTGGTCTTCCGCATCTTTTGTACTTAAATATTTATCTGTTAGTATTTTATATTCTTTTTTGGTGCTATGTTAAAGCAATTTTTAAAAAATTTAATTTGGGATTATAACAGTATATAGAAATGTAATTAATTTTGGTAAATTAATATTCTTTGGAAACATGTTAAGCTCACTTACTAGTTGTAGGAACTTTTAAAAAAAAATTATTGATTCATTAGAGACACAGAGAGAGAGGCAGACACAGGCAGAGGGAGAAGCAGGCTCCATGCAGGGAGACTGATGTGAGACTCGGTCCCAGGACCCCAGGATCACAACCTGAGCCAAAGGCAGCCCCTCAACCACTGAATGACCCAGGCGTCTCAGTTATAGGAACTTTTTGTGGATTCCATCACCGTGTCTTCTACATAGTGTCATGTTACTTGTAAATACATTCAGCTTTATTTCCTATCCCTTCTGGTGTCCCTCCCTCCCTTCCTCCCTTCCTTCTGCCTCTTATTTCTTTGTCTTGCCTGATTGCCCTGGATTGAGCTTTCATTTCAAAGGTGAACAGAGGGGTGCCTGGCTGGCTCAGTCTGTGGAGTGTGTGACTCTTGATACTGGGGTTGTGAGTTCGAGCCCCACAATAAGTAAAATCTTGGAAAAAAAAGTTTTAAAACAAAGGTGGACAGATCATGAGTGGAAACATCTGACTGATGATAGGGGGAGAAACATTCCATTTTACCAGTAAGTGTAAAGTCAGTTTTGGTTTTATGCACATGACCTTTGTGAGGTTCATGAAGTACCCTTCTGTTAGGATTTCCAAGAGTTTTTATGAGGAGTGGTTGTTTGAATTTGTCATGCTTTTTTCTCCGTCTGTGGCGATGAACATACTTTTTTTCTTCTGGTGTGTTAGGATGATTTCTCATGTATTTAATCCACCTTATATTCTGAGATAAGCTTCACTGGGTTATGATGTAACATGCTTTTGATTAGTTGTTGGATTAGATTGGCCAGAATTTTGCATAAAATTTTCATAGCTGTGTTCATGATGGATGTTGTTGGTCTGCAGTTTTCTGTTCAGTATATTCCCTTCTATGCAGTTTTGTGGAAGAAGTTATCATTTCTTTTTTAAATGAAGAGGAGCCATCTGGGCCTAGGGTTTTATGTGAGGGAAAGTTTTCAGCTACAGTTTTTGTTTGTTTTTAAATAGGCTCCATGCTTGGGCACCTGGGTGGCTCAGTTGGTGAAGTGTCTGCCTTCGACTCAGGTCTGATCTCAGGGTCTTGGGATGGAGTTCCATGTGGGGGGGTGTCTTTGCTCAGCGGGGAGTCTGATTTCTCCTTCTGCCCCTCTCCCTTCTCTTGTGTGCTCTCTCTCTGTTTCTCAAAAATAAATACATAGAATCTTTAAAAAAAGAAAGAAGAAAGGAAAGAAAGAAAGAAAGAAAGAAAGAAAGAAAGAAAGAAAGAAAGAAAGAGAAAGAAAGAAAGAAAGAAAGAAAGAAAGAGAAAGAAAAGAAATAGGCTCCACACCTAGCGTGGAGCCCAGCGTGGGGCTCAAAACCACAACTGTGAGACCAAGACCTTAGCTGAAACCATGAGTCAGACGCCACTGTCTGAGCCACCCAGTGCCCCTACAGTTTGTTTCAAGTCGGGCTACTCAGGTTGTCCCATTTCTTTCTGAGAGAGTTTGTTTCCTTGGGTCTTACAAAGATTCAGCCCACTTCATCTCAAGCGTCAACTCCATTGCTTAGAATTGCTCATAATGCTTTGTGTATTCACCCTCTGTGGGATCTGTAGCTATGTCACATCACTCATTACTGTTACTGGTAATTCATCTCATCTCCCACCCTCTCCCCCGCCCCCCTTGAATCTGTGTAGAGGTTTGTCAATTTTGTTGATTGTCGGACAGAACCAGTAATTGGTTTCATTGTTTTTCCTCCTTCCTGTTTCCTTGGTTTTCTTCTGATCTTTATAATCTTTCTCTTCATTACTTGGGGTTTAATTTTTCTTTCTAGTGTCTTACAATGGAAACTGAGCTCATTGATGAGAGGCAGTCTTTTTCTGAAGTAGCCATTTATTTCCATAAATCTTCAAAGTACTCTTTTAGCACAGTTTCACAAATTCTGGTACATTGTGGGTGTGGTGGTGTTTCTGTGTTCTTTTTTTTTTTTTTAATTCAGTTCAAAATTATCTCTGATTCTCTTTTTATTATTATTTTTTCTTTGGTCCATGGGTAACTTAGAAATCTGGTATTTAGTTTCCAAATATTTGGGGATTTCCGGGGGAATTTTTTATTGGTTTCTAATTTAATCTCCTTATAGTCATGAGACATAATTCATCTGACTTGAATCCCTTTAAATTTATTAAGATTTGTACTGCGACTCAGAATCTGGGCCACCTTAGTACATGTTCTTTTTGCCCTTGAGAAGAATGTGTATTTTGCTGTTGTTAGGGGGTGCTCTGTAGTTACCACTTCTGGTGGTTTTCATTCCTTTGTGTAAATCCAGACTTCCTTCTGGTATACTTTTGCTTCCACCTAAAAGACTTAAATGTTGTTTCTTGTAGTGCACATCTGTTGTGATGGATTGGTTTTCAAAACCATCTTTATTTTACATTCATTTTTACTTGGTGTAGAATTCTGTGTTGTCAGTTTGTTTGTTTGTTTGTTTATTTATTTATTTATTTATTTATTTATTTCAACCCCTTTGTCTTTATCAGTGGTTTTGGGCATTTTCATCATGATGTAACTTAAAACATTCTTTGTTTCTTGTGGCAAGTGTTCATTGAGCTTCTTGAATCTGTGATTTATAAATGTTTTCATCAAATTTGGAAGATTTTGGCCATAATTTCTTCAAATGTCAATCCTCCCCCTCGGTGCCCCCCTGGCCACTTCTTTTCTTTCATGATCTCCGGTTATTCCTCTATTAAGACCTTTGAAGTTGTCCCAGAGTTTACTGAACCTCTGTCTTTTTTTTATTTTAACATACATATTTAAAAGTTTTATTTGATTGACAGAGAGAGAGGTACACAAGCATAGGAGCAGCAGAGGGAGAGGGAGCTTGAAGTAGGCCTCGATCCCAGGACCCTGAGATCATGACCTAAGCTGAAGCCAGGCGCTTTACCCACTGAGCCACTTAGATGCCCCATCCACTGTTTTTTTGAAAATTCTTATTTCTTGGTTTCATTCTGGAATGTTTCTGGAATATCTTCCAAGTTTATTAGTCTTCTACAATGTCTAATCTGTTGTTAATTCCATTAAGTACATTTTTTATTTCTATTTATTTATTCGAGTATATTTTTAATATCAGATGTTGTAGTTTTCACCTGTAGAAGTCCTATTATTAGGGTCTTTTAGACTATTTTTCAGGTTTCTACCTGACTTCTGAAGCATTTGCACAGGTTCAGTGTTTACACCTGGAGAGGACACTGTGAGTTAATGGGTCACAGTTCTCTGCTTGACCTTCATAGTAATTTTTGGTTAGGTGTTTAATGTTTTTGTGTTTCTTTAAATAGTTTGATTATTGTTCCAGGATGCCTCTAACTGACTTGGAAACAGTTTGATCCTTTTAAATCTTGCTTTAAGATTTGTTAGGCAGGGGATGCCTGGGTTGCTTAGTGGTTGAGTGTCTGCCTTTGGCTCAGGACGTGATCCCAGGATTTCAGGATTGAGTCCCGCATTGGGCTCCCTGCATGGAGCCTGCTTCTCCTTCTGCCTGTGTCTCTGCCTCTCTCTGTGTGTCTCTCAGGAATAAATAAATAAATTTGGGAGAAAAAATTTTGTCAGGTAGGAGTGGAATGGTGCTTAGTCTGGGGCCAGTACTTCCCACCCCTAGGGACACCATACTCTGTGCACCTGCCGCATTCTGGTCCACTTGGCGGGAACAGACACTACTTCTAGCCCTGTGTGAGGGAGAGATGCATGCTACTTCTCATCCTTTGGGGTGGTTCTTCCACCATGCCAGTGATTGCCTCACACCATTGCAGTGAGTGGGCCGCCTACTTGAGAGGCCCTGTGTCCTTTGCACCCTGTCCCGGCACCTGCTCTGTCTCTTCGTTCAGCATGCCCCCCTGCTGAGCCCGGGCCTGGGAAAGTTGTATGTCATATCTTTTAGGGACTGATGTTCCTACACCTGGAAAACTTGTTTTATTTACTCTGTTTTCTTTTTCCATTCAAAAATAATTTTTTTTAATATTTTATTTATTTATTCATGAGAGACACACGGAGAGAGGCAGAGACACAGGCAGAGGGAGAAGCAGGCTCCATGCAGGGAGCCCGACGTGGGACTCGATCCCGGGTCTCCAGGATCACGCCCTGGGCTGAAGGCGGCGCTAAACTGCTGAGCCACCTGGGCTGTCCCAGAAAGTATTTATTCAAAACTTACCGTGTGCCACATTTACTTGGGATATGTCTGTCAATATAACTGATGAGAGCCCCTGCTTTACTTGAGCTTTTATTTGTTTGGTAGAGACTGACAATACACATAGTAAGTTTGTGATAGATCATGTAAGAGGATGGTCACTGCAGTAGAAAAGACAAAAGCGTAAGGATACAGTGTAAGCTTTATTGAGGTGTAATTGACAAGTGAAAGTTGAATATATTTAAGGTACCCAGTGCCGATCATTTGGTATTATATATTCACTGTGAAATGATTACCGTAACACATCATTACCTCACAGAGTGTTGTGTTTGGTATACTGAGAACACGTATCTACTCTCTCAGCAAGTTTCAAGTATATAGTACAGTATGGTTAATTATAGTCACCATGCTGTACCTGAGATCCCCAGAACATCTTCATTCGTCTGATAACTGCAAGTGTGTATCCTGTGACAAACCTCTCCCCATTGATCCCACTCTCCAGCCCATGATAACCATGGATCCACTCTCTGGTTGTAGGATCTTAACTTTTATGATTGCACATACAGGTGAGATCATGAGGTTTTTCCCTTGCTCTGACCTATATCACCTAGCTCCGGGCCTCAAGGCTCATGTCTCACATGGGAGGAGTCCTCCTATTTTATGGCTGATACCCCATTGTGTGTGGATATCACATCTTCCTTCCCCGTGCATCTGCGGACGGCCGCTCTCGTGGGGCCTGGGTCTCGGCTACTGTGAATAGTGCTGCAGTGAACATGGGAGCGCAGGGAGCTCTTCAGGAGCTCTTCAGCGCAGGGAGCTGTTTCATTTCCTTGGGATATATGCCCAGAAGTAGGGTTGCTGGGTCATAGGGCAGCTCTATTTTTACCTTCTTGAGGATCCTCCTTACTGTTTTCTAGAGTGGCTGCAGCAGCTTGCATTCCCACCAGCAGTGGATGAGGGCTCCCCTTTCTCCAGTCCTCACCAACACTTGTTATCTTGGTTTCTTGATGATAGCCATCCTAACAGGTGGGAAGTGATAGCTCATTGTAGTTTAATTTGCATTTCCCTAATGGTTAGTGATGTTGAGCACCTCTTCATGTACCTGCTGGCCATTTGTAAATCTTTGGGAAAATGTCTATTTAGGTCTTTTTCCCATTTTTTTTTTCTTTTAAAGATTTTATGGAGAGAGAGTATGAGCAGGGGCAGGTTGAGGGGCAGAGGGAGAGGCAGACTCCCCACTGAGCAGGGAGCCTGACGTGGGGCTCGATCCCAGGATGCCAGGATCATGACCTGAGTGAGCTGAAGGCAGACGCTCAACTGACTGAGCCACCCAGGCGCCCCGCCTTTGCCCATTTCTAAATCAGGATTTTGTTTTGTTTTACTATTAAGTGTGAATGAGTTGCTTCTATATTTTGGATATAACCCATTATAGATAGAGCTATTGCAAATATTTTCTCCCATTCCATAGACTGCCTTTTCATTTTGTTGATAGTTTCTTTTGCTGGGCAGAAGCTTTTATTTTGATGTCGTCCCACTTGTTTGTTTTTGCTTCTGTTGTCTGTGCTTTTGGTGTCACATCCAAAAAGTTGTTGCCAAGATCAGTGTCGAGGAGCTTTTTCCCCATGTTTTCCTCTAGGAGTTCCACAGTTTTAGGTCTTATGTTCATCTTTAATCCATTTGAGTTGATTTTTGTATGTGATGCAAAATAAAGGTTCTGTTTCATTCTTTTGCGTGTTGCTGTCCGGTTTTCCCAACACTTATTTGTGTCTTACTCTGTCATCAGTGTCTATGGTTTTCAGGGTACGGGTCTTTTACTTCTTTGGTTGGATTTGTTCCTCAGTATTTTGTTCTCTTTGATGCAGTTGTAAATGGTTTTGTTTTTCTCAATCTCTTTTTCAGGTAGTTGGCGTTCATGTGCAGAATTGCAGCACATGGTGCCACGTTACTCACACTTCCCCAGGGGTCTTCATTGTTTTTTCTTTTCATCCCTCAGACTGGGTTATGTCACATGACCTGTCTGCGTTTGCTGAGTCTTCCCTGTGCACGTTTGACCCTGCTGTGGAAGCGCTCTCTTGAGTTCTCAGGTCTTGTGCTCTTCAGCTCCAGGGTTTCTGTTTGATTCTTCTCCGTGGTTTCTCTTTCATTACTAAACTTCTTATTTGTTTCTGCATCATTTTCCTGATGTTATTTAGTTGTTTCTGTGTGTGTTCTCTTAGATTTTCATGGACTTTCTTTAAGGTGATTATTTTGAATCCTTTGTTAGGCCAATTGTCCATCTGTTTAGAGCCCAGTTAGTTTCTTTGGGTGGTGTTTTATGTACCTGAGTCTTGTAGCCACATTTTAATGCTGTGCAGTTGTGGAGCAAACACCTCTTCCTGTCTTTACAGACTGGTTTTTGTCAGGTAGGGACGTTCTCCTGTGGATTCGGGCTGATGGCATTCCCTCTGCATTTGCAGTTATGATGGGTTGGAGCTGGGTCTGAACTGGAGTCAACGTTTGGTGAGCTTGTTAGCTGGCTGTGGATCTTGGCTGGTCCCCGGGGGCTGTGGGGGCAGGGATGATGGGTATATCTCTGGGTGGTGCAGCTGGGAGAGGTTGAAGCCAAGTCATAGGTTCACTTGAGGACCTATTGTCAGCCTCAGGTTGGCTGGCCTGTGTCCAGAGGTACCAACTACAGGCATTTTCCATGGGAACTGTTGGCCAGCAGGCCTGCTCAGGATGGCTGGAGATGGCTGGAGCCTAGTTCCAGGGCCCTTGTAGGACTTGCAGTCTGCCTGAGTATGTCAACTGAACTGCAGCCCATTGGGACTGGAGCTGGGTCATGGGCCCCTGTGGGCTCCCCAGCCAGGCATGAGGTCTTGTGTGCCTATGATCCCGGGCTCAGGTGGGCAAGGCTCCTCCTTGCCAGATGATGCTGGGGACCGGATGAAGCCAAACAGGGTCATGGCCAAGTCCCGAGGCGGCAGAGGGTTTCTGGATTTGTGGCTGGGCCTGTTGGCAAGTCAGCTGCCTAGATGCAGGTCTGCCTTTTCAAACAGCCCTGCTTAGCCTTGGACTGCACCTGGGTTTCAATGTCCTCCCTGATGCCAGAGCTCCCATAGGGTGCTTTGTTCCGAGATTGGATGCCGGGTTGTTGCTAAGGGGAACATGAGTGGGAATCTTCCTATTTTGCCATCTCGTTGCTGGCACTCCCCCTCCATCCTCAGCTATTTCGCTGGTTGTTCTCTCTTGCCTAGAAGCTAATGACCTCGTGTCAGTCTTAATTGTGAAGAGAACTTTACTCCCTGGTCACCTATATGTCTCACAGCCTCTGTCTGTGACCCCCTACTCCCTCGGCTGTGTGAGGAGTCTTCCACGTAGCTCTGTCCTCTCTTACGTTAAATGAGACCGCCCGCACACCCTGTCTTTCCTGAGCAGAACTCAGCAGAAGCATCGTCTGGACCAGCTGTTCGCCTCCCGGGTCCTCTCATGCACTGTCCAGATAGACTGTGGCCATAGCCTCATCCCCAGCACCACCATCCTCCGGGGCTCCAGTGACGTGGTGCTGCCAGACCGAGTGTGGAATCTGGGGCTTCTATCACCTGACCATGCCATGATCGGCATGCCTAGGGGTCAGTCCTAGAACTCGGCTCTTCCTGTGTTCTTGGCTGAAGTCCTACCCTTACCTGGAATAGTCTCAAACATAGTTTATCCTTGATTGTTACATTGGCATCCACACAGGCTCTTGGCTTCCCTCTTGTGCCGTCACTGTCCATCTTCAGCGCAGAGCAGAGCCATCTCTCCAAGATGTAAATTGGTTTCCTGTCACATTTAGGTTAGATTTCTCCTCACTGTGGCTTGCAAGGCCTGCTGGGTGTGACAGCCAGCCTCCCTGACTCTGTGGCCTCATTCTTAGTGTGGCCCCTGTTTTCCCTCCCGGACATGCTGGCCTCCCGGGTGTTGAGGGCCCCCAGCCCAGTGCCATGCCCTCCTGCACCCCCTGCTAGACAGCGCGCTCCCCACATCCCCGGCTGGCCCGCCGTCTCCCCGCCGGTGCTGCTCCGTGCCACATCTGGAGCACCGTGAGGCTGGCCTACAGCAGCCCCGGCGTGCTCTCCCCGTGCCATGGGGTAGCGTCCCTTGTGTCTGAGTCTGTCTGACTTGATGTGTAATGTTTGTTTATTCAACTGTAGGTTGCCTGTCCCACCAAGAGCTGAGAGGTTGCCTTCTTGAGGCTGAATAAACAGTGTTGCAGTAGTGACTGGCATGCAGGAGACCGTACATGTCTGAAATCTGTGGCGGAAAGTGCATTTAAATGAGTGCTCAGGAGAGGCCTTTCTGGACAGAGGAATGACATTAGATTGTGGTTTCAAGGGCCATTTGTAAGCTCTAGTTTCATCAAGTCCATTAATTTTATTTTCTTGTTTTGAGTTGGTTGGGGTTTTTTTGTTTGTTTGCTTTTGCTAGTTGGGGTTGGATTTTGTTAAAGCTCTGTATGAAACAGGCACAAGCTCTGTCTTTATTTGTTAATAAATACCCTACTTTGACCTTATTTTTTGATGGTCTTTGACTTTTAAAATTTAAGCGTTTGTTGTCAGAAAATTGCACATATAGTATTATTCAGATCTATGTAGAAGTGAATGAAAAACTGTTAGTTCTTAGTGTTTTGGTGCCTTTGATAATTCTGGCCATCCTAAAAGTGGGGCCCTCGCCTCGTGCAGAGTGCTGGGGAAGGTGGGGGCCTCAGTAAACTTCAGTATGAAAATCCTGCTTTCATGGTGTGTGGGTACCAGCCGGTGCCGGGGCCTTGCCCTGACCTCCAGCCCTCTCTAGTCTGTGACTGGTGCCTCACGGGACACATGCTCAGACGTTGTCCACTGTGTCATCTGGCATCTTAGGACAAGTGTCTGCTAGAAGCTGGTGCCAGCCTCTGTGTCCTGTTGAGGGTCTGCTTATGTGGTATTCTCTCGTGGGGTTTCTGAAGCACAGCACTTATCTGTAGCTCTGAGTGGCTGGATGTTTAAAAAGCAAGTTCATAAGGCTCCAGTGGAGGGACTGCATGGTCCTTAACAGCCTGTGTGCTTACAATCCCCAGCCTTTATGTTTTTGGCCTGAATTTGTCTATTTCCTTGTTTTTATTCTTTCCTTTTTATTGTATTGTTTTAGTGTCTGTGTTCTTGTAGACTACCTGAAAGTCCTTTTTCAATTATGACAGGGTATTAAACTTACACTTTTTTTTCTGGAGGGGAAAGAAGTACCTGTAAACCATGCTAATAAATCTTACTCTACAGATTATTTTTGAAACTATTGTTTTTGTTTAGGAGAAATAGGATTTTAAGCTTTTTTTGAATCTGATTTCTTTTGTTTTAGTAGGTAAAATAGTGATTTTATTACTATCTGCACAGTGTAGATGAATTAATGTGTATATTGAAAACATGAGAATCTGTGTTGAATCATCTGCTTGGTAAATTTTAAGCCATTTTTCCTGAGGTGATCATTTGTTTTATGTAGGAGGAAATGAATCTCAACCAGAAAGCCAGGAGGACCCCCGAGAAGTACTTAAAAAGACATTGGAATTCTGCTTATCTAGGTAAGGATCCTAGTGGTTTTTCTAGAAGCCACTGTCTCAGGTGTTGTGCACTGGTTATGATATACAGATGGGAAACTGTTGGGAAGGGTATAGATCAGCTGATACCTCGGTCTGTGTGTAGCTCTTCATAGGAAATGGAGAATGTGCAGTAGTCATAGCTCTGACATGGTGGAGAACTGGGCCTGGTTCCCTCGGGTCTCCACAGGTCCATCGTGATGGGTCCGTACCTGGGGGTTGCTTTTTGAAATTCGAGTCCTGGCCACCCAATGTCCCCCAGTCCCAGGGAATCAGACTCTGGGGGCGGGGCCTCAGTTCATCCGTCTCAGAGACACTGTTGAGCACAGTGACGTCTGAGGACTCGTTTCCTATGCTAGTTCTCCCGGTACGGCAACCCTGCACCAGCTGATCGCTCTGTTATTTTCAGTTATTCTTTGTCCTGAGTAGTGCCTTTTTGCTGACAAATGGAAGAGAACCTTTAAAGTTCAAAGTGGCAGGACCACACATACAGGAAGATGGGGTTGGGTGGTGGGTCATTTTCTTTGAGTGTGAAGGTAACTGATAGGCCACGTGTAAGGTTTTTGCTCAGGGATGGCAATTTTTCAAGTGTTTCTCCGGGTCGGCCTCGAGACATGCACAGAGCATCTGAGGATGGCTGCTGTAGAGACCATGGGGCCGTGTGGATGGGACAGGCGGGGTGGGGGGCGCCCCAGCTTTCCTTTCTGGCCCACAGCTCCACAGTTAGGACCCCTGCTCACTGCCTCAGGGCATGCTCTGAAAGGATAGCTGCTGCTGTGAGGCTGTGAGGTGGCGGTGGGGTTGGCACCTCACACAGCCCTGTCCTGCCTCTCCTGCACTCCCGGAGGGTGGGGACTTAGCAGCATGGCCCGCTGTGGATCTGCGTCTTCATGGATCTTCGAGACTGTCCTCGACCTTTACTGGGACCTGTGTCAGTGTTGGGATGTTTTGAGCACATTGTCCTGTTTATGGAGACTTCCGAGAAGCATGCACCACAGGCCCAAACACCAGCAAGTGTCTCACCTTCCCCTGAGCTGCTGGTGCCTGCAGCTTACCTGTCATGATGCCAGGGCCTGTGTTCTTGGTCCCGTTTCCTCCTCTGTAATTCTGGCTGCCCCTGGCTGGAGCTGCAGCTCTCCTGGCATGTGTTCCAGGTGGCACAGCAGCCACCTGGGCACCAGCCTTTCCATAGTTTCCTTAGCTTTGTGTTCTTTCAGCTGAATTTTCTTATCTAAAAAAACTGTGTTTTTTTTTTAATAAAATCTTTTTTTTTTTTTTTAAAGATTTTATTTATTCATTCATGAGAGACACAGAGATAGAGAGGCAGAGACACAGGCAGAGGGAGAAGCAGGCATCACACAGAGAGCCTGATGTGGGACTCAATCCAGGGTCTCCAGGATCACGCCCTGGGCTGCAGGCGGCGCCAAACCGCTGCTGCGCCACTGGGGCTGCCCAAAACTGTATTTTTAATAAGTGAGGCAAACACCGTGTAGAACAAACATGTAGAACTATAAATACATGTTTTAAGGGTTTCCCCACTCATTAGTTGTGATTATAAAAAGTGCACTGTACTTTTGGCTTCCCTGCCCTCCCTAAATGTCTTTAAAAATTTTTACCTAAGGTCAGAGAGATGACAAGAAACAGTTGAGGTTCGAACTCTGATCTAGCTCTGAAGCACTAATGTGCCATGCTAGTTTGGAAGCTTCCTTTTAAAGAAGGATTAATTAAAAGCTGTTGTCTTCTCTGTGCAGGGAGAACCTTGCTAGTGACATGTACCTCATATCGCAGATGGACAGCGATCAGTATGTGCCAATCACCACGGTAGCTAACCTGGACCACGTCAAGAAGCTCAGTACGGACATGAACTTGATTGTGGAAGTGCTGCGGTGTAAGTATACGGCAGTGTGGGCTGACTCGGACCTGGCCTTCAGGTCCCATAGTCGTTTAGTGCTGAGGTACTTGACGACAGGCAGGGTCGTCCCACACCTTCCTGGTTTTTCTGGTCCCTGTGGCTGGGGAGGTGCATCGAAGGGCTACATACCTCAGACCCAGGATGTCGCAGATCACAGGGCTGGGGTGAAGACAGGCTTCTGCAGAGACGATGACGGCTGGGATGTTGCTGAAAAGTACAGTAAATGCTGGTGTTTAACGTAAAGTACAACACGTTCTCATTAGCATTCTAACACCAAAAAGGCCTTCTTTAAATTTCAACTTCCTGCTAAAGTTTTGGTGAAATATTACTGTTTTACTTTAAAAGGGTGTTGTGAATGAAGTTATTTCTGGGACATTTGGCAACATCAGAGGGAGGTTTAAACATCCTGTCAGAGACCCACAGAGGTTCAGGGAGTATGGGCTTGTAAGCTGTGTTGAGGTGTCTACAACCTAACCATTTTATGTATGTTGTGAAAGTCACCATTGGACAGAGGTTGTAACTGATATGCTATGAACTCCACTGCGTGTATGTGAAGTGCACAGCTGGGTCCGGGTGGACTCCAGTGTACGTGAGTGAAACCATCACTGCCCGGGGTTTTCTTAGCGCCTTTATAATGCTTCCACCCCTACCTGCCACCACCAAGCATGGCATCACTGGGGAATGAGTTTTAAATTAAATATACATGATTATTTATATAATATGCAAATATTATATATAATATAATTTATATTATAAAGATAAATATTTATAATATAAATATATATTATATATAATATGTTATAAGTGTATATGAATATGTACTTATTTATAAGTATAGAAATATAAAAAATAAAAAACAGTATATAAACTTATAAATTATATTTATAAATATATTATTATATAAATTCATATAATATTTTATATTAAATATAAATATCGGGTATCTTTTTAATTTTAGGGATTGTTTTAATTATAAAAAGTCACTTTCTGTAACAGGACTGCAAGTACCAGATGAATTATTTCTGTACCTTCCCCTCTCAGGGCTGTTCTGAGTCCTTCCAAACAACACGGTATATGCTGTGTCCCCCTACCCCAAATATTTTCAGTGAGGACACACCCATCATGCCTCAAAGCCCCACTTCCCTGTGTCACCACTATGACTTTCCATCACTGATACGTAGGCCGTAGTGTTTACGTACCGTCTCTGGCTTGGCTGACAGGCAGTGATGATGTTTTCTTGTGTGCATCTGACTTAACAGAAGAATAGGTGAACATCTTATCTTAAAACTTAGCTGGACTTCTATTCACAGATCGCAGTTCACTACTTTGTGTTCCTAGGCAAACTTTGTAAGCACATAGTGAAGACATGAGCAAACACCGTCTATACAGTTTGCTCATAACTGAGCAAACTATAACCACTGTTATAAACCACTGTTGCCCAAATTATAACCACTGTTGCCCAAGATAGCTTTATGTGTTCCAGTGTTGCTTTGTTTTTCACATTCTGTTCAGAACAGAAATCTGTTTGATGGATCAGTTGAGTTTGGTTCTGTCTGACCCACTTAGAAAGGCGAGTGGCTTTCCTAACCTAAAAACACTTTACTTGGTTAACGTTCTTTGTTTATTATTAGAAATCCCAGATGTCGATATTTTGTGTAGGCATTCCTTGGAATTGGCTGCCCCGTGGCCAGTCTCCCGGTTGATGCTTGTTGGCTAGGAGTCATTCATGCAGACCACGAGGATGTTCAGTTGCCCTGTGTGTTTGCTTCAGGGAGCCGTTTGTCTCCATGGACAGACAGCCCTCTGCTGTCTAACCTCTCCACCCCTCCTCCACCTTTCCTTCCTGTGCTGGTAGGGAGGGTCTTGAGTTGTAGTGGTACCTCCTATCCATCTTCGTTCAGCTCTTTAATGTCTAATTGCTTCTTTTCACTCCCATTTTTAGATAGAAATATATGTGCACATGTAATAACCTAATGAATAGAGTGTAGTTAGCATATTAGTTGTACTTCTGGAGAGGGTGACATACATAAGCCTCTGTGAGCAGAGATCTCCTGTTTGCATCTTAACCCCATCTGCAAAATGCCCAACATAAAATTAGATACACAGTAGATATTTTTTTTCACAGTAGATATTTGATAACATTTTGTTTTAATTTGAATATTTGCTCGTTCAACACCAAAATTCTAGTGTTGATTGAATTGCATAAATTATGTCTTTATATCTTAATATGCATGGTACATAGTGCTGCAGGGTACAGAATGTCTGATTCAGATGCTTTTACACTTAATGTAGTTGAAATTCCTAATTTAAAAATAGACTCAGATATTTGTCACCAGAGTATGAATAAATACATTACGATAGTCACACAGTGAATACCAGAAAAACTAAAATGAACTCGGCCTATATTTTCAACAAGACTCCATTTAAAAAAATCATAATTCTGAATACCAAAGCCTATTTCAGATATGTATAGGATGGTAACCTCTGTATAGAGTTTAGATAGGAGTAAAATAGAACTCTGCTTTTCGTGGGTTCAGAGGTAAAAGAGTATAAAGATCTGAGCAGGACCGACCCTCCTGCTTAAAGATGAATGTTTATGTCCGGGGAGTGGGCGGGATAGGGTAGGGGGGGCGGCACCTGAACTGGGTTCCAGACCCTGGGGTGAGAGGCACAGTTTCGCCAACCCTGTTTGTTTTGTTTTTATAGTTTTCTTGAGGTAGAATTTACACACCTTAAATTGCACATGGTTTAAGTGTACGTTTGTCAAGTTTTGACATCTTATACATGCGCACAGAACTCCCATAATCAAGACAATGAACATACCGTCACACCCCCACCCCCACCCCCCAGAATTTCCTCCTGCTTCAGGCAACCACTCATCTGCTTTTTGTCACTATAGTTTTCATTTTCTAAAAACTGTGTGTAAATGAAATCAGTCATGCAATAGTCCTTTTTTGGGAGGGGGTCTGGTTTCTTACACTCGGCATAATTGTTGAGTATTATCAGTAGCTTTTATAGCCTTTTATTGCTGAGTCATACTCCATCTCGTAGGCAGACCACATTTGGTGTATTCACCCAGTTGATAAGACTTTGGTTACTGCTGGGTTTTGACTACTACGTTAAGATGTAAAAGTCAGTGTGACAGAGGCTTCCGTTTCTCTAGGTCAGTAGCCTCGGTGAGTAGCCGGGATGGTATGGTAGGGGGGTTTTAACTTGTGAAACTGCCTACCTGTGTACAGAGTGAGTGTCACCTGCGGTGCCAGCACTTGGTGCACATGGGCATTTTACTTGCAGATTTCCTAATTTTATCTCATTGTAGTTTTAATTTATTTCCCTCATGCCTGGTGACATCGAACAATCTTTTCATGTGCTTGTTTATGCAATCCTTTTATTTTTGCTGAAGGGTCTATTCACGTGCCCCCCTCTACCTACCACCATTTTATTAGTTTTCTTATAATTGAGGTTTGATGGGTGTGTGTGAAATTTGAGATCTGCATTATCTGTTTCCTGGATATATGCTGTTATCCAGGTATGTGATTTGCAAATACATTTTCCTGGTCTCTAGCTTCTCTTTTTTATTCTAATAATAGTATCTTTTGAACAACATAGTTTTGGACTTTTTGTATAGTCCAATTTATTGATTTTTTTTTCTTTTATGTATCTTGGCTTTTGGTGTTGTATCTAAAAAAAAACTGTGCTTAATCCAAAGTCATGGAAGTTTCCTCCCAGAAGTTTACAGTTTGAGGGTTTATGTCTTTAGGTCCTTGGTCCATTTGAAGCTACTCTTTGTATGTGGCTTGTGGTATGGATCTCAGTTCTCAGCCCCCTCACATGTGGGTCTGCAGGTGTTCTAGCACCACTAGCTGAAAGGGCTCTCCCTTCTCCACTAAGTTGTACTTGGTGCTGTTGTCAGCATCATCTGTCCAGCACCATGGGTTTATCTCTGGGGCTGTGTTCTGTTTTGACACCTACACTGCAGTGTCTTGGTCACTCTGGCTTAGGTGCGAAGTCTCCAACTTTGCATTTCCATATGAATTCTAAAATCAGTGTTTCAGTTTTTCAGAAATATTTTTATTGGGATTGCATTGAATCTATAAATCAGTGTGGGGAGAATTGACATCGTAACGATAGTGAGTTTTCCATTCACTGAACACAGTATCTGCATGCATTTACTTATATCTTTTAAAATTTTGTCTTGGTAATGTTCTGCACTTTTCAATGCACAAGTTGTCCATATCTGACATGATATATGATGATTTCCTGTCTTTGACACAGTTTTAAATAATGTGTTTATTACAGTTTTGCATAGGTGTTAGTATGTAGAAAAACAATTCATTTTCATGTATTGGTCCTGGATACTGAAACTTTGTTAACCTCAATTCTAGTTTTTTGAGAAATTTTTTCAGTCTTCCATTCCTGCTGTTGGTAACCCTGTGTGGGGGTGGTCAGCTCTGCGCCCAATTGTGATCATGCTGTGTTGTGACTGGAATCCACGCATGATGTGGTTTCACAGATGTGACAGCAAAACAAAACAGCACACAAAGGAAGGTGTATAGAAACTGTGAGGTCGGAATCCAGCCTCTCTGTGTTAGCACTTGCCCCAACACCAGCCTCCTTGTGCTGACCGTGGCCTGTGGTCTGGAGGATGTCATCACTGGGAAAAGCTGTTGGGGCACACATGGTACCTTCTGAGTTCTAAATAAGAAGTAAGAGTAAGACAGAAAATGATTTTTACATTAGGGGCTTGTAGAAGAAAAGAAGCTAATAACTGAGTTGTGATCTACATGTAGTTGTTTGAAAATCCTTGTTTCATGCTGTTAAATTTATTCTAGCTCCTAAAGGATTTTTTTTTTTTTTTTTTAATTCTTGTGTTCCTTTGTTTTGAAAAATGTAACATGCAGGTTGGGCATAAAACCTGATGGTTTGTGTTGAGGTAACCCACTGTATATATGTGTCTTCAGGGTGTTTAGTTAAATACAACGTAGCACATCACACTGTAGTGTCCCTATTATGTCGTAACTAGAATGCAAATGATTTGTTTCAATATTTGTATTTTACCTTTCATTTTTCTTTTCTTTGTAGCTTTACCATTAGTCCAAGTGGATGAGAAGGGAGAAAAAGTAAGGCCAAATCAGAGTCGTTGCATCGTGATCCTGCGTGAAATACCCGAGTCCACTCCTGTAGAAGTAAGTCTCCTTGGAAGGGTGCTCAGATTTTTTTGTGTGTGTTTTTGTTTTATTTCTGTTTACTTCTGTGTTTCTTGGAGGGTATATTTTAAAGTATATGCACAGCAACACTTTCTTTCCAGGACTTACACACTGTAAGTTACAGTGTGATTTGTTTATTAGAGTGGTACTCAAACTTTTAAATATTCATTTAAAAATAACAAAATAACCCACAGGTTAAGATAAGATGTTTTTATGTTAGGTAAATATTTTTAAAAGGATTTTATTTATTTGAGAGAAAGTGCGTGCAAATGGAGGGAGGGGCAGAGAAAGAGGGAGCAGCAGACTCCACGCTGAGTGCAGAGCGCAACGTGGGGGTCCGTCCCACGACCCTGAGATCATGACCCGATCTGAAACAAGAGTGGGACACTCAACTGTTTGAGCCACCCAGGCGCCTGTGTGTTAAATAACGTTTCAGAACAAATCTCTCCATGACAAGAGGGGGATTCTCTGAAGAGCGCAGGGAATGTGGCCTGTTCCTGAATCAGGCTGACCTACCAGGACCAATGCAGAAGTTGGCACAGTGAAAGGCTGGGACATCTTTTTCATGTAAATGGATCTGCAGATCGTTTAATTTGAAAAGTACCAACTTGGGCAATAAACTTAGGAAATGACAGTATTTGATAGTGGCAGACAGTCATGAGAAGTCGTCTGCCATTACTGCTTGGCTGTAAAATCTCTTGCTTGTCCAGATACTTAAATTGAGGTGGACCGTAGTAAAAACCTGGCCGTTGTGGCCTGAGACTACAATGAGCCTTCCTGCAGGGTTCCAATGGAGTCAGCTCCTGATCTGTGTAGAGCGTTGGGGCTGTCTGCCGCCAGGACTCTTCGAGACCCCAGGAAGTTTGGTTTGTCAGTCACAGGTCTTTGTTAGGCCCGAGTTACTCAAGCTGCGTACATACTCAGAACCGTCTCCGTAGGGGAAATGGATGAGTGTGCGTGCAAGTGAAGATTGTGACAAACCTAGGGTAAGAAGTTATACTCTTCTTGACTGGCATTGTTCTAACAAATTTTACTTTCTGTTCAGCTCAGGCTGTTTTTCCTAGTTTTATATGTGAAGAAAAGTAATTAGGATTGAATTTTTTGTCCTGTTTTTTTTTTTTTTTTTATTAAAGTTTTAAATATGAAGGATCATCCTCTTTCTTTCTGCCGAGCTGGATGTGTTTATAAACGCACAATAATATTTAAAACACAGGTCCTGAGAGATATTTGTAAAGACTATAACCGAAAAGGATTTTCTACTTTTGGCTGCAGACATGGATGTTGGTATATTTCTATTATGCCAAACACACGCCCTGTGTCTGTTGTAAAACTTGAACCATAGAAGTTTTAAGAGAGACAGCTCAGAGGAAAAGCTCTGACAAATGAAGGGTTGACAAAGGAAAGGGAAAAGTGGTCGAAGGCGAGCTGACTGAGAGGGCAGGTGGCTTGCGGAGCGCTGACCACGCAGAGCCCCTCTGCGGCAGCCATGCTCTTGTCCGTGGTTGGACACTGCTTTCAACTGTAGTTCGCTTGGTTGATTAATAGTCTTTTATGAAATGGCCCTTCTTCCCTGGTAATAGTTCACTTTGGGATCGGTGTAACCGCTCTGCATTGTTCAGTCACTGCTAGCGTGGCGTGGCACGGCCTGGTGCCTGTGCCCTTAGCCCGTTTGCGTCTTCATAGTTTGAAGGACTTCCTGTGGGCGCCTCGAGTCGGGTCGTACTTTTCTGAGCTAGTCTGAAGATCGCTGCCAGCTAAGTGGGGAGTTTGGACTGTTCTCATTTCAGTCATCAATCACGTCCTTGGGTTTAAATTTGCTGCTTGTTTCCTCATGGTCTATACTGTTCCTGTGTTCTTTCCTTTTCTCCCTTTCTTTTGGGTTAAATTCATTATTTTTGTCTCCTTTTTTGGCTTATTAGAAATAACTGTTTTGTTTTTGTGGCTGCTTATAGGGGTTGTGGTGACATGTTTAGCGGGTCTGCACCTGCCTGTAGTTAATCTCGCCCTGCTGCCCACCCTCTGCAGCATCCGTCTACCTCCCACGCCGCCCGGTGCTGTCACTGTGACACCACACAGGATTTTGTTGTCTGCTTCAAACAAGTCAGTTTTAAAGAGATTAAAAATGAGGAGACTATGTTTCCTATTTATCCCCATTTACTACATGCAGTGCTGCTCCTGCGCGTGTCTAGGTCTGCGGCTCCTCTGGCCTCCTTGCTGCCCCCGTAGGCCTTTGTTTCTTGTGGCGCAGGTCTCCTCTGCTTTTGTGTGTCTGAGAAATTCTTCTCTTTATTCTTTTATATATATTTGTTTGTTTTGAAGAAATCTTTGTCTTCCTTTATGGAAGATATTTTGCTGGGTGTGGAACTCAGGATTGACAGGCTTCTTTCCCTTCCCGTGTCTAAAGATGCTGTCTCCCATGTTCTGGTGTGCGTTCTTTCTGAGGCCGGCTCTGTCATTCTTCACTTCTTCCTCTGCATGTCACTGCTCCCTTTTTCTTAGCGCTTTGAAGATTTTAAACAATTTGATGATGATGCACCTTGATGTAGCTTGAGAGTCTCTTGAGTGGAAGTTTCCTGAGCTGTTATTTCTTCACATACTTTGTTTCTTCTCTATTCTTTTCAAAGTTCCTGACTAACTGCTAATCCTACTTAGTACCTTTCTTGTTCCAGTTCTTTTGGGTCTTTTTCTTTGCTCCTCCATGTCTGTTTAACATACCCAGTCTTTATCTTTTGGAATATAGAACACATATCTAAGAACTATGTTAATATCCTTGCCTTTTAATTCTATCATCTATATCATTTCTGGGTCTAATTTGATATTTTTCCTCCTTTAGATCATGTTTTTCTGTTTCTTTGTGTGCCTGATAAATTTTGACTAGATCCCAGGCATTTTGGATTTTACTTTATTGGGTACTGAGTGTTTCTGTATTGTTTCCTGGAACTGATCTTGAGCTTTGAGGTTCAGTTTGACCCTTTAGGAGCATTATCAGGTGGAAGCAGGGCCCGTTCTTCCCCACGCCGAAGCAGTGTCCTTCTGCACGCTGTGCCTTGAGGTCTTATGCATTGGGAATGTTTTCCACTCTGCCTGGTTGAGGGGAGACACACTCCCTGTCCCTGTGACTTCTGCTGCTGCTCCCTCTAGTCGTTTCAGGGGGCTCTTTATGCATACTGAGCCCAGGGAGACCCCCTGAGAGCCCTGCAGGTGTGATGCTGGATCAAGCTCACGTCCTGGCACTGGGCTGTAGGGTCCCCATGGGCGCTCCAGGCTCACCTGCCCAGCATGGCCTGAGCTCTGCTATAATTGTTATTTCATATATTTTGTCTTTTGTCTTTAATTATTTCGACGGGAAGGTAAATCTCATCCATTTTGACCAAAAATAAAAGTTCAGCTGATGTTTAAATTTCTCACATTACTGCCCTGCTTCCCCAATTGTGCAGTTATCAGCTTTCTGGTACAGTGAAACAAAATTTTCACATTAATTTAGCTTAATGGTATCTTGGTGTACTAAGAAAAGCTGTAAGTACTGTACTTACTTCCTGTGGCAGTAGGGTTCTGATTCTGAGCCACACTTAGCTCTTCAGGTCTTCTGAAAGACCTTTACTAGCCATCAGTATGGTAGACTGTAAGCACTGCGTGTATGCACCATTTCTCCTGGTGAGGACAAATGTGCTTTCGTCGAGAATTAATTTTTACCTTTCTATTTCCCATAGGAAGTAGAAGCACTATTTAAAGGAGACAATTTACCGAAATTTATAAACTGTGAATTTGCCTATAATGATAATTGGTTTATTACATTTGAAACAGAAGCTGACGCACAGCAGGTAAGCTGTTCCCACCCCATGAAGTTCAGCGTTACCAGTACTTAACAAGTAGTACATGAACTGAATTGGGGACTGAATCGGGGCGTTGAGATCACTGCTGCATTATTGTCCGAAGTTTGATTATAAAGTGCAGAGGAAATCAGGTTGTAGAGACTGAAATAGGTATGTTTGTGGACACAGTGTTAGAGGCGATAGATAAAGCCTATGACATTATTTTCCAAGGACGTGTAAGACAGGCAGCATATGAAAATGAGTTTTTTCATCTGGACAGAGAAAAGTTTTAATACTTGGGAAGTGTTTTGGGAAACTTGTACGTAATTTTAACTTTGATAAGGCATCATTGTATATTGTAAGATAGTTGGAAAGGCCCCCGGGAAAGCTCTGTGAGGAGATCAAGGAGTTAAGATGCTCTCCCTGGCCTAAAAGGAGGAGTCTTACTTGGGGGAAACATGAACATGCTTCAAGGAATGCCAGTACAGCTGACCCCTAAACAACAGGCGAGCGGTGAGGAATCCGCATGTAACTACGGACTCCCTCAAATCTTAGCTACTGATAGTCTACCATTGACCTACATGAATCCTTACAGGTCCATACATGTTCTGTATATTACTTGTGTTATATACTGTGTTCTTACGGTAAAATAAGCAAGAGAAAAGAAAATACTGTGAAGAAAATCATAAAGAGGAGAAAATACGTTTATAGTACTGTCCTGTATTTATCGGAAGAAGTCTGCATACCAGTGGACTCTTGTAGTTCAAACCCGTGTTGTTCAAGGGTCAGCTGCATGGTACTAAGTGGTGAGTGATGTGAATGCTGTGAGGTTCAGAAGAGAGAAGCAAAAGTCTGAAAGACCAATTTGAATGAGATGGAGGGGAAGGGCATCAGAGGAGCCAGGCGGTGGGAGGGAAGTCTTGTCAGCAGAGTAGGTGTAAGCCATCCTCACCAGGATGGGGGAGTGTGGTAGGCCGAGGTCAGAGCCTTCAGAGTTAAGGAGAGCACTTGGAGAAGAATAAGGGGCTCCATAAATAGGGACTTCTGAAGACTACAGCCTTCATGTTTCCCTTTCTTGAACTGTATGTTTCCATTTTCATATTGGTTAACACTTGGGACTAGGTGTCCATTATTTTTCCCAGGTCAGGATCTTTAGCCTGTGGTTGTGAGAGGCTTTTATGGTATCTATTAATACTACTAGAATTGCATGTAAATGCTGTTGTGAGATTTTCTGCTAGAGGCTCTCTAGCTCATGGAAGTTCTTGTAAGGAATCTGTGACCCCATAGTAGGTTAAGAATCACTGTTCTAGATCCTGTCCATCATATTTTAGCTGTACCATTCCTTATTTGAGGTATTGAGTTAACTGTCAGTTCATCTTATTTATAAGATTAACACAGTGGCATTTTGGGTGATTTTTGCCCTCAGGCTTACAAATATCTGCGAGAAGAAGTCAAGACTTTTCAAGGAAAACCAATTAAGGTAAGCAAGACCATTGGTTATACTTCATTTACTTGCAAATCAATTCCTAAGTATTCTGATAGAAATTTCTGTATTTCCAAACAGGCACGGATAAAAGCAAAGGCAATAGCTATAAACACATTTTTGCCAAAGAATGGATTTAGACCTCTGGACATGAGCCTTTATGCGCAGCAGCGCTACACAGCCTCCTTTTACTTACCTCCGGTCTACAGCCCCCAGCAGCAGTTCCCCCTGTACAGCCTGATTGCCCCCCAGACGTGGTCGGCAACGCACAGCTATCTTGACCCACCCCTGGTGAGTCCTGTCTTTGCTTGGAGCTCATGCAGCGGGAAGTCCTGTTGTGGACACTGCACTAGGTATTCAGAAGAATGGAGGTCTTGATCTCATAGTGGAACCAGATGTATGTTCGGGTTGTGCTCATAAAATAGGCTGTCACCTTCTACAGTGGGTTCAAATTTAGTTGGGAGATTAATATGCAGCTGTGGGCAATCTTTTAAAAACCTTGGAATGCTATAATTTTGATCGTTGGCTCAGTTTACCTGCCCTCCTGTGTAGTCGTAACTTCCTAGGCTGTGTAATCTCCAGTAAAACACAGAATGTGATCTGAGCTCTCGGATAACCAGGTTACTCCTGAGCACAGGAGGGTTGCCAGGAGAGATGCTTTTAAGGAGACAGAGGTGGTTTTTTTTTTTTTTTTTTAATTTTTATTTATTTATGATAGTCACACACACACACAGAGAGAGAGAGAGAGAGAGAGAGGCAGAGACACAGGCAGAGGGAGAAGCAGGCTCCATGCACCGGGAGCCCGATGTGGGAATCGATCCAGGGTCTCCCGGATCGGGCCCTGGGCCAAAGGCAGGCGCCAAACCGCTGCGCCACCCAGGGATCCCGGAGACAGAGGTGTTTTTATAGGTTCCTGACAGTTGAGGACAAGTAGAAGACCGATGACCTTGTTTTCTCACACCAGCCGTAGGGTTGACTGGCCTGTGTCATGGGTCCAGCTGCTTTTCTGCAGTTGTGCTGCCAGAGAGGTTGGAGAGGTCAGGTGATCCCTGGCTGGGTGTTGGCACAAGCTTGGTGGAGTGTGTGATGTGAGCATCACGACTTTCACTGGTCTCCCACCTGAGTCAGTGGGGTGGACTGAGGGACAGGTGTGCCTGAGGTGGCAGGACCGCTTAGGTTGGAACCAGAGAAGGAACATGGCGCATGGGGAAGGTTGTGGTCGGAAGCAGGAGTCGAGTTAATGGTTTTGAGACTATGGCTGTGGACTGAGTCAGGAAGGAACGTTGGGTGGTGCTCGGGTCACTTGCGGGATGTGAGAGATGCCTGCGAGCCAGGCCCCACCATGTCGGACGTCATCTGGGGTATCGTTGACTGAAGAGGGAGCTGGAGAGACGAGCGTCGCCTCCTGTGGGATGGTTGGTGCCTGTTTCATACCAGCGCGTAAAGATGCATGTCTGTGAAGGAATGCAGCCTGGAAAAGACACCGATGTCAGTCAAGCAGGCAGTGATTGAAAATAAGGGACAGAGAACACTGGAACTTACAATTAGGGGCTTGTTAGGTGTAACGGCCTCTTCTGTTGAGCTTATCGGAGGGGGCTGGAAGGGAGGGAGGCTGCTGGAGGGTGGGCCACGTGTGCCCAGACACCGGGGATTGTGGCATTATGGGTGTCTCCGAACTGACATGTAGGTTCAGGCGGGGAGCTGGGAGATGAAGCTGGCGCGTTCCATCAGGGCCAAGCTGTACGGCTCCTTAAACGTGCCCTGAGGTGTGTGGACTTGGCCCATGGCTTGTGGGACATGAGAAGGGCAGCCAGGAAGAGTCAGGACAGGTCCTCTTGGGCGCCAGCAGAGCTCTGAGGTCTAGAACTGCCGCAATGGGGGGCAGTTAGCAGACAGGTGCCACTGTGCAGAGTTGCATCTCGGTCTTAGAGCGGATCCTGATAATGCACTACTTTTTTGAAATCTTTGCTACTTTCTGTAAGAGTGTGCCAACAGCCATGTAGCTGGTGTGTCGAAAGAGGGCCTTTCTCCAGACGAGGCTAACTGCCATGCCAGTGCTGGTGAGTTCCTCTTGAGTTGCTTTTCTCATTTGTCTGTTCGCACCCATCCCTGTTGGAGCAGGGGCGGTTGGCACCCGGGGTCAGTTGTCTGGCCATTAGGAGGGTTCCTTTGATCCTGGTTTGGAGGTGGGCACGTGAGGCCTTTCGCGTGCTCTAAAGCATATTGTGGCACTCTGAGCAGGTGTGAAGATACGGTGCCTGTGGTTTCTCAGCCAGTCATGTTAAATTATTGGGTTAGGAACTAATTTATTTTTAATTTCTTGAGCACAGTTACACAAATAGAATTCTGCATGTGCCAGTGTGTGGAGGAGGTGATTTGTCTCGTGGTGTAGTGTTCAGAATCTAGTTCTGGTGTGATCAATACATTTATAAGTAGTTGGACTCTGGCAGCAGTTCTTAAACACTATGTTGAAGATTCTAACAAAGTTTGAAGGGTATCTTTCTGCCCCAGAGTTTTCTGTTGCTTCAACTTCTTTGTAGTACAGAGTTTTCTCTCTGTTGTTTCTTCTTCTTTTTTTAATCAGCAAACAGTTTTTGGTCCTGTGCTACCTCTAACATCCGTTTCCTGTCCCCACGTGTACCCGGCTCTAGCCTCCTTGGTGTCGTTGGCTTTCCTCGGCAGACTGCTGTGGGGGGATCACTGTAGTCAGCCGGGAAAAGGCCTTAGCCTGAGCCTGGCTCGGGAAATACCAGTCATTGGCTGTGATCTGGCCTGGCTCGTGTTCTTTTCAGCCTGAGAATATTTTTGGTATAAAATGGAGCAGAGCTTCTTTGGCACGTTTAGAAATGGCCCAGGCCACCACAGGGTACAGGGTTAGCCAATCCCAGGTCTGTTTATGGCTTGTTGACCTGTTTGTTTTTAATGAATCTAGGTAACTCCGTTTCCAAGTACTGGATTTATAAATGGGTTTACGTCTCCAACCTTCAAACCTGCAGCATCTCCTCTGACTTCGCTCAGACAGTACCCTCCAAGAAGCAGGCAAGTTCATGAGTGGTTGAAATGCTGTGTTCTCTGGGGTTTGCGGTAAGAGGTCATTGTCACGTCGTGCCCTTGAAGAGCAAAGCCAGAGAAACAGTGTCAAACCTGGTAGTCCTCACCACTGGTAGTCCTCACCACGTGTGTGAGTCACGTTGACTAAGTGAAGAAGCTGCTTCTGATGACCTATTGGCATATGTTTGACCGATGCAGATAAAAGTGCTCAAGGCACTTACATTCTGTGAGAATAAACCCTGAAGTGCCTACATAAAGGACAGGTTCTCCACAGCTTGTCTCTGCGTGTGCCTGCTTTTAACATGGGCTTGGACTGCCACTAAGCAGAACATTGGTACTTTATAGGTTTGCGCTGTCAGATATCGTATGCATGAACTGTCTTTTCAGTAACGTTTTATTTTATCTTTTTTATTTTTATTTTTTCAGTAACATTTTAAATATTTTTCTAAATATCACATATTCCCTGAGACATTCGTATATTAGCGATCTCGTCTTAGGATGCCACAATTGCATTATAAACTTGAGTGCATGCAAACCTTTTGTTTACAGGAATCCTAGTAAATCTCATCTACGCCATGCCATTCCCAGTGCAGAGAGAGGAGCTGGGCTGTTAGAAAGCCCTTCGATATTTAACTTCACCGCAGACCGGCTAATTAATGGTGTTCGGAGCCCGCAAACCCGGCAGACAGGTCAGCCTAGAACACGGATACAGAACCCTCCAACCTACACCAAGAGGGAGCTTGGGTCTGGTCGAGTGGAGCAGAGCAGCGCGGAGTCGCCTCCTGGCTTGGGGAGAGGGAGGTGAGTCCTTTAGAGCCACTGTCCAACGGCTAGGACCTGCCTGTCTAAATAAGCTAGTAGTATTTTCAAATTCCACCAATTTAGGTATGTTTTATAATTGTTATTCTCAACTACATCACAGACAAAGGTTTTACGTAATGAGACTTTACCAGCTTCACCTTCTTTGTAGTACAGAGTTGTTGAGTGAGAACTGTGGGTGGAAAGAAGCATGTTAGATCACAGTTCTCTGCGGGGATTTGGAGCTCTGCAGCTACCAGCGACCCCACGCCCTCCCCGACGGCCCCCAGCTCCACAGAGGCCCAGCTTCCTGGCCCAGCCTTGCTCCTTTCCAGCTGGCGGATGGTGCGGCCATGCACACCGGGCTTTCACTTCCATTTGTACCAGCTTGACTTACAAAGAAAGGCTGTGATAGTTAGTGGTACCTGTTGGCTGCATTTAGTGGAGACGTTGCTTATCTGTCCTTTGGCACGGACTAGCACCCAGGGGCCCTTGGCACCTGAGGTCATAACCCGGAGATCGGCCTCTCCCTTCTCCTCACCTCTGGAGGTGGCTTGCTTGCTCTGGCGCCTCCTGCCCCTTTCCCCTCATTGGAGAGTGAGGTCAGATGCGGTAGAGGTGAGTCTCTGGTGTGCATCAGGCCCGTTTGTTCTCTAGTGGGCAGTTGTACATGGGCTTTCAGAAAGGAAATCCCCTCAAGTGGTCAACCTGCCTCAGCTTTTTTTCTCACCAACTTGGAAAGCATCAGATGTGGAGATGCCTTAGTGTTGCGTGCAGTGCCAGCCTCAAGTCTGCAAGTCTGCCAGGGAGCTCTGGCAGCGCTGGCCCCTCTCTTCTTGACACCTTGTGCTCACTGCACTTTGGCAGTGCGAGGGGCCCAGAGGCATGGTGCATGCCGTCTGGCCTGGTCAGGGCCACGGGACGGCGTCAGAGTGGCTGACAGTAGCACTGCTGCACGTCACTAGGACGTTTGCTGTCATGGGTGCTGGAGAGCGAAGGTCAGTGAGGAGACGCAGAGGCAGTGGCCACAGGCAGTGGCCGCCACCCAGGAGCTGGGGCATAGCGGACGCCAGATGCTTGCACAGGGTCTGCGGACTTGAGGCCAGGCCCTAAAGATGACACCCGAGTGGTGTCTCAGGTGTGGAACCATGCTCCTTGGGGGATGGTGCAGAGAACACGCCCTATCCCTTCCTCCCCACCACCTCCAGCACCACCTATAGGGAAAAGCTCCACAGGAAGTGTCCTGGCAGTGGAAAGATAGGGCCACCCAGCATCAGAAAAACAGAAGCATCTGGTTGACCAGCGTGGCCACCTCTGGCCACACAGTCACATGTGATCCTCACTCGTGGTTTGGACTTCCAAAGGACGGCAGGAATGGGCTTGTGCTTTTGGTACTCCTGCCCGGTTAGTCTGACCCCTGCAGATTGTGACCACCCTCTGTAGGGCATTAGGGGAGAGGCGTTGAGCTGACGCAGCCCAGGGAATAGCTGCTCAGGAAGCCCTGGTTGATACTGACAGTGGCTCCTTCTCTTGTTCCTCACGTTTCCTGTGCCTGCAGACAAGGGATCTTCATGGTGTGAGGGGGAGCCCAAGTGACCGTGTCCCTGGCTAGTGACCCCCACAAGCAACCCTCTTTCTCTTGAGTTTTATTTTCCTTAAATTTTGTCGGTGATAAGGAGCAGAGTGAGGGGCCCTAGCACCGCCCTGGCCTTGCGTGGCAGTGGCCTGCAGGGTGGCCCCCAGCCAGGTGCAGAAGCAGGAGAACTCCATCTGAGTGGATGGCTGCCTCAGGTGTGTCACCTGGTGGGAATGGTCCGTCCTGGGGGACTGACACAGCCTAGCCAACAGACTCAGGGAGCAAACATCACGCTGATGGAAAGATGGGCGTGATGGTGAAGAGTCCCTGCCCCACTGCTCCACGGTGTCTGCACTGTGCGTGCTGCTCTGGCCCCTTCCCTTAGCCTCAGATGTGTCCGATGGTGCCGACACCGTGATGGAGGCCCACCTGCCACCTCCAGGATGGACAAAGGTAGGGCCCAAATAATCACCTGCAGCACTGGGAGAAGAGGCAGACGCACCTCTTCTCGCCCAGCTGTTGGGGTCTCTTCTAAAGTGCTAGCCGCATCACAGATGTCCTCAGGCCGTCTCTTCCACAGGCATCCCCCCAGGGCCTCCCCGTCACCAGAAGTTGAGCACTGCTCTTTGCCGAGCTTTCAGCCAGCCAGATCCTTAGGTTCCCTGCTGGAGAAGCAGTGTAAATCCATACTTTGGGCCATTTCTGCGTCTAGACAGGATGTTGCTTGAAGTGCTGCCATCTGGTTTTGGGAAGTGCTCCTGATGGTGGTGTGGTGCCCATGCGCTCAGCACCCCCACAACCACCTGTGGTGCAGGTCAGGATCTTTCCCCCAGTCACTGGTTCTAAGGGACTCCCTGTGAGGCCGTAGGGGTGACCACGCTCCTCCTGCTGGTGTTGGTGCTTCTCCCTGGGGCTTAGTGCCCCATTTGCGAGGGGCAGCTCGAGTCCATGGCCACACGTTCTCCACTGGGAGCCAGTTGAAAGCAGGAGCTATTTTTGGAATAGTTTCTACAGGAGAGGGTGTGGCTTTGCTACAAAATCCTAGAAATTTGCCTAGTTGCTTCTCCTGAGGCCCCAGACTGTCCTTGCTTGGCAAAGTCGAGGGCTCTGAGCCTTTCCTAGGTAGTTAGGCACCTTGGGCAACACTGCTTGTAGGTTTCTGGCAAGTAAGGAGTAGTCAGGATTCTTTCTTTGAGCTCCCTTCTGACTTCCTCAGTACCAGTGTATTCAGTTGGAATAACAACGGGATAAGTAAATAAAAACAGAAATTTATGGACTAGAATTAGCATGTGGGCTGTTAGGCCACATAAGCCTGTCCAAGGCATGAAAGTGGCGTGTGGCCTCAGGGCCTGCCGGGACATGCCTGCTCTGTCAGTGTTTGTTGATTCCATGCGAGGCACGATGCTGGCCCCGGAAACTTGGAGCCCTGTGCACACAGCCAGTAGCTGGGTATCAGTGCCTGGGGCTTGGACACCCTGGTGCCTGCCAGTGGTAGCGGGAGGGGGCTGATGTGGTCATGTCAGAGCTGACACGAAGGGAGAGAGAGCAGGCTGGGCTATTTCCGGGTCTTTCCACTTCAATGATTAACCAGATAGACCTTCATTAGCAGTGTTTAACAGTTCACCTGTGTAGTTCGTGGTCTGATTTTATATATCTTGTCATTGCAACTGAGTGGACATTCAAATATTTGTATCATAAATTCTAAATGAACACTAGGAAAATCTGTCAGTAAATGTTTTTCTTTTTTTGTTTTTTTGTTTTGTTTTTTTAATCTAGACATCACTTTTAGTCTTTTACTATAAAATTTTTGTTTTGTGTATACTTAAGGCTGGGATTTTTCAAACAGAAGTCATCTGTTGGGGGCACCTGGGAGACTCAGTGGGTGAAGCATCTGCCTTCAGCTCAGGTCATGATCTCAGGGTCCTGGGTTGGAGCCCCGCATCCGGCTCCCTGCTCTGCAGGGAGTCTGCTTCTCCCTCTGCCCCTCCCCCTCCTCGTGCTTTCTCTTTCTCTCTCTCTCTCTCTCTCTCTCTCTCCCTCCCTCCCTCCCTCCCCCCTATCCCCCACCCCCTAGTCTCAAATAAATAAAAAAAATTTTTTAAAGTTGTTACAAAGTAAGAAAGACATATAAGCACATGTACTCAATGAAAAGCTTTCCAAGTGGGGAAAAAGTTCATAGTCTTTTACTTTCCTATTCTCTAGGAAGAATTCCTTTGGTTACCGGAAGAAACGGGAGGAAAAGCTGACAGTGAGTATATCTAGCCCTTGTCACTATTGCAACACCTTTAAACCTAGTTCATACTAGACAAACCTGAGATTTAACTATATGAATGGAGGTAAAGATTTGGGGAGCTTTTCAGCAGAGGTTTCATCTTCATGCTGATGCACAGCAGGTGGTAGTGGACATTGTGGCCTGAAGAGGAGAGGCTGGAGGCGGTTCTGCTGGATGCTAACTAGTGTCCAGAGTGTTGCCACCGGGTGTCTGTGTGCTCCCACGCTGTGTGCTCGGCATGGGCATGGCTGAAGACATAGTGTAGGCACACGGGGGTCGATGCACACATTCCGATGAGTTCTGTGTGGGTACAGTACAAGGTAAATTAAGTGAAATGAATAGTTCTGACAAGCAGAATGAACTTCTCTTGTGTAGGAGTTAGTTCATCGGGATTTTTCATTCAGAACATTGAATTGTATCCCCTGAGTAGAAAACGCATCACTGCCTTCTGCTCTAACATAGGGCTGGACCCAGGGGAATGGAGTGGGCTCCTGTGAGTGCACATACCGGAGACGCGGCCACATTTGCTTGGCTTACATCAGTAGTTTGTCCTCCTATGGATGACGCTTCTGCTGAGCTCTGGTGGGCGGGGGGAGCCAGCGCGTTTCCACAAAGTGCTCAGTTAGTCGTGTCCGCGGCCACGTGGGAGGAAACGAGATGTGGATGGTTGGAGGACTGGAAAGACCTCGAGTGAATTCTTGGTCCAGTCCCTGAGCCAGTGAGGATGCACTCTCTCATCACAAAAAGGTAGGTTGTCTCTGTCTAGAACTTAGAAAGTACCAATTAGTAGTTAATAAGATGCCCATAATTCTACCTCTTGGTCTGTTTAGTCAGGGTTTTGGCAAACCCTTTGGTAAGGTAGTTTATAGTGGTTAATCTCAGTTGGAAGTAATGAATTCCTGTGACATTTGGACTAGCAAGACGAGCAGAGCAGGTCTGCAGTTATTAGTTCCCTTAAGTAAATTACTCTCCTTGGTTACTAAATTACTGTCAGAGGTGACATTTATCCCCATTGCCATCTCTGTTACATTTTGTGTCCCTGACTCATACCTGTGGCTACTTGGAAGGCCAGGCGCACGATGCAGGTGCATTTCTTAAAGAGGGTGCATCTGTGGTTGTGATGGCACATGCTGGTAACTTCAGGAACTTAGAGACAAGTAACTTGGCCCAACCAGGCTGTAGGGCCGCATTCCTACCTCACCTCAAGTGCTGCAAATCTTAAGAAATGTTAAACACTGCTTTGGAAATCAGACCTCCTCTGTAGGCACTGCCAGTGCCATTAGTGTAATTCCTGCATCTAGGCAGTTGTTGCCTGCCTCTCGAGTGCCCAGAAACTCAAGATTTAGTAAATTTTTGAAGTCTGAATGTCTGAAAATGTCTTCTGAAAAGCTGGGTTCACCTCAGAAAAATGCAGATGTTTAAAATAAAACCCCTATGAACTTGGAGACCACAGGTCTGTGTATAACTTAGAGCCTCGCTGAGTTACCCAGAGCATGCAGGGGCTGATTGGCTAGTAGGTGCGAGTTTGCTTCTGAGGGCACGTCACTCACCAAAACTAAGCTGAACCTCGGGCACCTGAACCATAATAAGGGTGAGAAACATGCAGAGGTGCAGGAAAGAGGGATTTATGGGTGTGTGTGTGTGTGTGTGTGTGTGTGTGTGTGTTTACTTTCTGGTGCATTTTATTTTTTTAAAGAATTTTTATCATAATTCCAGTTAATCAATGCAGTGTAATATTAGCGTGCAGCGTAGTGATGCAACACTCCCATATATCACATCACAGTGCTCATCACAGCAAGTGCCTCCTTAATCCCCGTCACTCGTTCCCCCTCCCCTCTGGAGAACAGCAGTCTGTTCTCTGGAGTGAAGAGTCTATTTTCTTGGTTTATCTCCCTCTTTCGCTCCCTCTCCTCTGTCTCTCTTCCCCTTTGCTTGTTTTGTCCAATTCTACATGAGTGGAATCGTATGATATTTGTCTTTATCTGACTGACTTCTTTCACTCAGCTTAATATTACTTTAGCTCCAACCGTGACGTTGCAAATGACAAGATTTCATTTTTCATGGCTGAGTAATATTCCATTGTGTGTGTGTACACACACACACACACACACACACACATATATACAGGCCATCTTCTTTATCCAATCATAAGTTGATAGACCGTTGGGCTCCTTACATATCTTGGCTGCTTAAATAATGCTGCTGTAAGCATTAGGGCACATTTATCCCTTTGAATTAATATTTTTGTATCCTTTTGGTAAAATGCTAGTAGTGCAATTGCTGGATCTTAGGGTAGTTCTATTTTTAACTTCTTGAGGACCCTCCACACTGTTCTCCAGAGTGGCTGCAGCAGCTTGCATTCCCACCAACAGGGCAAGAGGGTTCCCCTTTCTCCACATCCTCCTCAGTATCTGTTGTTTCCTGAATTGTTCATGTTAGCCATTCTGACTGGTGTGAGGTCGTGTCTCATTGTGGTGTTGATTTGTATTTCCTTGTTGATGTTTGATATTGAGCATCTTTACAAGTGTCTGTTCGCCCTGTGGATGGATGTCTTTGGAGAAATGTCTGTTCATGTTTTCTGCCTATTTTTTAATAGGACTATTCCTTTTTGGGGTGTTGACTTTTAGAAGTTCTTTATATATTTTGGATACCAACCCTTTATTAGACATGTCATTTGCAAATATCTCCCATCCTGAAAGTTGACTTTTAGTTTTGTTGGCTGTTTTCTTTGCTACGCGGCAATGTTTTATCTTGATGAAATCCCAGTAGTTCATTTTTGCTTTTGTTTCCCTTGCCTCTGAATACATACCAAGAAAGAAGTTGCTGCCGCCAGTGTCAGAGAAATTACTACCTGTGTTGCCTTCTAGGATTTTTATGGTTTCAGCTGTCATTTAGGTCTCTGCTCCATTTTGAATTTATTTTTGTATGTGGTATAGGAAAGTGGTTTAATTTCATTCTTCTGTGTGTGGCTGTCCAGTTTTCCCAACACCGTTTATTTTTTCCATTGGATAAATCTTTTTTCCATTCCTGCTTTGTGAGAGATTAGCTGACTATATAGTTAGGGTCCATTTCTGCATTCTCTGTTCTGTTTCACTGACCTGTGCGTCTGTTTCTGTGCCAGCACCATACTGTCTTGATGATCACAGCCTTGTAACACAGTGTGAAGTCCAGAATTGTGATACTTCTAGCTTTGCTTTGCTTTTTCAAGATTGCTTTGCCTATACAGGGTCTTTTGTGGTTCCATACAAATTTTAGGATTGTGAAAAATGCTGTTGTTATTTTGACAAGGATTGTGTTAAATGTATGGATTGCTTTGGGATATAGAGACATTTCAACCATATTCTTTCTTCCAGTCCATGAGCAGTGGAATGCCTTTCCATTTCTTTGTGTCATCTTCAATGTCTTTTCACCTGTGTCTCATAGTTTTCAGAGTGTACAGGTCTTTTGCCTGTACACAAAACCTTGGTTAGGTTTATTCCTAGATATCTTAACTGGTTTTGGTGCAATTGTAAATGAGATCAATTCCTTAATTTCTCTTTGTGTTGCTTCATTATTGGTACAGAGATATACAACAAGTTTCTGTACATTGATTTTGTATCCTGTGACTTTTACTGAATTTATGTATCAGTTCTAGTAGCGTTTTGGTGGAATCTTTTCCAGTTTTCTATATAGGCTATCACGTCATCTGCAGATAGTGAAAGTTTTGACTTCTTCCTTGCTGATTTGGATGACCTTTATTTCTTTTTGTTGTCTGATTGCTGTGGCTAGGATTTCCAGTGCTGTGTTAAATAACAGTGGTGAGAGCGGACATCCCTGTCCTGTTCCTGACTATACAGGAAAAGCTCTCAGTTTTTCCCCACTAAAGGTAGTAGCTGTGGGTTTTTCATAGATGATCTTTATTATATGTGGAGATATGTTCCTTTTATACCTACTTTATTGAGGGTTTTTATCGTGAATGGATGTTGTACTTTGTCAAATGCATTGTCTGCATCTACTGAAACGATCATATGGTTCTTAACCTTTGTTTCTATTAACGTGGTGTGGATCATGTTGCTTGATTTGTGGATATTGAACTACCAGCAACCCAGCAGTAAATCCCACATGATTGTGGTGAATGATTTTTTAAAATGTATTGTTGGATTCAATTTGCTAGTATTCTATTAAGAATTTTTGCATGCATGTTTATCATGGATATTGGCCTGAAGATCTCTCTTTTGTGTGTGTGTGTGAAGTCTTTATCTGATTTTGGAATTAGGATAATGCTGGTAGAATTTCCCTGGGAAGCCATTTGGCCCTGGACTTTAGTTTGTTGAGATTTTTTTTTAAATTCACCTTCCTTGCAGGTTTTCAGTCTATTCAACTTTTCACTTTATTCCTGCTTCAGTTTTGGTAGATTATATGTCTAGGAATTTATTTCTTCCAGGTGTCCAATCTGTTGACATAAAGTTTTTTATAATTTCTTGTTGTTTGTATTTCTGTGGTGTTGTAATTTCTCCTTTCTCATTTGTGATTTTATTTATTTAGGGTCCTTTCTCTTTTTAACAAGTCTGGGTAGAGGGTTTATCAATTTTATTATTATTATTTTTTAAAGAACTAGCTCCTAGTTTCATGATCTCTTTAATGAGTTTTTTTTTCGTTGTTGTTGTTTCTATATCACTTATTTCTGCTCTTATTTTTATTTCCTTCATTCTACTAGATTTAGGCTTTGTTGTTCTTTTTCTAGCTCTTTTAGGTGAAGTTTAGGTTGTTTATTTGAGATTTCTCTTCTTGTATTGCTATATACTTTGCTCTTTAGAACAACTTTTGCTACATCCCAAAGGTTTTGGGCCATGGTATTTTATTTTCATTTGTTTCCATGTATTTTTTTATTCTTTGATTTTTCTGGTTGACTCCTTCATTGCTTACTTAGCCTGTTTAACCTCCATGTGTTTATAGTCTTTCCAAAAATCTTTTTTTTTTTTGTGGTTGACTTCAAGTTTCATAGCCTTGTGGTCTGAAAATATGCATGGTATGATCGTAGTCTTTTTGTACTTGTTGAGGCCTGCTTTGTGACCTAATAATATGTGTGACCTATTCTCGAGACTGTCCCATGTGCACTTGAAAAGAATGTATATTCTGCAGTGTTAGGATGAAATGTTCTGAATGTATCTGTGAAGTCTTATCTGGTCCAGTGTGTCATTCAAAGCCATTGTTTCCTTGTTGATTTTCTGCTTAGATGATCTGTCCATTGCTGTGAGTGGAGTGTGAAAGTCCCCTACTATTGCTGTGTTATCACTAAGGAATTTCTTTATGTTTTTATTAATTGATTTATATGTTTGGGTGTGCCTCTGTTGGATGCATGAATACAATTTTTAGATCATCTTGTCCTCTTTACTATGATACAGTGCCCTTCTTCACCTCTTATTACAGTCTTTGGTTTAAAATCTGGTTTATCTGGTGTAAGTATTGCTAATCTGGTTTTCTTTTGACATCCACTTGCTCGAGATAGATGGTTCTCCACCCCCTAACTTTCAATCTGGAGCTGTCTTTGGGTCTAAAATGAGTCTCTTGTAGGCAGCACATAGATGGGTCTTGCGGTTTTTTTGTTTGTTTTATAATCTATTCTGACATCCTGTGTCTCTTTATTGGAGCATTTAGCCCATTTACATCCAGGGTGATTATTGATAGATATATATTTAGTGCCATTTTATTGCTTGTTTTGTTGTTTCTGGAGATTTTCTCTGATCCTTTCCTGTCTTTGTTCAATTTTTGGTGTCTCTTTTCCCCTCAAAGAGCCTCCTTTAATATTTCTTTCAAGGCTAGTTTAGCCATCATAAACTTCTTTAGGTTTTGTTCATCTGGGAAACCCTGTCTCTCCTATTCTGAATGACACCCTTGCTGGATACTGTGTTCTTGGCTGCAGAGTTTTCCCATTCAGCACATTGAATATATCACTCCCTTCTGGCCTGCCAGGTTTCTGTAAGAAATCTCCAGCTAACCTTATGGGTCTTCTCTGTAAGTTAGTGACTTCTTTTGTCTTGGTGCTTGTAAGACTCTTTCTCTGTCACTGTATTTTGCAAATGTAATTAGAGTATGTCTCATGTTGGCCTTTTTTTAAATTTTTTTTTTTTTTAGAGTTTTACTTTTTTTTTTTTTTAAGTTATTTATTTACTTATTTATTCATAGAGACACAGAGAGAGAGAGAGCCAGAGACACAGGCAGAGGGAGAAGCAGGCTCCATGAAGGGAGCCTGACGTGGGACTCGATCCCGGGTCTCCAGGATCCCGCCCTAGGCTGCAGGCGGCGCTAAACCGCTGTACCACTGGGGCTGCCCGCTTTTTTTGATTTTGATGGGAGTTCTCTATGCTCCTGGATCTGGATGTCATCTCCTTCCCCAGATTAGGGAAGTTTTCAACTGTTACTTCCTCAAATAAACTTTCCTCCCCCTTTTCTCTCTCCTGACTCCTGTGATACGAATGTGAGTTGCCTCAGTCTGTTCTCTTGTTCCATAATTATTCTTCTGTTTTGTTCAGCTTTGTTACTTTCCATTACTTCATTTTCTAGGTCACAGATTTGTTCCTCTGCTTCTTCCAGCCTGGTGTTCATTGCATCAAGCCCATTTCCAATCATGTTTATTGTGCTCATCATCCCTGATCAGTTGTTGATTGTTGTTCTTTCATCTCTGCAATAAGGGTCTCACTGTTCTTTTCTCAAGCCCAGTGAGTGTCCTTATGGTCGTTACTTTTAAATTCTCTTTCAAGCATATTACTTAAATCTGTTTTGCTCAGGTCTCTGGCTATGGCCTTACCTTGTTATGTCATTTGGGATGAATTTCCCAGAGAGACCATGGGATTTTTGTCAGTGTGGGTCCCTTTTCACTCTTTGACCTGCTGTCTCTTGAGTTCTACAGATTTTCTCCAGATTCTGCCTCTATAGGGAATATCCTGTTGGTGTCAGTTGCTGTGCAGTGTTGGTCCCGTCCAGCTAAGCAAGCCCCACGAAAGCCTTGTTTCCAGAAGAGCCCACATTCAACAGACAGTGTCTGCATTCCACCTAAACTCCTTTTCCCCTTCTGTTCCTTATCTTCTTCAGCCGAGGAATTGGACATTCAAAATAGGACTCTAGCCTGTTGAAGCAAGTTGGTTTGATAATTTTTCAATAAAAAGACATCATTGCCTTTCTCTTGGGATCTTGGGTTTATAAATTACTCTTGGATATCATTATGAAGAAAAGAAACTCAAGGAATCTGATAAAAATCTGTTATGAAATACCATGGTTTTACATAGTGATTTTAAAGTGTAAAGTGGGGATCCCTGGGTGGCTCAGCGGTTGAGTGCCTGCCTTCAGTCCAGGGCATGATCCTGGAGTCCGGGGATCGAGTCCCATGTCGGGCTCCCTGCGTGGAGCCTGCTTCTCCCTCTGCCTGTGTCTCTGCCTCTCTCTGTCTCTCTAATGAGTAAATAAATAAAATCTTTTAAAAAAATAATAAAGTGTAAAGTGTTTGAATAAATTAGGTTTCAGATAACGGAAGCCCCTTCCCCCTTGTTAAACCATTTTTTTTTTTTTTAAAGATTTATTTATTCATAGACACAGAGAGAGGCAGAGACACAGGCAGAGGGAGAAGCAGGCTCCATGCAGGGACCCCGACATGGGACTCGATCCCGGGTCTCCAGGATCACACCCCAGGCTGCAGGCAGTGCCAAACCGCTGTGCCACCAGGGCTGCCCTAAACCATTTTTTAATGGAAATCTTTGTAAAAATTTCTTATGTAAGTTTCAGAGAGTTCAGAGTGGCTTTTTTTTTTTTTTTTTTTTAAATAAGTTGGATGACAAGCACTTCTGTAGTAATACAAGCATTGTCTGGAGATGAGGACAATCAGGGTCTCAACTCAGGCTATCGTGATGTTCAGGTGGTGGGGCTGAGTCTGCCTCCCTCACTTGTCATCCACCATCTCTGTGCTGTGTTCAGCTGCACACCTGTGTCCCCCAGTCTGTGTCGGCGGACCGTGGATGGAGAACTGGGCAGTCTTGGCATTGCAGAGGTATCTCTGTGTAGCCGGCAGCAGCCTCACAGGGGTTCGGCTTTACAGCTGTGCTCCTGATGGATACAGCTGCCTAATCAATGACCTTTGCTTAAATGCCGGAGTGTTGTGGTGGTTGGGAGCCCTCTCTGTGGTTTCACTCAGATGTAGAAATCAGAAGCCTAGAGAACGGATTGTTTGCCTTATGCTGCCGCTGTGTCTTCGTATGTTATGGTCTGTGCTTCTGCAACGTGACACTGTTTTTCTCTTTCAGAGGAGTCAAACTCAGTCTCCAACGCCACCAAAGCCCCCGTCCCCCAGCTTCGAATTAGGACTGTCCAACTTCCCTCCATTGCCTGGGGCAGCAGGCCACCTGAAGACAGAGGATCTGTTTGAAAACAGGCTATCTAGCTTGTTAATAGGGTCCTCAAAAGAAAGGGTAAGATCCATACCACTGATGCTTGCTTAGTGTTGAGTTTGTGCTGGGCTCTCTGCCACACTCTTCACACAGGCAGTCTTTGTATGCAGAAGAGCTTTAGGAGGGTGAGCGGTCCAGAGGCCATGTGGATTGGGTGTGGGACGGTCACACACTCAGACTGCACTTTGTTGTTATTAAGGTCCTGCCTTTATTTTACAAGTCCGCAAAATAAAACAGAAATCTCAGTTACAGCAGAAGTGATACAATTTTTAAGTGCTCTGCTCCACAAGAAGCCTAGAAACCTCTTACTGTAATACTGCTTGGTGGCTTTGGTCAGCTCTGCAACCATGCTAGTTGCTCTCACTCCTCTGACCCACCACAGCCCCAAGCATCAAGTGAGCTGCAGAAGCCGGAGAGTCCAATCATACCGTGCCCCTTCTGGGTTCTGCAATAGGGAACAAGGCACTGAGGTCTGTGCAGCTGCTGGGACTGATGGATGGCGCCCGACCGAGCTCTCGCCAGGCATGCGAGTTGCCATGGTAACCTGTGTCCTTGTGTGAGATCTCTGCCTGGCTCCACACCACAGTCGCTGCCCCCCCCCCCCCCCCCCCCGCCAGAAGGCCCCTGGATTGGGGCAGACCCACCTTGCAGCCGCAGCCAGACCATATACACTTACAGAGCCCCTATGAAGCCCCTCTGTCACCAGGCCAGGGCTCGGGGGACGTAGGAAGCCGCAAGATCCATCCTTGTCATGCTGCTGCATGGTTACCACTCCCACTGTTAACGGTTGAGGCAGAGTGGACTCCAAGAATCGGTGTTGCACTAACCGTCACACACTACTTTGGGCATGTCATGGGCATTACTTTAAGTCTTAAACTTTCAGACAACAGTGTCTGGGTCACAAGTGCCTTCCCCAGGGATGTCCACGTCAGGGTGGTTGAGGGACTTTGAAGTCCAGGGTCCTGCCTGGCCTCTGGTTCACTCCCTTAGGTGGCGGGCACTGGAGGACAGGCTAACCTCCATCCCACTTCAAAACCAGCAACTAAAATTTTTTACATTGTGAGTCTCCGTGTGTAGTTTGTTTTGTTTTTCAAGAATAGCTACTTTTAAAAAGTCTGCACCAAATTCCACAGCCAGGGGAAAAAGTCTCTGTCACAGCTCTCAGTGGAGCCCCTGCAACAGCTTTTTCTGTTGCCTTGCTGCTCGAGTGTGGGAGCTGGCGGGGAGGGCCTTCACAGCTTGTCCTTAGGGGCTGTGCGCTGGGTCCCAGCCTGGCCGCCGTCTGCACTCCAGGCACATCAAGACCATACCTGGAGTAAATGAACCTTTATTTATTTATTTTGTTTGTTTGTTTGTTTGTTTTTTTTAAATGAACCTTTAAAGGAGGTGTTTCCCACTCCCACATTCCTACCAGCCTGGGCTCCTTTAGCTCAAACGTGAACCTGTGCAGGGTCTGGTTCTCTGGCAGGGCCGCAGTGCCGTCCCGTCCATCCGCTTCCTCTAGATGCTTTCGGTTCAGCCAGTTCTGAACCTCTGATCTGCTCTGACAGTAGAATTGTAGGAACACGTTCTTTGTGCCCTGAATCTCCTGTCCAGTGGCATGTTGGTCATGCAGCATGAGGAAGACTGCCCTGCTGAACTGCCGCTGTGCAGGGGGCAGTGGCTGCAGGAAGAGCATCTGGTGATACGTCTTTGCCCTATGATCACCCACAAGTTTATATACGTGTTCCAAGCTTCGTTTTCCTCAGCTGTGAAATTAGGCATTCACACACCTGCCAGCCTCCACGAGGCACCCAGATTTATGTCTGGATTGAAGCGTAGATCTGTTTGGTTTTAGGTACAAGAAGGAGCCACAGAGAATTAGGTTGGAGACTCCACATTTAACATTTAACCTCCTTGAAGGTTCATTGTGTGCCAGGCTGTGCTAGGCCCTGGGGTGTCAGGAATAAGATGCCTTTGATACTTACTGTGCAGAGAAAACAAGCTTGTGGACAGTTGTTGAAGGGAAGCTTGGGGTGGGACGGGGGGTGAGTCTCAGAAGCGATGAGGTGTTGGCCGGCATGGGCTCTATGTCCGCACGCTGCCAGGTGGCAGTGTTTTCCAGCTGCTCCCATTGGTGGAAGCGGAGCTGGGAGCCCTGGCCTGGTGCCCCCCCGGGCCCCCAGGAGGGAGGAGGGAAGCCACCTTGTCGTTCACATTGGGACCTGTTGGTGTGTGATTGGAAGTCTCATGGCTGCTTTTTGTCCTATTTAAACTGTCATTCCCCTGGTTTTCAGAGTCTGAACGCGGACGCAGGCACGAACACACTCCCCGCAGTGACCCCCAGAGAGCCTTTGGTGCCGGCCCCCTGTGCTGTGTCTGCAGCCTACGGGCGCTCCCCTTCCCCCGCCTGTCTGCCTGAGTAAGTACCTCCTGCTGCTGGGCCTCCGTGTGGTCACACCACTGTTGCTGGTCGTGCACGGAGATTCATACCTGGGGTGACATTTTTACAGGGATCCCAAGGTGGTGGAGAAGCAGAGAGAAGCTTCGAGTGTGGACAGACTTCCTTCTGCCCTAACTACAACAGCGAGTAAATCGGTGCAGGTGAACGGCGCTGCCACGGTACGTGTCCCGGACACCTTTGCCGCCCGTGGGCGAGGGGCTCGGTGTGGGGAGGAGCCATAGTTCCTTTGCTGGGGCAGCTTGCTGTCAGTGAAGTCTGGTCGATGGGATGTTTACGTGTGGAGGTGCTGTGCCTTTGGTGCCGAGCACCTGGAGCATTGGCTGCTGGCCTCCCATGAGTGTCCGGGTCAATTCTCGTGGCCGCCACCCCGGGCTCTTCTTATTTGACTGCTGGTTGAGCAAGATTGTCTTTTGAAGTCTCGAGACTGCAGCCCTGTGTTCCCTGTGGGTTCCGAGCACACAGGCCCTGCCCACCTCCTCCCCACAGGCGGCTCCGTCCTGGTCCCAGCCCCCTCCTCCCCCTTGCTGGACCTGGCCTCATCGATTCTGATCCTCTTGTCCTCAGTTGGATCTGGGGTGAACTTCTGTCGTTAGATTCGGGAGTTAAACCCTGTCAGCAAGGCTGCATCTTTAAAAGAAGCGTTTTTCTAGGTCACAGTTACTGTTAGTAAGTGGCCTACGGAGGCGAAACAGTCTTCAGTTTCTCTTCTGTTGTTTGGCCTTCAAGCTTCCACTTACCTGAAAAATTAACTTTTAAAAAAAAGTTTTTAACTCTGCCTGTACCTGTCCTGAATCCACACCGCCAGCCTCTGGTGGTTTGAAATGGGCACAAACGTTCCTGGGAGCTCCTTGGTAAGAGGTGGGGGGCCTGTGCCATGGGAAGTGGGGGTGTTTGCAAGGACATGTGGGCGGAGGAGGTAGATGCTGCTCCTGGCTCTCTCCAGGGGCACCTTTCCTCACACCTTTTCGGCTTCCGTGTGGCTCAAGAGTGCACAGAGGTCGGCACTGTATGTCTCAGGACCTTTTCTGGTTTTACTTATTTTTACAAGATCTTTCTAGAGTGTCGTGGGGCGGGCGGGGGGGACACGTTGTGCTGCAGGGGAAACACAAGTTGCTGAAATTTATGAACTTTTACAAGTGATGACAGCACTCTTGAATGTGAAATTGAGCTACCACTGAAAACTTTGTTCACTTTTAGCTAAAGAGAACTTTATTTTCGCATGTTTGGAGACGTCCCTTTGTGCACATAATCCCAGCATTGTGTCTGTTTCCCAGGAATTGCGAAAACCCAGCTACGCGGAGATTTGTCAGAGGACGAGTAGAGAGCCTCCGTCTTCCCCATTGCAGCTCCCAAAAGAACAAAAGCCAAATGCTGTCGGTTGTGGGAAAGAAGAAAAGAAGCTCGCCGAGAGAGAGCCCCCTGCCCCCAAGTCCAACCCGGGACCACCCAAAGACCAGAGGAGGCCGCCAGGCCGCCGGCCCTCGCCTCCGGCCACCGGAAAGCGTCCGCACAGAGAACAGAGCACCCCTCCCAAGTCCCCTCAGTGAGCGCCGAGGGCTGGGAGGGCTGTGAGGAGCCGGGGTCGCCACATCTAAGCACTGTCCCACTCGGGGCCGAGAGTGAGCCGCTGGTTAGGGGCTTGCAGCGTAGACGAGGCCGGTGAGGTGCCTGCAAGTGGTTTTTCTTCCATGAGTCGGATTTTCCCCCCTCTTGAAAAAAAGTCTATTTTTCAGGATTTAATTAATATAAACCTTATTTTAGGTTGGTGCTTAACTGGAGGTGATGCATAAGTCTGATTTTTTTCAGGATAGAAAATGCATTTATCCTAACAAATTGATATTTTTATTAAGCCTCCACGTGGCTATGAATGCAAGCTATATATAGTGAGTTTTTCTAAATTAAGCGGAACTATGCTACTTCATTTTTAAAAATAACTGGTTAGCAAGTGCATTTCTCTGAGATGTCCAGACCGATGGGTGGGCTGAGGACACCTGGGATCGAGGCTGGAGGCGACACGGTCAGTGTGGCCTGGAGAAGGGGTGGGGTCAGGTCATGCCCTCGCTGGCATGGGAGTTGTGCTTCATGCAGAATCTTATTAGCAAGTGACGCTAGTGTTTTTGTTTTTGTTTTTGTTTTTGTTTTAAAAAAAGTATAGCCCATTTTTGATCTACTGGGCAAGATGCACCCAAGAGAGCCCTGAAACCTTGAGTTTTGATGTGCTGCAAGCAAGTAACCAGCCTCTCACTCCCGTCTCAAGTGGCTGTTGTGTAAGATAGAGTCAAAGCACATTGTGAATAGAACTTAAATGAAAACATAAACCTGGTTGCCCACTGACGTGTCACCGCGAAAATGTACCTTGATGTTGTCTTGCTCCTGCGAGCTGGCGGGGAGGGCGTGGGGGCCAGCGTAGCTCCGCATCTGCCCCCGTCATCCAGCTCCCCGGGCGCCTTCCCTAGCTGCGCGTCGTCGGCACACGGTGGAAGTGGTACCTCAGTCGTGAGAGCGCAGTGTCTGCGGTGCCCCTGGTGGCGAGGCCGACAGTTCCCTCCAGGACGAGGCTCTCGCTGGTTCCCTTCTGGAAGTGCTGCCCTCTGAAGAACACGCATGCACTAAAGCTAGCAGTTTATAATAAAGTTAAATATAAATTATTTTGTTTTAAAATGCCTAAATTTTTTCTTTAAGTATTCTGAGCAGCAGACATTAAACTATTTCCTGCTAAATGTAACCATACAGTTGATTCCACAAAATGTTATTTAACAAGACTGAGGGTTTTTTTTAAAAAATTATTTCCATCCAATATTTAAAGACTTGAATTTAATTTAAACTTGAAAATGACTTTGCCTTAACTTTTGTATAAGACAGCTTAGAGTTGGTGGAGACCGGCCCCCGGGTTGGCGCGAGTGGGTCACAGAGCTGCTCAGTGTCGTGGGGCTGCCGCCGCGGTGTCGCCAAGTGAGCGTTCTGTAGCGCAGGACCTGGCAGTGGTGTCTGTAATATACCCTGAAGATCTTCAACAGTTGACCTTTTTCAGATTGTTGAGAAATCCTGTAAATGCAAATAGTCGATACTGTATTAAATATGTGCACTTGGGAGTGTGTGCTTTGCTTGTACAGTTGTAAATAATCAGAACATATTAAAAAGGTACCCTAAAGAGAAAAATCTGATAAAAATTATTGATATATTATAAATGTTGCTATTGAGCTGGATGTAGATAAACTAAATGTTGTGGTTTGAATATTATTTTAATTTGTTGAGGTGTTTTTCTTTTTCTCTGATGCTGGTGTGTTGGACTGGTTCTGCCTCTTTGCTGCTGCAGAAGGGAAATGGAAAGTCCTAGTAAAGCCTTCTGACGTTTTCATGCTCTTCTCACAAGTCTGTAAATATGTACTAATCATAGCTAATGTGAAAGCGTAATGTAGGAAGCAGAAACTGGCAGGAGCTTCAGGAGAAAGTGAAAGATAATCTACTTAAAATCATAAATAGCTACGCAAGGTTTGCCCTGCCAGAGGAAAACCCACCCTGGTGTGCTTGACCATCTCCGTCAGAGAAGCTGCCAGTACTCAAATATCTAGAACTACACAGTGCTAGTGTTTTACAGAAGCCTGTAAAAGGAGCGTGGGGATGTATTTTTTTGTAGTTGAGGGATTGGTGACTTATTAAAATCAGGAATAATTGACCTCTTACCCCCGGCTCATGAGTACTGACTGCGGGAAGAGCTGCGCAGGCGGGCCCCAGGCGTCCTTACTGTGGATGCCCCGGGGACGCCCTGTGTAGCTGGGACCCCGGTGTTCAGGCACGACAGATCCTTCACCCTGGCAGCGGGGTGTGTGCTCGAGCTCGCTGCAGCAGGCCGAGGGGCTCCTCTGTGACCGTGCCAACGCAAGCCCGTGCACGCTGCCTCTGCTGGGATTTTTATGCCACCCTTTTTAATTAAGCAAAGATGATATGTCAAATAGCTATATAATGTCCAAAAAACCACCTTTCTGAGATCACGGTGAGATTTTCCCACTCACAAAAGAGAACGGGAGCCAGCACGGAGGAGGCTGGGACGCAGCACGTAGATGGTGGCTCTGGCTCGAGGCTCTTGTCCGTTCTTAGAAACATTAACTCTCTCCTTTCCCAGCAGCGTCTCCGGGTGTAGAATCAGAGATGCAGCCATCACAAATGACATTTTAACCTGTAAAGTTGTGTGAGGATGCTTATAATTTGGAAATAGAGGGATGAGAATCTGGCCCCATTTCACCAGACATGAATTTCGAGTAGAGTAGTTGGCTTTTCAGAGTTGGTGTCCTGATGTTGCCGGCCCGGCCCACCTGTCCCCGCATCACTGATTGTCACTAGCGGGCAGCAGAAGACGTTTCGCGTTGCTGTGTCAGCCAGGGTCACGCAGTTCACGTTGGAAAGCTGGTTCAGTAGGTCCCGAGGGCGGCCGGTGAGCTGCGGCGGGGGGCTCGTGCGCTTCGCGGCCTGGCACCCGGAGTGCAGCAGACAATCCGAGTCAGAAGCAGAGCCAGCAGCCGCCAGTCCGCGGAGCGGGATGGAATACGGAAGCTTTCTCGAGGGCCTTTGTTTTTGTTCTTCTTTTCATTGAGACTGGAATCAAGCTTACGTGTAAACTATTGATAATTTAAGTTTCCTTTTGTGTCATTCAGTGTAAAACTGTCTAATTTGAAAAAAAATGTAGGTTATGAAAAATAAAGATTTAGGCACTGTTCAATTTTTCTTTTGACTTTTTTAATTAAACATTTCTTCAAGAATACATCTTTAAAAAAAAAAAAACGATTCTTGTCTCTTCCCATCAGTGTACATGAGAATGGAGCATGGTTTACCTCCGGCTGGTGTTTGGATTTTCGAGGCTTGTGGCACACTCTGAGCGCCTGCAGCGTGGGGGTCCCCGCTCGGCATTGCGGTCTCAGGCACTCGGGGGAGCACTCAGTCACTGACTCCAAGATTTACCACAGAGACCAGTCTCTCCCTACATCGGGATCTTCTCGTGTCTTGCGAGACGTTCCCGTAGTCACTAGGTGACAGGTCCTTGTGGTTTTCAGACGAGACGCGAGCCTCAGGACCCAAGTGTCGAGCCCCCCGTAGACGCTGGTGCTGCCGGCGGGTGAACACATCGGGGCTCTCCGTGGGGCACGTGGCTGCCTGGACGTAACTGCCTGGTCTCCCTTGTCTGCGGACTGCCTGTTCATTTCCCTTTCCCATTTTCTCTACGGGGTTACCTTTTTTCTTGCCAACGTGGTGTTCTCGATCTGTTCCAGCCACTAACGCTTTACCTGTGATGTATGTTACTGGCACCCCCCCCACCTCTACCAGCTGTCTTAACTTTTCTAGAGTGTGTTTTATCTTAAATTTTTTGATGATCATGTAGTAAAATTTATCAATCTTCTCCTTTGTGGTCCTAGCGTCTTGGTCTTGTTTATGAAGTGTTTCCCTATTCTGTAGGCGTTACAGACGATCTGTGTGCGTGTGTGTGCATGCGTGTGCGTGTTCAGTCTCTCCAGAATCGCTGGCCCATATGTGCGCCCGTGCTCTGGGTCACAGCCTAACTCTACTTCGGCCACACAGAGGGGATCTGTACTGTCACTTACTAGATGTCTTCATCGTGTGCTGCCACCCTTGCTACCTGCAGAGTCGCCACAGATGCACGCGTGTTGTCCGGGCGCCCCGTTCATTAGGGTCCCTAATTCTCTTTGCCGACACCACAGGCGTTCCCCTCAACCGTCATCGTGCGTTGCTAGGAATTTCTTTCGTGGAACTGGTCACAGTTGTGATTCTGTGCTCCACGGGGCGGGGAGTAAGCTCATCCCGATCACCCGTGTATCCCCTCTTCTTAGTACACTAACCATGGCGTAGTAGACGCTCAATAAATGTTTATGGAATTGAGAGGAGATGGAGTGTGTATTCTCTTCAGCACAGCGCTGGCCTAGAAAGCTTGGAAGAACGAGGGTGGTGCTTTGCTGTTTCCATGGAACCATCCAGAACCCAGTGCCTGACATGGCCATCCCTCGCCAGGACTGGCCAGCGTAGGCTCGGTTTGGTGGCTCTGCTGACCTCAGCACCACTTGCTCCCAGATGTGTGTGTTCGGGGCGGGGGACCCAGCCCTCACCACCGTGTCTGCTCCCCTGGGCCAACAGGCCAGCCAGGGCCTGTTGGATGGCCATGGGAAGGCGCAAGAGCTGACCCTGGCGTTGCAGCCTCCCTTCCCCCAGGAGACTGAAGTCCACGCCTTTCACGAACGTTAACAATCCTGTGTTTCTCCGAATCCTGAAACAAAAGCAATGGTTGGGACACCCCACTGGCGGGTGGCCTCCCGTTGCAGGGCATGATGCACGGTGGACGCGGCGTCCGGGATCTGCTCTGGCCCACTCGCTGTTCCCAGCCTGCCACCCAGGGACGGGCAGGAGGTAGGGGGCCGTCAGAACAACGGGGCACTGCCACAAGGACCTGCCCGCCCCGGTCCGCGTGGTTGAGGAACCAGAGACACCTGGAGCACCGCCAGCACCCCGGGTGCCCCGCAGGGCCAGGAGCCTGCCTGGGCCGGGTGGCCCTGCCCTGAGCCGAAGCGGACAAGGGGGTGACAGGCAGGGATGGCATCACCAGAGGAGGCGGCTGGAGAGCCGACGGGAGGCAGACAGGCTCCCCCGGCAGGGGCTGGCCACGGTGCAGCGGGGACCCCGGGCCAGGCCCCCCCTAGACCCAAGGTTTGGGCCACGGTGGCCCCTGCCACCCCGGGACGGTCAGGCGAGCGGCTGCCATCCCCCGCGTGCCCCTCCCACAACGTCCTGTGGGAGTCCCGGGGCTGCGAGCACGCGGGGGGGGGGGGGGCTCCTCGGGGGGGGGGCGCGGGAGGAGCGGGGGCGCCACCGGCCATGCAGCCACCTCGGCCTGGAAGAGGCCCTGCTGCTGCCGGCTGGGCTGGGGCCGCCCTGGGGCTCGGCATCCGCGTCAGGGCGCCCGGTCCGTCCTGCTGTCTGACCGGCCACGAGCTCGGGGCACCCGGGTGCTGACCCGCAGGCCAGGAAGCAGGTGGGAGGGGTGCCCGCGGCCGCCAGGCGTCCAGGTGCTTGTGGGGCATGGGCTGTCGAGTCGTGGCGCAGAAGCCGGCTGCCCACTCGGGGTGGGGGCGCCGCAGGTCACGGGTCCTGCAGGTGGCCCGCTGCCTGCTTTGGGTTTCCTCTGCCCCTCGCTCCCTCGTGGGACCGAAGATGATGGATCTGTGATCTGCGATTGGCGTTGCGTGCTGGGAATTTCCTGCTCAGCTGAATCCCACTTCTTTGTATTTATTATTATTATTATTATTATTAATCATCATTTTTGAGCTTTCTCCTTTGACCTCCGGGTTATGTGGAAGGCTGTGGTTCTGCTTCCAGGTGACGGGAGACCTTTGTGTTGTCCCCGGGTTACTGGCTTCCAGCTGGGTTCCCCTGGGGTCTGAGGATCATCGGCGGTCGCCGTCCTCACGTGCGGGACGCGGGGGGCCCTCGGATCGTGATGGCACAGGAGGCAGAGGCCGAGCCCTGTGCCCCTGTGGCCTCCAGGGCCCCCGGCCCCAGCAGCGTTGGGTGGGGTGTGGGAGCCAGCGGCCGGCACCTCTAGGGCCGCCCCGTCCTGCTCGTCCCGTCCGTCCTGGTCCCCTTGCCCAGCCCCCCCGTTGGATGGCCCGCGGTGGGGGCACCCTCTCCAACCCACTGGCCCCGGCGTTGCCCCGGTGAGCCCCGCACTGTGCGCCATGTGTTGCCCTCGGGCTCCTGGCCTGTCCTGGCCCCCGGCGGGGGGTCCTCAGGCCCCGGGTCCCAGCTTGTAAAGGGCCAGGCTGGCCGCCAGTTGTGCCGAGCAGGGCTCCCGGTGCTCGGGCCGCTGGGGTTGGCCCGGGGCCGTGAGGGGTGCCGGCGGCTGAGGAGCCCGGGGTGGGGGGGACCAAGGGGGGGCAGTCAGCCGCAGGCCTGGAACCCTGGCCTCGTCGGGCGCCCTGGGCCAGGCTGTGGGGCGGCAGGGGTGGAGGGTGCCTGAGACGTGGGGGTGGCGTGGACGGGGTCCCCCAGCTGTCCCGGGGGTCACGCAGCCAGCGGGCGGGGAACGCAAGCTGGGGTCAGTCCTGGGGCTTCACCCGCCACCGCGGCCCCGGCACTCTGGGAGCGCTGCCCTCCCGCTCTTGGCTTTGTCCCCCGTGTCCCTGCAGGGCCTCGGAACCGGAGGCACTCGGTTCCCATGCGGACAGGGGAGCCACACCGCCGCTCCTGCCGCGCTCCAGGGCCCCCACTATCGGTGGGGAGCAGTCCCGGGCTCCCCTGCTTTCCGTCGGGCGGTTCGCAGAAGGGCCACGTCCAAGGCCAGCAGACGTGCCTGGCGGCCACCAAGTACCCTAGGCTATCCGAGCACCAGGAGGAGGGGCACCCGGGGTTCCAGCCGTCCACGGTTGCCCGACGTGAGCCTCCCCCAGCGAATCTGACGCCGTCGTCCAGGGGTCCCCCCCAAATGCACCTGCGAACGTCCTGCCGGCAGAGAAAGCAACAGGTGCAAGTCCCTGGGAACACCTGCCATTCAGGCCCCCATTGGGGTCGCCACCCGTCGGGGTCGGCCGTCCTCCCCGTGAGGCCCAAGGCTTCCTCCCAGCGCCCTGGGGCCGCACATCGGGGTTCGGGTGCGTCTGACCTCCCAGCCCGGGCCCCACGTCTGACCTTGCTCGCTCTGTGGGGTTTTCCACAAAGAGCCCGCGGAGGCTGTGTGGCCGCCCGACGGTGTTCTTGTGGCCGATGCCGCCCGCGCTGCCGGAGGGTTGCCATCCCCGTGGCCTTTGCGTCTGGGCCGTGCCCTGGGACAGCCTGGGCCCACGGTCAGCAGGGCGGCAGCGCCGTGCATGGCTGGACCTGCCTCCCAGGCCCCTCGGGCTCGCGGGTCCTCTGGGCTGCGCCGATGCCTCGCTGGCCAACCCGCACATGCCTGGCGTCGAGGGCCGAGGCGGGCGTGCCTCTGGGGTGCGGGTTCCTCAGGCTCAGAGCTCCGCACACTGGACGCTGCAGCAGGTGCCGTGTCCCCGCCGCCTGAGGGCCTTACTCCATGGACCTGGCCCCGCGCGACAGGCCGGGCGAGCACAGGGGCCACCGGCCATCATGCCCCGGGGCCGACGTGGCCCCTTCGTCCAAGGCCAGTAGGGGGGACGGGCCCCGCGGTGTCCCCGCGCCCCGGCCGCCGGCCCATCTTGGCTCCCACCGTCGGGGCCGCAGTCAGCCAGCCCGGGACGTCAGCCCGACCTCGGCCTTGGTTCTCAAGGTCACGGGCTCCCCGGGCTTCGGGGCTTCCTGCTGGGTCCTGGCCCTGGGGGAGGATTCCGAGCCCCCGCCCCTCGGGACCCTCCAGCTTCCCCTGAGGGCTGGTGCCCCAGGGTCCCGCCCAGGCTCCTGGGCTCCGTCGGCGTCTGCCCCCCGCACCCCGGCGCCCTCCACTCTCTTAGACACATCCCCGGCCTTCTGTGCTGCTGGCGCCTGGGAACCCGGCAGACGCTCTCCAGGAGGGACCCCGCGGGTCCTGCAGGTCCTGACTCCGCCCACCCCCGCAGCGTCTCACCAGCCCTCGGGGACGTGCCTCCGGGTGGCACTCGCCCTGGGATCCGGTCGGGCCCTGGCGGGCAGGAGTGCTCCGGAGCCCCGTGTGCAACCCGCCTTCGGCCCGGGGCCTCGTGCGGGGCTGCCAACGCTGCGAACACAGTGTGAGCCCAGAACCCGGGTTGCAGGGCTCCCCTCCCCGGACTCCTCGCCGTCGGGGCCCCCGAGCGCCTGTCAGAGTTTCCCGCGGGCGTCCGGCCCACCCGGCCCGCGCCTGTGTCCTGCCCTCCTGCGGCACACACGTGGCCCGCGTGAGCGCGACCGCCTGGCCCAGGCAGCTGCCCTCAGCGGAGACTCGAAAACAGACGCCACAGGCCTTTAAGGTTTTAATGCGGTTGAAACCGAGAACACGCCGCTGCTCGGTCGGCGTCAGGTGGCTCGGCCGGGTGCGCCCGCCGTCCTAGGGCCCACCTGCCCGTGGGGCCGAGGACACGCGGGCCTCTCTCTCCCCGCAGGCTGCCGTGGCGTGCGGGGCTCCCACCCAGGATGGTCCAGCGTCGCTGCATCAAATCACCGGGATAAACGGAGATCCGGGTGCAGGGATTAGCACAGGGTCACCGGCCCGCCCACACACGCGTGCACACGCACACTCCAGGGCAGCCGCGGGACGTCCCACCCGGGCCCCAAGACCACGTCCACCCAGAAGGGAAAGTTCACAGGGAACGTGGAGGAGCCGCTGTGGGATGGGAGGGACAAGGGACAGTGGGTGGCGCCCGGTCCAGGGAGGCAGTGCCAGGCCCCGGGGACCCAGGAGCTCGGCCTTTGCATGGCCGTGTGGCCTGTGTCCCGGAGCATTCGGCTCCCTCGGGTGACTGTTTACACTGAGATGCAGGTGACGCCTGTCACTGCCCTGCTGACGGCGCGGGCATGACAGCGGGTGGTGGCCTGCGGGACACGGGCCCTGGGAGCCCAGGTGCTCGGCTGTCCCTGGCAGCGCGGGCGAGTGCTGCTGGCAGCTCCCGTGTGGGCCGTGCAGTGCGGTCCCCGGGGCCTCTGCGTCCCATGGCGAGGTCTCAAGCCCTGTGGTGCGCCTCCCACCGCCCCAAGGAGCCCCCCACGTTCCCGACAGTCACCTCACTGCCGTAGGCTCCACGGACAAGTGAGAAGGCGCCGAGAATGTGTCCTCCGACTTGCTCCCTAGGCCTCGCCCTCACAGCCCCCGTGCTAGGATGTCACCCTTACGCGTGGCTGAGGGACGCCAGGACGCACCCTGCATCGTCTGTCCGTCCGCACCCAGCTGCAGAGACACGGGGCAGGTACGTCCTGACCTAGCGCTCTGTGTTCCTGATGTAGACACCAGGCAGCGGGCTCGGGGGGGGGCAGACGGTGGCCCCACTCCAACCCCGAGGCCCCCGCACCTGCCCCCGCGGTGACCGCCAGCCTGCACTGCCGCCAGCCATGTTCGGGGGCTCCCCGTCTCCACGTCCTCGCGACCCCTGTGGCTTCCCGTCCTGTAGACGCCGGCCGCAGGGACCCACGCGAGGGGACACCGCGGTGGTCTCCATGGGTCCATACCCGTGTCACCCTGGGGACAAGCACCGTTGACGTGTTTTCACGCGGCCGTTGGCCCTTCTCTTGGAAGACACCTCTGGCTCCTCGGCCCACCTTGTGACCCGATCTGTCTGCTTACCTGTCAATCCTATAAGTTCTTTACATATTTCGGATGTCGACACCCGACCTGCCAACACCCCACAGGCCGCCCTTCATTGCGCTGTTGCCTTTACCTTGAAGCCATGACGCTCGTTTATTGGAGTTTCTGTTGCCTCTGCTGCTGGTGTCAGATCCAGAAATTCCAGGAAAACAACGTCGAGGAGTTCCCTGCCTCTGTTTTCCTTTAGTCTTAGAGTCTCAGGTCTTATTTTGAGTCTCTGGCCCATTTCGAGTGATGTTTTGTGTCTGGCGTGTGGCACTTTGTCCCACTTTGTTTCTTTGCACGTGGCATCCTCGTCCCCTTGCCTCGCTCGCCTCCTGTCGCAAACTCACTGACCACATTCGCGTGGGTTTATTTCTGGGGTCCCCACCCTGTACGTCTGTCCTTCTGCCTATACCCAGCGGCCTTCCTTACTGCTGCCCTAACACAGCCTGAAGTTGGGCAACGCGACGCCTCCGGCCTTCGTCTTCCCTCTCGCAATTCCTTCATCTGCTGGGGGCCGGCAGTCGTTCCATGCACATTTCAGGGTCGTTTGTTCCGTTTCTGTGAAAAATGCCCCTGGAATTCTGATAAGGGTCTGCACTAAATCTGTAGACCGCTTTGCATAATATAGACATTCTAACTCCATTAGCTCGTCCAGACCGTGCGCATGGTTACTACCTTCCTCAACTTCTTCCGTCAACGTCTTAGCGAGTTTTGTGTCCACGCGTCTCACCTCCATGGTCGAATGTGTCCCTAAGTATTTGATTCTTGATGTGAGGGTAAACGGCCTTACTAACATCTCTCTCTCTCTCTCTCTCTCTTTTTTTTCATCGTCTGCCACCAGTGCATGGAAACACAACAGGTGGGTGTCGATTCTACATCCTGCGATCGGCAATCAATACTGAATCCATTGATTAGACTGAGTAGCTTTCGCGTGGAGTCTCCCGGCTTCTCTGTCTGCCTATCGCGTCATGTGCCAACCGTGATGGGGGGGGGCTTCCTCCTTTCCCATCTGGACGCCGTGTGTCCTCGTGGGGCCTGGTCCCCGGCTGGGACATCCAGCACCGCGCTCACTGGCGTGTTGGGATCCGGTGGCCCGTCCGAGAAGAGCTCCCGGGTTGTCACGTCGAGACACGGCCCTCCCCATGTGCACGCGCGCTCCCTCTGTTGTCACTTCGTTGGAAGCTTTTACCAGGAGTGGCTGTTGGGCTTGGGCAGGTGCTTTCTCTGCATCGTCCGTGGACGGGACGATGTGATTTTTACCCCACATTTTGTCAGAGTGCTGCGTCCTCTGTCCACGCATCCCAGGGTGGCCCCACGGGGTCGAGGGGTTTGATCCTTTCACGGTGCTGTTGGATGTGGTTTGCTCAGAGTTTGTGGAGGATTTTCTATGACCTGAGAGACTCTGGCCTGCAGTTCTCTTGTTCTGCCCTTGTCTGGCGTCGGTATCGGGGTAACCATGGCCTCGTACAATGAGTTTTTAAGAGTTCCCTGATCTATTTTTTGGAATAGTGTGGGAAGGCTTGCTGTTAATCCTTCTCTATGTTAAGTAGTGAGGCCCCGGGTGGCTCAGTGGGCGAGCGCCTGCCCTCGGCTCAGGGAGTGACCCCGGGCCTGGGATGGGGCATCAGCTCCCTGCCCAGGGGCGTCTGCTTCTCCCTGTGCCCATCCCCTGCATGTGCTCTCTTGCTCTCTCTGTCGAATAAATACATAAAGTCTTTCTTAAAAAAATAAGCTTCAGTAGAAGCCCCTGGTGAGGCCGATGGTGGCCTTGGATGTGGCTGGTTTGCGTCCGTGAGTCAATCCCCTTAGTAGTGACCAGGTTTGGGATCGTCCATCCTCACGGCTCCGTCTTCCAAGTGACTTTCAAGGCGCAACGGACAGGCCCACAGTGACTGCGCCTGGGCTGCGGAGCCGGGTCCCTTGGGCTGTCAGAAGGAGGCACAGGCATCTCCTCCAGGGACTGTTGGGGGGACATGGGGATGGTGGCAGCTGCTGTTTGAGCCTCTGCAAAGGGAAGGGAGGGCTGTCCGGAGGCAGGGTGGGGGTGGGGGGCCAGCCAGGCCCCCAGCACCCACGGGAGTCTGCTGGGGGGTCTGCTGGGGGGTCTGCTGGGGGGGTTCAGGTTCATCCTGTCCCCGCACCAGGGACTCTCCATGGCTGCTCCCGCCGGCCTAGGTGACACCCGTTCTCCTCCCCGGAGCCCGGGGCACCTGCCAGCCTAGCGGTCCCCCACGCCCCTGACCCCCGGGCCTGGGTGCACCATCTGGGGTCCTCCCCACCCCCCCGCCCCCCGGTTCCCCCGGCCCTGGCCTTCAGGTCCAGCTCCCCTCCCAGCGACACTCCCTCACTTGGGCTCTTTCACCCTTGAGGCCCCGTGAGCGGCCAGGAGAAGCCCCCCCGACACCCTGTTCTCAGGGCGGGAATCGGGGTCCAGGAGCCGGGGCTGGTGCCTGTGGGCAGGGTCCCTCTCGGGGCGGCCTCAGTGGTGGGGGGGTGAGGTCGTGAGGTCACCACAGGAGGCGGACAGTCAGGGACACAGCCCAGAGCCCGGCGGGCAGGCACGACCCAGTGGGGAAGGGGGTACGGGACTCGGTGCTGGGGGTCAGGTGGGGGGGCGGGGGGCATCCCCAGGGCAGCAGGGTGGCACTAGGTGCAGGCGGACTGACGGACAGAAGGGAAGACGCGGCAGGTGGAGGAAGGGCTGGGTCGGTGGGCATGGGGAGGAAGGGGGGGCAGGGAGGTGGTGAGCGGGGGCACAGCTGGGGCGGGGGGGGCATGAGGTCGGTCCCCGGGGCCCCCAGGAGCAGCCTGCTCGCGTCTGCGCATCACGTGCACGGCACTCGGCAGGTGGGGCTTCAGGGCACACACGGGCCCCGGGTCAGCCTGGGGGGGGGCTCTGTGTCCTGGGTCTGGGTCAGCCTGGGGGTGCTCTGTGTCCTGGGCCTGGGTCAGCCTGGGGGAGGGGAGCCCCGTGTCCTGGGCCAGGGCATGGGGAGCCACCCCTCATCCTCCTGGTCCTGGGTCAGCCTGGGGGGGCTCTGTGTCCTGGGCCTGGGTCAGCCTGGCGGGGGGAGCCCCGTGTCCTGGGCCAGGGTGTGGGGAGCCACCCCTCATCCTCCTGGTCCTGGGTCAGCCTGGGGGGGCTCTGTGTCCTGGGCCCCAGCCGTGGGGAGCTGTCCCCGTCCTCTCCAGGGACTGGGGCCGCCCTGAGGCATCCGCGTGCAGGTGCAGGGCCCAGGACCAGCGAGCTGCGAACAAGTCCTGCCGGGATGGGAGTGACCGAGCCCCTGGGCAAGGAAGCCGGGCCCTGCTGGGCTCACCCAGCCCTGAGCGACCCTGCGAACCCCAGGGTGGCGAGCACCCGCAGATATGGGCCCTGGTTGGGCTTGGGGCGGATGGACCTGCGTCCCTGAGCGGCCTGTCCTGCTTCGGGTCATGGTGCTCTGTGCACCTCCTGCCTGTGGGAGGGAACTTCGTCATCTTACTTCATTTTAAAGAGGAATCGGAGAAACATTATGGGAGCACAGCCGGCGCCCACACCACCCTGCCCCGAGGGCACCCGAGGGCACCCAGCCCCGCCTCCAGTGGCCTCACCCACCCGATGGCACCAGGCCCCAGCCAGGGCTGCCTTCCTCCCATGCACCAGGCCGGGGGGGGCCCTCCCAGGACCCCATCGGCGGCCAACATGAGTGTTTGCCAGAAATGTGGCCATGGCTCCTTCCCCCTCGGAGCGGGTCTCAGCCTTTGCTTTCCCGGTCACCCCCCCACCCCCAAACGTCACGTGTCCTGGGCTTCAGTTTGCAGAGGGCAGGTGTCACAGGCCAGCACCTGGCCCCGGGACCCGCAGGTGCACAGTGGGACTGCCGCCCCCACGGCCTTACCCACGACCCCCACCCCCCACAGGGAGGCAGGCTCATGTGTCCCCTGGGGGAGAACATCTGCACGTGCGTCCTCCCTGCGACCAGCAGTCTGGGATGAGGCGGGGTTGCACAGTGGGACCTGCTGGAGGACCTGCTAGAGGACCTTCAGTGGGATGCTCGGCACCTGCAGGGAGGAAGGTGTGCCGTGAGTCCACGTGGGCAGGAGGGAGCCCCGAACCTGGCTGGTGTGCGGGAGGCTCGGTGTCCTTGTCCCTGCGACGTGGGCTGCAGCCGCGGTTCAGCTCCGTCCTCCTGCTCGTGGAGAGCGTCCTCCTCCGGGCCACACGCCCCTGCAGGCCAGGCTCTGAGGGCTGGGGGCCACGGGCTGGGGGGCGCAGCTCTGCCCGGAGGCAGGTGCTCCTGGCCTATCCCCGAGGGGTGGGTACCCGTGAGCTCCAGCATCTCCGCGTGCCTTTCCGCGTGGCCTCCAAGACCTGGGCGGGCTGTGGGCCTCCCCCGCCGGCGGGAAGGCCCGTTGCCCACGGGACACTGCGGGGGGTGTCCAGAGGGCCAGGGGGAGCCGCCCCTGCCCCTGCCTCCCGCAGGTGCCTCCAAACTGGCCTTCCGAGGGATTCCCCAGTGGGGACAGAGCAGGCCGTGTCCCCGCAGTGCAGACCCGCCTGCCGCGGGACCTAGAAGGTCAGGCCCTGGAGTAACTTCACATCTCCTAGGAGCCGTGTTAGAAAAACACACTAACAGGCTAAGCTAATTTTAGTACTTTTTTATTTACGCGACACACCCAACACCTTGCCAGCACCACAGGTAACGCACATGCTGAATCCCCGATCCTCACCACGCGCAGACCCACATGAGGTGCTGGGTGTGAGGGCGGCTCTGCGCGGGGACAGCCCGGGGTCAGAGATCCGGGTCCACCCCGCGGGCCATCCTGAGGCCACACGGGGACGGAGCAGCACCCGCCCTCATCCTACATCGGGGGAGCCCGTAGGCAGCGACCGCCTGGGGCACAGGTGTCGTGTCCCAGCCCCCCCAGGGCCGCCAGGGCCCGGGATGCAAGTCGTGCTTTGCCACGTGTTTAACAGCCACATGACCTTGGCCTTGCCGCGCCACCTCCCTGAGCCTCAGCCAACACAGATGACAAACGGGGGACGGCAAACCTACCCCTTGGGTCTTTGGAAGTGAAGGGAATCGTGCATGAAAATGCTGAAACCAGGATCCAGGAGCACCCTGTGGGGTGACAGCAAGGCGCCCTTGCCTCAGCTCCTGGAGCTCAGCACCACGAGGGGCGGACCTGACCCCCAGGACCACCCAGCTCTCAGCCCACCCCCCACCGCCCCTTCAGCCTCAGCCGGTCCCCGGGGTCCCCGAGATCCCAGGTCGGAGCCCCTATCCCCGAGCAGATGCACGCAGAGCCGTGCTTGGAGTTGCTGAGCCAGGGGCTGTAGGTGACATGGTGGCCGATGCCCGGGCTCTCCTCTGTCCTGGTGCCACCTCTGAGGATGGCGAAAGCCCACTTGACAGACCCCCCACCCTTGGCGTTAGGCCCGGACCCTAGGAAGTGCTCCGAGCCCACTCGGCCCCACACACCCCACAGCGCAGCGGGAGGGGAGACCTCAGCTGGACGTCCAGGAACGGGCCGGGGTACCCTGAGGAGCGCACGCCCAGTGGGGGCTTCAGGCTGTGTCCTGCCCTGACGGGTGAGCTCAGGAAGTGGTTAGGGGGTCTCCACCCAGCCTCAGGCCCGTTACACACCTGGGTCCTGTCCCCCTGCAGACCCCGCATCACAGACCTGGGTCCTGTTCCCCCGAGATGCTTCTCGACCACTGGGCCCCGGTGGGGGCAGCACCCCATCGTCCGTGGGGCCCGGGGTGGCTGGGTCCCGTGGTCACCCTCACATCTGGTGGAAGCAGCGCATCTGCACAGCCTATTTCCATGGTGGTTTCTGGTTCAGGGCGCGGAGCCTTCAGGAGGCTAAATATGGCTCCGGGAGCAGAGTCAGTGCTTGGGGGACTGGGGTAGGCTCGTGCCGCCGTGGGGGGAGCGCGAGTCACCACGGGCGGGAGGGGTCCGGGCCCCTGGCTGGGGCTGGGGCTGGGGCCGTGGCCCGTGTGGACGCCGGTCCTGGAAGAGCCCGTCGGTGCCAGGGAGGGGACGGCGGGCTGCAGGAGCCTTGGGCGGTGCGGGGCAGGGTGGGCGCACCTGGGGTTGCCCAGGACCCCCCGGGAGCCCTGCACAGCCAGGAAAGCCTGCGCCAGGCCTGGGGGGCAAGGTGCTCAGTGACCTCAGGCGTCCAGCCCGTGACCTTGGCCCTCCCCCCGCCTCAGGCCAGGCAGACCCGTGTCCCACCCAGAGGAGGCGCCCCGACGGCGGGGACACAGCACACAGGCCATCGCCTGGGGAATGCGGGGTCCGGCCCTGAGGATGTGGACGAGCCACCGGCAGGAGCAGCAGTAGCGGACTGCAGGGGGTTCCCGGGGCTGCACCCGGGGCCTGACCCCCCCCCGCCCCCAGGCTGCCCGCGGGGATGTGCATGGGGCCTCAGTGGGCCTCAGCGGGTCCTCACGGAGCCGTCCTCCAGGGGAGCCGCTCCCCCGGCCCGCGGGCCCTCATTTCCCCAAGAAGGGCCGAGCTCCCGGCTCCGAGGGCACCTGGGGCCCAGCCGCCGCCTTGGGGTGACCTGAAGACACGACACTGATCTTCCCGGGGTCCTCCCTGCGTCAGCATGTCCCGGGCAGCCCCCAAATGCGCATCCTGGCTGCTTCCCGGGGCGGCTCTGCAGTGGGGGGGTCATGGTGGGGGGCCCAGGTCGGGAGGGGGCCAAGGTCAGAGGAGGCAGCCATGGTTGGGAGCGGGCCCAGCTCTGCAGGGTGGGGGTGGGCTGAGGTCGGGGGAGCGGGGGGGGGGGGTGCCCTCGCGGAGCCCCAGAGCCCCAGACCCTCCCACTTCCCGCTGGCGCTGCTGTCTCCAGGCCTTGGCAGTGGAGTCCAGAGGGCGCCGGGCACAGAGTTTGGGGAGCTCTGTGCCGCGGGTGTCGAGGGGGAGTGTGGAGGGTGTCGTGGCCGGGTGACCCCGGGACGTCCGTGTGGGCAGCACTCCCCGCTGGACGGCCTGGGTGGGGGTTCCTACTGAGATTCTTAGGCGAGTGGGTGTAGACAGGCTTGCCCCGCCGCTCCCCCCCAACCCCCCCACAGCCCCGGAGGTCCCCTGGGGAGCCCCCCCCTGCGGTGCGGCCCATAGGCTCCCGCCCTCCATGGTCGCCCTGGGGAGCAGCAGGTGGACTGGGGTGACTGCCACCCCGAGTGAGCAAGCCGGGGGGTCCCCGCCAGCCCTGCTGTGCCACGTGGAGGAGACCGGCCCGGCGTCTGCAGCCCCCCCAGGTCGCGGGCGTCCTGGGCGCAGACCCCACACCCAGCACACCTGGCGGCCCGGGGCCTCTGCACCCTGCACCCCGCACCCCGCAGACAGTGCAAGCCCCACGGGTCACTTTTGGTCTCTGCATGGACGCAAGGATGTCAAAGGTAAAATTAGCTCCGAATATTTTACAGGCGGGCCGACCCCTACTATCCCCTCACGCTGGCATCAACATTAAAGTATTAATGAGACGTTCGTGTGGTTTTCTCCACGTCCGAGTCCTGGAAGCTGCTGTGTGTTTTGCACCAACGGCTGGTGCCCTCGGGTCGCAGCATCTGGGTGCCCACCCTCACGATGCAGGGGGGTCCAGTGCACCTGCCGCCTTGGCCACACCTCCCCGGCCCTGACCCCGAAGTCCCCCCCACCCCCTCCCCTGCCAGCGCAGCCAGGCCCGAGGCTCTGTGCTCCCGGCTTCGACCCCCCCACCCATGCAGGGCAGCTTGTAGCTGGTGCCCTGGGGCCCACCTGTGTGTGGACAGGTGCCAGGTGAGGCCTGTCGAGCCCCGGGGCAGCGGCGTCACGCGCTTCACCTACCCCCGAGAGGCGGGTCTGCTGGGTGACAGCGCAGTCCTGCATAGCACAGCTGCGGGCCGCGGTCACCTGGCCGCCGGGCTCAGCAGGCCGCCCGTGTGGACGAGGGCCCGGGGAGCCCAGGGGGCAGCACGGCCAGGCCTCCCCCCCGCCCCCACCTCTGCACCGGGCCTGCTCCCAGGACCCTCAGCTTGCTGCTGGCTGCTCACAAGTGCGCAGGCACGTTGCAAATGAGGCCTCCTCGCCTGCAGAGAAGCTCGGTTTCCAAATCCACTCGTTATCCTCAGAAATGCCGCCCGTGTGGATTCCCACTCGCCGTGTTCAAGGGCTCCAGTTCCTCCACACACTGGGCGACGTGGAGCGGACGACCGGTCGCCCCGAGTCTGGTGACAGGGTGTTCTCACCACAGTAAGTTCAGAATATTCTTTTTTTTTTAAAGATTTTATTTATTCATGAGAGAGAGAGAGAGAGAGAGAGAGGCAGAGACCCAGGCAGAGGGAGGAGCAGGCTCCATGCAGGGAGCCCAAGGCGGGACTCGATCCCGGGTACCCAGGATCATGCCTTGGGCTGAAGGCGGCGCCAAACCGCTGAGCCACCCGGGCTGTCAGTTCAGAATATTTTTAAAAACGAAATACCCACATGATGGAACACAAGCAGGTGCACAAATATCAGGGGACACTCTGGCTGCTAACGTTTAAATGGTAGTGAAGGGGCTCGAAAGTCTTTGGTCCCCTCTGTGCTTTCCCATGGGCTGCGGCTTCAGGACTCAGGAGCCCCCCCCCGCCATCACCCCCGGGAGAAAGTCCTGCTAAGGGTCCTCGCATGGGGTTGAGCCAGGGATAGATCCCCACGTGTAGAGGTGACGTTTTCTAAAGCCGGGTTCACAGTAAGATATTTGAAAATGATTTCATCTGGAGGTGAGTATGTTTACTCTCCTGATTATGAACTGTTTAAAAAGTGCATCCCCTCCCCCTCGCCCCCCCCTCCGCCCCCTGCAGCCTCGTGTCACCCGCGAGGTTGCCCAGGTGCCCTCCCGTCCCCTAAACTGCAGCAGAACCAGGCATGCGGCCGTAGGAAGGCGTCTATGCGGCCGGGCGTCCTGGGCACCATCAGCCCGCCTGCCACGCCCTGGGCCGGCCGCCCTCTGCCCCGGGGCGGGGGGAGTGGGTCGGGCGAGCAGCGGGAAGGGGGTGACGCCGCCCCCTCCCTGGTCTGGGTGTCTGGCAGGGACGGCAGGTACAGCCCGCACAGGCGCTCTGAGCCGCGGGGCGGCGCCGGGGTCCCGAGCTCAGGCTTCGAACTCGTGTCCACGGTGTCACCGATAGACAGGCAGGCGCGGCCACCACGCGGCCTTTAAGGTGCACGAGGCGACGCGAAGGGACCGTGACTTCTGGGGCCGAAGGGAGGGAGAAGGCCCGGGAAGGGGGGGACTCGCATGGCCGCGGTGGCAGCCGAGCGCCCAGAGCGCTCCAGCATCGGCCTCCGAAGGCGGTCAGTCCGCTTTTGCAAAATACCTTCAGGGAGGTTAGCATGTGACCCTTCCGGAAGGTGGTTCAGGCGGTGGCAGGTGCGCAGGGCCGGCAGCCGCCGCAGATCCTCCCCTGGTGCCGTGGACGGTGAACGCCCTGGCGCGGGACACGCGTGGGGCCTGCCACGGAGGCGGGGACAGAGGGCAGCCAGTGGGATCTTCGGCACCTGCACGTCTGCTTACATCACCGCAGGCTCGCTGTCGTTGGGGGACAGCCGGCAAGGGGGGCAGCGGGGCCACAGGTGTCCCGGATGCCCCATCACGGGGGGGGGGTGCAGGGCCCTGGGGTGCCCTCCACCGGGCTGGTTCCCTCAGCTTCCCATCCAGTCCAGGAGCCCCACCTGCTTGCCTGAGCCCAGCGGGGTCGGGGGGGATTACAGAGGGGGTCGCAGGTGTGATCCGAGCCCCCGGCGGAAGCAGGGGCCGGGCCTGGGGCGCCTCACCCGCTGGCTGCAGGGTCACCCGGCTTGAGCCCTGCTGCGTGGCTCGGGCTCGGCCTGCCTGTCTCCAAGGGTCAACACGGCTGCCGACTGGGACCCTGGGCGTGTGCGGGGTGTAGGGCCTCAGGTCCTCGGGTCCTCGGCTGCCTGGCCCCCAGGCGTCCCCGCCGGGTCACATGGGCCCCTGTGCACGGTGGCCGGGGCAGTGGCCCTTGCTGCTCTCAAAGGACGGGGTCTTCTGGGGTCCCTTCCAACGCCCCACAGTCCCCCTCATTGTGTCTCGTGGCCACCGGGAGGTGTCATGGGGGGAGCAGGGCATCAGATTCGGGTCGTTTCCGTGACCCGCGTACACGCGGAAGGCTCAGATATCTGCACCGAAAGCTGCTCTGCACAACGTGAAGCTGCGACCCTCATGCTGATAACGGAAAGATTTTCTAGAACAAAGATTTTCTAGATTTTCTTAGAGCAATGATAACTAGCAAATAAAAATAACACAGGTCAGGAGAGGGCGATGGCAGGAGAAAGACTTGATACAGGTCTCAGGGCACTTCCTGCCCGTGGCTGCTCCTAGCCACAGCCAACAGCGCGGCCACCTGCAGGAGTCCACGGTGCACATCCCCGGTTTGGGGCCAAGCCCTCAGAGGTCCCCCCAGCGTCCCCGCGCCAACCCAGGGCGTGCAAGCACAGCAGAGCTCAGGCTGGGCTGCAGCCCGGGTCGGAGTGACAGGGGCCTCTGGGGGACGCACTTCACCTACTGATGTTGCAAAAGGAGAGTAGGTGTTCTTGAGTCACAGAGGAACAGAAGCCGCGTGTCTGTGGATGGATGGACAGATGGACGGATGGACGGACGGATGGACACAATGCGTACACACCGTAGAATGTTACGCAGTCATGGATGAGCCTGGAGGACGTCGTGACCAGTGAGATAAGCCAATGGTGTGACCGCAGTGCTGTAAGGTGTCTGGGGCTGTCCGATCACAGGGACGGGGGTGGAATGGTGGGTGCCGGGGGCGGGGGGTGAGCGGGCCCTCGTGTTTAATGGGGACAGGGATAACTTGGGAAGACGACCTGTGGACGGACGGAGGTGATGGAGCCCTGGCCATCAACGGGCTGGATGCCACCGAGACTGCGCACTCCACGTGGTTGGGCCAGCACGGTTTTTGGCACATTGCATCCGTGTAAAAATCAGCAGCATACTCCTTGCACACGTGAGAAGCAGATGCCATAGCAGGAGCTACAGGTAGAGACGAGCAGGAAGGGCCGGGTCTGGCTCACGGGTTCCCCCGAATCTGCCAGGGCCCCGGCCCCACAGCACAGGGACTGTCGACCTCTCCTGGGCCTGGCGTCCCAAGCGGTGCAGTGCGGGCTGCTGGCTCGCCACCCATGGGAACAGTCACTGTGGCCCAGTACCTTACACGCCGCCCAGTGTTTAAAGACACAGGCATCGTTTGCACCCCAGTCCCCAGAGGGCCGCGGGGAAGCCGGCCTCCTGCTCCCCCAGAGGCGGTCGAGCTCGTCGCCCTGGCCTTTGGAGTCACGGGGAGGACTGTGATGTCAGAGGGCAGGAGGGGAGCCCGGCCTCGGCATCCTGCCTGGGCCCCCCCCCCACCTGCATGGGAAAGTGCCAGACTCGGGGGTTGGGGGGGTGTCTGCGCCCCAGGATCCCCCACGAGCAGTGAGTGAGCTTCCCGCCGCTGCTCTGTACCGCCGGCCTCCGAACCTCAGCCGCCTCGTGGGTGCTGAGTAGACCCTCCTCGGGGTTTGATTTGCACCGGCATAGCCAGATTTTCTGGTCCTTACTGGCCATTTGCGTCCTTGGTTTTATGAACCATCTGTCCAAATATTTTTGCCATCAAAAAAAAGTTGAATTGTCCTCTTACTGAATTATAAGCGTTGTTCATAAATTCTAGGTGCAAGCTCATCGTCAGGTAAACGGGTGAGGTACTTCCTCCCAGCCTGAGACTTGCTTTCTTTCTTCCTCACGGTGCGTTTTTAAAGTGGAGGAGTCCCCAATCCCCTCTCCCCACTTTTTGCCAGTTTTCTATAGATTTATCAAAAAGATTTTTAAGTAGGCTCTACACCCAACGTGGGGCTTACAATCACAACCCCAAGATCAGGAATCATGTTCCACCGACTGAGCCAGCCAGGCGCCAGAAGTTTTCATTTTAAGTCCACTTTGTCTTTTTTTTTTTTTTTTAATTGTGCTTTCTGATCACTTTTCTTTAGTTACGTTTAAGAGTCTGTTTCTTATCTCTGGTTTTAAATGCCTCCATTATGATACGTCTTCTTGTGGTTTCGTGTTTGCACTTGTTGGGGTTTTGTTGACTTTCTGGGATACAGGCTTACACAGTTTACCAAATTTGGAAAATTGCATCATTAATAGTTTCTGCACCCCGTCCGCTCTCCATCTGCCAACCACTGGGTCTTGCCCTCTGGCGCGCTAGGCTTCCACTCACTGTTTTTCCCTCTATGCTTTATTTTGGATACTACCTTTGGCTGCATCTCCAGCTCACTGAGCTTTCCTTCTTCGGGTCTCATCTGGTGTTAATACCGTTTAAAACCATGTTTATTTCAGCTCTCGTGTTTTTCCTCTCTAGAGTTTCCATTTTCCATTTTTCTTAAAGATTTTATTTATTTATTCATGAGAGACAGAGAGAGAGACAGAGAGGCAGAGACACAGGCAGAGGGAGAAGCAGGCTCCACGCAGGGAGCCCGATGTGGGACTCGATCCAGGGTCTCCAGGATCACGCCCTGGGCTGCAGGCGCTGCTGAACCGCTGAGCCACCGGGGCTGCCCCATTTGGTTCTTTTAAAAATATCTTTCACATTTTCCATTTCTCTCCTCATGAGGTTCATATGCCCCACTGTGTTCTTGAGCCCAGTGGACGTATTCATGGCTTTCCTGCTTGCGCGTGGTAATTCCTCCATCGCTGTCACTCCTGGGTCGGTTTCTATCCGCCGACTTCTCTTCTGATTGCGTCTCGCATCTTCGAGCGCCGGTGCTTACCGAGTGATGCTTCTCTCGGGTACCAGCCATTGGGACTTTAGATTCTCAATTATAGATTTTGGTGTTTCTTTAAAAAGCGTTGAGGCGGTTCCCCGTTCTGCTGGAGCTCTGAGGCTTGATCTGAAGGCAAGGCCCGGGTGAGTGCGTCTTTCCTATGGGGTCAGTTCAGCCTCAGGAGGGAGGCAATCTGCGGGTTGTGCACTGGGCGGGGGTACTGGTCCGCTCTGACCACGGGGAATGTGAACAGCTCCCGCCCTGTGTGAGCTCTCGAATCACTCGGCCGTGGCCCCGCCACGCTCCTTCTTTCGCTGGGAGTCCCTGTATGAGGAGCTTTGCTTGATCACGAGCAAGTGGTTTCCAACAGAAGGCCCCGGGAACTCCCTGCAGGCCCTAAGCTCCTGGCCGGGGGACTGCTCTTCATCCGCAGCACGGTGCCTCCCACCTCTCGGCGGGGGCTTGATGCTGCCTCCCCCCTCCCCGGCTCAGTGCAACCCCAGGCCTGTTCTCCCCACCTGCGCCCGGATGGTGCCTTGCTCTGGGGGAGAAACCTGGGCTGCCTGGAAAGCTCATCTCCCTTGCTTCCCCTCTCCCAGGGATGCAGTCCTACGTGGTCTGTTGTTCAACCTCCAAAACCAATTTTCTGTGCTGTGGCTTATTAGCAGAGGGTTTGCTTAACACGTTATGTCTGAATTTTTAGCTGCCACAGCGGAAAGACGAGTCTGGACGCTGTTCCTCCCTCCTAGCCAGAAGCGGAAAACTCCGTTTTATTTTAAAAAATGTTTTTAATGATTCCAAAAATAACACACGTTCACATTAGGAAATTTAGAAATTACAAGGAGATATATAAAAATAAAATAAAAATTACATACACCCCAAAAAATTAAGTGACAAGAATTAAGCACTAATGTTCTGGTATTTTTCTGACCGAGTCCCTGTGAGTATTTGCATGCGTGTATGACTATATATAGATAGTATACACATATATAAATTTGCTTTTTACAAAAATAGGATGGCATCGCACATACTATTTTATAATCTTTTTTTTCACTTAACATTATATCATAAATAAGTTTCTACGTCATTAGTCCTAAGACCATCCGCCCCCATGTTACATACCTCCTCCACCCACCTTCCTTCCCGGCTTCTGCCCTCCGTCCTACTCTAATTCTTCCTCAAAACCTCTCTGCAGCATCCATCCACCCCTCATACCGCCTGGACGTTGCAGGGCACACAAAGGGAATGGAAGTCACGGTCGCTGCCAGCCTGCAGCACACCAGCAGTGCGGCGCGTGGGCGAGCTTCACAGGGTGCAGTTGCATGTGTCAGTGTGGGGTGGACACAGATGCGGAGAAGATTGCTGAAAAAATAGAGTCCCAGACCAAAAAGAAACGAACTCTGAGACCTCACAGAATTTCCCTCCATAGAGGATTTACGGGACTGGAGCGATGGAGCTGGTCATCAGTGTGTGGGATTTTTAAAGCTTTAACTGATTTAAAGCTTTTGGCTTTGGAGAGTTTTTCTCTCCTCATAGGAAAGATGGTTTGCCTCACTGGGGCTCAAAATCTGCCACAATCCTGTTGCTAACGTAGTAAAAGAAAATTCATAATCCTACTAATTTGTTCACTTAAAACGCAAGGCAGGAGGAGACAGTGCATGATAGCATCTTGATAACACGGTTATGAGGACCCCTAAAAGTGTGAATGTGAGAATTTTATTCGTGGGGTGTTGATCACAAGGGTACATTAACGATAACAAAAAAATCAACTTCTCAATTATGTGGGAGGCAGAGTCAAGTGAAGGGCTAATATTTAGAAGACTTTTCTTTCCTTGTGGTAGATTGTTTGATGTAGTAATTAAATTCCTGTATTTTTAATAGCTTCGATAATTTCATATTTATATCACACTCATCAATAGGTATTTATATGTTCAAAATACAAAAATTCTTATTCACAAATATGTACAGGCCTTTCTCTTTTTTAAAAAAAAGACTTTATTTATTTATTCCTGAGAGACACGGAGAGATAGAGGCAGAGAGAGAAGCAGGCTCCATGCAGGGAGCCCGAAGTGGGACTCGATCCCGGGACCCTGGGGTCACGCCCTGAGCCGCAGGCAGATGCTCAACCCCTGAGCCCCCAGGCGTCCCTACAGGTCTCTCTCTGAGCTCTCCTTCTTTTCCACTGGTCCATCCTCGAACCAATACCACCACACTGGGCTATGTCCTATAACAACGGGTCTTGATATTGGGCTCGTCTCTACTGGGCAGGTGTTCAGGAGTGTCCCACCTGTTCCTGGCTCTTTGCCCTTCCATAGACATTCTGGGATGAACCCCTCTAATTACACAAAAATCCCTCTTGAAATTTAGATTAAAGTCACATTGGATCTTTAGAACAATTTGGGGAAAAATAACATCTTTATGATCTTGATTATTCCTGGTCATAACTATATTTCTCTATCCTAAGGTGTTCTGTAATGGTTTTCAAATGAGTTCTCAAATTTTCTCCATAATGGTCTTGTAGATAATTTTTATAGCTGTATTCGGAGCAACTAGAAATGCATCAAACACATTTTTTTTGCCAAGTGACAAATAGCCAAGTGTCAGAGCAGATCCTTGATCAAAGCCATGGCCGAAGCTGAACATCAGAAGACTAAGTAAATACATGGATAAACATAACATTTTAAAGAAAGCCTATTTTATGAAGAAATATTTCCATTTTTATTAAAATGTTAGTATCAGAATTTTAGCCTGATGTTTTGCTGCAGAGGGAGTCCATTCTCAGAATCGACCGCGGCTTGGTGGCTGCCCCAGGGGCCGAGCTGCTGGCTTGCTCTCGCTTTCAGTGAGGTGGAGAGTAAGGCAAGCCATGTCTGAGGTGTCTCACCTTCTCTAAAACTTTCATTTTTATATCTTTATGTATTTATTGAATAAGTCTCTTCTCGAGAAATTGTGAAGTGGCCAGCAACAGTATGCTTTTAATTTATCTTCAGCAAATGCGAAGGATTCGCAAACAATAATTTTTCTCGAAGAGCTCATGGTTTAAATAAAAGTAATTGAAAATTAAGTACGACTTTTAAAGATTATTATTTTAATGTGATGAGTGCTGGTATGCCAAGCAATTCTAGGACAGCTAGAATAATTGCATAATCTAATTCTTAGTACTGTGCTTGTATAATTACATAGAGTTTTGTGAATATATCTTGGTTAAAGATGACGACGTTCTTACTAGATTTACCTGGCGAGTGCCTTCCCTAAATACTCGTATTAACGTGTAGTGTTTCCCCCTACTTATTTAGCTATTTGGAAGCTCTTTATTGTTGTTTTTCCGCACAAAATTAATTGCTTTCACAACTATCATTAATTATTGCAGAACTTTATTTTACTCCAGCAATGACAAACACACAGTTATACTACAACCAACACCTCAGCATGGAGAGAAACTGAGATTTTCCCCTTCAACAAACATGTAGGATGTTTACTCATACTGGTAAATATTTACATATTGGCAATAAAATCTAATACATGCTTTGTTTGCACTGCTAATGGCTCCTGCACAATGTTATGATCACACACGGGTTCGGGGAAACAAGAAATGACATTAAAGCCGGAACCAGACATGCCCACAGCCAAAGCCAAAAGCCAAATAGCAGATCTTGGCCAAAAGCAGAGGCTGAAGATGAACTTCAGTGACAGGTACCGGGTAACTTTTCCTTAGTTGCTATTACAAGTGGCATTTTTAGTAAATTACATTTTCTATATATTCCGAGTATACGGAAATGCAGTTGAGTTTTGCACAGATTTTATGTTTGTATCTAGCAACTTGGCCAAATTTTCTCTTTAGTCTTAATACTTTGTCCATGTCTCTTGGGGGTCATTTCGAAGACCACCGTGTAATAACGGTGAATAATGACAATTTGTCTTTCCTTTTACAACAGTCCTCTTCGGTTGCTTGTTCTCCAGTGCAAGGGCCTCACGGTGTTGAAGAGAAGCAGAGAGGGCCGCCCTCTGTCTCGCTTCTGGTTGTTAGAACGCCTTTCTGCGCTGCCCCACTCGTCACCAAGCTTGCTGAGTTGTGTCAGGGATACTGATACGAAGCTGCAAACCCCATGTTCTTTGAGTCAACAAATCACACATTCAGTGAGTCCCAGGTATTTAGATTAAGCATGGCTCAAAAAGTACAAGCCTATGCCAGAGATGGGGCGGTGGGGGGCTCTTACCATAAATGTTCATTAGCGAGAGGCTTGGGAAGGTGAGGGCTCTTGACCCAGGCCGAGGGGGAGTCAAGGACAAAGGCTGGAGACATTTGTAAGACATTTGAAGATGCCAAGAATGCAAATCTCTGTTTTCTTTCTTTTCTTTTCTTTTCTTTTCTTTTCTTTTCTTTTCTTTTCTTTTCTTTTCTTTTCTTTTCTTTTCTTTTCTTTTCTTTCCTTTTCTTTTCTTTTCTTTCTTTTCTTTTCTTTCCTCTTTCTTTCTTTCTTTCTCTCTTTCTTTCTTTCTTTCTTTCTTTCTTTCCTTCTTTCTTTCAGATTTATCCATTTTAGACAGAGGGAGAGCACACGAGCAGGGGGAGGGGCAGCGGGAACCCCAAGCAGACTCTCCCTGAGCTGGGAGCCCCCTGCGGGGCTCAGTCCCACAACCCTAAGACCATGACCTGAGCCAGGACCAAGAGTCAGATGCTCAACCGACTGATGCATCCACCTGCCCTTCTTTCTTTTATTTTTAAAAAGTCATAGTGAAATACACATAATGTAAAAGTTTACTGTCTTAACTATTTTTAACTGTACGGCTTACTGACATTAAGTACATCCGCGTTGTTGTGCAGCCATCGCCACCGTCCACCTGCAGAGCTCGGGTCATTTTGCAAAACTGACCTCGTCCCTGTTCAACAATGACATTCGTGACTGACGTATTTCATTCGGAGCAATGTCCTCAAGGTGCATCCATGTGGCAGCACATGTCAGACTTAATTCCTTTTTCAAGCTGAAAGACACTGCATTTTATATAAAACACCACACTTTGTTTATCCATTCCTCCCCTGATGGACACCAGGGTTGCTCCAGCTTTGGGCTGCTGTAAACACGAGTGCGCGGGTGTCCGTTTGAGTCCCTGCTTTCGTTTCGTGTGGGTACGAACTGAGCAATGGACTTTCTGGGTCCTGTGCTAATTCTGAATTTTTTATTTTTTTGAGGAATCGCCATAGTGATTCAAAGCAGCTGCACCACTTCACATTCCCATCAACAACGCACAAAGATTTTTGCCAACACGTGCTAGTCCCCATTTTTACGACAGTCGCCATCCTAGTGGGCGTGAGGTGCTATCTCATCGTGGCTTTGATTCCCATTCACCTAATAATTAATAACATGGAATCTTTTCACAGGCATAGCAGTCCTTTGTATGTCTTCTTTGGAGAAATGTCTATTCGAGGCTTTGCCTGTCTTTAGTTGGGTTGTTTTTTGTTGTAGGAGCTCCTTATACATTCTGGATAGTCACTCCTTATCGGACATAGAATTTCCAAGTGTTTTCCTCCATTCCATAGGATGCTTTTCACTCTGCTGATTGTGTATTTCGATGCACGGAAGTCTCAAATTTTGACGCAGCCCTGTTCATCTACTTTTAATTCTGCTGCCTGTGCTTTCGGTGTCATATCCCAGAAATCTCTGCCAAATCCCAAACCATGAACATTTCTCCTGTATTTTCTTCTAAGAGTTTTACAGTTTTAACTCTTGCGTTTAGGTGTTTGGTCCATTTTGAGTTAATTTTTGTATATGGCGTACGTCAGGGTGCAGCTCCCTTCTCCTGTTGGTGGAAAGTCATTTTTCCCAACACCGTTTGTTGAGAAGACTGCTCTTGCCCTATCTAGTGGTCTTGGCACCCTCGGTGGCAATCGCTTGACTGTGAATGTGAGGATTTCTTTCTGGGCTCTCCACTCCACTGTTTTCATCTGTTTGTTGGTTTGTCAGCACTGCGCCGTTTGCAGAGCTGCCGCTTAGTTTTGAGATCCGCAAGCTTGAGGCCTCCAGCTTTGTTCTTCTTTTTCAAGATTGTTTTGGCTGCTTGGGGCCCCTGGACATTCCATATAGATTTTAGGATGGGTTTTTTCTATTTCTGCGAAGAGTGTCATTGGGGTTCCGACAAAGATCTGTTGGCTCTGTGAGAGAATGTAAACCGTGACGTAGGTCGGGTCAAGGAGCCTTTGTGTCGACGTTCGTCGCTGTTCTAGACCTGACGCAGGAACTGGGGGAAGTTCTATCTCGGGAGCTCCGTGTCCCCTGGAACTCAGACACTCCCTTCCGAACAGTCTCCTGTGGAATTCGACGATCTTGAGGCTACGCACACCAACTGTTTGTCTTGGGAAACTGCACTTTCTGTCACCTCGCTTGTCTAGGAGGGGATTTCCAGACCTCCAGCCACGAGAGAACTGCGAGACCTTTGTGTGGATTTGTCAGCTCAGGCGTGACTGCAGCAAACTGGTAACTCTCTCAGATTCAGTTCTTAGCAGCACACGTGACAAATTTCTATTTATACTCCTTATCACAGAAGGGAAGCTCCCACCCACTGCAAGGTTGCCGAAAGACTCATAAATGGGTGTTGAGTTTTGTCAAATACTTAATTTTTTTTTTGGTACTTACTGAAAGGGTCTATGAGATTTCCCTCATTTAACGTATAAAGGTAGTAAATTGCATTAATTGATTTTCTAGGCTAAACCCCTTGCAACCTCAGGATAAGTCTAGGCTGTTGGTGACACAGCACCTTTCCTTTATAGTGCTCATTCAGTTTCCTAAGTTTTGTTTAGGATTTGGCCTCCTGTTCATGCGTGCTGAGGTAGTTGGCCTTCACGGATGACCCCATCCTCAAAGGCCAGCCGTGACGCCCAGGACTCCCGCACCACGAGGCAGGCCCCTTCCCCTCCGACTGGCCCCGCGCTGCAGCCCAGTCTAAACAGTCGAGGAGGCAGACTTGTCCTGACGCTGGGCTGCTTCCGGGCACGAGTCTTAGTAAGGCTTTGTAGGTTCGGGGACCGCTCTTCTGGGAACCATCAGGTGCCAGGTCGGAAACCTCCCGGCCGTGCTGCAGAAGCCACAGAGGCCATGAGATTGAGTCCAAGTTCTGAGACCCGGGGGGTGGGGGTGGGGGGCCTGGTGCCGCGTTCCCGGTGCGCCCGGCTTTCCAGGCGCCCCCACCCAGCCAGCTCGCGGGTGCCCGGCCGCCCCAGCCCTGGGGCCACTGCCATCCCGGGAGCCTCACTGGAGCACCAGAGCACTCCCGTGAGTCCTGCCAACGCAGGAGAGCGACAGACCGTCAGTGTCTGGTTTGTAGGCCACCAAGTGTGGAGTGGATTTTATACATCGATCCCCCACCCGCACGCTGCTTTGGTATTAAAATTAAATCAGCTTTATAAAATAAGTTGGGGAAAAAAAATAAAATAAGTTGGGAATATCCACCCCCCCCTTTTTCCCCCGATTTCCTGGATGACTTTATGTGATGCTGGAATGACCGTTCCCTGTAGGTTTAGTGGAACTTGACTCTAAAACTTCCTGGTTCTGATATTTGCTTCATGGGAAGATTTTCTAAGCCGTTGGTCCTACCCGTTTATTGGTTAAGCCCGTGGTCCTCAAGCTGAGCATCTCCCCAGGGTGCTGCCGGACGTCAGAGGGTGACGATTTTTCAATGTTAGAGGGACCCACAGATTCCTCTGACACCTGTGGGGCTCCGCACACACTCCCGCCTCGGGGCGCTTGGTGCCCCCCGCATCCGACTTCAGGGGGTCTCCGCTGCTGACACATCTGCCCGGAGCTGGCCGGGCCGGGCCGTGGCTGTGCCAACCCACTCCCACGCTCCGGGAAGCCGTGGGCGGCCAGGGGGCCCCGCAGCCCAAGACTGAGCAGCTGCGGTCAAAAACTCACATCTGTCTTTCTCTGTATGTGTGTATGTGTATGTTTTTCCCAAAAGGCATATGAGTTGTTAGGACACAATATGAGCTGCTCTCTGCTATCTGTGCCTACCAGCTAGAGCTTTATGAATTTTATTGATCTTTTCAAAGAACCAGCTCTTGATTTTATTGACATTTTATGGCAACTTTCTATTTTCAATTTCTTTGATTTCTGCTCTTCTGTCTGTATTTTCTTCCTTCTACTTCCCTGGGGTTTATTTTGCTCCTCTTTTCTTCTCATTTCTTAAGGTGTAAACTTTGATTATTCAATTGAGAACTCTTTTCCCCCCTCTGATATAACCATTTAGTGCTTTCATTTTACCCCAAAAGCACTGCTTCCGCTGCATCCTACAAATTTCGATATGTTGTATTTTCATTTTCACTTAGCTCAAAATATTTTCTAGTTTCCTTTGAGACTTAATGCCATTATCATCAGAGAGCTCATTTTAAATGATTTCACTTCTCTAAGCTTATTTTTCACCGTGGCGGCGACATTTTGCATCGCCACCAACAGTTAGCGTATGAGGGTTCTGTTTCCCCACATCCTCACCAACACTTGTTTACTGCTTGTACTACGCTCATCCTATTGGTGTGAAGCTGTGTCTCGTGGTGCTTCTGACTCGCAGTCACCTGATGACTACGGAGGTTGAGCATCTTCTGGCGTGTGTATGGGCCATTTGTGCCTATTTTTCAGAGAAATGTGTATGCGAGTCCTTTGCCCATATTTCAATTGAGTTGTCTTTTTGGTGTTGTATTGTGGAAGTTATTTACATATTCTAGATGTTAAATATCTAGAAATACGATTTGCAAACATATTCTCCTGTTCTATGGGTCCTCTGATACGTAAACAATTTTTTATTTTGATGAAGTACAATGTGTCTCTTTGTTCTTTTGCTGATCATCCTGTTGTTGCCATAAGTGAGAGTCCAGCATCAAATTCAAGGCCATGGTGATCCACCGCAGTGCGTCTATTAGTTTTAGCTCTTATATTCAGGATCCATTTGGGGTATTGTTATTTATTTATTTATTTTTTAGCAAAATTTCACGTTTTATTCACGTTGTTGCAAAAATAGAAGACCTGCAATTTAAAATCTTTCGGGGAACCCTGGGTGGCGGAGCGGTTTAGCGCCTGCCTTTGGCCCGGGGCGCGATCCTGGAGACCTGGGATCGAATCCCACGTCGGGCTCCCAGTGCATGGAGCCTGCTTCTCCCTCTGCCTGTGTCTCTGCCTCTCTCTCTCTCTCCCTGTGTGACTATCATAAATAAATAAAAATTAAAAAAAAAAATAAATAAAATCTTTCAGTGTTGTCTCTTGCCCTTAGAACCTTGTATAACTGGGCACCTGGGTGGCTCAGTGGTTGGGCACCTGCCTTCAGCTCAGGTTGAGGTATTATTTATATCTGGTGTCAGGTGGGTGCCAGATTCATTCTGTTCAGTGTGGAAACCCAGCTGTGCCGGCGCCACCTGTTGAAGAGACTACTGTCCTCGGTGAGCAGGCTCGGCTCCGGATAAGCAGCCGTGGAGGCAAGCGTAGGTTATACCTGGACCGGCTGCCGCTCCCTCCGTCCCCTGGACTCACTAGTCTTGTGCAAGGCTGCTCTGGTGTGCTCACGGGAGCTTTGGTATAGATTTTGGAATCAAGAGTCCTCTAACTTTGTTATTTTCCAAGGTCGTTTTGGCCTTTCAGGGTCTACTGCAATACCCCACGGGTGTGAGGCTCACCCTCTTCGTTGCCGCAAAGAAGACCGTTGGGATTTCGGGGTGGGTTGCGCGGACTCTGCAGGTCACGTCGAGTACTATTGACGTAATAACAACATCACGCCTTCCTTCTTACAAACGGGATGCCTTTCTCCTTGTTTAGATTTACTTCATTTCAGCGGTGCTGGTGGTTTTCAGCCTACAGATGGTTTGCTGCCTTGGTTAGGCTTACTGCTAAGCATTTTATTCTTTTAGATGCTACTGCAAACGCAGGTACTTCCTTAATTTCATTTTCAGATTATTCATTGCACGTCTACAGAGATGCAGCTGATTTTTGTATGTTGGTCGTACACCTTGCAGCTGTGCTAAATTTCTTTATTAGCTTTAGTAGCTATTTTGTGGCTTCTTCGGGATTTTCTATGTACAGGATTATGCCGTCTGCAAATAGGGATGGTTTAACTTCTTCCTTTCGAGTTGGGATGTCTTTTATTTCCTCTTCTGTTCTAATTGCTTTTGTTAGAGCTTCCAGATAATGTTGAATTGCAGGATTGAAAGAGAGTGTCTGTCTTGTTCCTAGTCTCAGGGGTAAAATTTTTGACCTTTCACCACTGAGTATAATATTAGCACACGTTTCTCATGAATGATGTTTATCACGTTGAGCAACTTCCCTTCTGTCCCTAGTTTTCTGAATGTTTTTGTCCTAAAAGAGAGTTGGATTTTTTTCAAATGCCTCTTTGCATTCATTTAAATGATCATATGGCTTATTCCCTACGTTCTAGTGATGTGGTGTATTATACTAACTGATTTTCTTATGATGAACCATACTTGCATTCCTGGAATAAATCCTACTTGGTGATGGTGTATAATCCTTTTATCTTGCCCTTGGATTTGGTTTGCTAGTATTTTATTGAGGATTTTTTAAATCAATATGCATTAGGTATATTGGCCTGCAGTTCTTTTCTTGTGATGTCTTCATCCTGCTTTGGTATCAAAGTAATGCCAGTTCATTGAATAAGTTAGCAAGTGTGCCCTCCTTTTTTATTTTCTGGGAGAGTCTGAGAAGAAATGGTGCCAATTTTTCTTTAAATGTTTGGTATAATTTTCCAGTGAAGCCATCTGGCCCTGGACTTTTCTTTGTTGGAAGATATCTAATTACTGATTCAATCTCTACTTGTTACAGGTCTGTTCAGATTTTCCACCTCACATTGAGTCTGTTTAGGTGATTTGTATGTCCCAGGAATTCACCCATCTCACTTAGCTAACTCACTTTGTTAGCAGAGGATCGTTTATGGTGTCTCTCTGTAATCCTTTGCATTTCTGTAAAGTCAACGGTGTCCCACTTTCCTTTCTGACTTTAGTTGTTTGCACCTTCTCTCTTTTGCCTTTTTCAGTCGAGGTTTGTCAATTTTGTTGATCTTTTCAAAAGAAGGTTTTAGTTTCGTTGATTTCATTGTTTTTCTAGTCTCCAGTTGACTTATCTCTTCTCTAACTTTTATTACTTCCTTTCTTCTGCTAGCATTGGACTTACTTTTCCTTTTCTGGTGCCTCACCGTGTAAAGTTGGGTTATTGACAGGAGATCATTCTTCTTTGTAATTTATTAATATGTTAATTTTTTTTTTTTTAATTTTTATTTATTTATGATAGTCACAGAGAGAGAGAGAGGCAGAGACATAGGCAGAGGGAGAAGCAGGCTCCATGCACCGGGAGCCTGATGTGGGATTCGATCCCGGGTCTCCAGGATCGCGCCCTGGGCCAAAGGCAGGCGCCAAACCGCTGCGCCACCCAGGGATCCCAATATGTTAATTTTTAACTTGAAGTATCATTGACATACAGTATTATAGTAGTTTCAGGGGTACACAGTGATCTCTGACATTTTATACGTTAGAAAATGCTCCGTACAATCAGTGGAGTTACCATCTGTGACCGTACAAAGTTATTACACTATTATTGACTATTATTTATGCCGTGCTGTTCATCCCTGTGACTTACTCATTTGGCAACTGGAAGATCGTACCTTTTAGTTCCTTTCACCGACTTCATCCCTCTCAACACCGCTCTCCCTTCTGACAACCACTAGTTTGTTCTCTATATTTATGAGTCTATTTTGTTTTGATTTTTAGATTCCACATGTAAGCGAAATATTTGTCTGACTTATTTCAATTACCATAATGCCCTTTAGGTCCATCCATGTTATCATAAATGGCAAGGTTTTATTCTTTTTTTTTTTTTTTACAGTTGAATAATCTTCCAGTGTGTGTGTGTACACATCTACGTCCATTCACTCACTGATGGACACTTCTGCATCTTGGTTATTGCAAACATTACTGCAGTAAATCCAGGGATGAATATATATTTTCAAATTAATGTTTTCGTTTACTTCAGATAAACACTCAGAAGTATAATGACTGGATCATAGGGTATTTCTATTTTTAATTTTTTGAGGAACCACCATACTGTTTTCCAGAGTGGCTGCACTAATTTGCATTCCCAGCAACAGTGCATGAGAATTCCTTTTTTCCACATCGTCACCAACACTTGCTCTTTCTTGTCTTTTTGATATTAGCCTGGCAAGGTGATATCTCATTGCGGAGCTTTTAAATTTTTTATTTATATTCCAGTTGGCTAATACGTAGAGTGTAATATTAGTTTCAGGTGTACAATGTGGTGACTCAGCATCTCCGTGCAACACCCACTGGTCCTCCCGGCAACCGCACTCCTTAAGGCCCATCACCTGGTCCCCTTACGCCCCACCCACCTCCCTTCTGGTAACTGTGTTCTCTATAGTTAAGAGTCTGTTTCTTGGTTTGCCTCTCTTTCTTTCTTTTTCCCTTTTCTTGTTTGTTTTGTTTCTTATACTCTATATATGAGTGAAATCATATGGTGGATGCATTTCTCTGACTTATTTCTCTTGGCATGGTACTCTCTAGCTCCGTGCACATTGTCGCAAATGGCAAGGCTTCATTCCTTTTGTTGCCTGAGTAATATTCCATCGTACCTGTTACCACATCTCCTTTATCTAGTCCTTGGCTGGTGGACACCTGGGCTGCTTCTGTATCTTGGTTATCGTTGATAATGCCGCTATGACCAGCAGGGCACGTGCATCCCTTTAAATTCGTACTTTTGGATTCTTTGGGCAAATCCCTAGCAGTGCAGTCACTGGGTCATAGGCAGCTCTATTTCTAACTTCCTGAGGCCCCTCCACTGTTCCCCGCAGTTGCTGCACCGGCTTGCGTTCCCACCAGTGGCGCACGAGGGCTCCCCTTTCTCCACATCCTTCCCAGCACCTGTTGTTTCTTGTGTTGTTGATTTTAGCCGTTGTGACAGATGTGAGGTCGTATGTCACTGTGGTTTTGATTACTATTTCCCCGATGATGAGTGATGTGGAGCATCTTCTCACACGTCTGTTGGCTGTCTGGATGTCGTCTTTGGAGAAATGTCTATTCATGTCTCGGCCCATTTTTTAATTGGATTATTTGTTTTTTGGGTGTTGAGTTCTATAAGTTCTTTGTATATTTTGGATACTAACCCTTTATCAATGGTTTTGATTTGTATTTCTCTGAGGTCTTCTTTTTAAAATATAGGCATTTACAATTATGAATTTCACTCTGGATGCTGCCTTTACTACATCCTGTGGGTTTTGGTGTGTTGTGTTGTTTTTTTGCTTTTTTTTTTTTTTGTTCATCTCTTAAGTACTTCTTCATTTCATCTTTGATTTCTTCTTTGGCCCATTGGTTGTTAAAGACTGTGTTGTTTCCTGCATATTTGTGAATTTTCCAGTTTTCCTTTCATTATTGTTTCCAGCTTCATATCATAGTCATCAGAAAAAATACTTTGCATGATTTCAGTTGTTCTATTTATTGAGAATTGTTTTGTGATCTAATGTATGCTTTAGCCTGAAGCATGTTCTGCGTGCACTGGAGAAAGGTGTGTACTCTGCCATTGTTGGGCAGAGTGTTCTGCATGTGTCTGTTGCTACAGTTAAAATGTTGCTTGTGTCCTCCTCTCTTCTTTAGTGGCCTGTCTGCAATATCCATTATTTTTATCCATTATTTTTAAAAAAGATTTTATTTAATTATTTGAGAGAGCAAGAGAGAGTGAGAGAGATCACCAGTGGGGTAAGGGGCAGAGGGAGAAGCTGACTCCCTGCTGAGCAGAGAACCCCACACAGGGCTCCATCCCAGGACCCCGGGATCATGACCTGAGCTGAAGGCAGAGGTTTAACTGATTGAGCCCCCCAGGTGAACCTATCTATCCATTATTGCATTTTACTGTGTAACTACTTATCTCTCCCCCTTCTATCAGTGCTTGCTCTGTATCTTTTGGTTCTCTGTTATTTGGTGCGTATATTAACATATAACACCTTTCTTTCTCTCATTTAACAGTTTTAAATTTATTTTAAAAATTTTTAAACATGTAAACATTTTTATATTTTTTACTTTTATTTATTAAGTAATCTCTGTACCCAACATGGGGCTTGAACTCATGACCCCGAGATCAAGAGTCACATGCTGCACTAACTGAGCCAGCCAGGACCCGCAGTGGCCTTTTATTTTAAAGTCTATTTTGTCAGATATTAGTATACCCACCCAGGTCCCTTTGGGCTTCTATTTCGTGGAACATCTTTTCAGTTTTCTCACTTTCAATCTGTGTCTTTGGATCTCGAGTGAGTCTCTTGTAAACATCATATAGTTGGATCATGGTTGTTGTTTTTTTTCTTTCCTTAATTTTAATCCATTTTACTTGTGTATGCCTTTTGATTGGAAGTTTAGAGTGCTGATAAGAGAAAACTTCTGCCATTTTGCTCTTTTCATGTGTCTTACATCCTTTTGTGTCCCTTATTTCCTCCATTACTGCCTTCTTTCATGTTCAGTTGATTTTTTTTTAAATAATGAACCATTTGATTGTCTTTTCATTTCCTTTTGTGTATATATTTTTAAAGATATTTTCTTTTGGTTACCATAGAGACTATGTTTAACATCCTAAATTTAAAAACAATTTATGAGTTGTTACCAATTCATATTTTAAAGCACACAAAACTGCTCCTGGACAATTCCGCCCTCTCCTGTTTATATTCTTATCACGAGTTATATCTTTATACATAAGTGTCCAATAATATAGAATCAAATATTTAAAAAAAAATCCTATAGGAAGTAAAAAGTAGAAATACAAACCAGAATACAATCTGCTCACTTTTACACGTGTATTTACCTTTACACGTGTATTTACACGTGAGTCTCACCCAGCTATGAGCTGCTGTCTTCTGTGCTTCCATTTCTAGGGCAAGTCTAGTGGTCGTAGACTTCCTCAGATTTCGTTTTTCTGGGACTGTCTTATTTCTCCTTCATTTTTAATAGACAGCTTTGCCAGATATAGGAGTCTCTTCTGACAGTTTCCTTTAGCTCTTTAAATATGTCAGCCCACTGTCGTTTGGCTGCCAAGGTTCTGGTGAGAAACGGGCCGTTGATCTCAGGAGGATTCCTTACACACGATGAGTCACTCCCCTCTGTTGACGTTCTCTCCTTGTCGTTGTCTTTCCACAGTTTAATTATAACGAATCTCATGTAGGTCTCTTTGAGTTTAACCTAATTGGAGCTTATTGAACATCCTGGATTTGGAGGTTTATGGGTTTTTAAAAAAGAAAATTTGGAACATTTTTTTTTTTATCATTATGTCTTCAAATATTCCTCTTGCACCTCTCTGTATTTCTCTCCTTCTGGGACTTCTATGTGGATATACATATAGAATATACACAAATACATATGTTGGTTGTTTCACCAAGTCCCTTGGGCTCTGCTCTTTTTTTTTTTCCCACTCTTTTTTCTTTCTGCTTCTTCAGACTCAATATTTTTTTATTGTCCTATTTTTGTTTGCTGATTCTTCTGCATGCCTAAACTACTGTTGAAACTCTCAAGTGGATTTTTAATTTTGTTTATTGTATTCTGCTCCAGAATTTCTTTCTGTTTTTTTTTCTTTTTTTTGTTTCTACCTCTTTATTGATATTCTTGTCTTGTTTGTACATGATTCTCCTTATTTTCTTTGGCTCTTTGTCTCTGTTTTCCTTTAGGTCACTGAGGATGTTTAAAACTGTTATTTTAAAGGTTTTTTTTTTTTTCTAATAATTCTGAAGTCTGGACTTCCACAAGATGATTTACGTCCATTACTTTGTCCCTTTGAATGGGCTATGGTCTCCTATTTGTTTGTGTGCCTTTTGTTGCTGCTGAGGATGACATTTGAAGAGTATAAAGTGGTTACTCTGGAAATCACACCCTCGCTTGCTGTTGTTTTGGTTGTTGAAGATTATAGAAGTTGATTTGAGACTTTCCCAAACTGGCATTTAAAGACATTGTATTCCCCTTTGAAGTGCTCTCTGATCCTCAGCTTATGTCCAACTAGCATCTTGATGAGATTTTCTAGAATGCTGGGAATTAAGACAAGAAACAAACAAAAACAGAAAAGAAAAAAAAAAGAGTTGGCAGAGACAAAGACAGAGGGAGAGACACAGAAAGAAGAAACAGGGAGGGACACAGAGAGGTAGAAGGTCAGGGAGATACACAGGGAGACAGAAAGGCAGAGACAGAGATAGAGGGAGCAGTCACAGAGATACAGTGAGAGCGAGCATGGCCTCTCCCAATCTTTGCAAATTGTGCTGTGCTAGGCCCCTCCTTTAACTGTTAGCCAGGCTTGCACTGAATAAGCCCAAAGGGAAGCTTTAGGGGTTTCTTGGGTTTTTCTGAGCATGATTGTGCCTGGGCATGTGTTTTGCTTTCTAAATTTTCCAGTATACACAGGTGTTCCTGCGTGTCCTGGTTTCCCTAAGACACCCTCCCAACTTATGCCTTAAGCAGTTTGTTATATATCTTACTGCAAAGTTTTGCTTCGGGAGTCTGAGGGTTATTGGTTTGGATTGTTTTTGTTTTTAAAGATTTTATTTATTTATTAAGGAGAGACACACATAGAGAGAGAGGCAGAGACACAGGCAGAGGGAGAAGGAGGCCCCATGCAGGGACCCTGATCCAGACTTGGTTCCAGGACCCCAGGGTCATGCCCCGAGCTGAAGGCAGATGCTAACCACTGAGCCACCCAGGTGTCCCAAGGCTTGTGTTGTTTTCATGCAATTCTCGTCACTTTTCTAGCCTGTGTTCCAAGTTAGGTGAAACTGCCTTGTGTGCCTTGCGTTGGTCCTTCAGGTAGGCCCCAGATGGGTGACACAGACCTACACGATCATTTGCTAATAAGGTCTGTTCCGCTCCCTCCAGTACCAGGGAGATGATTCCACAATGGTAACACGGGCTGCTGCTTTAAAACTGCCACCGTGTTAAGGTACTTGCTGACTTAGGACAGCCGCTGTGCCAGGTGGGAGTGGGACCAGGACAAGGAAAATCACCACAAAGCTTTCTTGCCATTTGAAGTGCCTTTTTCTTGATACAGTTCTCACGTAGTTGCTATCAACCTTTACTGTTTTCCAGAGTTCTCAGGAAATTGATTCTTACAGTTTCTGCTGGTTTTTCAATATTTCACTAGGGGGATGAGAACTTGGAGCCACCAAGTCCACCACTTTCTGATGTTACTTTCAAGCTTTATTTTGTTAGAATTCTCATAGCCTATTTTTTCTATCCATTTACCTTGAACTGTCTATGTCACTATATTTGAAATATTTCTTTGCAGCATATATTTAGGTCATTTTCCCATATATTCTGACAGTCTCTGTCTTTTAAGTGGTGTGTTTAGACAACTTATATTTAATGTAATTATTGATATGCTTAGATTGAGATCCATGATTTTATTAGTTGTTTTCTTATCCCCTCTGATTTTTATTCCTCTGTTTCCCCATGTCTGCTTTATTTTTTGTTATTTGAATAGTTTAAATACTTATTCTGATTTTTATTTTATTTCTCTGTATAGTCTTTTAAAGGAATGTTATAGGGACTAGAATATGCATAAATATTCACAGTCAAAAGTTTTACTGCTTCAAATGGGACACACATAGGGCCCCTCAGCATCCCCTCTTTAAGCTGCACTTGTCACCTATAGTATATCTACATACACTAGAAAACTAATCAATGTTGTAGTTTTTGCTTTCAACTGCCAAGCATATTTTCAAGAGCTGGAGAACAATGGTCTACTGTATTTACTCAGATGTTTTAAGGTTCTTTCTGGTATCATTACCTTCTGTCTGAAGAATACCCGTTAGCAGTTCTTTTGAACTGCTAACCCGTTAGCTTCTTTTGAAGCTGGCCTGTTGGCAGGGGATTCTCTTTGTTTTGCTTCATCGTCTTTATTTCATCTAAATTCTTGGAGGATATTTTTCACTGGATATATGGTTCCAAGTTAACAGCCCTTTCTCTCCAGTGCTTAAAAAGTGTGTCACTTCCTTCTGGCCTCTGTGGTTTCTCATGTGAAATCTGCAGTCATCTGGGTCCTTGTTCCCCTATAAATACCCTGTCATTTTACTCTCATTGCTTTCAAAGTTTGTTCTTAGTCATTAGTTTTCATCTGTGTAATTATGATGTGTTTGATGTGCATTTCTTTAAGTTTATCACATTTGGGGTTTATAGAGTTTCTTAAAACTGAAAAGACACTGAGGTTTATGTCCTTTGTCAAATGTGGGAATTTTACAGTCATCATCCTTTGAGTGCTTTTTTCTGCACCTCGTTCTTTCTTCTGTCCTTCTGGGACTCTGGTGGCATGGATGTTAGACATTCTGATGTGATCCTACAGGTTCCTGAAACCATCTACTTCTTCTTTTTTTAATCTTTTCTCTCTATTGTGCAGGTTGGAGATTTTCTATTAATGTTTCTTCAAGCTGTCTCTTTCCTCTCTCATCTCTGTTCTGCTATTGAGAGTATCCACTGAGTTTTAAATTTCTCCATGATTGTATCTTTCATTTATGAATTTTCCATTTAGTTTTTACTTATATTTTCTTTTTCTTTGCTGTGACTTTCTATCTTTCCACTCATTTCAAGAGCTTTCGCCTTCATTTCTTGGAACGTTTTTATAATGGCTGACTTAAAATCTCAGATAAGCCTAACATCTGTGTCATTTTGGCATTATTGTCTATGGATTGTCTTTTCCCATGCAATTTGAGATTTTACCATTTCTTCTTATGTCAAGCAATTCTGGATTGTATCCTGAACAATTTGAATATTCTATAATGGGACTCTAGGTTTTGTTTAATCCTATGGAAATTGTACATATGGAACTGTGAATATGTAATATATCTCATGGATATATTTAAGGTCATATGCATGCATACTTCAGAGGTGAATCCAGATGTTCTTAAACAACTTCATGGATCCACTTTCCTGAGATTCTCCTTTTCCACAATTTCCCTGGCACTTTTCAAATTTCTCAGAACTCTCCATTTCAACCTTCCAACCAGAAGAGGCGAGTTTTAATTGTCTTCCTCTGCTGTATACTTCATGCAACTAATCATGTGTCCAGAGAAGAACGAGAAAAAGCAATAATGTTTTTTTAATTTTTTTAAAAATTTATTCATGATAGACATAGAGAGAGAGGCAGAGACACAGGAGGAGGGAGAAGCAGGCTCCATGCAGGGAGCCCGACGTGGGACTCGATCCTGGGACTCCAGGATCGTGCTCTGGGCCAAAGGCAGGTGCTAAACTGCTGAGCCACCCAGGGATCCCAATAATGTTTCATTTTGTCTATCACACCATTTTCAAATGGAGAGGAAGTTTCTGCTTGCTGGGTTAAGCTCCTGTGGGTGGGCCCTGATTGTTCCACTGCTACCACCCCAGAATTGCTTCGAGATTGAGATGTGAGTAAATAGATTTAAAAAAATAGGAGATTTCTGAGCATTAGGACACCCTTTTTCATTACTCACATCAGAGTTAGGCAGCTTCATCTGGAGACTTCTCTATCTGCGCTCTCCCTTCTGGATTGTAGGCCACACAGAGTTCAGGCTGGGCAACACTGAAAGATAACAATGGTAAGGTCAGTTTGGGGATAATTCAAATTCTGCTCTTCTCAGTTTGCCTGCTACTGTTTGCAGGGACTTCATTTCACTGCTCCGCGCATTATACTGTTGTTTTTAAATAGCTGCATTTAGTGGGAGAGACAAGGTGGAGCATATTCCATTAGAACAATGTACACCATGCCCTTTACTTTTCAGATTCCAATTGCAGTCACTATTTTAATATGTCATGTAAAAATGCAGAAACTTTGCAATTAGTCTGTATTTCTTGCACCCCACATCCTTTATGTTACAGCTCTTAGATATATTTTGTCCGCATATATTATAAACTCCAAAGGTACTGTTACAGTATTTGCTTTAAATAGTCACTTGTAGTATATAGAAATTTGAGGCAAATAGAGCAAAAAAAGACTTGTATTTAGCCAGCTATTTGCCCTTTCTTATACTCTTTATTCATTTCTGACAATGCAAATCTGATACCAACTCCATTTGTCGTGGAGAATTGGCTTTCTCATTTCTTAGAGTGTTAGTTTTCTGGTGGCAAATTCATTTCTGTTATATGAGAAGGTATTTTGCTTTGATTCTTTTCTTAGGATTTATTTTTTTTTAGAGTAGTTTCAGGTTTACAATAAAATTGAGAGGAAGGTACAGAGATTTCCCATACACTCTGTGTCCCCACACATGCACAGACTCCAGCACTCCGCGTCACTGCCAGAATAGTACATTTTTTTACCAGGGATAAAGCCACATTGGCACATCATAACCATCCAGAGTCCATAGCTTACCTAAGGGCCCACTCGTGATGCTGTAAATCCAATGGGTTTGGACAAACGTATGACAAATCCATCACTATATCATACAGAGTAGTTTTATTGCTTTAAAAATCCTCTGTACTTTGCATAATTATCCCTCCCCACTTCCACTGCAGGCAACCAGTGATCTTTTCACTGTCCTCATAGTTTCACCTTTTCCAGAATGTCATATAATTCAAATCATACAGTATATAACCTTCTCAGATACGCTTCTTTCACTTAGTAATATGCGTTTAAGGTTCCCCCGTGTCTTTCCATAGCTAAATAGCTCATTTTTTTGGTGCTGAAAAATATTTCAATGTCTAGATGCACCATAGTTTATTTATGCATTCACTTATTAAAGGGCATCTTGGTTGCTTCCGGGTGTTGGCAATTATAAATGAAGCTGCAATTAACATCTGGGTACAGGTTTCCATGTGGACATAAGTTTTTATGTCCTTTGAATAAGTACAAAGGAGCATGATTGCTGGCTTGTTTGGTGGGGATATATGTTTAGTTTTATACGAAACTGCCAAAGGTCCCAAAGTGGCTGGGCCATTCTGTATTACCATCACCAATGTATGAGAGTTTCTATTGTTCCACATCCTTGCTGGCATTTGGTGTTGTCATGTGCTCCAGATTTGGGTCATTCCAGTAGGTACCTAGTGGTATCTCATTGCTGTTTTAATTTTCATTGCCTTGACGACATAAGATGTGGAGCATATTTTCATACCCTTATTTGCCATCTGTACATATGCTTTGGTGAGGTTTCTGTTCAGGTCTTTGACTGATTTTTAATTGGATCACTTGTTTTCTTACTGTTAAGTTTTAAGAGTTCCTTTGGTATATTTTTTTGATGATAGTCCTTTATCAAATGTGTCTTTTGCAAATATTTTTTCCCAGTTATGGAATGTCTCCTAATTATTTTGATATTGTCCTTTGCAGAGCAGAAGTTTTAAATTTTAACAGTTTATCAACTATTTCTTTGGTGGATCATCTCTTTGGTGTTGTGTCTAAAAAGGCAAGACCATACCCAAGGTCATGTAGGTTTTCTTCTATGTTATCTCCTAGGAATTTTATGGTTTGTGCTTTACATTTAGATCTATGGTCCATGTCACTATTTGTAGTGAATAATGTAAGATCTGTATCTAGATTCATTTTTTAAGAATTATCGTGTAGATATTCACAGAATAACTTGCTGGTGTTTCCACTCGTACTGCATTGAATCTATAGGTCAAGTTGGGGAAAACTGACATCTTGGCAATATTGGGTTTTCTCACCCATAAACATGGAATATGTCTCCATTTAATTAGTTCTTCTTTAATTTCATTCATCAGAGTTTTGTTTTGTTTTGTTTTGTTTTCCTCATATAGATCTTGTATGTATTTTGTTCAATGTATATCTAAGCATTTCATTTTGGGGAGTGCTAGTGTAAATGGTGTTGCGTTTTTTTTTTGTTTGTTTGTTTGTTTGTTTGTTTTTAATGATTTTTATTTATTCATTCATGAGACACACACAGAGAGAGGCAGAGACACAGGCAGAGGGAGAAGCAGGCTCCATGTAAGGAGCCCGACATGGGATTCGATCTCGGGACTCCAGGATCATGCCCCGAGCCTAAGGCAGATGCTCAACCACTGAGCCACCCAGGCATCCCTAGTGTTGTGTTTTTAATTTCAGTTTCTACTTGTTCATACAGGAAGGCAATTGACTTTTGTATGTTAATCATGTATGCTGCAACCTTGCTAAAACCCTTTATTAGTTTCAGGTTTTTTATTGTTGATTCTTTCAGATTTTCTACATAGATGATCATGTCATCTGCAAACAAACACAATTTTATAACTTCCCTCCCAATCTGCATATGCTTTATTTCATTTTCTTGCCTTATTGCATTAGCTAGGACCTCCAGCATGATGTTGAAAAGGAATGGATCAAGTTGAGAAGGTTCCCCTTTGTTCTTAGTTTACTGAGAATTTTTTTTTTTATCATGAATAGGTATTGGATTTTGCAAATTCTTTTCCTGCACCTAGTGATATGCTTATGTGAGTTTTCTTTTCTTTTTTTTTTTTTTTGCCTGTGTATTGATGGATTATATCATTGGATGTTTGGATGTTGAGCCAGGTTTGCATACCTGAGATAAATCCTACATGGTCATGATATATATTTCTTTTTGCATATTTTTGAAATTCAATTTTTTAACATTTTGTTGAGAATTTTTACATGATATATGTATCATAATATATATTGATAAGCCCATCAAATGTAGTCTTCATGTCTATTATGGTGTGTGTGTGTGAGTGTGTATGTGTGTGTGTGTGTGTGTGTTTTATTTTTTAATCTCTAGCACTTCTTTTTTGGTTCTTAGGATTTCCATCTCTCTATTTACATTGCCCATCTGTTCTTGCAGGCTGTCTACTTTATCCATTAGAATGCTTAGCACATTAATCATAGTTGTTTTAAATTCCCTTCCTGATAATTCTAATATCCCTGCCATGTCTGGTTCTGATGTTTGCTGTGCCTCTGTGTTTTTTTTTTTTTTTTTTTTGTATTTTGATATGCCTTGTAATTTTTTATTGAAAACTGGACATGATGTACTGGGTAAAAGGAACTGCTTTAAAGAAACCTGTAGTGATGTGGTGGTGAGGTGTATGGGAGGAGAAGGGTTTCACAGCCTTGTGATTAGAGCTCAGTCTTTTAGTGATCGTGTGCCCCTGGATGTGACCTACACAAGTGCTTCTCAGGATGGCTAGAGTGTCTGGACTTGGCTATTTCCCTTTCTTTGGTCACTTAGGCCCTGATAAAACCCTGGCAGGTTAGGCTCTGGTTAGCTAGTTTCGTGAGGAAAACCTTGTTCAGAGCAGGGTACTCAGGTTCCTTTATTCCCCCTCCTGCTGGAAGCATTTTTCTCTGATACTTACTGTGAGAACTTGGTTGAACTCCTGGAGGTAAACTCACAATATTGTTGTCTCCCTCCCCAGCCCTCCCCCACCTGTGACGGGGGTCCCTCCCTCTGGGGTACAGCTCTCAGAGTTGTCCACGCTGAGCTGTACACACTTCATCACGGTGCAGGTTTCCTGCCCTGGTTCGGGTTCCCGAGGTGGTTTCTGCTTGTGAGTCTCTGTTCTGGTAAGTTGTTATTCTCTGCATCCTGTGTCTGTCTCTCCAGTCTTGGGGGCAGTGGTTTGTCCCGCTCCCCCCACCCCCAGTGGATCCACGAAGAGCTGTTAATTTTTCAGTCTGCTCAGCTTTTTACTTGCTGTTAGGAGAGTGGTGAATTGGAAGTGGAACTAGAAGCTGGAATTTCCCAGCTGCCTTTTTGCAAAAATAGATCCAATTTTGCCTTGAAAGATATTTTCACTGGAGAGAACTCTGGGTTGACAGCTTTTTCCTTTCGGCACTCTTCCTGGCCCCATTCATATCCATGAAACGTCAGCCACTAATTGAATTGTGATTCCCCATATTTAACATGTTGGATTTCTCTTGTCATTTGAAGATTTAGTCTTCGTGTTTGGCTTCAGCCATTTGACGATGCCTCAGCACAGCCTTGTTTGTGCCTTGGTACTTACCGAGCATCTTGAATCTGTAAACTTATGTTTTTTATAGATGGGAAAGTTCAGCCGTATCTCCTCAATACTTGTTCTGTCCCATTACTCAGTTATGCGTGTGTAAGACCGTTTGATGCCACCTACTAGAGACTTTGGGCTTCAATCTTCTTATTTTTTTAAACCAACTTTCATGCTTTGTTTTCCCCACTATGCTTTTTTTGTATTTACTGATCTTTAGGATCACTTATTCTTTCTTCTGTCATCTCCATTTGGCTATTAAGTGTGTCTAGAGAAGTCTTTATTCCAGACATTAGGTTTTTTCAGTTCTAGAAATTTTCTCTTTTTTTGTTATTTCTATTTTCCTGTGAACATATTCTACTTCACTGAGAGTAGTTATAAAAAGCCATTTTAAAATCTTGGTCTGTTAGTTCCAGCACCTGAATTATTTCAGGTTTCATATCAGTGACTTTTCTTTTCTCTGGAGGATGAATTTCATTCCCCTGGGTGTTTGTTTGTAAGGTAATTTTGGAAATTCTGGAAATTCAAAATATTAAGCCGTGCTGCCTTAGGATTCTGTGAATTTTCTCTGGGGAGTACTGTTTCTTGGTTTCAACAGGCAGTCATCCTGTTGGGCTGTTAACCAGTCTTTGTTCATATTTTCTCTCTTTAGCAAATATTCTTAGAGTCTGCCCCACACATGTGTAGTTCAGAGACAGACAGACAGGGTGTGAGGATCCCCTCTCTGAATTCCCCTTCTGAGACTCTCTCTCTCTCTCATGGGTTCCCCTGGATCCTTGTCTGGCGCTCCGAGCCATAAGGAGTGGGGTTTCCCACCAGCACCTCGGGGGCTGTGCACCTGCTCATTGCACTGGTCTCTGAAAAGGCTGCAGAAACAGCACCGACTCGCACAATGTCCTCTGGTGTGGACGTCCCCACACTGCGTGCTTCTCAGCCCTGGCCCCCCACGCAGGCGCGTTTGCAGATCTCTGAAGGCTGCAGCTGTTCCTGTGAGCGTGTTGGATCTTATTGGTCATTCTCAGAAACAGGACCTCCTAATCTCATAAAGATGCTTTGCAATTTTTGTCACAGAAGCGATTCACCTTTATCTACAAAACTTCTAAAGATGTGCCATATTCTTAGATCCTGCAGGAAGGGGGGCAGCACACTCATGCATGCTTTCTCTCTTTCCTCTCTTTCCATGTTTTCTGCTTGGTCGCTGTTGCTAGTATACAGGCATGCTTTTGAATTTTAAAGGTTGATTTACATGCAGCTACTTTCCCTCCAAAATTTATTTTAATCATTTCAATTTGATTTTTTTCATTTCTAGAGGGGAAATTGTAACCTCTGCAAATGATTGTATCTTTTATTATTTTTAGTTCCCCTCTTACTGGAATAACCTATCTTTTTGCTTTTTACCCTTCACTGGCATCTGGGCAATGCCTCTACTCCTGGTCACGTATTCTCTCTGAGGGTCACGTCTGACCTGCCAAAGGAAGGGCTGATAGTTTGAAGGACGCCATCCAGGACAGATGAATTGAGACCCATTTTTTCTTTGCGATTTGACTCATTAGTTCAGCCAAAATGGCCAAAAAGAACATGCCCAAATACAAAGCCTTGGAAGATTTTAGGTAAAATTAGTAAAGGCTTTGTTAGACACACCTACTGAAAATAGAAGAGGTGGAATTCATTTCTAGTGTTAGATTTTGGTTTCGTTAAGGACAAAGTGGAGCAATGTCTTATTTTTACATTCTTTAGTCTAAGTACAATGGAAATAATCTATCTTTCTTGGATGAAGCTGCAAAGTAAAGCAGAGAACTAAAGAAATCACAGAGACAATTCATATCAAAATTTGCCCTTGGAATATCCAGATAATTGAGTGCATTGTGCAGGTTTCATTTGGTTGAATTACCTGAAAAGTTGTTTGATCCTCCATTTCACCTTTATAAATAAAACCATGGTCTAGAGAAGGAAAATTGGGTCCTTGCATTTCTGGAAAAAAAAAATTAAGCATCATTAAAAAACAATAAAATAAATAAATAAATAAATTTAAAGAAACAATAAATACTAAAAATATATGAAGAGGTAATTCACAGAAGAAATATAGATAACTAGTATGCTTATAGAAATAAAAATATACCTTACTAGTAATGTGGGAAATAAAAATTAAAGGAAGGGTTAGCATGAATTTCTTTAAGCTACTAGATTAGCAAGAATTTCTAATAAATTCTGATAAATTCCAATGTCAGTAAGCCTGGGGTAGGATACATGTTCATTATTGTTCCATATTGGGGGGCAGTAAGTCTGCTCCCCCCGTGTGGGGGGTATGGCTCCTAGCAAACGTCCTCAACTCCATATCCCTCCCGAGTCCATGCCCCCCGCGCATGACTTGGTGGCACGTCTGAGTGTAGGCCTCTCGTGGGATGTTGAGAAGCGCAAGCAGGACCTTGAGAGGTGTGTGGTTGGAGATGTTCTCTCTCTGTCTCCTTCCCTGTACGTGGGGAGCCGGGGCCACCCCGCTGGACGGCATCACACACGTGAGCAGAGCAGAGTGGCCCTGACCCCCAGCCAAGGCCGCCCACGGGCAGGTGACTCACGGGTGAGCCAGCCGCCCAGATCCGTGAGCAGGAGAAGCAGGGTCTGTGGTCATTTGTTGCCTGGCACTACTTGGGAAGAAGGCAACTGAACCAAAAAGCAGTACGCTACTCCAGCAAGACTTTTTATTTTTATTTTTTTTTAAGATTTTACATATTTTTACATGAGACACACACACACACACACACACACACACACACACACAGAAAGAGGCAGAGACACAGGCAGAGGGAGAAGCAGGCTCCATGCAGGGAGCCCGACGTGGGACTCGATCCCAGGTCTCCAGAATCAGGCCCTGGGCCAAAGGTGGCACTAAACTGCTGAGCCACCCGGGCTGTCCCTCCAGCAAGACTTTTTAAATGACAACCTTGGCAGTCATATTTGAAGGAAAAGGCAGAAATGCAGATGAACTGACAGGCTTGCCAGATGCCCGCGGAAGCATTTCTTATTATGGAAAAATAGTTAAAATATTCTAAATTTCTATCACTAGAGAAGGGTCAGATAAAGTAGGATATATCTGACTAAGAGAATATTGTGTAGTTGTTTCAAAAGAATAAAGTATACTTATAGAAACCGATATGGAAAAAACATTTATAATATCTTAAATTTAAAATGTCATCAATCAGTAAGCATAATATAATAGCATTTTGTTTTAAAAAATTACTTATGTAGAAGCATAGAAAAAGATCCAGAGGGAAAAAAACCACCATTTGTAACTTCTGAGAAATTGCATTTAGGGGAGTGACTTTACCTGTGTACATGATTAGTTCTTTATAATGAGTGTGAATTACTATTGTGATTCAAGACACATGAGAGAAATAACTGTTAGATTTTTCTCCTTGTTTTTTCTTTTTTCTTCTTTTTTTTCCCCCAGTCTTGTTGGGATGCAGTCGACATACAGCACTGTGTAAGTCAAGCTGTTCAGCATGAAAACCTGACCAACATGTGTCATGAAATGATCCTCACAATAAATTAGTTAACATCCATCTTATTAGTTACAAAAGAGTGTTTCTTCCCTTGGGTTGGGAACTTTTAGAATCTTCTAAGTGTTGACCGTACTCGTCACGTTGTACATCAGTCCCCCAGTGCTCACTTGCCTGTAACTGGCTTTTCAGGTTGTTTACCCATTTTTAGTTGGATTATTGGCTTTTGTTTATTCTAATTAGTTAATTAATTATTATTTTTTGCTATTGAGTTGTATGAGTTCTTTACACATTTTGGATATTAACTCCTTATCAGGTATGATCTGCAAATATCTTCTCCCATTCTGTAACTACCTCTTCACCTTGCTGATAGTTGCTTTTTTCTGTGCAGAAGATTTTAGTTTGATGTTGTCCCACTTGTTTATTATTTTATTTTATTTCTTGTTTTTTAGGTGTCATTTCTAAAAAATCATAATTAATATCCATGTCAAGGAATTTTTCTTTTTTTGAAATATTTTGTTAATTAATTAATTAATTAATTAATGAGAGATACACAGAGAGAGGCAGAGACACAGGCAGAGGGGGAAGCAGGCTCCATGCAGGGAGTCCAATGCGGAACTCGATCCCAGGACCCCGGGATCACAATCTGAGCCAAAGGCAGACGCTCAACCAGTGAGCCACTCAGGCGTCCCAAGGAGGTTTTCTTCCAGTGATTTTTTTTTTTCTAGGACTTTTATGGTTTCAGGCCTCACATTGAGGTCTTTCATCCATTTCAGGTTACGTTTTGTGAGTGTTGTGAGATAGTCCAGTTTCATCCCTTCACCTGTGAATATCCAATTTTCTCAGCATCATTTATTGAAGAGACTGTGTTTTCCTCATTGAGTTTTCTTAACTTTCTTGTCCAATAGTAGTTGACCAAATGTGCTTGGGTTTATTTCTGGGCTCTTCAGTCTGTTCCATTGACCTGTCTGTTGTTGAGTCAATATCCTACTGTTTGAGTACTTAGCTTTGTAACATGGTTTGTAATCTAAATCAGGAAATGTGATGCCTCCTGCTTTGTTCGTCTTTCCCAAGATTACTTTGACTGTTCGAGGTCTTTTGTGGTTCCATATGAATTATAGGAATTATTTTCTTCTTTAAAAAATCCCATTGGAATCTTTATAGGGATTGCATTGAATCTATAGATGGTTTTGGGTAGCATGAACATTTTAGCCACATTCATTCTTTAAATTCACGATCATGGTATGTCTTTCCATTTATTTGTGCAATCTTCAGTTTTCTTCATCAATGTCTTACAGTTTTCAGGGTACAGATCTTTCACCTCCTTGGTTAAACTTATTCCTAAATATTTTACTGTTTTTGATGCTATTGCAAATGGGATCGTTTCATTTATTTATTTTTCAGATATTTCAAAGTATAAAGATGCAACTAGGGTAGCCCGGGTGGCCAGTGGTTTGGCGCCGCCTTCGGCCCAGGGCGTGATCCTGGAGACCCAGGATCAAGTCACACGTCAAGCTCCCTGCATGGAGCCTGCTTCTCCCTTTGCTTGTGTCTCTGCCTCTCTCTCTCTGTGTCTTTCATGAATAAATAAATAAAATCTTTTAAAAAAATAGATGCAACTGATTTTTGTATGCTGATTTTATATCCTGTAACTTTACTGAGTTTCTTGATTGGATTTAACTTCTCTTTTTTTTTTTTTTTTTTTTTTGGTGAAGACTTTAAGGTTTTCTATACATAACATTACATCATCTTCCAATTGAGTCAGTTTTACTTCTTCCTTTATAATTTGGATGCCTTTTATTTCTTTTCCTTGTCTGATTGCTGAGTCTAGGACTGCCAGTACCTTGTTGAATAGGAGTGGTGGAGTGGTGATTGTGGGAGCCCTTGTCTTCTTTCTGGTCTCAGAGGAAGATCTTTCAAGCTTTCCCCACTGAGGATGATGTTGGTAGTGGGCTTGTCACGTCACCTTTCTTATGTTGCGGTACATTCCTTCTATAGCTAATTTGTGAACAGTTTTTATAATGAACAGACGTTAAATTTTGTCAAATGCTTGTTTTGAATCTACTGAGATGTTCATATGACTTTTATCCTTTGCTGAGCTAACGTGGTATATTGTTATTGATTTGCATATATTGAACCATCCTTGCATTGGAGGCATAAATACCACTTGATCATGGTGTATGATTCTTTTTAAAAAAATAATGCTGAACTATTTAAAAGTATTTTTAAAAAGTAATTTCTACACCTAACATGGGGCTCAACCTTACAATCCCAAGGTCAAGAATTGCATGCTCTACTGACTGAGCCAGCCAGGTACCCCTTGGTATATGATTTTTATCATGCACTGTTGAATTCAGTTTACTACTATTTTATTGAGAATTTTTTGCATCTATAGTCAGGGATATTGGCTGTTGTTTTTTTTTTTCTTAAAGTATCTTTTTAAAAAAGATCTATTTATTTATTTATTTTATTTTATTTTATTTTATTTTATTTTATTTTATTTATTTTATTTATGATAGTCACAGAGAGAGAGAGAGAGAGGCAGAGACACAGGCAGAGGGAGAAGCAGGCTCCATGCACCGGGAGCCTGACGTGGGATTCGATCCCGGGTCTCCAGGATCGTGCCCTGGGCCAAAGGCAGGCACTATACCACTGCGCCACCCAGGGATCCCAAGATTTTATTTATTTTTTCATGAGAGGCACAGACAGAAAGAGAGAGAGAGAGAGAGAGAGGCAGAGACACAGCAGAGGGAGAAGCAGGCCCCATGCAGGGAGCCCGATGTGGGACTTGACCCTGCGTCTCCAGGATCACGCCTTGGGCTGAAGGTGGCACCAAACTGCCGAGCCACGGGGGCTGCCCCTCTTTAAGTGTCTTTATCTGACTTTGGTATCAAGGTAATGCTGGCTTTGTAAAGTGAGTTTGGAAGTGTTTCCTTCCATTCTAATTTTTGGAAAAGGGTGAGAGGGATTGGTATTAATTATTCTTTAAACATGTATTAGAATTTACCAGTGAAGCCATCTGGTCCTGGACTTTTGTTTCTTGGGATTTTTTTTTAAGAGTTTTTTTTTCTTTTTTTTATTTATGATAGGCACACAGTGAGAGAGAGAGGCAGAGACATAGGCAGAGGGAGAAGCAGGCTCCATGCACCGGGAGCCCGACGTGGGACTCAATCCCGGGTCTCCAGGATCGCACCCTGGGCCAAAGGCAGGCGCCAAACCGCTGCGCCACCCAGGGATCTCTTGGGATATTTTTGAATAAACATTCAGTGTTCTTACTAGTAATTTGTTCAGACTCTACTTTTCTTGATTCAGTTTTAGTAGGTTGTATGTTTCTAGAATTCCAATTACTTGACATATAACTGTTCTTGACAGTTACATGATTTCCAATTACTTGACATATAACTGTTCTTGGTAGTCTCTTTTCATCCTTCGTATTTCTGTAGTGTCAGTTGTTATGTCTCCTCTTTCATTTGTAATTTTGTTGATTTGGTTCTTTTTTAATGATTAGTCCAGCTAAATGTTTGCCAATTTTGTTTATCTTTTCAAAGAACCAACTCATAGTTTTGTTCATCTTTCCTATTGTTTCCTGTTCTCTACTTTATTTATTTCTTCTGTAATCTTCATTAATTCCTTCTTTCTGCTAACTTTGGGCTTAATTTGTTCCTCCTTTTCTAGTTACTTGATGTATAGACTTTCAAAATTATAATAAATTTAATAATTTAAAAGTAATAGATATCATACACCCAAGTAGATGGCTATTATTTTAAAAGCCACAGTATACCTTTCTGTTTCACAAAAATGAAGTTTCATTATCTATTATTCTGCCAATTTTTTTTTTACATAATATATGATAGATATTCCTGCCTCAGCCTAGCTGTCATTTAAAAGTATTTCTTCAACAAGTCTTTTACAGGGTTTCCATCACAAAATGCCACCGACTCGTAAACACCTTCTAAGAACCCAGAATGGTGCCTGGCATACAAGAGACAGCATGGGAAGCTGAATGAATAAAGAAAATGTTGATGATCATAAGTGCCTCAAAATGCCTCTGCGTTAATTATTATTTACAAATCACATAATCCAAACTGTAAGCCAAATGTATTCTTAGTGACAAACTTAAAACCCTGATGTATTTCAGGAACTTTTCAAAAAGCTTTTCTAAGGAGCATAATGTAAAAGTATTCCCTTAAAATGCGTGGCTCACCTCCACCACATTTAGATTCTGGAGGTAAAATTCAAATCTGATTTGGAAGGACGCATTGAGTTCTTTCCCGTAAGTACCCCCCGAAGGCGTCCTTTTGTTGATCTGTGGATATTAAGAGAAAAGAGACACTTGTGATCTAAAATCTGGGTCCTCATCCTGTCTCAGGTCTGGGCACTAATAACACTTTCACCTTTGGGGAAATGGCTATGTTTCCATTTTTCTTCTCTTTCTCTATTTAATGGTGGATGATATGGGTTCCTTCTGAAGGGCTCAAGATCCTGGGATGGATGCTGGAGCTCCTGCGGCGGGGAGCATCCCGGCACACCTGTGGACACCGGGAAGCCCTGGTCCGGGCATGCCTGGGGTGCTGCCTTTTGTCGCCCCCTCCCTGCCCTGGTGTCCTCCTCTGACCCTCTGCCTCCTCCCTCCATCTCTGTCACGTTCTTTCTCCTTCTCTGCCTCCCTTTCCAGGAGGGTCCCCGGGAGCCTCCTTCAGGTATTCTCAGGTATTGAGGCTTGTCGCAGGTAACGTGCTGCCCAACATTATCCTTCACCCTTCCCACTACCCATGCACACCTCCCTGGCTGCCCACTCCCCACCCACACCACGCAGAAGTCGCCGCTCTGGGCAGTGCGCAGGGCTGAGCAGCCCTCACTCCCCGGCTTCTGGCTGGGGCTCAGCCTGTGGAGAGACGGAAGGAGATCAGAGGGGCCAGGAACATGCAGGAAGCCTCCTCTCCCTCTTTGTCTCTCCCTTCTTCCTCTTGCCTCTACAGGACCATGATGGCCCAGGCTCCCTGAAACCGCTGCCCTGGGTTTTCCTCTTCCTTGGTGTTGTTCCTACGGCCACTCACACCTTCCTGATGGCCCCATCTGCTCACCTGACACCCTGGCAGCCCCCACCTGTGGAGGGTCTTGCAGACTCGGACGTTTGCTTGGGAGGGATGTTTGCTAGAGCGCGTTCTCAGGTCTGGCTCCTCTTGGCCGAGGGAAGCAGGGCTGGGGAGGAGGAGCTGAAGCGGCCTCCGTGGACCCAGGCTGTGGCTGGGGGGGCCTCCCGGGTGGGCTGCTGCAGGCTCGCTGGGCACCGAGCAGGCTACCCCTGCTCACGTGGCAGCGCGGGTGGGAGGTGCGTCTCTGCGGTGGGCTCCTAGCCTGTGTCCCGTTTATGACCCGGTTTCAGTGAGCAAATGTGCGCTCCAGCCGACTTCTTAGTGGCCTTTGGGGCACACCCGCTTGCAAGTTGGTGGCAGATTCAAAAGATGGTTTTGTCCGTCAGTACCTGCCCGCAGCGCGCCTGCCTGAGGCGGTGCACCCACCACCGGGGTGTCCTCTCGGCTCTGACAGCTCAGCCTCAGAGGCAGGTCCCCAAGTGGATCAGATGGAAGCCTCAGAACTGTTTTCCATGCTCCTCCTGAGAAGCAGCGTGTTGGCTGGGGTTACATCTACGAGCCCAGTGTCCGGCCCTCGGCGCTCGGTGCTTTGTTGTGCTCCGATCCCAGTTATTAAACGCCAACAGCTCTGAGCTCCGCACGGCCTTGCACTGGAGGCTGCCCCCGCAAACCTAGACTCCAGTATCAATTATTTACTTATTACTCATTCTCTCTGCCCCAGGACAAATGTCTGCTCTTTTTTAAAAAAGTGATTAAGTTTCTCCCGTATGGGTTTAAAGTCTGGTATTTCATAATTGACTTGATACATCAGATTCTCGGAAGCTTTGCCAGATAGGTGGCGGCGGCCCGCCGAGTTGCTGAGACATCCATCCTCAGTCGGTGGCTGTCGCCTGCGGCTCAGGAGCAGTGTGGACAGAAGGCCAGCGATTCAGAGGGGCTGCGCACCCTGACCCCCGGACGTGTGGCCAGTCAGGGGCGACCCGGCAGGGTGTACACGGGAGTGACACCTGCACCCAGAGGAGAGACTCCCATGCACTTCCCGTTCTTCCGACGCTCCCCTAACATGTGGAGCAGGAAAGCAGTGTCACAGGAATCTCCGGGCCAGCTTGGTCCCTGGGCTGCAGCAGCCACTCTGTTGGTCCCCTGGGCGCACCTGCTCTTGGCTCCTGCCTCCGGGCGCTGGGCCTGCCCAGCATGACCTCCCTGATGGTCTCACCGCCTCCGCGTTGGGCCCCTTGCCTTTGCACCTGGCCGCACCCGGGGGCCAGAGCTGTCCCTCCCCTTGGCATCTCGGTGGGACCTTGCCACGGCCTCCCTGTCTCCCTTCCCTCCCGTCTCCGCGTGTGCCCCGCCCCTGCCCCCACCACACCCCCCAGGACAGTGGCTTTCCCCGTCCCAGAACAGAGGGAGCAGGACACTGCTGTCCGGGGGGGTCACGTCACGACCCCGGCCCTCCTGAGCATGTGCTCCGCCAGCAGCCAGGGCATGAGTGGAGCCCGGGAGCCGTGCGCTCCGCGAGTGTGCCTGCCCTGGGTGCGGGCAGGTCGCCCACGGCAGCGTGCTAGAGCCGGAGGGCGCAGGGCAGTGGGCAGCTGGCACCCGGGTGGGTGGACGGCACCGGGAAGGCTCCCCGGTAATGGGGGGGGGCTTCTGGGAGAGACTTGTCCTTGTCAGGCGTGAAGGTTGAGGTGATGTGTCCCCTCGCGGGCCGGGGGCTCCCACACGGGCGGTGGAGCAGTACTTCGGGGGCGGCTGTGACCGTTTCTGGCCTTTGAATTGGTGGGCGGATAAAGACCCCCGGGGAGGCATCGCCCAGGGCTCAGGGCTCAAGTAGGACTGGAAGGCAGGGGGAGGGAGAGTCGCTCTCTCTGTCAAGCTGGACGGCACCTTCCGCCCCAGGCATGTGCCCCGTCCCCCGCCCCGCTCCTGGGCCCCCTGTGTCTCCACCTGCAGAGCTCAGTTCACGGGACTTCTCAGTCCCCAGGGCCATGTGGGCCACTTCCCGTAATAATCTCTTGTCTGTACCCACCCAGACCCCGAGCCCTGGGGGAACAACCAGAGTCTTCACACCCTGCTGACCGTGCCGTGGCGAGGATGCATCCTGGCCGTCGGGGAAGGGGACTCCACTTCGCGAGGGGCGCTGTGCTCGAGGTGGGGGCAGGAATTTGACTGCGACCTTAAGCTAACGGACAGGGAGCCCACGAAAGAGCACGTGGGGGCCGGGCCCCGGCGGCACCGGGAGGGGAGAAGGTGGGCTGGGGGCCCCCGCAGTCAACTGCCCATGGCCGCCTTCCAGTCGCGCTTGGCCACACAGGGCGGTGGTTCGCCCAGAGGGAGGCACGCGAGTGGGTGAGGCCCCAGTCACTCCAGGGCCGCACCCACCCCCAGGCGGCACCCAGCAGCAGGAGGCCGGCCGTGGCCCAGGCGAGGATAGTGCCCATTGCATGAAGCCTGTGATGCCGTTTGTGCGGGAGGACTCGGGACTTGGAGCAGCGGAGGCACAGCGCCCCGACCCCGTGCTGCCCGTCGGGCGGTGCTGGGTGTTCCCGCAGGTCCCGGGGGGCAAGTACTCCTGGTCCAGGCCGCCCGGCCCTGTCACCGCCCTGCTGTCCCTGCGGAGGTAGCGTGGACGGCGCCGGGACCGTTGAGGTGGCCCTGAGCCAAGCCGCCCACACCCTGGGAGCTGCTCCTGCTGTCGGCCCTGCCGTCGGATTCATGTCGGAGACAACCATCCGCCTCCGTGACCTTGTGTGTTTTAGCTGCTTAGGTCAAGGAGGCTCGATTCCTTCCCGTCACAGCTGTGGCCATCAGCAGCCGTGGCCTCCTCGAGTGCCCCGGTCCCCAGAGGGCCCACCAGGCAGGCGGGGCTGCGACCCCCGACCCCGCGGCCCTCCCGCCCCCACTGCTAGCTGCCCTCCCGGCCAGAGGCCCACCTGCGAGGCCCCAGCGCCTTCCCTCTGTGCCCCTCGCCCCCAGCTTGTCTGTCGCTGGGCTGCGTGAGCAGCAGCCTGGCCCTCGGGCTCGTCAGAAGCTGAAGTCGGGTACCCCGGCGCCGGGCAGGTTGGTCCTGGGACGGAGGGAGAGCGTGTCGCCGGCCTCCGGGAGCCCTCCATGTCGCCGCGCCGTGTCCTCGGCCCCGCTGGGAGCAGCATCAGGGCGCAGAACAGCCGGGTGGGGCGCGGGGGCTGGAGGCCAAGCCCACGCAGGCCGGGTGTGCCCCGAGCGGGGCTGCCGCGGGGGTGCAGGCTGAGGGTGGCCGGGAGACGGGGGCACGGGTCTGGATGCACGGTGCTCACCGGGCAAGGCGGCGGAGAGGGAGCACTGACGGGCCGCCCAGGGTGTGCGTGCGCGGGGGCGGGGGGCCCTGAGGGGCCTCCACGAGGCGGGGGCCGAGCCCCGGGGGCTCAGGAGGCCGCAGCCCTGCCTGCCCATCTGCTGCCCAGGGGCCACTGTGTGAGCCAGGGTGGCGGTGCTGGCCGAGGCCATGGGCACGAGTGCTCAGGGTGGGGATGGGAATACCTGGAGGAGGTGCTTGGGGAGCCCCAGACACGGCAGGTGGAGCCCGGGGGCAGCCCTTTGTGGCCACGCACCGTCTGTCAGCTCCAAGCGGGAGGTGTGGATGCGAATCCACGAGGCCGTGGATGTCAGAGTAGAGGGTGAGAGGTCAGTGCCTGGGGACCCCAGGCCCTTAGGGGTCAGGCCAGGAGGGCTCCCAGGGACAGTGTGGGGGGGTGCCCAGCCCGTTACCCCGGACCTGCCATCTCTGTGGCCTCCAGGTCTGCAGCAGCGCATGCCAGGGGGCCTGCCGTGTTCGTCCCGTTGCTCCGCCACATGTCCCACGGCCGGGCCCCGCAGTGCCAGGAGCCACAACCCCCTTCCTCCTCAGAACTGAGCAGGTGCCATGGGACATATGAGCCCCATGGTCTTCATCTGTTCGTCGGGGACTTTGGGGCTTCGTTCACTGTGAGGACCTCGAAGGGGCTTCCCTCCACGGCCACGAATATCACCTGAGCTCACCTGCAAGCTGCAGGTGTCCTTCAGAACTGCGGGCCAGCCGGGCCTGCAAGCCCAAGGGACCTTGGTCTCCTCCTAGGGCTTCGGTGGGAACAGATCACAAGTCAATGGAAGCGCTGGTCCAAACCATCTTCTGGACAAAATTGAGGTCTGTTTCTGTCTTTAGGGTTTTGGTTTCTTTTAATAAAGACTTTGTTTTTAGAGCAGTTTTAGGTTCACAGCAAAATTGAGAGGAAGACGCAGAGATTCCCATATACCCGCCCCCCACGCTCAGCCTCCCACATCGTCACTGTCCCCCCCAGATGGCACATTCGTCATGAATGACATGTTTTCAACATTCGAAACTAATCACCCAAACTGCACATACTCTCACCATATGACCCGGCAACCGGGCTCCTCGGGATTTACCCGAGAGAGTTGGGAACCAGTGTCCAGACCAAGCCTGCACACAGGTGCTTGCAGCAGGTGTACCCGCAGTCACCAGGACCCGGTGGACAAGTATGCTCTGGTCTGTCGGCACGAGTGGAATGTGATCCAGCGCTCGGGGGAGACAAGCCCCAGGCCGTGGAGGGACACAGGCCGGTGCAAAATGTGTATCAGGAAACGACGGAAGCACATCTGAAAAGACCCCGTGCCGCGTGCCGCCCACCAGGACGTCCTGGGAAAAGCCAGACCGTGGACACAGGAAGGCCGGGAGGGGTTGGCGGGCGTCGGCAGGGAGACTCGGACGCTGAACAGAGGGCGTTCGGGGCAGTGAGGCCACGCCGGGCGGTGCCACAATGGTGCGCACGTGTCACGGACCGTTTGTTGAGACCCATATGGTGTACAACCGAGAGTGACCCTCATGTAGACCCTGGATTCTGGTTATGTTCCATTTTGAAGAGCATCTTTTAAAAAAGTTCATTGGTGGTGTTGACTCGTTTAACAGAGGAAGTATTTGAAAAATCCAGAGGCCGCCTGCACAGCAGAGGCACTTGGCTTGTGATAGAACGAGCTCAGGATGTCAGGATCCAGGAGTGCTCCAGTGTCCATCCTACTCTTGATTTTGGCTCAGGTCGTGCTCTCAGGGTCGTGGGATCGAGCCCCACGTCGGGCTCCACGATCTGTGGGGGGGCATCTGCGTCTCCCTCTTCCCCAACCCCTCCCTCCCCTGCTTGTGCTCACGCATATACACACACTCTCTCAAATAAATCAATAAATCTTTAAAAATAAAAGTTTCATCCCCTAAACACATGTGCAGGATATGGGGATAAAAAGCAGATTTTGGAAGGTGCCTGGTGGCTCCGTCAGCTGGGCGTCTGCCTTCGGCTCAGGCCCTGACCTCAGGGCCCCGGGGTCCAGCCGCGCGTCGGGCTCCCTGCTCTGCAGGGCACCTGCTTTGCCCTCTCCTTTGCCACTTTCCCTGCTGGTGCTCTCTTGCTCTCTCTCTCTCTCAAATAAATAAACAAAAAAATGTTTTTAAAAAGCGGACTTTGGGTTATGAGAAAATATTTTTGCTTTTTATTTATCCCAGAAGACTGAGCAGAGCACACAGCGAAATTGCTATCTCCATTCGTGCTGCTCGAAGCACAGAAGAAAGTCGGGAAGGAGTGATTTCCATATTCTGGGGAACCTAAGACGGCTTTGACCACAAGGCACACCAGGGCGAGCACACAGAAAGGAAGAGCTGTGCCGGCCAAGCTCATGACAGGCTATCATTTTAGGATACAATGTATTACAGAGAAGTTAAAATGTGGGGAAAATGCACTTAGAGAAATACAGTATCAAATTTGAGGGTCGGAGGAGAATTAGTGCGCATCCTCGCATCCTCAGATGGTCCTTCTGCAGAGGACAGTGCCTTGTATGAGGCACCTTCAGACATGTCCATCTCTGTTAGAGTTTAGCGACTTGTGGGAAAACAGTCCCTTAAAAAACAAACAACTGGTAGGTATGTGTTGAGTGGTGGCTGATGGTTTTGACGAACGAACGAAAGAGTGAGCAATAATTTCCATGACTATCTCTTCTAATCCCTACTGTATAGAGAAGATCTATTTACCACGCATCTGTGACATGGACACTGGAGGGAAATAAGAAGAAAAGCTGGGCAGTGACTCACAAGGAGCCAAAAAAGACCCCTTACTGCTCGGACCCCTGTCAGCAGCAGCAGCTCGACGTGCATCCTTGTAGGAGCTGGGGATCCAACAAGCAACCCGGGGGAGCCTCAGGTACAGGCTCACTGACCTGGGCCCCAGCTGTGAGCCCTAACATGGGCCGTGACCCAGCTCAGCCCCTCTGGGCCGTGGTCCTGGGGCCACTGGAGAACCCTGTCTCAGGCAGTCACCACGGACGAAAGAGCCTCGTGGATGTCCTGGAGCCCAGCGGGGAAGCTCCGGGTGCCGAAGGAGCGAAAGGATCTGAGTCTGGTGCTGGGGGAAGAGAAGAGGGACCGTTTAGCAGCAGCACCACTGCCCGGCAGCACAGCTCAGGCCAAGACAGCCCTCTTCAGCCACGGTTTCTCCCGTGGGGGGAAGGGAGTGTGTGAGTGAGCACCTGGCTCCCCCAGCTGTGCGGACGCTGCCATCGAGGCCCATCTCCGTCTCTCTCCATCCAGGGTGCTGGGTCCTGAGCTGCATGACTGGGGTGGGGAGTGGTTGAGAAAACCACAGCTGGGGCTCAGATGGGGTCAAAGACAGCAGATCCTACTAACCATGTCCGGTTTTCATCAGGGGGCCCGCCTGCAAACCGCCAGGACACCTCATCCGTGGTACCCGTGGGTACCGCCCACACCCTCTCCGCCTCACCCTCGCACGTCCCCTCTCCACGACCAGCCCCCTGTATACACTCCACGGGCAGACGGACCCTTGCAGGCAGCTGGAGAGCATGCACGGACGGCCCTCCTGGGTCTGCGGGCTTGGGAGACACCAGGCCTGAGAATTAGCTCCACCCTGGGAAAGCAGAAAAGCGTGTGACACTTGGCCTGCTGCGCTACACGGTGGCCAGGAGGCAGGCAAGCAGAGCATTTTGCCATAAGACAGATCAAGAAATACGGAGCAGGTGTATGAGCAGGTCTGAGAGAGCATCAGACTCCCTCGAGAGGCCGACAGAAGGTGTTTCTCTCCCACAGGCAGCTGTAAGACCAAGAGCAGTGACTGCTTCAACTGCGCAGACAGCAACGCAAGAGTTCAACATGAAAAATCAAGGAAACGTGACTCCACCAAAAGATCACAATTATTTTCCAGTAACTGTAGACATGGAGTTCTGTGATTTACCCGATAAAGAATTCAAAATGTTGTTTTAAGGAAGCTCAATGGGCCATAAGAAAAAACAAAGACAATTTAATGAAATCAAGAGAGCAATATGTGAACAAATTTAGAAGTTTAAAAAAATAAAAATTGGGGCACCTGGGTGGCTCAGTGGTTGAGTGTCTGTCTGCCTTCAGCCCACAGAGTGATCCTGGGGTCCTGGGACTGAGTCCTGCATCGAACTCCCTGCATGGAGCCTGCTTCTCCCTCTGCCTGTGTCTCTGCCTCTCTCTCTGTGTCTCTCAGAAATAAATAAATAAATAAATAAATAAATAAATAAATAAATAAATAAATATTTTTAAAAAAATAACATCTGAGAAGTTCCCAAGTCTGGGGAGAGATAAGGACACCCAAGTTCATGAATGTCCTGGGTCACCAACAAATTCAACTTAAAAATATCTTCCCCAGGACACACTATAATAAAATAAAAGTCAAAGAGAGAATCTTAAAAGCATCAAGAGAAGAGAAGTTGACCTCCTACAAAGGACCCCATGAGGCTCTCTGTGCATTTCTCAGCCGAAACCTCGAGGCCAAGAGAGAGCAGGAGCACCGAGGTGCTGAAGGGATACCCGGGCACCAGGTGTACTCCACCTGGCACAGCTGTCCTGCCGAAACGGAGGAGGGGTAGATATGCCCAAACAGAAGCTGAAGGAGACCCCACCAGACCTGAAATGCTAAACGTTCTCCGGGCTGAGATAAAGGGACGTTAGTCAGCAACATGAAAACGTGTGAAAACACACAACGCACTGGCAAACCCAGATACGAGGTCATATCCCAAACCCTCTAGTCCTGTAACATGGTTATGAGTTAACCACTCTAGGAAAGAGAGGAAACCATGGAAGTATCGAAAGTAACTTTAGCTACGATGTGTTCATGGACCTGCTGTATAAAAAGATACAAATCATGACCTCAAAACATAAAAGGGGAAGGAATAGAAGGGTGAATGTTGGATGGTGTCAAAGTGAAGTTGTTATCAGCATATGGCTGATTGTTGTACCCACAATGTTTTTTTCTGTAAGCCGCATATTAACCACAAAGCTGAAACATCTAGTAGGTAAAAGAATCAAAGCACACGCTATGGAAAAGGGAAGGTGCCAAGAGAGACAGAAACAGGAAACTATGAAGCATCAGGAAACCATGAATAAGACACCGTTAGTGAGTCCTTGCCTGAGAGTCATTCTACATGTAAATGGACTGAATATCTTGGTCAAGAGGCTTCGAATGCCTGAGTGGATGTAGAAGCAGGAGACCCAGCTGTGGGTTGCCTGCAAGAGACTCACTTGAGCTTTGAGGACACACAAGACTCAAAGTCTAGGGACAGAAGAGGACACTGCCTGCGGGTGCAAACCGCAGGAGAGCGGCGGGCAGCCACTCACAGCGGACCCAATAGACCTGATAGACTGTCACTCAAAAGCTAGTTTAAGACAGAGGTCATTGTACAATGATAAAGGGCTCAGTTCGTCAAGACGATAACCTAATTGTGAATACCTACGCGCCTGATGTCAGAGAACCCGAGGGTATTAACCAAACACCAACAGATCTGAAGGGGAAATAGACAATAGGGTAACAGTCGGGGACCTCAGTGCCCCACTACCGTCGCTGGACAAACAGGAGCAGGGAAGTGTTGGACTCGAGCCTTAGTGTAGAACAATTGTGGTTAACAGACGCATACAGAACATCCCACCCAAAAGCAGAATGCACGTTCTGGTCAAGCACACGCGGAAAACTCTCCAGGACAGACCGTTTGTTAGGTCACAAAAAACAGGCTCAGCAAATTTAAGAAGACTCAGATCACACCAAGTATCTTTTCCGACCACAGTAATTGAAATTACAGATCATTAAGAGGAGGAAAATCAGAATATTTACAAAGGAGTGGGAACTAAACAAGACACTCCGGAGCAACCAGTGAGTCAAAGAAGAAATCAAAACGGAGGTGAAAATATCTAGGAGCAAAAAGCAGAAACACAACATATTTAAACATAGGAAATGCAATGAATACAGTTCTAAGAGGAAAGTGTATAGTATTAAATGCTTACAGTGAGAAAAAGGAAAGATCCTGGGGTGCCTGGGTGGCTCAGTTGGCTCGAGTGTCCAATTCTTGATTGTGGCTCGGGTCGTGGGATCGAGCCCCGTGTTGGGCTCAGCAGAGAATCCATGTGAGATTCTCTCTCCACCTCTCCCTCTGCTCTCACTCTCTCAAATAAATAAATAAATCTTAAAAAAAAAAAAAGAAAATGAAGGATCTCAAACCACCTAACCTAGGACCCCAAGGAACTAGAAAAATAACAAACTAAAACCAAAAAGTAGCAGGAGGAAGGAAATAACAAAGACCAGAGCAGAAATAAATGAAATCGAGATCAGGAAAATTATAGAAAAGAGCAAGCAAACTAAGAGCTGTTTTTTTTTTTTTGAAAAGATGAATAAAATTAACAAACCTTTAGCTAGACTAAGAAAAAGAGACAGAAAATGCAATTAAATAAAATCAGGAATGAAACAGATGTCACAAGGGATACCACGGAAATACAAAGGGTCGTAAGAGTCTACCCAAAGCAGTCATATGTCCCAAATTGGACAATCTAGAAGAAGAGGATAATATCCTCGAAATACGCAACCTACCAAGACTGACTCATGAAAAAAAAAAATAGAACATCTAAACATCCTGAAAATAAGTAAGGAGATTGAATCAGTAATCAAAAGCCTCCCAACAAAGAAAAGCCCAAGCCCAGATGGTTTCGCGGGTGAGTTCTACCAAATACTTAAAGAATTCATGCTCATTCTCAAACTTGAAAAATTAAAGAGGAGGGAACACTTCCAAACTCTTGATACGAAGCCTGCGTGCCCGGATGCCAAAGCCAGATAAGGACACCGCACGGCAAGAGAGCGCTGTGCGGCAAGAGCAGCATCCCCGAGAAATGCAGGGGCAGGTGCAAAAAAATCTCAACAAAATATCCACAAACCGAACTTAGCCGCACGTTGAAAGGGTCATACACCGTAGCCAAGCGGTCCCGGCCACAGTTTTCGGAGCTGACACTGCAAGTACAGGCCCCAGAGGCAAAAGCCAACAGGTAGGACTTTATCAAACCAAGAGCTTCTGCGCAGCAAAGGGCGGCAGCGCGAGGCAACGCTTGAGGCCACGCACCCCCGCACCCCCGTAAGGGCTAGTCTCCCGAATATTAAAGGACCTCCTGCGACTGCATAGAAAAACAAGTGGCCCATTGAAGAGAGGGCAGGGGCCCCGAAGAGGCACTTCCTCAAAGAAGACATGCGCAAGTGCCCCAGGGGCGTCCGTGGGCCCGCTCGCCCTGCCGGCCTCCAGCTCTCTTTTCCTTATCCCCGCTGTGCTCCTCTGTCTACACACACCAGTGGAATCACATGGGAGCTGCTTTCTCGGACTCATTTCGCTCGGCACAGGCCCTCGAGCTCACCCACTCGTGGCAAACGGCTGACCTCACGTTAGTGGCTGTGTGGCGCGCGGTTGTGTATCTGCAGCACCTCTTGGTCATTGAGCAGCTGATGGAGCTCGGGTTTCCCTCCCTAATTCGGCTATTGTTATAAGGCTGCCACAAACCTTGGGGTGCGTGTGCCCCTTTGAACCAGTATATTTGTATCTTTGGGTGGGGGGTGGGGGGGGCGCCGGATGGGCTACATGGGGGATGCGTATCAACGGGGGCACCTGTCATGATGAGCCCTGGGGGTTGCGTGTTTGTGAAGAATCACTCAGTTCTACTCCAAAACCGACATCACCCTCTCTGTTAACTACCTAGAATGTAAGTAAAAACTTGAACCAAACAAACAGCCCACGATGAGCTACCTCCGTCACACCTGTTAGAAAGGCTATTATCAAAGACCAGAGAAAACATGTGTTAGTGCGGATGTGAAGTAAAGGGAGCCCTGGTGCTGGTGCTGGTGGTGGGAATGCAAACCGGTGCAGCCACCACGGAAAGAAGCAGAGGGTCCATCGGAAAAATTAAATATAGGGGCTCCCGGCTGGCTCAGTTGGTGCAGCATGCAACTCTTGATCTCAGGGTCATGAGTTAGGCCTCCTCATCGGGCACAGATTTTTAATTTTTAATTAAAAAATTAAAAACAGGGGTGCCTCGGTGGTGAGGTCAGTTAAGCGTGCGACTCTTGGTTTCAGCTCAGGTCATGATCTCAGGGTCCTAGGATCCAGCCCCGCATCAGGCTGCAAGGTCAGCATGGAGCCTGCTTCAGATTCTCTCTCTCCCTCTGCCCCTCCAGCTCGTGCTCTCCTTCTCTCTCAAATAAATATGTAAAATCTTTTTAAAAATTCAAAAGAATTAAAAATAGAATTACCATATTATCCGGCAATCCTACTTCTTCTGGGTGTATCTGAAGGAAAGAAAATCACGATTTTTAAAAAAGATTTTATTTATTTATTCCTGAGAGACACAGGCAGAGGGAGAAGCAGGCTCCCTGCAGGGAGCCTTATGGGGGACTCGATTCTGGGACCCCGGGTCACGCCCTGGGCCAAAGGTAGATGCTCACCCGCTGAGCCACCCAGGGGCCCCCAAAATCAGGATCTTGAAGGGATATCTGCACACCTGTGTTCACTGCACCATTATCACAACAGCCAAGTGAGTGTCCGTCCGTGGATGACTAGACGAGGCAGTGGCTGTTGCAGTGTGTGTCACACGGAGCAGCATCCGGCTGTGGGAAAAAGGGCACCTACCATCCGTGACCCCGTGGATGAGCCGCACGGCACTACGCTGCATGAAGTAAGTCGGAGGAGGACAAGTATGGTATGATCTCACATATGGAATCCCGAAAAGCTATACTTAAAAAATCGAAAAGGTGGACCTGCAGAAACAGCAGATGGGCGATGGCCGGGGCTGGGGCTGGGGAATCGGGTGGATGTTGGTCAAATGGTCCGAGCTGCCCGATGGGTAAGTTCTGGGGAGCTCCGGGCAGCATGGCCACCATGTACTGGGAAACTGTCGAGAGCGTAGGTGGTGGTAAGCACGCGAGGGAGTCCAGGTGTTGACCATTTCACAGCACAAGTGTGTGTCACATCACCCCATCGTCCACCACCAACGCATACGATGTTACGTGTCAATTATCCCACAGGAGAGCCGGAAAAAAGGAAATCCTCCACAGAATTTCTTTCCAATTTTTATTTATTTATTCCAGTTTTTAAAATACATGACTGTGTACGTGTAGGATTACATGGTTGAGCTTATACATGGAATTTTACATATTTTGAGCACTTCCCATGTTAACAGAAATTCTTCATAAATATAATGTGGACGCCAATTACACTGTCACATTGCCCGAATACATCATAACTCACTTAACAACTACTCTCCTACCGAGGATACATGTAGTTTCCAACTTCCCTCTGAAAATAGGCACAGAATAGACACATACATAATCTCCCTTGAGGGAAGCTCTCGGGAATCAAGACCAAGCACTTGTACAGATTATCTTTCTGGAACCTCAGGCTTAGTAGATACGTTTATAAAATACACATAATAGAGCAATGAAATTCAGTGTCCTAACAAAATAACAAATACTTATACAAATTTCGACATTCCCTTTAAAAATAGGGGGAGCACAGCACATAGAAGTGCTGAATCACTATGTCGTGCACCTGAAACTGGTGTGACGTGTGTCGGCGACACTCAAATAGGAAAGTGAAATGAGGGGAACGGTGGTTCGAATAGGTGGTTTTCTTTGGTTGGAGGTCAGGTCATCCGTGTTGCCGTGGGCTGGTCACACGTGCCGCGGGCCTCGGCGTCCAAATACTGCGAGAGGAAGCCGCGGATTCAGTGCTTACCACTGTTGTACGAGAAAGCTGAAGATCGTTGTGTCACAATGTTCTTCCCCATTTTCGTGGTTGCGAGGCAAAGGGGATGGCGGCTGGAATAAAACGAGCCTGCGCACAGGTACACACGGTCGTCCTCCACTCTCGTCCCATGCGACGGGTGATCCAGTTTGGGTCCTTCTGGTAGAAAAGAGAGGTCACGGGATGGGCATCCCGAGGACGTTGTCAGGGCGTGAAGGTTTATTTATTTATTATTTTTAAAGATTTTATTTATTTATTCATGAGAGACACAGAGAGAGGGGCAGAGACCCAGGCAGAGGGGAAAGCAGGCTCTATGCAGGGAGCCCGATGCGGGACTCGATCCCGGGACCCCAGGGTCACAACCTGGGCCGAAGGCAGACGCCCACTGCTGAGCCACCCAGGGATTCCCAGGGTGTGACGGTTTACATGGGAAATACTTACCTGAGTTTTTTGGGTATGTGTGAAAAAATATCGGTATTCTGGTAGGAAATTACTTGATACACTTTAAATGTTTATTAATGTACAAAAAAAAATTAAAGAGCTGATGATGTATCTAGTTTCACGTTCAACATTACGCTTCAAACAAATTTCATTTGTATTCGTAAGTCTAGTATTAATGGAAAGAGCAGTGAGAAGGGGGGGTGGCACAAGTTCCCTTCTTTAATTCACTACTAATACGGCTGTTGACCCAGCTGACCCTTCCCAACACAGCCATTGCCCTTCCCTACTGAGGACATTATCTGTTCGGTCTTTGAGGCTCTGTCTACATGGAGTGGTGGTTCCTCCAATGACATGGTCCCTAAGTGTCTAAATAAGTCTTAGAAATTCTGCTTTTTATGTGCCCCTCTCAGCGATTTTCATTTTATATTAGCGTATAAAAATGTAAGAGGGGCGCCTGGGGGGTGCTGTTGGTTAAGCACCCAACTCTTGGGTCAGGTCATGATCCCAGGGTCGTGAGGTTAAGCCCCATGGGGACCCGGGCTCAGCGGGGGGTCTGCTTCTCTGCCTCTCCCTGCCCCTCCACTCCTCCATTCTATCTTTCTAAAAATAAATCAATAAAAATATATTTTTTTTTAAATATAAGAAATTCTTCAAGTGTAAGAAAATCACTTGACTTTGTTGGAGCCGGCCTATCCAAACTCAACGTCAGGACCCCTGTTCCAGCTCCCCTACTGGCATTTCTGGGACGCTCCTTGGGAAGCGCTGCTCTGCCCCGCTGCTCCAACAGCGGCTGTCTGGCGACGGTTCTGTGGGGCTGCCGTGACAAAGTGCATGCAGAGGGGCTCCCGCAGCAGACGTTCCCCGTCCCCGTCCTGGAGTCCGGAGCCCGCGGCTGGGCAGGCAGGGCCGGTGTCCCTGAGGCTTCCTCCTGGGCGTGCGGACGCCATCCCCTCCCCGTGTCCCGCGTGGCCGTCCCTCTGTGTGTCTGTGTCCTCATCCCTGCTCTCACAAGGACCCCGGTCATACGGGAGTAGGACCCCGTCTAATAACCTCGTCTTACCTTAGTCACCTCTTTAAAGACCCCATCTCCAAACATGCTCACATTCTGAGGTCCATGTGTGGAGCGGGGACACACACTTCAGCCCATCATAGGTATGAAGAGCTTTGGAATAAGCCCCGGATGGTCGCCAGCTCTGCTTCACCTCCTTTGGTCTCGGTTTTCTTCTCTGAAAAGCAGGAAAACAGTATCTCCCTGGTAGACTGTGTGAGGGTAAGTGCAGGTGTATGTATACCTGCTGGGCCTGGAGAGGCCAAGAGCCCGGTCCATCCCGGCCCCTGACCTGCACCCCCATTCTCCCCACATCCACCTGCAGCTTCTCTGACACGCCGAGGCCTCAGTTGTAGACCCCCAGCTCCGGCGGCCCTCCCGTGGACCGGTCTCTAACTGCGCACGCCTCTTTCGCCTGCAAACTCAGGGAGCAGATGCTGGTGGCCGTGTGTCTGCCTGTAATCCCGGCCCTTCGGTCCCCGCCGCCGGGCTCGGCGACGCAGAGCTCGGACCAGAGAGCCACCTTGCGGAGCCCGGCGCCCGGGACTAGTTTGTCACTGCAGAAGCCGGGGATGCTTCCCAAAACAGAGCCGCTTACGCTCCGTGGAAAGGGCGGGTGAGGATCACGGTGAAAACACCAAATAAAGATCAGAGAGGCTCAGCCCTGGAGCCAAACAATACCTGCACGACTTTTTAAGAAGCTGTGTGGGCCTGGAGTGACCAAGTCCTCGCACGTAGCTGCACATCCCCTGCAGGAGCCTCCAGCCGCCTTCCTGCGGTTTGGTCCGCACTCCCTGGGTCTTGTTTGTGCCCTGGAGTGTGCACTGTCTCAATAAGCTGGAGCAGGGGTGCCCAGGGCTCAGTCGGCCCAACACCTGATGCTTGATCTCAGCTCAGGGCGTGAGCTCAGGGCCGTGAGCTCGAGCCCCGCATCGGGCTCTCTGCTCAGTGCACTGTCTGCATGAGATTCTCTCTCTTTCTTTGTCCTCCCTGCTCGCATTCTCTCTCTTTCAAATAAATAAATAAATCTTTAAAAAATATGTAAGCTAGAGCAATTCCATCTTAATTTTCACTAGAAGCTTAACAAATACATAAGTAGACAAAAAAAAAAAATCCAAAATCTGGAGCTCAGGAGTCCTTTCTGGGCAGTCAAGGGAAGAGGAGTGGAGACACGACAAAGATAGTCTTATCACACGTGGTCACGTTGTAAACTAGAAGCTGCCTGGAGACTTTACTCTGACACACGGTCCTCAGCACGGATGCCACCTGCAGGGGACGGCCCTCCGCAGCGGACCCGAGGACCCAGACCAAGACACACGTGAAGGGTGGCATGTCAAACGGGTGCCCAGGGAGGCTGGAGCACGTGTGCACGTGTGGAGTGTGTTGGTGGCATGAACTGCGTGCCCTCCGTCCCACGGTGGCAGGTGACAGGCTTACGACCCAGCCCGGGACCCCACGTGGGCTGCCACCTGCGTACATCTCTGGTCTCGACCGTCTCCCCGGTCAGGCCCTGGAAAGCCCCAGGGAAGTGGGAGCCTCAGGGTTGTCTCCATCCCCTCCAGATGCGAGAGTCACTGCTGGTACATTTTTCTCACTGTTGCAATATAGTTAACGACACAATTTTCAATCCTGCACAGTCGGGATCGTTGCGCTTCTATAAGCGCCTCTGGCATCTGTCCTCGGAGGGACAGAACTGAGGTGCACGCGGAATCGTGTGAGGAGGAGGCAGGGCACCGGGCCACGGAGGCTGTGGGTGCTCACTCCGGCGGTGCGCCGGGAGCACCGGGCCGGGCTGGGGCCGTGGGGTGTCTCCGAGCTTGCCAAACAGGAGAACAGGACCCTGGGCAACGGCCAAGCCGCCAGACAGCGGACGAGATCCCTAGGGACCCGGGGACTTGCCAACATCTGGTGGCTTGGGCGGCCGACGGTGACATGGTGACCGTCCCGGTCACAGTGGACGTGGTCTCAGAGCTCACGTCGGCAGCAGGCCCAGAGTGCTGCGTCTCCAGATGCGCTGGGAGGCAGCCTGCTTCCCTGCACCTGCCGCAGCCCTCGGTGGCCGATCCTGCTTCCCTCCCTGGCGGCCCTCGGCCTCCCCGATGGCCACTCTCCCACCCCGGGTGCAGTGCCGGCCTCTGCCTCCAGCTCGGCCGGAGCCTGTGTACAGGTCCTAAGCCACCTCGGAGCCTTAAGGACATTGAAATTCACTGTGTGATCCGTTTTTAAAATGGATAAACACCACTAACACATGGAGTTGCGCAGGCGGCCACAAACTGACACCTGGCGGGCCCGACTCCCGCAGGTCGGCACAGGTCACAGCGTGTTACCTTCCCAGGGATTTTTTTTTTAAAGATTTTATTTATTTATTCATGAGACACACACACACACACACACACACACACACACAGAGGCAGAGACCCAGGCAGAGGAAGAAGCAGGCTCCATGCACGGAGCCCGACGTGGGACCCGATCCTGGTTCCCTTCCCAGGGATTTTATTGAAATATTCTCAGAAAGGAAGATGGCACTTTCTTTAAGGAAAAAAAAATTTTTTTTGTGAAGCTTATCGATGTGTGACTTTGGTCACGGGGAGCATGGGGCTGTGTAAGTGCTTGGACGCGCTCAGGTCCTCAGCTGGGAGGGGGCCGGTGGCCCTCCTGCCCTCAGCTTGGTGGCCCTGTGTTTGATGATTGTTCCTGGTCTGTGCTTCCTCCAAACCCACCGTTTGTATGCGGGCCCGGGAGAGAAGAGCGGCTTTGCTAGACTTTCTAGTTCCTTCCATCACGTTCTTTCCTTTTAATAGGACCCTTAAATCCATCTGAACTGGGGGCAAGTCAAAAAATTTCCTTCCAAATTGAAACTCAAAAAATAGCACAAGAGCAGGAGAGTGCCAGAGGACTTCACAGATCGGATAAAGACGTGTGTGGTCGTCTCTGAAAAACCCAATGCAGCTTTTCATTTTTCCCAAGGAAGGTTATTTTAGGAACAAGGCATAATAGTCGGAGCACACCGTCCGTTAGCAGCTCCCCGTGGAGCTGGGCCGAGGATGGACACTTGACAGCGTGGACCAAAGGCGCTTCTCGCAATGCCCTAGGCCCTGGGATGCGCTGACCCCTGGTCGCACCTGTCTCCGCCTCGAGGACTCGCGTTGCGGCCGCAGGAGGCCCAGCCAGCCGCCCCGGAACGTGTCCCCAGGTGTGTCCCCGACCACGGGGGACGCAGAGGGCGTGCCAGCTGCAGCGGGGGCAGCACCCCGTCCAGAGAAGCAGCTCATAGCCGTCCACCCGCGGGCGCAGGGGCTTCACAGGGAGCTCAGGGGGTGGGGGGGACCACCAGGCCTCCCGGTGAGGCCCCCCTGGCTGTGACCGCCGGCGCGACAGGGCCCCGCGGCCTCCAGGCACCTGCCCGCTGAGGGCTCGGGGTGGCCGGGAATGGCCCCGTGGGTCTTGCGCCGGTTTAGAAGGTTCTGCAGACTCTTCTGCAATCTTTGCTCGATTCTTGGGCGGGTGGGTCGAGCGAGGCTGCACGGGGGCCCCGGAGCGCCTCCAGCTGAGCACAGGGCACCTCCGGCCCCGCGGGGACCCCCACCTGCACACCTTGCAGGCCGGCCCGTTTTGTGACCGGTTCCCAGAAAACGTCCCCGACGGGTCTCGTTGTCTGCACGTGCAGGAGGTGTCCTCGGGGAGGGAGCCCGCCCATCCCTTCCAGCCGCCCTCCCTCCCCGTGTCCGCGCCAGGGCCATTCCCTCCTGCCCACGTGGGGCCGAGGCCGGGGGTGGCAGCCCGCGTGACCCGGGCAGGCGCTCGCCCTGTCGTGGGATGTGCAGCGTCCGGGTCTTGTGGGAAGGAGCCCAGCTGCCCTCTGCAGACACGGGGCGCCTCCAAAGCTGGGGCCGTGGGTGGAGCCGCGCAGCCACACCTGCGCCAGGCCGCCCAGCCCTGGTCCCCGCATCGTCAGCAGGCGAGTGGCCCCAGCTTCGTGGTGCCTTGCGGTGCGCACGGACCCGCGTCCTGCCCCGGCCGGCCCGGGGGCTCTAACCCGGATGCGGGCGGACCGGCCCGGGGGCTCTAACCCACCGCACACGCCACCGCCTCGGCTCTATAAACACACATCCCCGCAGCTGAACTCCCGCCTGGAAAACCGGCTCCGGTTTAACGTCCCGCTTACGTGGAATTTCTAGCATAAATAAAAACGATCAATTTTTCAGAGAAGTTGAGAATATATAATATTGAAAACCAGTAAAATAGAATAAACGCTGGCATCGTACTGACGGGGGCTCTGCTTCTGTGCGACGCAGCAGGACCGTGCACTTGACCTCTTACTCATTCAGGTAACTTTTGTCTCATTTTGACGTTTTAAAACTCCGGCTTTTGATTTGTTTGCTGTAACCGTTTAGTCACGGACGGCTCCTCGGGTTCGTGGGGTCCTACCCGGGTAAGCTTTCCCCACTCGGGTTGGGATGTCCCCCCGGGCAGGGACTGTTCCGACTGCCCCTGTTGTTGCCTCTTGGCCGGGCCCACAGTGGCCCCTCTGCGGGTGTTACCCGTATTCCAGAAACCTCCTGCTCCAGGTCTTGCCTGGCTCGGGGTGAGCCCTCTGCGACCCTGGGGCTCCCGGTGTGGCGGCCAGTGCTGGTGGAGGGGCCCTCCCGGGAGCGAGGAGGAGTTAACATAAGCCCTTGGACTGGAAGAACCCCCCACCCCCACCCCGGGTCAGTGTTCCCATGGCCTGGGAAGGAGGAGGGCATAAGGGGTGAGGGGCCACATGTGAAGGCAGTCTGGCAACCCCGGGGCAGGGGGAGCAAGGACAAGGCCCTGGGGTCCTGTCCCTCGTGCACCAATCTCTTAAGTAGTCTTTAGGGTATCAAGAATATCCTATTGGGGCAGCCCAGTGGTTCAGTGGTTTAGCACCACCTTCGGCCCAGGATGTGACCCTGGAGACCCGGGATCAAGTCCCACGTCGGGCTCCCAGCAGGGAGCCTGCTTCTCCCTCTGCCTGTGTCTCTGCCTCTCTCTGTCTCTCTCTGTCTCTCTCTCTCTCTGTGTCTCTCATGAATAAATAAATAAAATCTTAAAAATCAAAAAGAATATCTTGTTAACATGCAGGTGTCCCTGAGGGACAGGACTGTTTTCCCGGGATCTGAATGCAGAAGTTCCGTGTCCCTGGTGGCAGCCCCAGGGCAGGGGGCTTGGAACCCCAAGCAGGCTCTGAGAGCCCAAGCACTTTCGCCCTTTGCTGGATGTCCCAGGAAGGTCGCGGGGTCCCTGGGGCTGACCCCGGGACCAGGACCCAGAGGCCAAGGGCTGCAGAGGGTGAAGACGGCTCATAGAGACCGGGGTGGGCACCAGCTGCAGGAAGGGATGGGGGCGAGTGTCAGGTAGGCCTTGTGTCACCGGCAGACATGCAGCTGAAGCTCCCCATTGCTTCTGTCCACAGCGTGTCCCTCACTTGCCCACCATCCCCCGGCCAGCACCGGCCCTGTCCTCCCCCATGGTCCCTTCCTCCCTGGGGCTGTAGGTTTCTAAATATAGGGGCGGCGTGCCAGCATGTTTCCCATGGAGCTTCTGGAACCTGGATTTTAAAAACAAGTCAGTTAAAGGGTAACAATTTACTTAACCAGGATTTACACGGAGAGCTTTCATTGAGATAGAATCTCATCTACAAAATTTTGATTAGCATAGAAATTTAAAATAACCCAAGCATGCATCCCAGGTTGGACCAAGTCCCCTAGTTTGATGAGAGATGGCTGTTCTAACCAGGAACGGCACTTGACGGGGTTGAGCGTGGCCTGCCCGTTTGGGCTTCATCCAGCTTTGCTGGAACTGGGACTGGGACTGGGTGAACCGAGTTGCTGTGGTCACTGGCACAGCTACTTCTACGGAAGAGCCCTTGACACATTCGGCTGCAGAGGAATCAGAGCTCAGAGGGCCCCACGGGGTGGGGAGGCCCACGGATGGTGGGGGCCCTGCCCTGTCACTTGATGTCCACGTTCCCAGGGCGTCTAACAAGTGGTGCACACTCGATGCACTCACACCACTCCCAGGCCCTCCTGTCTCATGAAGCAACCCTTTCGCATTTCAGAAAACAATCAGGAATATGCATAAAGTAGGACATGTAAGGATGTCCATTATGGATTTATTTATAACAGCAAAAAAATAAAAAACGGGGGCGCCTAGTGGGTCAGTGGTTGAGCGCCTGCCTTCAGCTCAGGGCATGACCCAGGGTCCTGGGATCGAGTCCCACATCAGGCTCCCTGCATGGAGCCTGCTTCTCCCTCAGCCTGTGTCTCTGCCTCTCTCTCTTTGTCTCTCGTGAATAAATAAATAAAATCTTTAAAGAAAAAGAAAAAACTAAAAAACCAAAGGAAAGAGAAGTGAATCACAGCGCAGCTGATAACATCGGGTGTAGCAACATCACTGTCACTGGGAGATGCAAATGAACATCAGTCGAGAGCCGGCGCTACGGCTCATCATAAGGTCCTCGGGGGGTGATAACCTTTAAAACGTTTTCTTGATAAAATTCTTCCTTAAATTTTATTTTGGAAGGGCACCTGGGTAGCTCAGTGGTTGAGCATCTGCCTTCGGCCCAGGGCATGACCCTGGGGTCCCAGGATCGAGTCCCACATCGGGCTCCCCACAGGGAGCCTGCTTCTCCCAATGCCTGGGTCTCTGCCTCCTTCTCTGTCTCTCATGGATAAATAAAATCCTTAAAAAAATTTTTATTTTGGAAAATAGAAAGTAGCAATGAGACACAGGAACATTGTATTTGTGTTTTGTTGATTATAAATTTGAGTACTTATCAGTATTTAGTAAAGTCCTGTCCCATTGGAAAGGATTCAGTGGAAATGTCAGCACGTTAAAAACCATTTTTGCGGGGCAACCCTGGTGGCTCAGCGGTTTAGCGCCGCCTTCGGCCCAGGGTCTGATCCTGGAGTCCCGGGATCGAGTCCCATGTCGGGCTCCCTGCATGGAGCCTGCTTCTCCCTCTGCCTGTGTCTCTGCCTCTCTCTCTCTCTCTCTCTCATGAATAAATAAATAAAATCTTTAAAAAAAAAAAACCATTTTTGCGGACACATGAGTTTCGTCTACCCCTGCCAAGCTGCTGTGGTTCAGCCTGAAACGCCATGCTTGTTGATAAATAAAAATATTTCTGTTCCTTTTTGCTTCATCAGGATTTCTGGAACATGTGCTACCTCCAGGGTCTCTCAGAAGCCACACTGTGATGTCCTTAGTCTGGATTCCTTACCCTTGAGTCCTAAAAATTATAAGTGTTAACAAACCAGAATCCTTAGCAGTCTTACCATTTTTAAAAATTTCTATCTTTATCTCTTTATCTCTTCTTTCTTTCTTTTTTTTTTTTTTTAAGATTTTATTTGTTCATTTGTTCATGAGAGGCAGAGACACAGGCAGAGAGAAAAGCAGGCTCCCTGCAGGGAGCCCGATGTGGGACTGGATCCTGGGACCCCGAGGTCACTACCTGGGCCAAAGGCAGACAGACGCTCAACCACTGAGCCACCCAGGGATCCCTGCTTTCTTTCTTTCTAGATTTTATTGTTAAGTAATCTCTACACCCAACGTGGGGCTCAAACCTGCAACCCTGACATCAGGAGCCACACACTGAGACCACGCAGTCTGAGCCAGCCAGTCCCCCCTTACCTCTTTTTATTTACACAAATGCCATCCCATTACTTAATGGTACCAGGAATACAATACTAAAAAGAAATTTGCTCTGACCACATGTTTTCCTTTTTTGGTAAGAAGACGCTGATGACCCTTTAGTGGAAGGTGAGCAGATTAGTTGAAGCCTTGGTAAAGTTTCTCAGCACAGAGCTCCTCTCCGAGTGGCGGCTGCTGGGGACGCGGCTCCGAAAGCCTGGGGCCCAGCCCCCAGCCCCCAGCCCTGGCCTGCGCGCCGCCTGCTAGCCTCTCCCCGTGGGCCTGCGGGTTGCGCCAGCTGTTGGGAGGAAGAACCACATGGAATCGGTGATAAAAAGATGAATTGGAATGTCAGGCCGCCCTCCTGACCCTTGTGTTCCCTGCTTCCCGAGGATCTAGCCGGAGTGTCCTCAGGACGGAGCATAAGCTGGTGTTTGGGGGCAGCGCCTGGGCGTCCCGGTGTATAACGAACAGTCCCGGGACAACGAAGCCGCCGAGGGCTCCCAGACCAGGTAACACCCCGGCACCTAGAGCACACACGTCCCAGGACGGTCAGGTCCGGCATGGGCTGACCTGGTGGGATGCCAGATAAGGGAAGGACAAGTCTGGGAGCGGGTGCCTTCTGTGGGACCGCGTGGCCTTGACCCCTGCTCTCTGCCATTCCCGCTCTGAGTACGTGGCTCTGTTCGTCTCTCCGGGTGCCTGGCCCTTGCTGGCGCCGCAGAACCCCGTCCTGCCCACCGTGCTCTCACGGTCATCGTCCCGTTCTCTGTTAAAACAAGTATTGCCAGCTGAAGTTCACAAAATCCACCAAATGCTGCGGCGTTTTCTGTAGACGCCACCTGGTGACATCATCTCCGATAGGATGATTTCTGCCCGAGTGGCTTACACACTTGGAGAACACGTGCGTCCGTGTACTCCGCACCGACACATAGGAAAGGGGCTGTGATTTATAAAATCCACTGCACACTATTTAGAGAATTCCCTTCCTGGCTCTTTTTTTTCTCCTTATAAGTAATGATTTTGGATTCAGACTGAAGAAAGTCCATGTTCTTTTGTCACGGAAAAAAAAATTATACCTTAGTGTTGCTGAATATACACAGGCTTCTCACAGCAAAGTGGAACAAAGATTCAGAAACAGCATCAAAATGTTTTTCTTTATTCGAGGAACATTGAAAATTGTGGGTATTACAGACACTAAGCCCCAGAAAGGAAGAGAGATAAAATTTACTGGTGTTTCGATGAAAGCCAGGCATGGCCGAGCATTTTCTTTCTTCTTGCAAGCACGTGAGCCCACACGCAGCCCTGGATTCTGCGGGTGCTTCTGACTCCTGTGACTCTCGATGTGCGTCTTGAAGACATTTATTAGGACATGTCCTCGGAGCAGACAGATGAAACTAAGCTTTCCATTCTTATTCATTTAAGCAAGGACATGAAGACATTTGCTAACTCACAGAATGTGTAGATCTGAGCTGGCAGATGTCTTACATCTTTGTCTTACAGCCGCGGCCGGTTTGATGGGAACTGGTGACGGAGGGCGGACACGGCCCTCCCCCAAGCGCTTGCTGCTAGTGACCCCAGAGGGACACAGGGACGCAGGGCTCCCTCCAAGCGCCGGGAGAAGGTCCCTCAGGTAGTTGCTTCTTGCTTTTGGTAATGCATCCACCGTTTAGGATTGTTTTCTCCAGGGGTGGGGAGACCATCTGGTGAGTGTAAGGTCCGTAATTACCGGAGGGAAAAACATAAAGACCCAAAAGGGGAAGTAAAACTTTCTAGAAAGGGCTGCTGGAGAATATCTTCATGGCTTTGCGCAGGGAAGGATTTCTTTAAAAAGATACAGGAACCCCAATCATGGAAAGAAAAAATTGCCAAACGTTAAAATTAAGAACTCTGTTCATCAAAGCATGCCATAAAAAAGAATGAAAAGATAAGACATCCTGTGGGAAAAGATCCTGACCGAGGACTAGTATCTAAAGTATACAAAGGACTTGTGCGAGTCAGCAGGAAAGGCCAGAATGACCCATCGGAAATGAACAAAACGGCTTCAATGAGCAGGTCACAGAAAGGTGATGCAAAGACCAATAAACGTACGACAGTGTGCCCAGTCTCATCAGCCATCAGGGAGAAAAATAAATAAGTAAAGCCTCAAACACAACACAGAAATACTACTGCTTTGCTATCGTACCACATCGCTTACCGTTGGACACCCTCCAATGTAGGCAAAGACGCGACGCGTTAGGCCGAGGGGAGGCTGAGGGGGTGCGTTCGCTTGGAAGCGGTTTGGATCACCTAGTTCAGTTGAAGGTATTCATACCTTGTCCTGAATAGCCCACCCCTCACATGCGCCTCCAAGATGCGTGTAAAGGCCTAAGTACGAGCACGTTGGAAGCAGCACGATTCAGAACAGCCCCGTGGGAAGAGCCCACGTGCCCACCGACAGCAGAATGGAGAAACGAGCCAGAGGTTATTCATCCAATAGGATCCTATGGAATTAACGAGACACCACACACATATACCAACAGGATGAATCATACAAATACAGTATCGAGGGGAAAAAGCAAATCCCGGAAGAATATGTACAGTATCGCTCAATTCACATAAAATTCAAAAGCAGGGGAACCCTGGGTGGCGCAGCGGTTTGGTGCCTGCCTTTGGCCCAGGGTGCGATCCTGGAGACCCGGGATCGAATCCCACGTCGGGCTCCCGGTGCATGGAGCCTGCTAATCCCCCTGCCTATGTCTCTGCCTCTCTCTCTCTCTCTGTGTGTGACTATCATAAAAATTAAAAAAAAAATTAAAAAAAAAATTCAAAAGCAGACCAAACGGAACTGTAAGTCCTACGGAGGCGCACACGTGATGTAGACCTCTGAAGAAGAGCGAGGCAATGACCGTTAGAACCGTCAGCCACGCCTTGGTCGGGGGCTCGGGTGTGATGGCGAAGGACTGATGGATCGTGATGGTCTCTCTCGTTCTGGGAGGTGGTCCCAGATGTGGGATTTACCCCCATGGTCAAACTGCACAGAGCCTTCTGCCCATATATGGGAATGGCAACGTTAAAAACACTAAAAGAGAAAGATAATCATGTCCTAGTGTTAACATCAACGGGAGAAACATGACTAAGCCTTTTAGTCGGGAAGTGATAACACAAGAGCCACCTCCAGACCCTCTCCCCGGCTCCCCTCTCCGTGGGACTGGAGACTCAGGTCGGGCGTTGGTCCCCGCTGGCCTGGCTGGGCCCCACGCGGGCCCCATGCGCCGGCCGCGGCTACTGCTGGGTCAGGGGTGCTGCTCGCTCGCTCTGCAGGCCCACCGGCTTCAGGGCTGTTTCTGTCTGCCTTTTCCTTTAGTTTTCTTTAGTAAAAAAGACATGTAAAATTACTTTGAAGTTACATCATGGCTTCTGAGGGTCCCCGAGGGGCTCGGTGATTGAGCGTTTGTCTTCGGCTCAGGGCCTGGCCCTGGGGTCCTGGGATCGAGTCCCTCGCAGGGAGCCTGCTTCTCCCTCTGCCTGGGTCTCTGCCTCTCTCTCTGTGTCTCAAATAAATAAATAAATAAATAAATAAATAAATAAAATCTTAAAAAAATTAATGTCTTTTGGTTTCCAGAAACAGCAACCTGGATTGGTCAAATTAACTCTCCAGCAAGAAACAATGAAGAATATTATGTATCACAGTTTTACATATTTTTCAAAAATTACTTTAGGTGTATCAAAAATCTGAAAACAGTAAGAACAAATTATTTTATGAAAGTCTGTAATGAGAGCTATAAGCATGTGTATACATCATATATATGAGAGCATATTCGGTATCAAAGGTGCTCGCGCCCTGAGAGCATTTGCTCCCCCCGCCCCCCGCCATGAATTTTGGTTTTGGTGGGTTTTTTGTTCATTCAAGAGTAGAGGAAGAGGGGATCCCTGGGTGGCGCAGCAGTTTAGCGCCTGACTTTGGCCCAGGGCATGATCCTGGAGACCCGGGATCGAATCCCATGTCGGGCTTCTGGTGCATGGAGCCTGCTTCTCCCTCTGCCTGTGTCTCTGCCTCTCTCTCTCTCTCTGTGTGACTATCATAAATAAAGAAAAATTAAAAAAAAAAGAGTAGAGGAAGAGAAGTCAAGCCCAATATCCAGGGCTCTAAAGGACACATCCTGACCCTAAGCTGGGACCCCAAAAAGGGCAATCACTCTTAGATTAAGAGTGAGCCATATCTAAACCCATTCTCTACTCCAACCACAGGAAGCTACCCTAGAAGGAAACAGAGCAGGAGAAAAGAAGAAAAAATTCGGGGAAATTTGAGGCCACAGATCAGCTCTTTGCTTGTGGGTGCCTATGATCTGGAACGCAGAGGCCAGGAAGAATGGGGCTATGGAATTGATTTGAGATGGTTGCAACCATTGCTATTGCCAACATTCTTAGACAGGAATATAGTGCTCTCGAGGGAAGGCATATCCATCCTAGACCCTGGGTAACCAGCAAACAAAAGTACTTTTCAAGGGCAACGACAAACAGGATGTCAGAGATAAGACATCAAAGTGAGTGTTCTTGACTCATTCTTGGTAGACTGGCCCCCATTTCATCTATATCTTCCTTTTTGGGGTTAATCTTCCATTTTTTGAAAAAGAATTAAGTAAATAATGAAGAGCAATAATTAAGTAAAATAAAACCAGACATTAAATAGCTAAAAGTTGGGCAGCCCCGGTGACTTAGAGGTTTAGCGCCTCCTTCAGCCCAGAGCGTGATCCTGGAGACCCGGGATCGAGTCCCACATCAGGCTCCCTGCATGGAGCCTGCTTCTCCCTCTGCCTGTGTCTCTGCCTCTCTCTCTGTGTGTCTCTCGTGAATAAATAACTAAAATCTTTAAAAAAATAAAAATAAATAGCTAAAAGTTCTGCAATAACACTGATAAAATTGACAAAACCATTTGTGAGACTGATTTAAATATAAGTCGCAAATAATAGATACTAAAAACTATAAAACACTGTTGAAAGAAATTAAAGACAACACAAGCAAATGGGAAGATATTCCATGCCCATAGATTGGAAGAATTAATATTGTTAAAACATCTATACTACCCAAGGCAGTCTACAGATTCAATGCAGTCCCTATCAAAATACCAACAGCATTTTTTTCACAGAACTGAAAAAAATAATGGTTAAAATTTGTGTAGAACCACGGAAACCCAAAATAGCTAAAGCAATCATGAGAAAGAATAACAAAGTTGGAGGTATCACAATCTGATTTCGTGTTATACCACAAATCTATAGTAACCAAAACAGTATGGTATTGGCACAAAAATAGACACACCGAATAGAGAGCCCAGAAATAAACCCATGCTCATATGGTCAATTAATGTGTAAAGGAGGCAAGAACATGCAATGGGGTAAAAGACAGTTCTTCAACAAAAGATATTGGGAAAACTGGACCACTTTCTTACACCAGACACACACACACACACACACACACACACACTCAAAATGGATTAAATGTGAGACCTGAAACAAAAAAAATCCCAGAAGAAAACAGAGGCATTTATCTCTTTGACATTGGCCTTAGCAACATTTTTCTAGATATGTTTTCTCAGACAAGGGAAAGAAAAGCCAAAATAAACTATTGGGACCACACCAAGATAAAAAGCTTTGCACAGCAAAGGAAAAAATCAACAAAACAAAAGGCAACGTACTGAACGGGAGAAGATATTTACAAATGATATGGGGCTAATATCCAAATATATAAAGAGCTTATATAACTCAACAGCTAAAAAGTAAATAATGTGATTGAAAAATGGGCAGAAAACCTGAATAGACATTTTTCCAAAGAAGACATTTAGGTGGCCAACAGACACAGGAAAAGATGCTCAACATCGCCCATCATCAGGGAAATACAAATCAAAACCACAGTGAGATACCACGTCACACCAGTGAAAACGGCTAGAATCAAAAACATGAGAAACAACAAATGTTGGCAAGGATGTGGAGAGAAGACACCCCAATGCGCTGCTGCTGGGAATGCAGACTGGTGTAGCCACAGTGGAAACCAAATAGAGGTGCCTCCAAAAACTAAAAATAGAATTACCATATCATCCAGTAATTCCACCATTGGGTATTTATTTGCCCAAAGAAAACAAAAAATGTTATTTTGAAAAGCCCTGTGCACCCCTATGTTTATTACAGCATCATTTACAATAGCCAATGTATGAGAGCAACCCAAGGGTCCATCAGCAGGTGAGTGGATGAAGAAGATACATATACCTAGGTACACGTGGCAGAGAATTACTCAGCCATTAAGAAGAATGAAATCTTGCTGTTTGCAACAATATAGATGGACCTTGAGGATATGACACTAAGTGAAGTCAGAGACGATATGATTTCACTTATATATGGATTTAAAAAAACAAACAAGCAGAAACAGACTCATAAATACAGAAAAGAAACTAGTGGTTACCAGAGGGGAGAGGAGTAGGAGGTGAGCACAGTAGGTGAAGGCGATGAAAAGGTACAGACTTGCAGTCATGAAATAAATAGTTCGTGGGAATGAGGGGGGCAGCACAGGGAACCCGGTCAGCAATACCGCAATGGCTTTGTACGGTGGCAGACGGTTCCTGCACCTGCCCCGGTGAGCCAGAAATCAGGTGTAGACGTGTTCGATCACTGTATCATACACCTGACCTGACCCTAGGATGACACTGGAGGTCACCTACACTTCAGTTGGAAAGAACCAGCACTGCAGATGCCAAGCACACGAACACCTCAGACACAGGATATTATTAATGACTTTATGCCAACAAATTTGAAAATAGAGAGGAAGTGGACAAATTTGGGAGGAAGGACCAAGAGTGTCTCAAGAAGAAACAGAAAACTTCAACAATCTAAAAGAGTTTAAAGAAATAAATCAGCGGGGGTGCCTGGGTGGCTCAGCCAGTTAGGCAGGTGCCTTCGGCTCAGGTCCCAGTCTCAGGGTCCTGGGGTCGAGTCCCGTGTCGGGGAGCCTGCTTCTCCCTCTGCCTCTGCTGCTCCCCCTGCCTTGTGCTCTCTCGCTCTCAAATAAACAAAATCTTTTTTTTTTTTTTTAAAGAAGTAAATCAGCACTAAGTGTGTTCCCTTAAAGGAAAACACCAGGCCAGCTGGTTTCACTAGATAGTTATTTGATACCTTCAAGGAAGAAGCGGGCCCATCCTCACACTCTCCTCCAGACAGCAGAGGAAGAAATGCTTCGCAACTCATTTAAATGATCTAGTAAAACTTGATCCCAAGGACAAATGCATAAGGAATATTTCTAGGCTAATTTCACTTGTGGACACAGATGTGAAATTTTTCAAAATAGGGTAAAGCCCCATCACGGGATCCAAATAAATCCTTTGTATAAACACGTCGACCACTGGGAGGCTTTGCAGCTCACTGGCTTGCACTTCCCCCAGGGAATTGCAAATGTGCCTCGGCCCCTGCTGTTGTTTTATGTGTGGTGCATTTTTTATCTTTTTTTGTTTCTTGTCTTTTCTCCCCCCTCCCCTTTTCCTTTCTGTTTTTGTTTGTCACCTTTTGGCTTAATCTCAGTGGGGAAAACTGATTGCTGTGGTGCCTGGACTTTCAGAGGGACCCACAGACTCTGCTGGGAGAATGCTGGGGATTCAGGGACCTTCCTCCACAGCCCCCCAAGAGGTTAAGAACCTTAATCGGCCTGTTTGAGAAAGGAAAGGAAGGAAAGGAAAAAACTGCCAGTGTATCACTCTCAATTTTAGGTTATTTTCGGAGGAGTTATTGATGAATTTTACTGTAATAGTAAACCAAATTTGGCAATACGTTAAAAAGATAACATATTTTTACTACGTCAGATTTATCCAAGGAATACAAGGTTGGTTTAACATTTGAAAGAATCAGTTAATTATTTTCCATATTAGTGGGCCAGTACAGGCCCAATATGCAAGAAAAGCACTTGATGAATTTCAGTATCAGCCTAAAAAGTGAGTAAACTAGGGCTTTCTTAATCAGATGAAGAGAAGCTACAAAAATCCACCATCAGCCCTATATTTAACAAATGTTTGAAAACTTTCCCTTTTCAATGGTGGACAAGAAAAGGATGCCTCCCATCGCTGGGATCACCACTGAAACACTGAACAGAATGTCCTGGCTTATACAGTAAGAGATGGAGAAAAATCAGGACTGTTAAATTTGCAAAGGAAGATAGTAAATTGTCATTGTTTTCAGATGAAACGGTTATATAGGCATTAAAATTTTTAATTGCAAATAAAATTTTGGAATTAAGAATATTTTCATAAAATGTAAATTATAAAGATTTTGATAAAATAATTTAATAAAATTAATATAACAATTCAATTGTATTCTAAATAAGAGCAACAAATAGAACATGTAATTTTAAAATACGCCATTTACAAGTGGCCTCCAAAAATAGCAAATAGGATAACTATAAAAGGATGATGTGAAAGACTTTTATGAAGAAAATTATACAACTTTACTGAAAGACATTATTGATTAATGGAGAGATACACTGTGTTTATGGAATGGAAAATTCCAAATGCAAACAGGCCGTTGATCCCAAAATTGACTTCTAGGTTCAGGGGAAATAGCACTTGAAATCCTGAGTGTTTTGCAGAGTGACACCTGACACAATAACTCCAAATATGAACAAAAATGCAGGAGAAGAACAGCCAGGCTTGAAGAAGGAGGAGACGGGAGGAGGGGAAGGAGAGATGAACCTCAGTCTGTCAAACGTTTAGATGCTGTAAAGCTGTGTTGGTCGGTACTGTGCCGCGTTAGTGCAGGAGCAGACAGGTGAGTGGAACAGGAAAGAGGGCCTGAATGTGCACAGCAACATACGGCGTAGGGAGCAATTTAGAGCAGGGGAGACAGTTGCACCTATATTCACCGGGGTATAACATATGAGATATATATGTCCTATATATATGTGATATGATATACACCTGATATATGTTTTATATATCATATCTCAAATAATAACATAATATTTGGGCAGCCCCAGTGGCGCAGCGGTTTAGCGCCGCCTGCAGCCCGGGGTCTGATCCTGGAGACCTGGGATCGAGTCCCGCGTCGGGCTCCCTGCATGAAGCCTGCTTCTCCCTCTGCCTGTGTCTCTGCCTCTCTCTCTGTGTCTCTATGAATAGATAAATAAAATCTTAAATAAAAAATAACATAATATTTAACAATATAAGTGACTATTAAATAACATTAATATTGATTTTAATATTTAATAAGCATTAAACAACACATTCATTAAAATATAAATAAATATAAGTATTTAATAAATGATTAATAATAATGAAGTATATTATATTGTTATATTTTCCTCATAATAGTCCAAATCAGGAAGAAGCCCAAGTGTCCATCAGCAGGGGAATGGTAGAATGGATTGATAAACTCAGATATATTCATTCAAAGAATATTTACTTAGAAGAAAAGAAAAAGTAGGCGACAAGAAACAAAATGGAAAAATCTATAAACCTACAGTTGAATGAATAAAAAGCAAAACATATATACTTACGGTGTAATTCTATATATTAAGTTTAAAAGTGAGCAAAATTAAATTGTATTTTATAAGGATGCATGGAGTGCTGGTTAAGTAAACCAAAGAAATAATTACAAGTCAGGAGAATGGTCTCTTGGTGAAAATGAGGGTGTTGTAGTTAGGAGGGACTTCTGGGAAGTGAATCATGTTCAATTTCTTCAGTTGGTTCACAGTTATGTGGCTTTCTTGTGATTTGAATGTTACCAATAACAGTTATGCACATCTCTTTTTTTTTTTAAAGATTTTATTTATTTATTCATGAGAGACACACACAGAGAGAGAGGCAGAGACACAGGCAGAGGGAGAAGCACGCTCCCTGAAGGGAGCTCGATGTGGGACTCGATCCCGGGTCTCCAGGATCACGCCCTGGGCCAAAGGTGGCACTGAACCACTGAGCCACCCGGGCTGCCCATGCACATTTCTATATATCATATTTTGCAATAGAAATGCTTAAAAATGGTATAAATAGACTTTCAATGAAAATCAATTTTCTAACATGGTTGAGAACCAGTTGGCTTTCTACTTCTTTGTTAAGTGCCAAAGCTTTTATGCACATTTCTGTACTGTTATCTTTCGTAGTAGGAAAGATAATTTGTACAATTAGACTTCTAATAAAAACGGTAGTCGCCAGGGCTACCCCATCCTACTTCCTAGAGGCAAACAGTCACATTAATGGTGGTTTTTTTGTGTGTGTGTGTGTGTTTACCTCTATGTTTCTAAATAATTAGCTTATAGTGCTGTGTCTTTATTTTTCACTTTTAGATACTACCTATTGACTGTCGACATCCACAAGATGTGGACATAGCTTTCTTATCTACCTCTTTTTCTTTAAGCCTACACACATTCATTTCCTATTCTCTGCCTCCCTAACTCTATTGTATTTTTTTTAAAGATTTTATTTATTTATTCATGAGAGACACAGAGAGAGAGAGAGAGAGGCAGAGACACAGGCAGAGGGAGAAGCACAGGGCTGCCCCCTCTATTGTATTTTTTATGTCAGTTTTCAGAATTTACACTTTTATGACTATGTAAATCAAAATAAATCAATCTCAAACTCCTATCAGTGTGTTCATTCTATTAATGTCTTTTTTTTTCTTTCTTTCTTGGAGACATCCCTTTAGAATTCCTCATGCTTTTTCTCCAACTTGGACTGGTATTTACATTATTATGCTTATGAAATATTTTTCAGGACCTCTACTGCCAGCCCTCACACAGCAAGTGACACCAACCACACTTTCTCTCCACTGACGGCAACCACAAAATATAGGCTACAACTCTTTTCAGGCATTTAAAAATGAGCACCACAGGAGAAGAGAAACTCAGGCAGAGAGCGCAGTGTTGCTGCATGACTGTTCTGGTTTTCAGCCTGGAGGTGGTCTCTGAGTGCAGGAGGAAGAAGCTGACGCTCAGGTCTTCGGAGTGGCTGGGGCTGGTCTGGCAGGGTTTCTGAGAAGGGGGTGCTGTGCACGGAGGAGGTCCAAGAAGTCTGCATGGGGTTCCTTGTGATTCCTTGGCTCAGTCTGAGGCTGCACAGCAAGGAGAGGGACTCCTCGAGGAGGCCTCGTTAGATCACCTGCCGCAGCCTGAGAGGCGGACGGTGGCATCGGCAGCACGCAGCTCTGGGAGATAGTGGCCTAGGCGCTGGAGAGACCTTGCTGAGGATTCTGGAATGGAGTTAAAAATCTCAGGAAGTCTAAACCTTAGGAATATAGTCCACACTACAGTAAGGGACGTGTCCTAAACATGTGCTCTAAATCAAAACAGTCCCGCTGCAAGAAAGGATAAAACCAAGGCTGACTAGACCAAAAGTAAGAACCACTAGTTTCACTGTTGCCCGAACATCCCGAACATCTGTGGAGGAAGAAAACAGGACTTTTTCTCTCACTACCATACATTGCCCACAATGTCCAGCATACAACAAAAAATTACTATATATGCAAAGAAATGGAATAAGATGAGTCACAGTCAAGAGAAAACGCAGTTTTTGGAAACTGAACCATGGTTACCCAGATGTTGGAATTTGCAGGCAAGGACTTTCAAGCAACTATTGTAAGAACACATTGCAATAGCCATTTGACTAAATGGTCATAATAAGGGAACAAATGGGGGAATATTAATGGAGAAATGTAAATTATAAAAACAAACCAAAGGGAAATTAGAAAATGGGAAAGTGCAGTACACAAAATGAAAGATTAATAGGATGAGCTTAAGAGTGGATTGCAGATGTTAGAAGAAAGGGCCAATGAACCATTCTATGTGAAAAATAGAGAAATCCTATTGAAAAATTAGACATGGAAGAGTCAAACTGGCAGACTGGCCCCCAGGACAACAGCAATCAGTACAGCCCAAGGGAAGGAGGAATTCCAAAGGAGAGGACAGCAAGAATGAGCAGAGAAAAAAAATATTGGGAGAATAGCTGAAAATTGCCAGAGTTTTGTGAAAAAGCAAAATCTTACAGATTAAAAAAGCTCAGCAAACTTTAATCAGGATAAATACAAAGAGAACAGCACTCGGGCACACCACCAGGCACATCAAATTGTTGAACCCAAAGGTAAAGAGAGTATCTTGAAAGCAGCCAGAGAAAAGTCACAACTATGTGCAAGTGGGCAATGATGGGAGTGAACGTGTCCCGTCAGAAACGGTGGGGCCAGAAGACAATGAGGCAAGAGTGCGGTTATTCCGAAAGAATAAGCCCGCCAACCTGGAGTTCTAAATCTGGTAACATTTCAAATATTCAAAATGGAAGATGCTCTAACGATACTGCACTGCCAGCAAAATTGCACCACCGGTTGTAAGGAAATGTTTTCATGACCCCAGATAGGAACGTGGATCCACGAGAATGAATAAAGAATATAAAAAATGGTAAACAGAAAACACTCTACACTTTAAATTTTCATGTCCTAATTTTTGTAGGACGTATGGCATATGACTGGGAAAGCAAATATCACCGCACTGGTTTGTGGGGTTTAGAGCGCGTGCGAGTGTGTGTGGAATGCACGTATATGGCAACGATGCACATGACAGTGCAGAGACATGTGGGAAGATGTCAGCACGGGGATAAAAAAAAATGGACCAATTCCAAAGAAGTCAGGAAAGGAGGAACAGAGGAACAGCAAACAGAAGACAAATAACAAAATGATAGACCTAAATCCAACCGCATCAACATTACAAAGAAATTCATTCTGAATATGACCTATTTATAGCATACTGTGATCATGGGTACTTTCTTGTTTGTTTTCCTAAAACTAACTGCCTTATCTTTTCCTACTCCACTGGTTTTTTGGTCATCATCCATAATTTTCCCATATCTTACAATAATCTCTCACTAAAATTTAATGGAAGGCCATTCATGTTAATTCATCTTTGATTCCATTTTCAGTATTTTAGAACTTTTTTGAGGGGGAGATATCTCCTCATTCCTCATGCTCTTTTTCTTCCATGTGGACAAAACTCTATTACTGTAACATTTCTAGCCTTTCTGTATTTACACACACGTGTGCACACACACACTCTGCCCCAGGAAAAGTGAAGTATCCCATCTGACTGGTGAGAATGAACAGGAAACAGCCCAGGGGCCCCCGGGTGGCTCAGTCCGTTGGGCGTCTGCCTTTGGCTCAGGTCGTGGTCTCAGGGTCCTGGGATCGAGTCCCATATCCGGCTCCCTGCTCACTCCCCCTCTGCCCCTCCCTCTGCCCCTCCCTCTGCGCGTGCTCTCTGGCTCACTCTCTCTCTTAAATAAATAAATAAAATTTAAAATAAAAAGAGAGAGAAAGGAACAGCTCAGATGTTGGCTTCTTTTGTTCCTCCTGGGGCTGAGCTGTGTGCAGAGAACACACGTGTGAACTGTCCGCCAGAGGTGGGCCCTGCTGGCAGGAGGAGGCTGCCCCCTGCTGCCTCCTGCCCTGGCGAGGTTTGCGGTCAGTGCCAGGAAGCCCACTCGCCTGCAGAAAAAACACACATTCACCAATAACCGTGTTATTATAATAAAAGTTAATGGTTTGTTCTCCTAAAAACTTGCAGAATCAGAGGATGTGTTCAAGCAGGCATCTCCCCACTAACGTGACTTAACCTGCAGGGACATTAAAGTGAAAGTCTCACACCGAGCAGGCGCAGGCGGGGAGCGCCTCTCCCTCTGCCTCGCCCCTCCCTCCCTCCCACTCTTGCTCTCTGGCTCTCAAGTAAATAACATCTTTTCTTTAAAAAAGGTGAGACTGGTGGCCTGGGTGGCTCAGTGGTAGACTGTCTGCCTTCAGCTCAGGGCGTCCCGGGGTCCTGGGATTGAGTCCTGCATGGGGCTGCCCGTGGGGACCCTGTTTCTCCCTCTGCCTGGGTCTCTGCCTCTCTCTGTGTGTCTCTCATGGATAAATAAATAAAGTCTTAAAAACACACCAAAACAAGTAAAAAAAAAATTAAAAAATGAAACTATCTTAGATGACAAAGAAGAGTAGCTTCTCAGTTGATCAATGAGGCAAGTGCAGTCCACCCAGGTGTCATCGCCCTGCAGGTGTCCGTCGCCGCAGTGGGGCCACATCCTGAACTGCCAACAGCAGCCGAAGGCAGCGCTAAATCAAAAATGCATTTCACGCGCAGCTCATCGGGCCCCACGGCTGAGTTGCGCCCGAGCCCCTCCACCGGCCCGTCTCCGACCTCGGGCCTGTCCCCTCACGGGAGTTACGGACCCAGTGCTGGGAGGACAGCGCGGCTGTGGGGGGTCGGGGGCCCTCCTGCACCCGGGGCCCCCCCGGCCCCCACCTGCCCCAGGAGGCCTGCCCGCCCGCCACCGCCCCGCACAAAAGCCCCGGCCCACGGCCTTCAGGAGCCCACACACTGCGAACTCCGCCGGGGGGTGCTCACAACCCCTCTCATAATTGTCTTTCGCTGCCTTTTAGTTTATCAGCTTCTGCTCTTCAAACGTGTCTCACGCCGTGTGTACCATGTCACTTAGAGCTGCTCCTACGGCTCCAAGTCCCCCGTTGGGGCTGCTTGGTTTTAGAATCGGCCCCTAAGTAGCTCGCCCCTCAGAATTTCCTGCTGTTTGGCACGTAAGGCTTTCCATCTAGATTTGGTTTTTCCCCATATTTACATCTGTTACGGTTGGACCGTGTGACCAAAAGGATTCTTTGATGTCCAAACCCCCAGGACCTCGGACTGTGGCTTTATTTGGAAATAGGGTCTTTGCAGCGATGGCCAAGTTTGGAGGAGTTCCCTAGGGTGACCTGTAACCCATGGACCGGCGTCCCCACAAGCAGGGGACCTTGGACGCTGCCAGGGAGACATTGCCCCCAGCCACCGGAGCCAGAGGTGGTGGCAGGGAGGGGGGGCACAGTAGTGGGGGCAGGTCCGCCGTCATGGGGGCATCTCCACCGTCGTGGGGGCAGGTCCCCCGTCGTGGGGGCAGCGCCGCCCTCTGACCCCTGTACCCAGACCTGCAGCCTCCCGTGGGAGCCAGCGGGCCGCCCACTCACAGCTGTCCAGGGTGAGCCTCTGCCTCAGGGCAGCCCGAGGATCCCACAACCATCAGCTACTCTCCACAGCAACATTCCAAATTATCATTTTGCTTCCCTGTTTTTAAGATTTTTATCAGATTTGTCATGTGTTTTAAAATCACTGGTTTGGAGCTCTGGGTGCCTGCATTTCTGTTTCTTCACTCAGTCCCTTCTGCTCTAGCACCCTTCTGTCTCACTGTATGCGTGTGCCCAGGCTGTGTGTGCCGGGGGTGCGTGTGCTGAGGCTGTGTGTGCCGGGGGTGCGTGTGCCAGGGGTGTGTGTCCCCAGGGTGCGTGTGCAGGGGGTGCGCGTGCCGGGGGTGCATGTACCCAGGTGCGTGTGCCGGGGTGTGTGTGCCGGGGGCACGTGTGCTGGTGGTGCATGTGCCTAGGGGTGTGCACAAGCAACTGAGTCCCCCAGGAGCTCCGGGAATCATGGTCTTTATTTTTGTTTATCCTCATTGAGTGTGTGTGAGCTGCTGCAGGCTCAGTGAAAACACCCCTTTTGATGATCTTCACAAAAACACGATTCTGGGTTTTACACACTGAGTGTTTAGACGGCCCTCGGGACTCGGTGGCAGAGCATTAGCGGCCTGGCCGAAGCCCTTCAGGAGCACTGCACTTGGTACACATGGATATCTTCCATTTCGAAGCAATCGGGTGAAAATTAACGTCTTCATCTACGAGGCTGTCTCCCACTGTGGATTTTCGATGGCAGGATTTTAGTCTCCAACCACTCTCCTCTCATCTCCTTCAAATGCTTATGTTTTAAACACTCAAAAGAAAAAAAAAAGAAAAAAAGAAAAAAAGAAAACCTCCCTTATATCTGAGAACACTTTGTAAAATCTTGAATAAAAAAAAAGCCCATGTGTCACTTGTCTCAGCGATTAATTGATACGAGTTCTGGGAATGACAATTAATCTTGACATTAGCTTAATTAAGCCAGGCATTAGTCAATTATAATTGGCAGAGGAAATATGCTATAAAAATATGATGCAATCTAAGACCAAACAGGATTAATTTTTGGATAATTTGTTGTTTTGTGCGACCACAGCAGCACCGTACAAGTGATCAACGAATCAGTAACGTGATCAGAAATAATCACCTCATTGATAATTGCGTATTGATCTGCAGTAACGTATACAAGAAAACGTTCCGGCTATTTGTCCAAGATGAATTTCACACACTTGTTTTTCCATCTTGGCGTCTTTGACTCACAGTCGAGTCCTCCGCAGGGCTGGCAGTGCCGCGGGGAACCAAAGTCATTGTGCTGTGGGATTTTTTGCGATGACTTCTTTCTTCCTTGCCCGTCCGCCCGCTCCCAGTCAGGTCAATGGGGGGGTGATTCTTTGCTTGCCGAGGAGGACAGCACACGGCGGGCTGCAAGCGCCCGCACGGTTCCCTCAACACAGTCGCACTCAGGTTAGTTGGTTCTGGAACAATGTAAGAAAACAGTCTCCAAGTGTTAGCGATGCCCTGCGCGCACGGAGTCTTCTCATTCGGGGTTCCAGCGGCTTTCTAAGTACTGCCCGATGAAACCCAAACTTCCCGTGATAGATTCTTCGCTCTTTTGCTGTCTTGAAACCCAACTCCTTGCACCCGAGCTGAATACCGACAGCACGGTTAGCCCCGGATGAGACCGAGGCCCACACACAGTTGTGTAGCTGAGCTTGAGCCTCGAAGGCTGGTTCGATCCCCCCACTTCTCAGGGTTTGTGATTCAGGCGCCCCCAGGAAACCCACTGGAGTATGCAACCACCGGGCCCCCCCATGACCTGGGGCGGGTGAGGATTCGCCAGGTTGATTCCTGGAGAAAGCGCGACGGCCAAACCCCGTATGGATCGATAAGGAGCGAGGTAATCAGCGTTCCTCTGCAGGACGGCTTCAGCCGCGAGGGTACGACTGGCACAGATGCTCATGTGAGGCAAGCCGGGAGCCCTGGGCCGCCCCCCCACGGCCGGCCGCCTGCCCTGCCACGCGCACGTGGCCCCACGGGCTCCCTTCAGCGCCCTGTGCCATCCTCATGGGGCATGCCCGAGCCGCCCAGGTCTCTCCCAAACTGGCCAGGAGTGGCGTGGAACGGGGGCACACCAGGCGCGCCGTCCCGGGCAGCCATGGGGCGGTGCCTGACGGCCCATCGCAGGCAGTGGCGCAAGACGGAGCGGAGGCTCGGGGACCCCAGCCGGCTCGATGATTAGCCGACTAGCGTGACGCGGCCGCCCCTCCGGGCCCGCCCAGGTCCCCAGGACACGTCCCCGGGCCGGACAGCGGTGGGGAGAGCTCTGGCCGCGTGTCCGCCCTTTGTCCCGTCCTCTGGCCCAGGCCAGGCTGCCTTCGGCTTGGCCAAGCCCACACGCCCGCTCACGCCCGATGGTTGTGTGCTGGGTCGTGGACCCTCTATGTTTTGTTAGACAGACTGGCTTATTTGATAAATTAGGCCACGCCAGTGTGTTAATAGTGCTATTGGCGTCCTACCACTCAGGTGGCGGCCTTGGGGTTCTCCGGTGGCTTCCTAAAAATAACTCCGACGACACAACAACGTTCAGGGCTTTGGGCCGACGTTTGAAGCCAACAGCCCTTAGCGTTTATCCGATTCCTTGTAATAAACCTCTGTGGGGTGTTGTTACATCCGCCCCACACAGGTTCGAACCAGGCCGTTCTGCGAAGACACTCACGCACGTCTAACGGGGTGTTCACACGCTCCCCGTCCCCTGAGGCTGCAGGCCTGGAGCGTGGGTGCGGGGAAACGGTCCCTCCACGCCGCAAGGCCCGGGGGCACGCTGAGAAACGGGCCTTAGTCGGCGCCCGGGGAGTCCTAGGTAAACCCGGAGGAACAGGTGGGAACAGCGGAGTGCAATTCAAGAGGTGGCGAGTCTTCCCAGCGGGGTTAGGAAGGAAGCTTCACGGAAGAAGCGGCGTTGGAGCGGACGAGAGCGAGTGTGACTGGCAGGGACACGGGCGGGGTAAGGGTTAGGGGACAGCAGGACGAGGGGCAGCAAGGTAGGTGCTCCGCAGGTGCGGGCAGGTGCTGGGTGGGAGGCGAGCAGCAGGTGGGGGAGGAAACGGTGCCAGACCCGGGGAGCCTCAATGTCAGACCAAGGAGCTCTTGGGCTCAAGGCACAGAGCCGCTGCCCATCGCGGAGCCAGGCACTACGAGCTGTTCGGGGGGCTGCCTGGTAGCCCCGCTGAGGAGGGGGCGTGGGGTGCGGGTGTGCCGAGGCCCGAGGCGGGCAGCGGGCAGAGCCGAGGGGGATCGGTAACGGGCGCGCTCAGGGGACGGCGGGGAGGTGCAGGCGGCTACCCGAGGCACTGCACGGCGACGCGGGCCGTGGAGCCGCGGCCGCACCGAGTTGGGAGGACGGGCAGATCTCCAGACACAGAGGTCTGTCAGGCTGCGGGGGGCCGCGCGCCATCCCCCGCGCCGTGTGCGTGTCTGCGGGGAGCTGCTGAAACCAAGAGCCTCGACCGGGGATCTGAGAACAGCACCGGTGTGTTTACTGCAAAATCATGGTCTTCTCTGGCACCAGACTGTTACGGTGTCACCCACAAAGGTCCCATACCCAACCCTGTATCGGAAAGGGAATATTTCATTGTGACATCGTCCTGCCCTGCGGGCACTTGATGCCACTCACCGTTTGGAACGTGCCGTCCCACTTTGCTACGAGGGAGCCCAGGCTCTGCTCCAGACACGGGCTGTGAGGCCTGGTTCCGCTGCCCCTGATTTCTACGAAGCCGTCCGCCCGCAGCATGACAGGCTGCCTCAGGGCTCGCCATGGCTCGGTGGTCTGTTTGTCATGAAGAGGACACAGCAATGGGGCATCCAGCGTGGCTCCCAGCGTCCCCGGCACTCATGCCCACGGAACATGAGGCTGAGGAGCTTGGGGTTCACTCCTCTGAAGCTCGGCGTGGACGTGCCCGTCTCCCCTCACAACTCCCCACCAAGAAGACAGGGCTGTGTGACAGATGCCAGCACCTCTCTCAGTTGTCACCACTGTCACTTCAAGGGGAAGTACACAGACGAGGAAAGCTCCGTCTTGAGAAGCTTTACGCTAACGTGGAAGATGAACAAAAGGTCAAATATGATAAGGACAGTGAGGAGGGGGAGGAGAGCTAGAGAGCTAGGGAGGGAGAGACTCTGGAGTTAGGGATGGAGGCGGAGAGTGTGGGCAAAGCAGGGGTGCAGGCACACGGTGAAGACCAGTGCCAAGGAAAACAAAGGGCAAAGGTGCCGAAGACGAGCACCCGGGCCTGGGAACCAGAGCATGGGGTGGTGTGTGGGGTCTGCAGGCTGGAGTCAGGTGGGGAGGGCCTCGGGTCTCTGGCCAGGCTGCGCGTGTATTCAGCAGGCGCTGCGGTACGTGCCATGGCCTGTGTTTGAGCTGGGAACTGGGAGCCAGGGCCAGCCCCTCCCTTGGTCAAGGACGCGGTCAAGGACATGGTCAAGGAGAACCAGGTGGGAACGCTCCAGGGCAGCGCTAGGAGGGGTCACAGGGATGACCTGGAATGATCCAGGCCTCCTGCCACGGCCTTGGGAGGACGGAGGAGCAGAGTGTGTGTGCAGCCCCGGGAAGAGAGTCTGCAGGAGTTTCCAGCCCGAATAATTAAGGAAATGGTAGAAATAGTTAGAAATCCGAAGGAGCTGGCCTACTTTGGGTTTGTGGAGTTCGGGATGGTGGGGGGGGGGGAGTACATCCCAGCAAGGGTCTTCAGTGGGCCAGGGGGACAAACCATCAGGACAGAGGCCCAGATTTGGTAGTTAGGGCACAGAGGTGACCCTCCAAGGGGCAGGCCCGAGGGACTGGAAGGAAAAGGGCCTCCAGCCATGTCCCAAGACCCTCGCCGCCAGGGCCTTGGGAGACGCGGCAGCCCCCGGTCTGGGGACGCGGGGTCCCCTGGCCCTGTGTCAGGTCCCCTGGCCCTGTGTCATCGGGCCACAGCCCTGAGGCTGCTTGGGGAGGCGGGGATTAGGTGGGTCCACTTCTTCTCCTTTCCCAGGCCGAGAAACAGCCCGGGTGGGGCGCGGATTAGCCCAAGGGCACAGGCTGGCCCGTTCTAGAGCCAGATTAGGGACTTCCCGACTCCCCTGCCCACGGCCACGCTGCCACCCGCCCTTCCCCCCACGTATTCACGGAAAACATCCCGCCCTCCGGGCGCAGAAGACCTCCGTGTAAGTCTGCACGGCAGGCCCGGCTCTAGCAGGTATTTTTGCTTTAAGCCGGTTGGAGGCGGAGGCTGGGCTGGGCCGGGCCGGGGCGCGCGCCCCGCGTCCCCGAGCGCGTCCCCGAGCGCGTCCCCGGAGCGCGCGCTGCGCCCGCCCGCCGCGCCCCCACCTCCGCCGCGCGTGCCCGCGCCCCGCCCGCGCCCCCGCCGCCCTCCCGGCGCGCTCCCGGCCGACCCCCCCCCCCCTCCGCGATCGCGTCCCCGCCCCCGCGCGTCCCGCTCCGCAGTCCCCAGTTCCCATCCCCACCCCCGCGCGCGCCCACCGGGGCGTCCTGGCCCCCCCCCCCCCCGCCCGCAGCGCCCCCGCTCCCGGCGCCCCTCCCATCCCCGCCCCGCGCGCCCCTGCTCCGTCCTCAGCGCCCCCCCCCCAGCGCCCCTCCCATCCCTCCGCCCCGGCGCCCCCTCCCGGCGCCCCTGCTTCATCCTCAGCGCCGCCCCCCACCCCCCGCACCCCTCCCGGAGCGAGCCCCTCCCTTCCCCCCAGTCCCCGGCCTCCCCCCGCCCCCGCTCCCGGCGCCCCCAAATCCCTAGCCCCCCCGCCCCGCCCGGAGCGCCCCCCTCCGCATCCTCAGCCCCCCGCCGGCCCTCCCGGAGCGCCCCCCCATTCCCCCCGCCCCCGCCCCGAGCGCCCCCTCGCGTCCCCCCTCCCTCCCCCCTCCCTCCCCCTCCCTCCCCCCGCGCGCCCCCGCGGTCAGCGCGGCCGGCGGAGCTTGGGGCGGGGCAGGCGGGCGGGGCGGGGGCGCGCGGGGGCGGCGGGGGCGCGGGCGCGAGGCCGGGCGTCGGGGCCGCGCGGGGGCGGCGCCGGGGGAGGAGCGCTCGCTGCGCCGCGCCCGGCCTGCCGCGCTCGGTGCGGGTCCGCGGGGCGCGAGGAGCGGCCAGACCGCGGCCTGGAACAAAGGGAGCGGCCGGGCGGGCGCGGCGAGCATGGCGGACCGCGGGCTGGAGGGCATGGCCCTGCCCCTGGAGGTGCGGGCGCGGCTGGCCGAGCTGGAGCTGGAGCTGTCGGAAGGTAACAGGCCCCGCGCCCGGCCGGCCGCGCTGGCGCGGGGGGGGGGGGGGGGGGGCGGGGGTTAGCGGGGGGAGGGGGCGGGGAGGGCGGCGGGGGGGGCGGGGGCGAGGGCGCCGCGGCCGGGCAGGGGGCGCGGGGGGGGCGCGCGGCCCTGTTCCCGCCCGCGGCCGAGGCCGGGCCCTCCCCGAGCTGCGGCAGCCGGCGGGTCGGGGCGCTGCGGCGGCCCGGGGGGGTGCAGGGCGGGGGGGCGGGGGCGCAGGGCGGGGGCGGGGGGCCGCCTGCAGCCGCCGTGTCCTTGGTGCGCGTCCGTGCGCTCCCCGCCGCCCGGGCCCGTCCGCGGCCTGAGCGCCGAGCTGCCGGCGGCCTGTGCTCGCGCGGACTCGGGTCGCGGGGTCGCGGGGTCGCGGGGGGGTGGGGGCGGCCCGGGCTGTGCCCCCCCCGACCCCGCGACCCCGCCACCCGCCGCCTTTGTTGTGCGGCCGCGAGCCGGGGCCTCCCCGCGGCGACCCTGCGCGATGGTGCGGCGGCCGCGGGGTCCGGGCGCGGGTCCTGCGGGCGCCCGCGCTCCTGAGCCGGGTCACGCGCCCGACTGTCACTCCTTGGAGGTCGGGTCGGGGTCCCTGGAAGCAGCAGCCGCTCCGGTTCCGACTGTGGCCTGGTGCCCCGGCGCCCTGGCCTGCGGGCCCAGGCGGGTTGCGTGGTCGGAGCGGTGCAGCCTGGTGAACTTTTGTGTGTGTGTGTGTGTGTGTGCGCGCGCGTGTGTAACGGTTCCCGGAGGGCGGGGAGCCAGAAAGTACACTCGCTCGTGCCAATTTTCATCAGCAGGGAGGAGCTGATGGGACTCGGTGCTTCCCCTTCCAACACGCTCAGGCCCAGGAAGGATGCTCCTGGGGCTGTGGCCCGGGGCTACCGGCCTTTCAGGTCTACAGGGAGGGAGCATCTTTCTGTCTTTCTGTTTTGAATTTGGGGTGCTGCAGGGTATTGTGATGTTCTGTAATGGGAGGCAGTCCCGTGGGAGGAGAGGAAGCTGTTTCCTGGACTCTGTGTGCTTAGCAGACACTATTCCGGCTGGTGGAAGGCAACGAAGGCTCTGCTGGTACCTCGGAGGACCTGAAGGCAGGGGGCACATGGGCCCGGCAGCTGGGATCGATGCTTAGATTTAAGCTGGCAGGTGAAGGGTGCAGCATGGACACGTCGTTTGGAGGGACGGACTCTCCAGTGGAAAATATGTGCCCAAGCGCTGTGATTTTAGGAGGAACCCTCACCCTGAGGCCCTCCTGGTCTTCGTCGCACATTGTGTCCTGTGTTCCTTGTGGCAACCCAGCGTTCATGCTTTCCCTCAACGCGGCTGCTGTGTCCGCCTTACACCAACAGCAAGTGTCGACACCCCAGCTGTGTCACCAAAGTGGGAAGCCGTCAGAGCCCTATGGGACTGGCCTGGATGCAGCTCACAGCCGCTCCTGGAGCCTGGGACCATGCAGGACGTGTGGGCCGCCGCCGCTGGCTGCACGGGGAGCATTGCTCGTGGCTGTAGACTTGGGGCGCACTTCCCTGTTGGATGACACTGGCCTGCCCCCGGCCATCCCTCTTGGAGGAGGAATGAGTGCTACGTCCCCACCGCCCAGAGGGTGGAGAGCCACGTTCGGCCCAGGTTCACACAGTCCGAGTCTCCGTGAACACCTCGTGTCTGACAGGCCTTTTAGAAAGGGCTTAGCGGGTTTCTCGTTGATGTCTTGGCCCGCGGGAGATTCGTGGTCTTTTCTCCTTTCCTGCAAACCGCGCTAGACCCAGGCTGAACACTGAAGAACGGAGCAGTCGGACGGTCAGCACGTTGGCCTGTCAGCCCCCCTCCCCTCAGGCCGCGCAGTAGCTGTGTCATCTCGGACCTGCTCTGTCGCTGCCGAGTGATGGATGAGGGACGGAGCGTTCTTTAGGTTCATCTGGGACTCCAGGTCCCGTAACCACACAGAACACCTTTCGTGCTTCAGTTGCATGGATCACCTTGTTTTCCAGTGTTCAGAGGAGCCAAAGATTGGAAGGACCAGAAATCTCTGTTTTCACATTGTGGAACTTAAAAATCCCTGGGCGTGTCCACTCGCAACGTGAAAAAGTTAAATCAGCGTTTATCCCGTTTTAGCCGCGGTCCTGAGAGAACCCTTGAGTCTTCGTCCCGAACGACAGCATCAGCAACCATCGTGGAAGCGTGGGACTCCCGGGGCCTCGTTGCTTCAGAGCAGGGGGAAAGCAGTTGTGTGTGAAGCACACGTGATGTCAGTTGACAGAGCACGGCAGCCAGTCCCCGGGCCTGCACACCTGCCCGGTCGGCCGGTGCGCTGCCCTGCATCGTGTCGGAGGCCGCGGTGCTGTCGCCTTCCTGGGTCACTGGGTGAGGGCTGCCGACGGACTCCGGCTGCAGAACTCGGCCTCCTTTTCCTTTTGCGCCCCCGTGAGCACGGGGGGCCTCCCTCCCCGGGAGCGGCAGGTCCCCGAAGTTGCACGCGTCGTGCGGGGCGAGGTGGCAGGCGGCCCCCGGCCCTGGGTCTGGACGTGCCTGAGCCGCGTATGTGCGGGGTGCGGGGAGTGGGCTCATGGCCCGGTCAGTGGCTGGGTCTCCTTCCCCCCCAACCCCCGTGGTTTCTTCTTCCTTTCCGACGTGGTGGCCTGTTGGAATTGGGTGCTTTCCTTTTTGGCTTTAAGAGGGCCGCCAAGGGCAGCCTGGGGGGCTCAGCGGTTTCGTGCCATCTTTAGCCCAGGGCGTGACCCCGGGATCCATGATCGAGTCCTACGTCGGGCTCCCTGCGTGGAGCCTGTTTCTCCCTCTGCCCGTGTCTCTGCCTCTCTCTGTGTCTCTCATGAATAAATAAATAAAATCTTTAAAAAAAAGAGGGCCGCCAAATAATTAATTTCATTAACGCGTAAGTAAATATCTAAAAATATATTTTTAAGTCAAATACTTAAGGAAGAGCTTTAAATAGAAGCAGTCGAAAAAAGAAGAAACAAAACGTAGAAGAGACTTGGGTCTTCGGAAAAAAATTTCAGTTGTTGATTGAAAGGTAGCAGGAAGTCTCTGCGTTGGCTGTGGGTTGTTTTGTGGGCTGTGCGGACACCGCGCTTCTCTCCTGCGGGAGCGGCTGGATTCTTATTTTCGTGGATCTTGGAGAAACCGCCGGGATATGGCCTGCGAGGATTGCTTGGTGTCTGTGGAGGAGAGGCCTTTAAGAAACAGATGCCGTGTTTCACGTCGCGGGGTTTTGTTGGTGCGTCCGCTGTCCCCTGACTTTTGCTTCCGGGGGTGATTCAGTCCTTGTCCTGCTTCACTGATTAACATTCCAGATTGGTTCAGCCACAGTCGCGTCGGGAGTGTCCAGCGCAGTGGGAGGAGCACTTCCGTGGTGAGCGAGCCCCACTGCGGGACGCGGGGGGCGCAAGCTCACCTATGCCCCATTCTTTGTGGTTCTTTGTGTCGGTCAAGGGTGTTTTGTTTTGTTTTTAATTGCATTCTCGCAGTTTGCACTCACATTCCCGGCACCAAAGAGCGCGAAGTGAGAGGCGTGGGCCCCGAGATGCTTGTAGATTTTCAGGACTGTTGGGCCCAAGGTGACAGGTACGCTTAGCTCTGGCCCTCGAGTCCTGGCCCCGTGTCCTGGGGGCCCCGTAACTGCAGATCTCGCGGCTCTGACCCTGCGGACCCCGCAGGACCGCCTTCCAAAGTCTCCCGCCACCCAGACCTTGTGAACATCATCCTCACTGAAAGGACATAGTTGACTCTGGACAACAAATGTGCCAAAGAAAACCAAAAAACAAAACAACCCCCCCCCCCCCCGGTTTCCTGCAGACGTCCACTGATCAGTTGTCATAATTGTAGAGGAGGAAGGGACAGGGCCAGCAGGTGGAGGGGGCGAGCTGAGGGCCACAGGCACCCCCTGCCCCCCAGCTGGAATAGACCTCAGGACTGGCCACAAAATGTTCTATCTACCTCACAGTTGTCCAATAGCAGGAAGAATTGGGGTGAAGGGGGTGGAGTCCCTGGCATGGCAGATGGAAAATATTGTTACCTGTGTTTAAAGAAAAAGTATTTACAAAATGGCAGCATCGGTGGGCGTGGGATTGGAAATGTGTGGACTCGAATGATAAGAGTTCTTCGGAGTTAGGAAAATAGTTAAACGCGAATGTTCTTTTCCCGATGAATAAATATAGATGTCAAATTTAGCCGGGAAGCTGGGCGAGTAAACACACACACACACGCACACACACACACGAAAGGCACAGATCTGTAAAATTGTTCCAAGGGCTCGGAGGATATTTGACGCCCTGGTTATGCTCAGATCTGAGCCTCAGAGGTCAAAGCGCTAACAATGACTCTATTTTGTTTTATGCGGGGCCCACTGGCTTTATACGCTTGTTATGGTTTGGAGGCTACAAGCTGTTGGATGTTATGAGTCACTCTGCCTTCCTCATCCCAGCCTTTTGCAAATGGGTTGACTCTTTTTTTAGAGCTGGTTTATTTTATTTTATTATTTTTTAAAGCAGTGATTTATGGGATGAGTTGTAGCATTCTTCTGAATTGTAACGAGAATGTATTGGATAATCTTCGTCTTGATGTCACGGGGATGTATATATATATAGACTGACTCACCAGTTCAGAGCCGAGGCATGTTATTCAAGATCACTTCCAGTTCTTGTCATAATTGTTCAAGTGCCCTGAAAAAGAAATCAAGTTCTTGGGGCGCCCGGGGGGCTCAGGGATGGAGCACCTGCCTTCAGCTCTGGGCGGGACGCCAGGGTCCCGGAATTGAGTCCCGCATCGGGCTCGCCACATGGAGCCTGCTTCTCCCTCGGCCTGTCTCTGCCTCTCTCTCTGTGTGTCTTTCATGAATAAATAAACAAAATCTTAAAAAAAAAAAAATCAAGTTCTTGGTCACGGTTCTTTGACGTAGTTTTGCATATCACTGCTGATCCTGGGAGTAGCGGACGTTTTATCTGCTGTAAGGCGTCTGGGGTGATGTGATAGGTTTCCGGCCGCCCGTTATCAGCTGGCACCCCTCTCACGTTGCAGCTCCTCTTTCTCTTCTACTCTGGAAGTTGCCACTTCAGTTCCTTTTTCGTGATTGTGTGTGATTGTGTGTGTGTTTGCACACCATTCGGAGGTGAACTATTGTTACCAACGCTCCGTTCTTTTCTGCTAAGAGGGTCAGAAACGTGTCACATCTCCAAAGAACTAATTGCATCCATTTGTTGGTGATGATAATAAATAGCGCTCCCAGAGAGGAGACGCCGACCGGGAATCCCAGCTGGCGTGGGCCGGGATACCGGAGTCGACACGCCGCGGAGCGCGTGCCCGGGCTCTCCAAACACACGTATTCCGCGCTTCCTTCTTTGGGACCCGGTTGGGGTTATTTGTTTTAACAAGCCTGAGACAAATAAAGTGGGAAAATGCTAAGATACTGTGTTGCAAAAATTAAAATTACAGCGAGCAGTCGGAGCAGTCCCTTTCCGGGAGGGAAGCTGCTGTTTAGCTTTGGGCCTGGACCTCCTGGGCGGGTGAAACGGGCTCTCCGTGCCGTGCGCATCCCAAATCGAGACCGTTCTTTACTAAAGGGCTTTGTACAGTGGGTATTAAAAATCAGGAGGAAAAAAAAAGAAGACCACACTATCCAAGATAATGAGAAATGAAGGGATTCTGTGGTTGATGCTGGGTTAGGAATGTGTCTTTCTTCTGGGCTGCTGGTTTTAAATCCTGTGTTTGCTGATTGGGATGGAAATCTGTTTCTGTGTCCTAATGAAATGGTTGGAGCCCATGGGCCAGATCCACACCAGTCTACCAGCACCGGGGATGGGATTCATTACATTTTAATTTTTATTCACAATTATGAACTAATTTCTTTTTTTACTGAATTATCTGGTTAGGTCATTTAATAATTTAATAATAAATTGAATAACTTAAAAATGACTTACAAAGGCTGTGTAAACACATCAGCCTTCCGTGGGGGCTGCTTCAGCTGCAGCCGGCTCGGGGCTGGGTTGCGGTGGAGGTGGTGGCGGCGTTCATGGGTCTGGCTTCTCTTCTGGGCACTTGTCGGGTGCGGAGGGAAACTTGGTTCCAGAATCACAGGATGATTCTCCTCGTGTTCTGACCAAGTGTCTTGCGAGCGTAGCCGGGCCTGTGTCAGGAGCTCAGCGAACAGACAGCCTGGGGGGCAGGGGGCACATGTGCCAGAGTTCCCTGAGTGCACACTTGCGTGGCCCGGCCAGGCGGGGCCGGTGTGCCCTGCTCTGACACAGAGCCACACTCCTTGACGTCGCCTCAGGACATCACATGAGCGTCTACTCTGAACCCTTGCGTTACTCCCCGTTCTCCTTTCTCGCCGAGCCGAAGCCCCCTCCCTGTAAAGATGAATTTGGCCCGGTCCACCCTGACGGTCTTTCTGAGGAAGTATCAAGAGGTGCGTCTTGGGGAAAAATACGCTTCGTAGGCCATTTTACCTGAAATGAAGACGGAAACGTAAACCGTGTTCTTACTTAACCTCGCGGGGAGCTCGAGCGGTCTTTGTGAAGAGACGAGTACACGCGGAGCCTAGGCTTGGGCTGCAGACAGCGCGCTCAGCCAGGCCGGGGTATTCCGTGTGCCGACAGGCGCGGCCGACATCCTCGATAGGACGTCACATGTGTTGAAGAGCAGGTGCAAAGCTGCTGTCGTCGGAGGAGAGGAGATGAAATACTCTCGCTGGCCGAGTGCTTCAGAAAGGACGGGTGGCCGGCAGCCCTCAGGGGGTGGGAGTTTAGTGCAGCGGGAACGTAAAGCACAAACTTCCATTTTTAACTTGTGGATGACCTTCTTCTGTGCTTCCCGAATCTCTTTGGATGTTTTTCTGAATCCTATTTGCAGGGATTTGTGGGAGGATCTTGAGGTTCTCTGGACTGAACACAGGAGTCTGTCCATTGAGAAGACCTCCTCCCGAGTGCTGTGCAGCTGGTGAGTGTGTGGGGCCCTGCTCCACGCTCACGGCATCGTCGGGGGAACGAGCCAGTGCCCCCCGGCCTGTTCCTCAGCTGTCAGGTGGAGCTGCTAACCCACCCTGTAGCATTGAGGGTCGGTGACGTCATGCCATGACGTCTGCCTGGTAAATACCCAGGTCCACTCTTTCTCTCCCAGGTGTGTCCACTGGGACAGAGCTCCTGGTGCTTCTATCCCTGGCCTCCCCTGCTGCTGACTTTATCCAGGTAGGAGAAGCACGTCCTAGTTAGGCTCCGCTCCAGGTGTACCTGGGCAGCACATCATAGTTAGGCTCTGGCCCAGGTGTACCTGGGCAGCACGTCCTAGTTAGGCTCTGCTCCAGGTGTACCTAGGCAGCACGTCCTATTTAGGCTCTGGCCCAGGTGTACCTGGGCAGCACATCCTAGTTAGGCTCTGGCCCAGGTGTACCTGGGTAGCACGTCCCAGTTAGGCTCCACTCCAGGTGTACCTGGGTGGCATGTTCTAGTTAGGCTCTGGCCCAGGTGTACCTGGGCAGCACATCCTAGTTAGGCTCTGCTCTAGCTGTACCTGGGTGGCACATCCTGGTTAGGTTCTGGCTCAGGTGTACCTGGCCAGCACGTCTTAGGCTCTGGCCCAGGTGTACCTGGGGCACACACTGTATGTACCTCACAGTCCTGGCGTGTCTCTGGGCCGCGTTGGGCTTCCAGCTGGAGCCACTCCTGAAGCTACCTGGGGGAGCGGGCTGGATGCCCCCTGAGGCCCAGGACTCCCCTGGCTGTGACACGGGACAACTTTCTTCTGCCGCACGTGTTCCTCCTTCAGTGTGTGCAGAGATGCTGGGCTGAACCCCGTCACCATGCCCCTTCCGCTGATATGTGCACATGGACGTCACCTGACAAGACCTGCAGGTGGGATCCCGGGAGCCCAGGGGGGGTCTGAGAGGCCAGGCCACTCGGAGGACTCAGAGCTGTGCCGAGGGCCCCGGGCCCTGCCTGCTGAGCACCCTAGGGCGTTGTCCTGCACGGCGACATCGCGGACGTCCTGGGGCGTGTCCTCCACGTTCGCCCGGCCAGTCACCTGGGTTGAGCGCTGTTTGGGTTTGTGATCGTGCATGCCAGCTTTTCCTTGTCAACTTTCATAGGCTGCTTTTATTTTTTATTGTATTATTTTTAAAAGATTCGCTTATTTTAGAGCGAGCAAGATCGCACACAAGCACGAGTGGGAGGTCGATGGAGGGAGAATCTCAAGTAAGCTCAGTGCTGAGTGGGAGCCCGACATGGGGCTCGATCTCATGACCCCAGGGTCGTGACCTGAGCCTCAAAACCAAGAGTTGGGGGCCTAGCTGCGTGCCCCATGCAAGCGCCGCTCGAAGCGTCTAGTAAGACAAACACGGGCAGTAGGGTGTTGGGGTACCCCTGCCCCAACCCGCACCCTGTGGACTTAATGGTGTTGGAGAGGCTACGGCTTCAATCACGTGTAATAACTACTTGAAAGTAACCTGACGTGGGAACCGGGCACGGACCACTGGGTTCTTGGGTGAGGACGATCAGGCTTGGCATGTCCCGTTCTCACTTCCTTCTGCCAACAGAGCGGGCGTCAGAGCCGGTGGGCTTCATAGTGGATGGTGGCCTCTAAGGAGCAATGTGGGCCACGGCCGGATGGGATTATCCGGGGTCGTTCAACCTACACGCTTAAAGCCCAGGAAGAGCCTATCCCCTCGCCGGGGTGCAACCTCGTTGCTAACGTGCGACCACGCGTCGCCGTCCCGTCGCGGGGAGACCCGCTGTGAGGGTGGCCTGGCTCACATTGCGCTTCGCCCGCGCGACAGCCACCTTCCCGCGACCCTGGCGGCCGTGAAGGCTGCGCTGCCGGTTGCTGGCTGCCGATCGCGGTGCCCAGGCTTCGGTGGCTTCTCACTTCGTAGGAGAAGGAAGCAGAGTTTGCTTTTCTTTCCCCGCCCGGAGACGGGATAAGCGACTCCGCCGTCCCGCTAGCGAGGGACTTAGTGCTGTTCTCCTAGAATTTCTTCCCTCTTCTCGGGGAGATCTGGCCCTGGACACAGGCAGGAAGTCGCCTTAATTTTGTTTCCTTGATGACTCGGGCTCCTGGTTGGCACACGTCGGGTTCTGGGTGAAACGTGCCCCGGGTGGAGGGCGGGTGAGTCACAGGGCCACTCGGCCTGCGCGAGTCGGGGGGTGGGGGGGTGGCGGGCCCCGTGGGCTGGCGGCGTCGGGGCGCAGAGCTGCGAGCCCGCCGCACACCCGCCCGTGCCCTTGTCGCTTTCATGTTGGTCTTTTTCAGTCTTTTAAAAAGGTTTTCTGAGGAAATGACCTCCTCCCTTTTGAACAGATGAGGACACTGGATTTCAAACGGTTAGAAACTCCCCACTCTCGTTAGAGCCTCGGTTTCCTGACCGTTCTTAACCTCCCAGCCAGCGAGGCTGCCTTTGGACGGCTTGGGGGCCAGCCTACGCTCAGGCTCCTTCGGACACGACGGGCTGTGGGGTCTGGGGGGCAGCGTGGGCGCCGTGGGGTGGAGCTTGGGTGTCGTGGGCCCCGGGGTCGGTGGGAGCATGGGCTCGGGGGATGCGTGGGCCATCCCAGCTCCAGCGGCACCGCTGCTCCCAGTCCCTTCCCCGTGGTTGTGACGGGGCTGAGGCCTGTGCCGTCCGGGAACGTCACATTTAAAATCTAATTTGGGGATCCCTGGTGGCGCAGCGGTTTAGCGCCTGCCTTTGGCCCAGGGCACAATCCTGGAGACCCGGGATCGAATCCCACGTCGGGCTCCCGGTGCATGGAGTCTGCTTCTCCCTCTGCCTATGTCTCTGCCTCTCTGTCTCTCTGTGACTATCATAAATAAATAAAAAAATTAAAAAAAATCTAATTTGTCCCCTGGGGCGGGCGCCTGGGTGTCTCTTACTCGGCTCTTCATCTGCGTGTTTGAGACCCGTTTCTCGTGGAAGACAAACAGAAAACGGAGCCCCTCGGGGCCGACGCCCGTGCGCAGCGCCCTTTAGAGTCAGGAGGCTGGGCAGGATGGTTTTATCAGAAATCCTGATCGTTTCGGTCGAGAGACAATGCTTGTTAATTCTTGTGTTTCTGGGGAAAAGCCTGTAAGTGAGGTGCCGGGGGTCGTGTCTGCAGCGTCTGTCCAGGGAAAGGTGGCCTGGCTCCGGGCTGGAAGCGGGGTGCCGGTGGCCAGGTTTGCGCAGCCCCCGCGTGCGGGAGGCGGTGGTGCCCGGACCCACGGAGTGCGGCGCATGTCCCGCTCCCCAGCTCCCGGGGGGTGGGGGGAGGCCCGCAGCTCGGACCCGCTTCTCTCTGGTTCCCGGGAGCTGCCGTCTCGTCAGTGGGAATGGACGGCGCAAGTTGGACTCTTAAGTCAGATGTTGCAAATAGACTTTTTTTTTTTTTTTAACGCGGATGGTCTCTGTCGTGGAGGATGCTTCTGTGTGTTTCTCGGCAGCCCTCTGCTCGCTGTGCGCTATTACTTTTTGAGCACGTGGGACCCAAGGTACAGGTGTCCCTGCAAGAGGAAAACCTGCTGGGAGAGCGTGCCTAGGCCACGTGCCTGCTGCCAGGCCGCACCTGCTTTGCCCTGGGCGCTCTTCCACCGCGGCTCGGCCGCCTGCCGCGCACCTTCCTGCCTCCCCACTTGAGGCCGACCCTCTCGAAGTAGGTTGATCAAGTCCAAAGTAGGAAGTAGGATGTTAAAAAAGATGCCAACTTTCATGGTGAATGTGAATTTTTTTTTTTAAACCTACTTCCATGTATCCCATTTTTTCCACCTGATGTAACAACGACCAGCTGTTACTGGTACAGAGTTCTTCGAAGGGTATTTTAGGAATCTAGCCTCTAACATCCTTTATTTTCATAACTATAATCTGCTTAATAAAGTTGTCAGGATGTGGCTTTCTTTTGTCATCCTATTTTTAGTTTCAGATCCTTGAGAGGAAGCTATTTAGTGGTTACTCATGATCGTGAAGACAATCTAGTGATTAGAGAAGCGTGTTAGGGCAGATCTTTTTTTTTTTTTCCCAAAGTGAAGCGTGGTTGACGTACAAGGTTTATATTAGTTTCAGGTGTACGCAGTGGTCTGCCAACCGCACGCGTCACGGCACGCTCTCCGTCATCACGGTCGTCACCGTCTGTCTCCAGAGTCCCCGCAGTGGTCCCGGCTGTGTTTTGTGCCGCTCCTCTCAGCCCTGTCACTTGTTTGGACGCCTGTACGTCTCCATCTCTTCACCTGCCCTCCCCGGGCCCCCTCCCTCTGAAGACAACCAGTGTGCTCTGGGTATTTGTTCATCTGGGGTATTTTTGTTTTGTTTTGTTTTTTGTTTTTTTCTTACGTCCCACCTATAAGTGAAATCAGAACAAATCTTACAGCTTCCTTTGTGTGTAAATAAAGTCTTAATCCAGGCCAACGTTGGCAGGGATGACTGAGACGGGTGAGGTCTTCGTGCGACACTGGCCGTCCCGCGATGTCGTCTCAGATTCTCTAGAACCTCTCGCTAGTTGTTGCTCCCCCCGTTGCCTGGTTATTCCTGTTTGCATCAGAATTTTGAATCCGTGTGTTGGTGATGGCGATGCTGCAGGCGTGTGGGCCTTTTGCTAGAACACGGGCCGTGCAAATACTGTGGACGGTACGACCTCCTGTTTCCTCAGCCAGAAAGCCCGTGGCTCTTCGTAAATGAAGATAAATGCTCCCGTAGCAGGGACCCTCGAAGACTTGTTAAATAAATCCCAGAATAAAGACGGGTTTACATACCATGTGTCGACCGTGGACTCGTCCTGTGACTGCTCCACTGCTCCTGGAAGCCCCATGACTAGTGCAAGCAGAAAACACAGAGACCCATCCTGTCTTCGGGTCACTTGTGCACGTTTATGATCGCATCTGTCCTGTAAGCGATGAAAGCCACTCCATCTCGGTCTCGCTGGGGCTCTGGTGATCAGAATTGAGGGGAAGCATGATCGTTTTCCACTTTAAGTATCTTAAATCTAAAGTTGCCCCTGAGCTGCACAATAACCTAATCTTAAACATATGATTTGACTTTCAGTAGATTATATTAATTTGGTTAGTCTGGCTGAGTCATTATGCTGCATCGTGAATTGATTTTTGTTCTCTTTCGATTTATCTTCCTAGTGGGGTGTTTCCAGGAGATCACCTGTAGGCTCAGATGAAAGTGCGAATGCTGTTGCTTGTAATTTGGGCTGACCGGGTCTGCGAGGTGACCAGAGGCCCGGGTTGAATTTTCATTTGGGACTTTGTTGTAAGTTCTCCTGAGGTTCTCTCTGCCTCGCGTGCTCACGTCTCCCTCCTCCTTCAGTCTTCGTTTTGGCCCCTAGCCCCCATACGGCGTGTGTGGGGGGATCCTGACTGCCTGGATCCTTGATAACCTTTGGAAAGGGCGTCTTTGGAGCAAGCACCTGTGAACAAACTTCCACTTGCTTAACCCTCACCGGTCTTGTTGATTGTGTGGAAAATTGTAATCCTCCTTCCACGGGCTCTTGGCTGACCTCTGCGGCACCAGTGACGCCCCACGCTGGCCCGTGTGTCCTTGGGCCCTGTGAGCCTGTGGCGGCACACAGCTCAGTAGTTCTACAAATGAGGAATCGCATGTTGCTGTAGCCGGGACCCCGGGGTGCAGGGACACCTGGCTCCAGGGACCCCAAGCTGCAGGTTTGGCCACTCACTACCCACAGAATCCAAGGCAGATGAGTGGTGGCGAAACCAGGTGAGTTTGTCTCCCGGAGGCCACCACTGGGAAGACTGGGGACGGTGTCCCAGAGACAGTCCTCAAAGTGCTGGAAATACTTGCAAGTTTATGTAAGGAACGTGTGGCCCAAAGGTGGGCAAGTGCGTGTGGATGGGCCCTGTGATGGGGTTCTCGCCCACCCAGGACCGCTCTTTCTGCTCTGGGCGTAGTTTCGATTCCCCGCAGGAATGCTTTGCCCGCAGGGCCTCCCTCCTGAGGCCGGAAAGCAGCTGGAAAGAACTGACTTGGCAAGTCCGAGGTCAGATTGGAGGCCGCGGAGCCATCTCCCGGCCCTGGGGTGTGGGCCCTGGGGTACTCCGGGGCATGCCGCCGCCCTGAGCTCTGCGGAGCGCCTCGGGCTGTCACAGCGGCTCCAGGGGCAGCAGAGGACACCGTCCTATGACGTTGGCCTGGGGGCCAGATGCCTTGACGGGACAAAGGCTCTTGTTGCACGCTGGCGATTTCTGTGGCTCCTGAGGGGGCTGGTGCCCGTTTAAGGGGCAAATGGGCTCACAGAAACAGATTTCTGAAGAGGTGGCTAGCGGGCTCCCACGTAGTTTACCCCCAGGTGGGGAGGACTCACAGATGGGCGGGCGAGCCCTGCCCGAGCTGCGCGTGCCCGCGTCTGTCCATGTGCGTCCCGTGAGAACGTCCCCAGGGGAGCGCAGGCTCGGGTGAGGTGCCACGGGCTTTTGAACCCGCCTGCTCCTCGAGCCCTCCCGCAGGCGGGGGCGGCCGGGGAGTGGTGGCAGCCGCTTCCGTGTCGCCCGCATCGGGCCTGTGCGGAGGTGCTCGTGCACCTCCCCAACGGCAGCGGTCCCGGGGTCCGCTTGCGTGCTGCTGTCCTCCGGGACCTGGAGGCCGCTGTCGCTCGGCCGGCATGTCCCCGGTCCCCGGGGCGTGTGTGCCTCGGCGAGCACGTGGGCCTCCCGCCTCGCCGCGGCCTGCACAGCAGCAGGGCCCAAGAAGAGCCCTTCTGTGGCTGAGGTCACAGAGCCCGCCGCTCGCTCCCTGTGCTAGGAGACGCGTGTTTACATGTTCCGCTTCACGTTTTCTGGGTCAGGAGGAGAGTGCACGTGTTGCTGTCGGTGCCGAGTGCGGGCGGAGAGTCTGCAGCCCTCCTGCAGCTCGGGGCCGCATTTTGGGTGAGGCGGCCGCCGTCCACTCGTGAGCCAGGACCCAGCTGTGGGGGGTGACGTGCAGGGTCCGTGGGGTCCTGACACCTGAGGCATCACACTAGTGCACTTGGTATGTAAATATTTCTAAGTCTGTAAAATGGAAAAGGGTGGTGAGTGGCCCCGACGTCTGTCCTTTCCCAGTCGGAGAGGCTGCCGAAGCGTCCCAGGGAGGCCCACCCGCCCCCTCCAGGCCTGCCCTGGCCCCTCTCCCTGGAGGCCGCGGCCTGCAGTGCCCGGGGCTTGCTCACCCTCCAGGACTGCACCGTGCCGGGGTCTCTAATCCATGTGCTCGTTGGCTGAGACGAGTAAGGCTGGAGCCCCTGCAAGTGCTGGTTGCCCCTTCGCAGCCCAGGCCTCTGCCCAGCCCACGCCATTCCTGGGAAGACCTGTCCTTGCAGACGCGATGCACATCGCCGTCCCCTCCTGTAAACGACCTGAGAGCCGCTGTTGGCGGTCCCGGGGCGGAGGGCGTTCGTGCCGAGGGTGTTATTGCCCCTTTTCTCTTGGCACATTTCCATATGTATCTTTAACCAAAGTACTTCTGTGTCCCAGTAGAAAGAAAATTCTGATTTAGGGCCTTAAAGCCTTTGAAATGGTACTGAAAATGTTGGAAGCATAAAGCACGATAGTCGGTCGTTACAGACAAATCAGAGTTTTACTCCAGTGGAAGCAGGTTTCCTTGTCTCCTGTCTGGAGGAAGGTGCCCGGGGGTTCCTGCTGCCCCTCCGCCCTCGGGCGGCCTGGCTGTGGCCAGGCTCCTCCACGAAGGCACTTTCACCTGGCCTCCGGCGGCCCAGGGTCCTTCCTGCACCTGTCGGAAGCCAGTTCGGTCGGAGCTGCCCTTGCCCTTGAACCTTTGAACAGGTGTGGGCAGGTCCTTGGGCCACCCCGGGGACCTCCTGAACTGTTTTATGGCAGGAGTCTGGCCGTTGGGTGCAGTCCCTGGGAGGCCTGCTCCCGGTCGTTCACCCTGGCCCAGGGGTGAGGCCAGGGTGCGGCTCCCCCGGTGGCTGCGTGCAGCACAGACCTCGGACCGGTGGCTCCTGCCCTGGTGTCTTCCCAGCAAAGAAGTGTGCGTCTGGCTCAGTCCTGCCAGCCGGGGGCCCGGGTGCCAGGGGCCTGGGGAGGACGCTGCCCTGTGCATGGCTTCAGTCCTCCAGGAGCCGCGAAGGGAAACTATGTCCGTAGAAGTTTGAAGAAAACTGACATTCAGACCTCTGTTGGCTGGAACTTTCTGATTTCACATTCCCTACCCCCCCGCCCCCCAGGAGAAGGGACCGGGGGTGGTTGCTGTGCCGTCCCAGCCCCGTGTTGTCCCAGCCCCATGCCCGGCCCTGAACCTACCCCTCCCGGCATCCCCCAGCCGCGGGCCCTCCCGCCTGGGGTCGGGCACGGTGACGGGAGACCTGGGTTTCCTCCCGACCGTTTACTGGGGTCACAGGTGCCGGTCAGGGTCAGGGCAGCGAGGGCCCAGGTGTCCCGGCACTAGATCCTGTAGGAGACCAGCCCGCTCCCGGTGTCCTAATCTCCTACTTTTCACCTCGTTCCCATGATGGGCTCTTTCCTGGGCAGCAGCGAGGCCCTTGCCGGGGGTCGGTTCTGCGTGGGAAGAGCACAGCCCTGCAGGGGGGCAGGAGCCAGCCGGGTGCCTTGGGCCTTGAGGGAGGCTCTATGGGCGTCTCGTTAAAGAAAACCCAGCCCTGCCAAACAGCTCTGTAGGTTCTTGCTTGGAAAGCTGACTTCTAGGGTTTATTTAGTGTTTAAGTGAATTTTTCCCCATTTTTGCCAACTAGATATCATCACTGGGCTTGTAGGATTAAAAGTCTTTAAATTGCGTATTTTCCCCTTTCCCTTTTGGTTAAAAAGGTGCCCTTTAATTGTACAATGAAGTTAATGAAACGTCACAAGTTTGTAACCTTCAAACAGTTAAAATGCGTACGTACCTCGTCCTACAAAGCAAAACGGAACAGTAAAGGGTGAAAGGATCCACAGGTGCAGAGTGTGAGGGTTATTTTCTGTAGAATCGGTGAAACTTGATGACTCGAAACTCTGTGTTCCCATCTGGATGGTCCACGCGCAGCGTGGTCTGTTCTCAGCAGCCGGGGTGAGGATCGGGCGCTGGGGGGGGATGATGGGGTTTCCCAGGCCTAATTCAGCAGATGTTTCCTTATTAGTTGATGATAATGAAAACCTTTTTAATATACTTTTTGGATTTTATTAGATATTCCTTTAGGAGTCTGCGAATTGCCTTGACTTCTTTGCTGCTATGAGTTGTGTGTTGAATTGGGAGCTGTAATTCCTTCTGCCCTGATGTTTATTAAAAAGCTTCCTATATGTTTTTAGATGTCTATTTGGCATAGTTTTAAATGCTTCATATATTAAGTCTTTAAAACCTCACAGATAAGGCAGCCTGGGTGGCTCAGCGGTTTATCGCCACCTTCAGCCCAGAGCGTGATCCTGGAGACCTGGGATCGAGTCCCACGTCGGGCTCCCTGCATGGTGCCTGCTTCTCCCTCTGCTTGTGTTTCGGCCTCTCTCTCTCTGTCTCTCTCATGAATAAATACATAAAATCTTTAAAAAAAATCCTCAGAGATACTTTTAGAATGCAAATATTTTAAAAGTAAAAAAATATAAGGTTAAGAATATAAAAGGATATAAGAAATGTGACATAGACCCGTAATTCATTTGTAATCTTAAAAACTCTAACATTATATTTGTAAGTTTTACTTCTCCACGGTGTCTTAACATCGATCCACAGGTGACAATGATCCAGCGATGTTGACACTGGCTAGTGTCATGTATATCATTTTATCGGGTGGTCCCTTAACCACAGGAAACAAGTAGGGTTAGAAATTAAACTAGTCCAGGGTTCGAGGTTAAATGTCTTGCCCACGTCTCGCGGGTGGTAAGTATGGCCAGGGCCCATCTCGAGGGCTGCCGACTGGGTAGTTTGTAGTCAGGAGCTCACAGAACGTTGCTGGATTTCCCCAAACTGTTCTCTTCTCCCACCTGGAGGGAAACAATCGCTCGGTCGTTCTCTTGCATCATAGAGGCCTGCCCGCTGCAGAAGGCTTCATACTTTGCAGAAAAGACAGACGTCTAAATGTCACGATTGACTGAACGAGGTTGAAAACACAAACGTGATGCTTTGTTTTGGCTGGAAGTCCTCTCGGCCAAGGGCGTGAGGACGCTCTCCGGCCTGCGGCTGCCGTTTCAGTTCCTTGATGGTTTCCTCTGCTCTGCAGAAGCTCTTTGATGTCTTCCCAATTGTTTAGTTTTGCTTTTGTTGCCTCTGGGATGGGTGTCTTGTCCAAGAAATCCTTGCCAAGGCCAGCGTCCAGGATCTTTCCCCTGGTTTCTTCGAGGAGCTTCACTATTTCAGATCCCGTGATTTTGTGCGTGGCACAGGTCAGGCCCGGCGTCCTCCTGCAGGTGGTTGTCTATGTGCGCTAAGTACCTGTTGGAGAGCCCCGTCCTTCCCCACTGTGCTTGTGCAACTCTGTAGCTAAACACAGGAGCCAGTTAAAAAAATGGCCAAAGGGCCTGCATAGACCTTTCCTCAGACGACCTACGGACGGCCAGCAGGGCCACGAGAGGACGCTCAGCATCACCAGGGAGACGCAAATCCAAGCCACAGTGAGCTACCACCCTACGCCTGAGAGGGGCGAGACTCCACGGGTGTCGGCAGGGCTGTGGAGAAAGGGGAGCCCTGGCACGGTGGGTTTGGTGCCCTGCCGGGGAGGTAGCTGGGCCTCCTGCTGGCACGTACATCTCCAGCTGGCCAGGCCTGCGTTTCTGCACAGCTTTGTTTTCCAGACGTGACAGCCCTTGTGACGTGTGGACCCTGAAGTGTTTGCATAGCTCTGCTGGCACAGGGGCCGCGTGCCTCTCCATCTGTGTACCCACGGGCACGCTCACCTTCCTGCCGCCCTGGGGAGGGGGTTATGGCTCCCCTCCTGGAGGGAGGGTCTGTGACACACCCCAGACACCTTTAGTTAGGGAGCTGTTTGCCCCATTCCTGCTCTGTGCTCTGGGGAGGGGAGGGGAGGGAGGGGAGGGACCCACAGGGGCCTGTGGGGTGTGCACTCTGGAACCCTTCTGGTCTGTCCAGCTCACTCATCAGCTGAGTTCCTTTCTTTGGCCGAAGTTTATTTAAGCTGCGATTGAAAAGCTGGATGTGGGAGTAGAGCAAAACCTCAGCCCTGCTCTGCGTGGGGGGCTCCCCTGGGACGCTTCCCACCTGCACTGCGCGTGCGTCCTGGAGGGGCTGGGTGCTGAGAAGGCTCCCCCGGGCAGGAGGCACCTCCTACCCCCTGGCTGCTCAAGAGGTTCAAGTAGAACCCTGAGGGTGGTGGCCGCAGCCCTACCCCGGAGCTCAGCTCTCCTGCCTACGCCGAGCCCGCGGCCTGCCAAGTCACGGACAGCGTAGAGTCCTAGGTTTTCATGACTTTCTCTTATTTAAAAGCACTTTTTTTTTTTTAACTAAAATAAATTTTTCTACGTCTAGTCTTTGCCAAGCATTCTGCTTTTCACGGAATTGGTTTCTCTTTATGGAGTTGTATTTTATCAGTTAAGTAATCTGCAACCGGTACAACTGGGTACAAACTGCTTTAGGAAGAGACACACCTGCGTGAGGAGCGTGCAGCTCAGCCAGGTGGCAGCCGGCCCCCCAGGCCCAGTGCGCCCCCGCCCCAGGCCACCTGTGCAGGTGCGCGGCTGCCCTGCCCTGCTGCGGGCCTCTGCGCGGGGAGTGGGGGCAGCTGCTGGGAGCCCTGCGGCCAGTCTGCAGTGTGGCTCCTGCGTTTCCGCCCCCTCCCGCCCGCGGCGTGGATGGGGGTCACGCCGTGCCTGGCGCCAGGCTCGCCCAGCGGCCGAGCGCCCTGGACCCCGCTCCCGCCTGGGGTTGGGCGGTGCCTCTCCTCGGGGACCCACGGGGCAACACGCGAGCCGCTGGGGCGGGGCCTCGAGGCGGTGCGGGACCTGGGTGTGGGCGAACCTCGGGTGGGCGGGGCCTCCGGGTGTGGGCGGAGCCTCGGGCAGGGGCGGGGCCCTGGGTGTGGGCGGGGCCTCGGGCAGGGGCGGGGCCCTGGGTGTGGGCGGGGCCTCGGGCAGGGGCGGGGCCCTGGGTGTGGGCGGGGCCTCGGGCCCACGCAGGTCCTCGAGCCGAGCTCTCGTACTACTGTGACCGCGATCGCCAGTGCTCACGGGGTGAGCGTCGTTGAAGAAAAAGGTTTTGAAGAGCTTCAGGATAGAGCTCTGTTCTAATTCCGGGGTTTTGCCTGAAATGCCACTTTTATTTTTGGTTAGGTGTTTTTTTCTTTTAATATATATATATTTTAGTACTTCTGCCACAGTGTTCCACATGCTGTATTTCTGTGATGTGTTAGCTGTGCAGACGTTTAAAATTAGATTCCTAGAAATCAGGTTACCGGAGCGCCGGCCGCACCACACGGGTCCTGTTTCGGCACCTGTGTCCACGGCTCACGGTCCCCGAGCCTCCTCGTGAGGCAGGTGCGGGTGTGCAAGTGCAGCCTCCCGGCTCTGCTGTGCGAGTGCCGGCTGGTGACCGGGGACGTGGCCGTGCCGCCGGGGACACGAGGGGCGCGCGGCTCCCTAGGGCCCTCCTGGTGCTGCTGCCCTCCCTGGCCCAGCCCCTGGTGCTGCTGCCCAGCCCAGCCTGGCCCGGTCCTGGTGCTGCTGCCCTCCCTGGCCCGGCCCGGCCCGGCCCGGCCCTGCCCAGCCCGGTCCTGGTGCTGCTGCCCTCCCCGGCCCGGGTCCTGGTGCTGCTGCCCTCCCCGGCCCAGCCCTGCCCCTGGTGCTGCTGCCCTCCCTGGCCTGGTCCGGCCCGGGTCCTGGTGCTGTTGCCCTCTCCAGCCCGGGTCCTGGTGCTGTTGCCCTCTCCAGCCCGGGTCCTGGTGCTGTTGCCCTCTCCAGCCCGGGTCCTGGTGCTGCTGCCCTCCCCGGCCCGGGTCCTGGTGCTGCTGCCCTCCCCGGCCCGGGTCCTGGTGCTGCTGCCCTCCTCCCCGAGGCACTTCCTGGCCTTCGACCTGGCAGGACGGTGGGCTTCCTGGGACATGGACACAGTGTGGTCCCTTGGTGTCGGGAGGACACGCTCGGAGGAGACACGGGCCGCACATGGAGGCCCAGGCAGGGCTGTGGTGGCCTCGCCCGACTGCTGTGGCCTGGCCGCGGGAGAAGGGTGTGCCCCGCCTGCAGCCTGGGCTGTCCACAGGTCCAAGCGCCACGTGTCCCCTGAGCACCGCTGCGTGGGAAGGGGTCGCCTTGATTTCAGGGAGGTTCATGGGGGAGGCTGTGCCCATCCTGGTGGAGTGGGTGACTGGGGCTGCTCTGGGTGCGTGCACAGCTGTCTGTGATTCCCCCCCGCCCCGTGACCCAGGTTGTCAGTATAAGTTCATGCTCTTACCTTCCTGTCCCCAGGTGCCTAGTCTGCTTCTTGCGGGAGTGTGCGTGTGATCCCCAGTCACCTGCACAACTGACGGGGTGGCGTCCGACTTTCCTCCCGGCACAGTACCTGCAGGGCCGCCCCCTAAGGCAGAGAGGCGGTCCGCGGGCCGGTGCCCAGCGCACCCATCCTCAGCCCGAGGACGCCCTGGCTGTGGCGGAGGCGCTGCTGTGCACCCAGAGGGCAGGGGTCTTCTCCATCACTGTTCTTGTTTCCTTTGTAAACCCCCAGGGGCACTGCTGGGTCAGTTCCTGGGGCCCTGCACAGCGTTCCCCACAGTGGCTGCACCCGCCTGCGCCCCGCTAGCAGGCACCAGCGCTCCCGGTCTCCGCACCCTCGCCACACCTGTTTCCTGTGTTGACCGTGAGGCCGTAGCCCATTGGGCTTCCCTGTGCGTTTCCCCGACGCGGAGTGATGCTGAGCGTCATCTTGGGCCTGTCGGTCTGCGCGTTGTCTTTGGAAAAAGCGTCCGTGCGGGTCCTCTGCCTGGCGCTCAGTCACGTGCTTGTGTGCGGTGAGCCGTAGGAGCTCTTCGGAGGGTCCAGTGTCAGCCCCTCATCCGAGGTCTCCGCTCCCCTTCACGAGGCTGCCTTTTTGTTTTGTTGATTGTTTCCTTTGCTGTGCAAAAGCTTATTTTGGGGGCATTCCCGGGAGTTTATTTTGGCTTTTGTGTCCTTTGAGAAAACCCATGTAGAAAAATGCTGCTAAGGCCAATGTCCTAGAGATGAGCGCCCGTGTTTTCTTTCAGGACTTTCATGCTTTCAAGCCTCACATTCAGGTCTTTCGTCCATTTTGAGTTTATCTCTGTTGTTGGTGTAAGGAAGCAGTCCAGTTTCATTCTTTTTGCATGTGGCTGTCCAGTTTTCCAGCACTCTTTGTTGAAGACACGGTCCTTTCCCCCGTTGGATATTCTTGCCTCCTTGTCGTGGATTAATTGGCCATAGGAGCGTGAGTTTATTTCTGGGTTCTCTGTTCCATTGGTCTGAGTGTCGGTTTCATGCCAGGGTCACACTGTTTTTGTCACTATAGATTTGTGGTCTATCCTGAAATTTGGCATTGTGAGATCTCCTGCTTTGTTCTTAAGGTTGCTTTTTCTGATTCCATATAAATTTTAGGATTATTTGTTCCAGTTCTATGAAAGATGCTGTTCGTGTTTTGATAGGGATGATTGCACTAAGGGTGTAGATGGCCTTGGGTGGTGTGTACATTCTGACAGTATTTGCTCTTCCAACCCGTGAGCGTGGAATGTCATTCCAGGTGCTCAGAGTACAGATCTTTCACTTCTTTTTTTAGGTTTATTCCTAGGTATCTTACTGTTTTTGGTGCAGTTGTAAATGGGATCATTGTCACTCTGTTATTGTGTTTTTAGGTATAGAAATGCAACATATTTCTGTATATTTCATTATCCTGCAATCTTACTGAATTTATTCTGGTTGATTTTTGGTGGAGTTTATTATTTTCTACATATAGGATCACATCATCTGCAAGTAGTGAGTTTGACTTCTTCCTCGCAGATTTGGATGCCTTTTATTTCTTTCGTGTGATTGCTGAGGCTAGGACTTCCAGTGCTCTGAATTCCAGTGGTGGAGTGGAATCCTTGTCTTGTTCTGACCTTAGAGGAAAAGCTGTTTTCCCCACTGAGGATATTAACTGTCGGTTTTTCATAGGTGACCTTTATTACGCTGAGGTGTGTTCCCTCTAAACCTACTTTGAGAGTTTTTTGATGAATTGCTGTTGTACTCTGTCAAATGCCTTTTCTGCATCTTATATGGTTTTCATTCTTGTTAATGTTCTATATCCATTGATTCCGAATATTGAAACACCCTTGCATCCCTGGGGTAAGCCTATTTGGTCATCGTGAATGATTTTTTTTTATTGTTGAATTTGGTTTGCTAGTATTTTGTTGAGGATTTTTCCATCTGTGTTCAAGGATATTGGCCTATAGTTCTATTTTTTTGTAGTGTCTTTATTTGGCTTTGGTATTAGGGTAATGTTGGCCTCATGCAGTAAACTTAAAAGTCTTTTTTTGGAGTAGTTTGTGAAGAACAGGTATTAACTCTTCATCGGTAGACATCTGTGAAGCCATCTGGTTTTGGACTTTTGTTTGTTGGGAGTTTTTTGATTACTGATTCAATTTCTTTGCTGATGATCAGTCGGTTCAAATTTTTTATTCCTTCCTGATTTTGTTTTGGAAGATTGCTTCTAGGAGTTTATTTCTTCTAGTTTGTCCGATTTGTGTGTTCTGATTTTTCATAATTTCTTAGAATCCTTTTATTTTTGTGGTGTCTGTTATTTCTCTTTTTTATTCTAGAGAAGGTGGGAGGGGCAGAAGAGGGAAAGGGAGAGTATTTAGCAGGTTCCATGCTCTTGCCCCTAAAACTGCTTCTGCTGTGTCCCGAAGGTTTTAGACCATTGTTCCGATTTTCATCTGTCTCCGTGTGTTTTTTGGTTTCTTTGAATTCTTGACTGACTCACTCATCATTTAGTAGCATGTTGTTGAGCCTCTGTGTGTTCTTTACAGATTTTTTTCTTGTGATTTTTAGTTTCATACTATTGTGGTCAGAGAAGATGCCTGACATGATTTCAGTCTTCCTGAATTTATTGACGCTTTTGTGGCTGAGCATGTGCTCTGTCTTGGAGAATGTTCCATGTGAACTTGAAACAGAATATGTATTCTGTTTTTATTTATTGGGCTGGGGAGAGGGGGAGAGAGAGAGAGAGAGAGAGAGAGAGAGAGAGAAGGGAGAGGTGGGCAGAGGGAGAGAGAATCCTAAGCAGACTCCGTGCTGAGTATGGATCCTGACGTGGGGCTCGATCTCATGACCCAGAGATCATGGCCTGAGCTGAAGTAACCGCCTGGGGCACCCAGCTGCCCCTGTGTTCCGTGTCTGGATGGCATGTCCTCCGTATCTGTTAGGTCTGCTGGTCTACTTGTCACTCAGGGCCACTGTGTCTGTCGGCTTCCTGTCTGGATGATCTGTCCATCGATGTGAGTGGCTGTTAGAGTCTCCACCGTTACTGTTTACTGTCGCTTTCTCCCGCTCTGTGTGTTAGTATTCAGGTGCTCCCGTGCTGGGTGCGGCCTCCTCCTGGATTGATCCATTATCGTTAAGTCCTGCCCTTCTCTGTCTCGTGTTCTAGCCTTTGTCTGAAGTCTATCTTGTCTGCCAGGAGTCCTGATGTCCCCCCGCCCCCTCCCGGTGGCTTGGAGTGCTCCTGCCGCTGTGTCGGTCCGCGTGTCCGCGTCCCAGGGGCGTCTCGGGGCCAGCGGGCAGGTGGGTCCTACTTCTGTCCGTTCGGTCACCCTGTTCCTTCAGTGGGAGCAGGTAGTCCATTTAGGCTCAGGTCGCGTAACTCCTTTTGTTGCCCCTGGTTCCGTGTTCTCCAGCGTCTGTACCGCATCCGCCTTCCTCCCGGTGTTTGGTCTTGGTCCTCTGCGGCGGGGGCGCCTCGCCGGGGCCTTGCCCGCGGCCCCCGGCAGCGCTGCCCAGGGCGGGGGTCCTCTCCGGAGCCCGGGGGCGCCTGGGGGTCCGTACCTGGCGTCGCGGGTGTCGGGGCGCAGGTCGGGCCGCGCCGCCTTGCTGTGGGCTCCGGTGCCGCCCCCGGCACGCGCCCGAGCGCCGCGGGGAGGCGGGTTCGCGGCGGGGGGGGCGGGGGGCCCGGGGGTCCGCGGCGCCCCGGAAGCCACGGTTGTTGCGGCTCCTCCTGTGGCCGCCCCGGGCGGAGGGCAGCTGCCATCCGGGCGGGCTCCGGGGGCGGGGCTCCGGGTGCGCCCCGTGCTGTGCCCCGGCCCCCCCCCCCCCCCCCGCGGGTTCCCACGCCCTTGCAGGTGGCCGGCCGCGGGGAGCCCCGGGGGGCGGGGGCGGGGGCGGGGGCTTGGGCCGCGGCGGGGGCGGGGCTGTGCGGGCGGCGCTCCCCGCAGGCCGGGTCGCGGGCTCGAGGCCCCAGGCCCGGGCTCCTGTCCACGGAGGGCCCCGCCACGTCGGCCCCCGGGGGCGGTGAGCTCCGCTGGGAGGAGGGCGCTCCCGCCCCGGGCTGCCCTGGGCCCGCCCCTGTGGAGGCTGCGGGTTGGGTCCTGTCCACGCCGCCCCCGCCCCCTCCTCCCTGCAGGGTCCCCCATCCCCGCCCATCCCCGCCCATCCCCGCCCATCCCCGCAGCCCCTACCCCTCTGCGCACCTTGGCCCTGACCTGGGCACTGCTGTCGGCGGGGGGGGGGGGGGGGGGGGGGGGGGTGGTACGGCGGGCGCCAGGCGGCTCCCCGGGCTGCGTCCCTCCCACCAACTGCCTCGCGCCCCCGCACCCCGTGCACACCTCGCGCCCCCCCTTTACATCCAGCCGCAGTTTCCTCTACTCTAGGGGCAATCAACTTTATTACCACTGTTATTAATATAAAACCCCCAGCTATGTCTCAATATCAGACCCCTTCACTTGAATGATCCGTACTAACCACAGCAGTCCTATTACCGCTATCATTGCCCGTACTAGCTGCTGGGATTACCCCCCACCGCCGCACACCGCGTGCACACCTCGTGCCCCCCCCCGTGCACACCTCGTGCCCCCCCCCCCGTGCACACCTCGTGCCCCCCCCCCGTGCACACCTCGTGCCCCCCCCCCGTGCACACCTCGTGCCCCCATGCACGCCCGCTGCTGCTGTGAACCGCCGTCGCAACGCGCTGGGCCTGCTGCTTAGAAGAATGACGGCACTTCTCTGCACTCAATTTGATTTTTCTGCCGGAAAGAACCAATAGTTGATCTAAAACAGGGTGTCCCTTGGCAGGTGACTTGAGATTTTGGGTTAAATGGGAGTCAGGGTCCCCTTCTGGCACTCAGCGTGGCGGCAGTAGTCAGGAAAACCCAGGCAACACCTGCCTGCCGCATTCCGACTTCCCACAAATGCGTGGCATTGGGTAGACCATGACAAAACCCCAAATCGGAAAATTATTGGGAGATGTGAGAAAAGGAAAGTCGGTGCTGGCGTTTTGCTTTAAGGGACTTACAACGTTTTACACTTAGTTCTCTTCTTTTTCAATAAGAAAATCATTTCCTTACGATCAGATATGAACTCCATTCCATGAATAGAAGTAACACAGTCCGCGTGTATATAATTAGGATAAATGAACTACTTTTGATTAAAAACTAATCAGTTGCTACTGGATCTGTGGTATTTGCTGAGCTTTTTCCTCTGTCCCTCCCCACCTCCCCCACTCCTATGGCTCATGTTCGAATTTGCTTGTGAAAAAGCTGATATTCGTACCCGTTAACAGGGTGGTTTTCAACCCCAGGGATACGATGTCCTTCCAGCAAAGCAAATTCTCAACTGAGAGGGTCTGTGTGAAGGTTGCAAGAAAAAACGTTTTTAAATTGTTTCCCCACGTGTGCCCCCACCTCAAGAATCAGATTTCATTAATTTCCAATTTAAAGTAATTTCACCGTCTAAAAATGATTTCTCTAAAACTCTGCCTGTGTTTCATATTTTTCAACAGCTTGGCTTAAATAGGATAAATGTAAAATTAATTGTTCTAGCAACTGCTGTGAAAGTGTAGGTTATAACCAAGTATCATAAAATTAAAGTAGGTGCTCTTGTCACAAGGGCAACCATTTGTCACATCCGTGTGTACACGGTGTACCCCGCACCCTTTCCATCGGGTCTGCCGGTGGCGGCGTGTGGCCGGGCTGTGTTGGGGTCGTGGGGGCCTGTGCTCGGTGCTCAGGCAGGGAAGCCAGAACCGGGGTGGTGGACATGGTCCCAGGTGAGCGGGGAGGGGCCCGGGGGTGGGGGCGTTTGCTGGAGCAGAAGGGCGTCCTGTAGCCGCTGCAGGTCCCCTCTCCAGGGCGCATCCCTTTCAGCACAAGGTGAATTCTCCGTGGTGTAAAAAGTAACTGCTCTGGGCCACTTCCTAGGGCAAAAAAGACCCCACTTGATTTAAAAACCCAAATCAATGCTGGGTGGGGAGCATGTTGAGGGAGCTTATGTGCTCCTGAGGGACGGGCCCCTCAGTGGTGCGGCTTTTACACTTTAGAAGAACACGTAGGAGGGCCATGTACGTTTGCTACACGTAGGAGGTGGGGGGCCAGTCGCATCCAACGGCTCCACAACCGCCAGGCAGGTGAGGGCGGCTTATAAGGCACATCCACTGAGATTGAGATTTGTTCACAGCTCCTCCCCCATCAGGCCCTTAACGACTTACAGGTGTCCCGGCCTCTTCGTCGCCTTGGAATATAAACTGGCGTAGGTAGTAAGCGTGTCCTTCTCGGTTCTGGGAGCAAAGGTGCAGAGCTTAGGGCTGAGGTGGTGGGTGGGGACCCCAACCCTCACACCCCCCCACACACACCCCCCCCCCGTGGTGCCCACGGGAACCCTGACACCCCCCCTCCCAGCCCAGGCTTTGCTCCTGCCGCCTCTAGACCCATCCTCATCTTGCACAGCGGCCGTCCCGACACCTGGCTTTGCCCGTCCCCCGGGCGCCCCTCGGGCCTGCTGGGTGCGGGCGCAGCTGAAGGCGAGGTAGCCTGTGCTTCCTCGCCTGGCTCGTGCCACCTGTCGCCCCCGTTGCTGCCTCGCTCCCTGTTGTGCAGACCCCTTCGTCCCGCGGAACATTCCACAACTTCTTTCTCCCTAATGCGAAGGCGGGATGACGTAATAAAGCAAAGGCGCCCACCGGGAGTTCGTTTAAAAACTGGAAGAAGCGACAAACATTGGTAGGTGTGAGGTTGGGAAGCCGCCGGAATTCAGGAGTGTCGTCTTTGGTGCTGTGCGTGGGGACCCCCAATGGCAGGGCGGCCTCCACCGTGGCCTCCGAGCCTCCTGCACGTGGGAACGATTGGCCGTGCTCCTGCCCATGCGGGATTCCAACCTGCTGGCCGCTGATCCCAACCATAAGCTGGTTTGGGAGGCCTGCCATCTGCGCCACCACGAGCTGTCCCGGGCCTGGGGTCGCAGCCTCTGGCTCCCCGCGCTCAGGCCAGCGGGTCACACTCCTCTCTAATTAGCCTCCGGAGTAGCAGCTGCTGGGTGGGGCCGAGGGGCTGGTCAGCTGGCTGTGAGGTGTAGACGCGTGCCTGCGGGGGGGGTGCGGCGGGTGCTGGAAGCCCGGCTTGACTGATCTGCCCTCAGGGACCTGGGTCTACACCGCAGACCACCCCAGCCGGTCTTGTGTTGCTGGGACAGTCCCGCTGCCACAGTCCCGGGGACCCACCGGACGTCACATTCGTCATTACTACGAGGTCACACTGCATTTGGGCTCCTCTTGTTCTGCTGTGACCAAGGGTGGCAGGAAGCGCGGCCCCTGTGCTGTGGGGTCCCAGGAGCCGCGGGTGTTGGAGGCAGGAAGGGAACACCGCGCCCTTGTTACCTGAGTGCTGAGGACAAGTGTTTATGACAACGCAGGTGGGCGACCGTGTCTTCGGCCCCTCATGTTTGCAGACCCGCGACCTCTGTCCCTTAGGCGTGGGGGACGCTGCCCGGACCTCGGGGGTTTCGAGGGTGGGGTGCTGTCCAGGGATGCTCTGGGCCGGTCCCTCCGGTGGCTGCGGGTCTGCAGTGAGGACACGGCACTCGCAGGTCCCCAGCATGCACACCCTGGGGATCCGCACCGCCCTGGTTTCCTGGGTGAACAAGAAGCCTCCTGACGTCGCCACCTGACCCGGGAGGAGGCCGCGGGTACCCTGAGCATGCGACAAGGTCACAGTGCCTACTTGAGACGTGCACGTCTTTTTTTTTTTTTTTTTTAAGATTTTATTTATTTATCCATGAGAGACACACAGAGAGGGGCACAGACACAGGCAGAGGGAGAAGCAGGCTCCACGCAGGGAGCCCGACACGGGACTCCATCCCGGGACCCCGGAGTCACGACCTGGGCTGCAGGTGGCGCTAAACCGCTGGACCACCGGGGCTGCCCATGCGTCTACTGCACGCTTCAGGTTCATTCTTGGTGGAGCGTGGGCCCGTTGCTGCACATGCGGACCGTCCTGCCTGGCTCTGAAGCGAGGTCACATTTGCACCTGGACTCCGGGGGGGTGGGGGGGGACACTTGCCCTGCAGCACGTCCTCAGCTTCCCAAGAGCCGGTCCTGCTCACCCCTGGGCTGCGGCTCCTCGTGGGAGGGCGGAGGGGTCAGCGGGTCCCTGTTGTGAGTGGGCCCTGGGGGGGGGTGGTCGGGACGCTCAGAACGGGGCGTCCTGGCAGCTGCTGTGGAGACACGCTCCTGCAGACGGGGCTTCTGGAAGCCGCTGCTCTGGGGTGCCCCCCAGCCCCGGGTCGCGCTGGGGCACCACGTGGGCCCCGCCCGGCTCACCCTCTCGGGAGGGACGGGACAGGGACGGTTGTAGGGGCAGGGCACGTGTCGGAAGGACCCCACTCCCCTGTCCCCCCCCCCCCCCAATCCCCCTGGTGACTGGATGCTGGTGCTTTTGTTCCCCGCCGCCGACGCTCCCGGCCGTGTCTGTGGTTCCTTCCTCGGTGTGCGGGGTCCCTGGGGGCGTCGGCAGGAGAAGGCGGGCGCTCAGCATCACTCAGCGCTGGATGGACAGACGTGTCCAGATGTGCGACGGGCCTAAAGGGAATCTGCTCCCCGAGCGCCGACGTTGCAACGTTGCAGAGCCTCGGCCCGGATGCTGAGTGTGGAGGGTCCCGCTCCTGCCTGTGACTGTCGCCCGGGACGCTTCGGGCACAGGGATGTTGGTGGAGCCGTGCGTCAGGCCTGCTCACAGGAGTCCCCCTCTGGAAGCACGACCAGGTCCCCGCTGCTGACCTAGCCTTGCGCAGATATAAAGCGGAGCTTGTCCCGCAGCCCTGAGGGACGGATCGGAGCATGAGAACGGTCCTCCCTCTTCTTTCCCTAAAACGTGGGAAATGGCGCAGATACGGGGAACCTCAGCAAACGGCGCTTCGGAACCGTTATTTTACTACAGTGATTAAAGTCCTAATCAGAGTAATTTGTGGGTATTAACTTTAATCGTCGTAAATCCATAAATGAGGTAATTTCAATTGTTTGAATAATTTTAAATAACCTTAGTTATTTCAATGAAACAACGAAGGCAGTAACTTCGCCGTTCGGCACTCCTTGGGTGGTTTTGCGCCTTGGGGGGGTTGGTGGTGTTTGGGCCAGGCACCCGCCGTGTGCGCGGCTCCCACGGCTGTCGGGCCGCGGAGGCCCCACTGTGCAGGCCCACGGGGTGCAGGCCAGCCTGGGTGCATTGTCCCCAACGCCTCTGGTTCCTCGAGGGTCCCGAGCCACCACGCCTCCGCTCCCGCGCCTCTGAGTGCAAAGCTCATGGAAAATGCTCGACGCTGCGCTCACGCGGGTTGGAGGCCCATCTTGAGGTCCCGCTCCGCAGCCCAGACCCGACTCACTTGATGGGATTTTCCCGAAGCCGAGAGCCAGAGCCCGTTAGCGCGTCCCTGGTCTCGACCAGATCAAAGAGGCCTTATTAATTATTCATCATGACATTTTATACGTTACTTTACTTCTCATAATTACCAGAGTCTGTGTAATTAACCTCTCGTTTCTCAAGTGCTTAACGTTAAGTAGGGTTGTAATTACAACTATTAAAACGTATGTGGAAGAATTTAAAAATCTTTAATTAGAAACAATTTTTTTTTTTTTTTTTTTTTTTTTTGCTGTTTCTTTGGGTACTTCTCCCTCGTCAACAAACAGCTTTTCTCGTTATCAAACCGAAGGGAGAAACCGGGAGAGCGCGGTGGCCGGGGGTGTCCTGACTGCGAGGACTGGCCGGGCTCTGTCCTCCTGTCCCACACGTGCCTCGAGTGCAGGGCCCGGATGGGCCACCGTGGCCGCCTCCCCGGGGACAGTGGGGTCTCGGCCCCCGTCCCCAGGACCCCCGTATTTCCCCAGCGTCCTGACCCAGAAGCTTCTGCCTTGCGAGGCAGTGGCCTGTCAGAACCCACTCGTGAGGCTCGCCCGGGTGGCGGTTCTAGGGGAGGGTGTTGACCAGAATCCCCGGGGGCTCATCACGCAGCCCTCGCCCTCTGTCCTGGCCTGGGCCCCGCGGTGATGCCTGGCGACCAAGCAGGGAGGAGAGCCTTGTGGCAGGGTGCTGGGGGTCCTGGGCGGCCGCCGCCCGCACACCCCCCGACCCTTCCAGCCTTAGGCAGGAGGGCCCTGGCTCCCTTGGGCGCTCGGCTCTCCGCTCACAGTTGGGAGGGCGCCTGGCACAGGGAGGGCCGGGGGGTGGGCGGCATATCCACACAGCGCCGGTGATCTTGGGTTCCACGCGTGAGCGCAGGAGGGCGGTGACTGGGGTGGATCAGGCTCGTGGAGGTGCCGCAGGAGGGCCCCCGGGTGAACAGACGTGGCTGTACCCCTGGCGCAGGGTCGCTGGGCCTTGGGGGCTCTGCCCCGTGGCTGCCCCGCTCCGAGGTGGGGCTCCCCTGCGGGCTCCGCTCCCATCCTCTGCCACCGTGACCCGCAGAGGCCAGGGTGTGTCGGGGGCACGCACCCTCCCGGGCGGGGCCGTGTGCTGGGCCTGGGGGCACGTGGAGCCGGAGGGGAGGAGGAGGACCCTGCAGCGTTCTGGGTGCTGCTGCCGTGCTGTGCCCTGCCCCCCCCTCCCCCCCCCCCCCCCCCCCCGCCCTGAGCTGGCAGGGTCGCCCCCGGGGCCATGACCCTGCAGGCGCCTCCCGCGTTGGTTGCCTGTTTTCTCGTCTGTAAACGGGGGTCGTCTCTGCGCCCCTGTGGCAGGCGGTGGTGAAGACCCGGGCTGTGCGCTGAGGCCGTGACCTGAGGGTTAACGTGATCAGAACCGGGGCGTCCCTGCGGAAATGGTGGCTGCTTATCTGTCGCACTTTTCACCTGTGTCCGTAGCTCGTCGGCTTCTGTGCTCCGGTGAGCGTATTCCCAGTACTTCCTGGTTTGGGAATGAACGCAGTAAGCTTTCCTGTTTTTCATCTACACGCGGCTATTCCAGTCTTTCCGGGTCAGGAAAATGCCTTTGTACGCGTCATCTAAGGCCATCCTCTCCGGGAGATTCTGTGGTGATCTTGGTGTCTTATCCCCTCGCCCCCCATGCAGACCCTCCGGTGTTTAATTGGCTTTAACCGGTGGGTTGTCCTTTAAAGGTTGTATTATATACGATTTCATGTTAATTTTCTTAAAGATTTTTTTTGGTGTTTTAGGCCACTGTTCCCCATCTGTAAGTAATCAGTGAATCAGTACAATCTTAAAAGGCGGTATTTGCGCGTGTTTGGCTAGAACAAGAGCTGCTGACGGCCGTCACCCCTGCGAGGCCACTGCGTGCAGGTGTGCATGAGGCCTGGCGTGCCTGAATATCTCAGGCAAACTTAGGGGTATTTTTTGCTCGGTTCTTCCCCACACCTGGTCATCCCGCCCGCTTCTGCTCCATCTTCACCCCGGCCCTCAGAGCCGTGGCGAGTTGGGGGCAGTGGCGTCCCAGGCGGTCCCCGTGGCGAGAGCGGGCCTGTCCAGGGCCAGGACCCGCCCCCCCACCTCCACCCCCTGCCGCCCGCCATCAGGACGTGCATCCGCTTTCACGTGGTTCTTCCTCCATGCTGTGGCCTCCGTGGGGCTCCCTCTCCCCCATCGACGGGGTTGGCATCCATGTGGCTCCGGCCGCCAGGTGCGGGCCTGGCGTCCGGCCAGAGGAGTCCAGCCCCAGGTGGCGGCGGCAGGCCGAGGGCCTGTGTGCGGCCGCCCGGAGCCGGCTGGAATGCAGGTGACGGCGTTTGGGTGTCCTGGCCGACCTCGGGGACCTGGTGCGGCCTGCGGGGCCCCGCCCTGCTGCGTGCCTCTGGGGGGTCTGCTCTTGTAGATTTGGGTGGGCGGCTGCCAGGCCTGGGGGGCGGTCAGTGCGGGGGCACAGGGCAGCCAAGCATGCGCGGGCATTGTCTCCACTTGGGCGACCCCCCCCCCCCCGGCAGGTACCCAGGACCTCAGCACATCCTCCTGTGTGTTTAGTGTTCGTTCGTGGGCTTCCCGGGGCTCCGGTTGGAGTGTGGGCAGCAGCTGCGGGCAGGGCATGGGGGGCGGGGGGATGGGCGAGGCTGCGCCACCAACGAGGGGTCCACTTTCATCTCGGCAAGCGCACCCTCTGCCTTGAGCCCGCAGGTCTGCCCCGACCCAGCCCGAGGCTTTGCTCCCTTACCTCCTGCCAGAAAAACTTACTTCTTAAAAGGGATGCTTGCAATTTATATAAAGGAAGCCCTTGAATTCCCAGAAGATACACACGGAAACATTAACGATTTTTAAAAATGCAAAAAAAAAAAAAAATCTTAGTATTTGGCAAATTTTTAACTCCGTTATTTTTGTTTACATAAAAGTTGGAAACATTAGTTTTTAGCATTTTATGTACAGAGTACATTTCAGAAGAGTTTAGGATTTTTGATTTAATTTTTTTAGCATTTAGAATTTATTTATTTTTGAGGTTTTATTTATTTATTCATGAGAGACAGAGAGAGGCAGAGACCCAGGCAGAGGGAGAAGCAGGCTCCCTGTGGGGAGCCTGATGCGGGACTTGATCCTGGGACCCCGGGGTAACGCCCTGGGCCGAAGGCAGATGCTCACCTGCTGAGCCCCCCAGGCGTCCTAGCATTTAGGATTTAAAGCAATGTGGGATCGTAGGTGAGACACGGTTCTGGGTGTGAGTGCACGCCCGCGAGCTCCACCAGGACACGGCTGTTTTTGTGTTAAATGCACGCTGGGCCTGAAAGCAAAGTGAATCTCTTCAAAAGAGGGACTGCGGCCGCTGCGCGCCTGTGAGAATGGCCGAGAGCCCGGGCGGGCGACAGCAGATGCTGCGGAGGGTGCTGCGCCGCGGGAGCGCTGGTGCCTGGAGGACTGCAGGCTGCGGGCGGGGTGCAGCCCCGGGAGGACCTTGGGCCCACTCTCAGAACAGCGAACGTACCCTCAGCCACACAAACTTGCCTCTGACTGTTCCCAGCAGCTTTAAAAAAAAAAAAAAATCTTAAAAAAAAAAATTTTATCTTAGAGAGAGAGTGCACACGTGTGTGCATGAGTGGGCGGGAGGGGGGCAGAGGGCCGGGGTGTCCCCAGCAGACTCCATGCTGAGCACAGAGCCCTATGCGGGGCTCGATCCCACGACCCTGAGGTCGGGACCTGGGCTAAACCAAGAGCAGGTGCTGAACTGACTAAGCCCCCAGGTGCCCTGTTTCCAGAAGCTTTATTTTTTTATTTTATTTTATTTATTCCTGAGAGACACAGAAAGAGGGAGAAGCAGGCTCCCTGTGGGGAGCCTGACGCGGGACTCAATCCCAGGACCCCGGGGTCACGCCCTGGCTGAAGGCAGACGCCCAGCCGCAGAGCCCCCCGGTGTCCCCAGCGGCTTCGATCGTAGTCACCAAAACTTGGAAGCAGCAGGACGTCCTTGGGTGGGTGGCGGATAAACAGACTGCTGCCTCCGGATGCTGGAACGGAGTCAGCGCTGGGAAGATGCATGCCGGCAGCCGCTGGGGGCTGTGGAGGACCCTGCGTGCACGTGGCTCTGTGCAAGACGCCCGTGCGAACGGGCTGCAGGCCACGGCTTTCCCCCGACACGCCGCGTCCGAGGGGCAGAGGCTAAAGTGAAGAGTGTTGATGCTGGAAACGGCCCCGTTCCCACAGTCACTGCGGTGTGGGCGGGGCTTGGGGGTTTCTGGTCACGGCCCCTCCAGATTCAAGCGAGGGCTGGGGGGTCCCGGGGTCTTCCCAGGATTCCTGGTCCACACTCGGGTCAGAAGCTGGGGGCTCCATGCCCTCGTGGCACTGCCACTGGTCATGGGGGGCCCGCCTGGCCCAGCCCTGCCCTGGGTCTGGGGCTCTGGGGGACTCGGCCCCTTCCCCGCGGCAGCCCATCTCCCATTGTCCTTGGCAGTGGCCCCTTCCCCTGGTCTTGCCCCGTGACCTGGGTGCCCACGGGGCAGCCCCTCCTGCTGGCTGAGCCTGTGCCCCGCTCCCCTCTCCCTGCGTCAGCTCGGGGCAGCACCCGGGCACCTCGCCGTCAGGCCCTGCCCCTCTTGGGGCCTCGGTGTCGCCCTCTGTCCCACGCTCCTGCCGCCCATCCTGGCCCCCCGGGGTCTGATGTGGGAATCACCGTCCCTTAGCGCGCAGGGACGACTGGGTCCAGCCCGAGGCCATGGCTGCCTTCTCTCAGGCGAGTCGCGCTCCGACGTGTAGCCGTGAAGTCACGTGAAGTGCAGGTCGCTGTCCCTGTGCCTGCTTCCGGGTCCTCTCCTCTGGCCCAAGGGGGTGCCCGCTGGGCTCTCCAGGACTCAGCCTCCCGTGGATTCCGACCCTCGCCACGGAGGCCGCGTGGGAGTCCTCGGGCAGCTTTCCGGGGTGGATGCGCGCGGCCCGGCTTCTCAGGGGGCATGGAGCGGCACAGACGATGACATGCGAGCCCGTGTTTCTGGTGCCTCTGCTCTTTTGGAACCAAAATTCAGAGAAACACGGTTTCCTCTAAGTCCTACCCCAGACTCACTCTGTCCTGGGGAGTCCAGGCTCCCCGGTGACGGAGGCCAGGCTGGGGAGACACCTTCCAGCCTCACGTCCTCGGTTACATGGAGAGCCACGCTGGGCATCCCGGGTCTCATACTCCCATACGTGTTTAACATCTTAGTTGTGAAAAATAAGCCAATGGGTTTATTCTTGGTGGGACTGACGTGGTAGCTCAGTAGTGAGTGGCCGCGGACGGGCCCACAGGTGGCTGTGGGCCCGTCCACCCACTCCCAGGTCCAGGCCCTGTCCCGGGAGACAGGACTGTCACGAGGAAGCAACTGTCCCTGTCCCCACCGGGCTGCTTTGTCTCTTTTTCCTTCCTTTTCTCATAGTTAAATAGAAACCACACGATGTGTTTCATGACCCAGAGTAAGTGGAAGGACAGGAAACGTTCAGGTTTTTGGTTTCTGAGCCTGGAGAGTTTTGGGAAGTGTTGGGGGGGGGGAGGGGCTCCTGTGCTTTAGGCCCCGGTGCCTCTTCAAGGAAGACCGTGTGGCGCCAAGGAAGCCGGGCCTGGTTTTCCTGGATGGAGAAGTCGAGGGCCTGGAGCAGCCGGAGGAATCGGGCAAAGGGCTTCTGGAAGCAGGTAAACCCGCGACTTGACATTTGTTGCAGAGAAGGAACAACTTGCCGCTCTTGGGGACTTTTGTTCCCGTATATGCCCGCCAACCAGTTTTACCCTTAGTGTTATTTGGTTATATTCTACGTTACTAGGGGTTTTTTGTCCTCAGTTCTCTGTTGGGGAAACGTTGGCCACTCTGATTTTAACTCAAGCTGGAGCTTGACACCCATAGCTCAACACCGAATAAAGTCCGACTAAAAATGATCAGAAGACCTGAGCAGATGTTTCTCCAAAGTCGACCTACAGATGCCGACATCACAGAGCATTGGGGGGATAAGTGCGGGTCACACCCTCAGCGAGATCCCACCTCGCACGTGTTAGGATGGCTGACGTCCACACGGGGAACAGGCGCTGGTGGGGATGCAAGGCCAGGGGAGCCCTGGTGCCCTGTGGTCGGGAACATGGGCTGGTGCAGCCACCGTGGGGAACAGTGTGGAGGGTCCTCGGGGGTCAGAAAGGGCCACCCTAATACCCTGCAGCTGCGTGGCTGGGGATTTACCCAAAGGAAACAAACGCTGATTGGGAAGTGCGCTCACCCACATTTGCAGTGGCATGGTCCACACTAGCCAGACGTGGAAGCACCCGGGCGCTGGCCCACTGGCCGCTGCATAGACGTGATGCAGACACTGTCTCATGCGGAACGTTAGCCGTGAGAGGGAATGAGGCCTCGTCGTTTGCGACGCATGGGTGTGTCTCGAGGGTGTGATGCCGCTGGGGCCAGGTGTGTTTTCCCTCGTGTGGAACAGGAGAGACACAGAAGCCAGACTCTTCCCTCTGGAGGTCACCCCGCTGGTCCTGGGTGGGGGGAGGCACCTGCGGTGGCGCGTGCCGTGACGTGCGGGCGTGCCGGTCATTGCATCCCGTGCCCCCGGCTGCCCTGTGTGTCCGCCGTGCTCCAGGTGGAGAGGCCGCGTCACGCCACGGGGTCCTGCTGAATAGATAGTCTTCTTTAGCTTAAACTGAATCCTTTGGAAGAGAGGAAAACTATTTTGGGGGAGAAAAAATGGTCCTCTGTTTGTTTCCCCTGAAGATAAACGGGTGACGGGTCAGCGAGTTCATCGTTGATCATACGCACTGGTTTTGAGAAAACGGCACGGGAGCTGCTGCGAGTTCAGGAAGCGACTCGTCCCTAATGTACCAGCTTTGCCTCAACTGTGAGGTGCCGCAGCCGCCTGGGCGCTGCCTCCGGGCCCCGCGGGGAGGCCTCGTGGGTGCCGCCGGGCCTGCCCCCCACGCTCTGCACCGTGAGGCCTCCCGACAGCTCCCAGGGGACGAACTTGCTGCCAAATTCCTCGTGATTCCGGAACCGGAAGGTGTCCTCCCGTCGAAGTCCAGCGTTTACGCTTGGAACATCTGGGCAACGAGGGGAAAAGGTCGCGGTGCTCAACGGGCGCTGGGGTTTAGGTGGAGAGAGTTAAATATGTTCTAACGGTGTTTGTCTCGGTATTTTTAGCAGTTTCACGTTAAACCTAAAGCAGTGAGTCAGAGCAGCTAACGCGCTCCTACCTTTTCCTTTTCTGGCGCAGCTGGACTTGTGTTCACGTGACGGCCGTGACGGGAACCCAGGGGGTTATGCTGAGGTTCAGGGGTTTTCTGCTTGGGGGCATGTTAGGGATTCCAGAGAACGAGTCAGTCATGCTTTGAATAAACGGGGCAGGGCCCTGGTAGGTGTGCGCACACCACCTGGGGGACGGGAGTCCCGGGACGCGGTAGTGTTTTCCCACCGGACATTGTGTGGGGCGAACGTGCAGCAGGTGAGGCAGGTCTCCTGCAGCGGGTTTGCTCTGAACGCAGGTGCCAGCGTGTTTCTGAGGTGATCTTGCTGCGAGCTGGGTTCCTTTCGAGGTGACTGGGGACTATGCGCGAACTTGTGTGTGTGGGGGTGCCCACCCCGTGGGGCCACAGCGAGCGCCGAGCTGCTCCGTGCCGCACAGACGGCCTTCCGTACCTGCCTCGGCTGTGTCTGAGCCCATGGGATGCTGCGATCCAGTAGACAGCGCCCCAAGGCCTCTAAGTCGTGACTCCCCGCTGAGGATGGCTGCTGTGGCCCACGGAGCCGGATGCCATCGGACGTGGGCTCTGGGACGTGCGTGGTGGCGAGTGGTCCTGTCGGGTCCGCCTGAGAACCCAGAGGGGTGGATGCGTGGGCTCCTGGCCATGTCCTGGCCATGACCCAGCGGGCGGAGGGGCTGCCTGAGGGCACGAGGGTCACCCAGGCTCCTGGCGTGGCCGTCTTCAGCCTCAGGGTCCTGTGCACACGCGAGGCGTCCTCTGGATGGAGGTCCAGCCATGTGAGGGGGACGCGTGCTGGAGCCTCGGGAGTCCCATCGCCGACCGAGCGCCCAGGAACCCGTCTGGTCAGGTCATGGGCCTGCTCCGGGCTGGATCCCCCTGGGCCACGACTGTCCTGAGTGGGGCCCGGTGGCACAGAGCTTGGGGCCCTGTGCACGGGCGGCCGGAGGTCTGCTCTGCCTGAGCCGGGCCGTGTCCGCTGCCTGACGGCGCCTGCCGGGGACCCTCGCTCCAGCGCCAGCAGGGCTCCTACCGTCAGGCCCCGAGGGGGAAGCCGACATGCTGATGGGACCCTGCGTGGGGCCTGGTTTTGCGTCGGGTCTGGCCTCTGAAGTTGGAGAAGTGTGATGCGGCCTGAGGGACTCTGTAGACCTGGGGTGGGAGATGGCCCGGCGTCCCCAAATGCGGCTCCCGGGTCCCAGAGAGGCGGGCCGGGCGGCTGGGGTCCCCGGGGCAGCCTCGAGGGCTGGCGTGTGAGTGGGGGCCTGAGCTGGGACGCCCTCCAGCCAGGCCGTCCTTCCCCGCAGAGCCCCCCCTGGAGGCGGCGGCCGAGGCCTCGCAGAGTGGCGCGTAAAGACCCTTGTCGCCTCGGATGCCACCTCACTGCCGGGTGGCGGACGTCGTGGCCGCATCCGGGGACCCACGGAGGAAGGGAGGGGCGCGGGGCAGGTGCCTCCTGCCCTCCGGGGGCCGGGACCCAAGGGCCCCTCAGTGTGGGGATTCCCTCCGCGGGTGCACACACCGCTCCATGCATGAGCGCTCCTCCCAGGGGGCAGGTCATGGCGAGGTCGTGACGCGGTGTCCGGGGCGACACGAGTGACCTGCTGCGCGGCGGGCTGATCTCACGCGCACCCTCCCTCAGCGGTGAGCGTCGCCACCCGGAGCTGCCGCGGCCCCGGCTTCATGTTCAGATCCGGGACAGGGTGACAGTGTCACGGCTTCCAGTTTCCACCCGCTGTGGGCAGCTTGTTGCCAAATGCCACGTCGTGTGCTTAGCCCGGGCTCAGGCTTCGCTGGGTCTGTTCCGGGGGATTCTGGAATCAGGTGAGAAGGTGATGGATTTGGGTTTTCGTGACGTCCGTGGATCCCTGAGCACCGCGGGGACGGTGACAGGACGCCGATTCCCCATTTGAGGAAGCAAACCTCGCTCCGAAGTGCTGCGTCTGAGTCCTGGCGCCGACCTGCCCAGGGTTCCCGATGCCCTGCACCCCGGGGTGGGGAGTGGGGGGGGTGTAGCCTTGGGTCACACGCCGGCCGACCACGACGGCCCGGGTCGGTGCCCGCCTCCTGTGCCTGTGAGCCCTGTCCGCCGCCATGCCCGTGTTGTGTGCGTGTCCCCGGGCCTCCAGTGACTTTGCCAGATCCGGGTCCGCGTGGACGGGCCTGGGGGCAGGAGGGAGGAGCCGCCGGCTGAGAGGGTTCATGCTCCCTGCTCCCTGATTTTGGAGCTGCTGCCTGTCGGGTGGGGGGCGGGCCGGTGCGGCGTGGCCAGTCCTGGGCAGACCCCCAAACGGACGGAGGAGTCCGCGTCTGTGCCCCCCTTACCGTGTGTGGGACCATAGGGGGAAGGTCATCTCTGTGATTAAGAAGAAATTTTTGATTTTTCGGGGGGACATAGTTACTTTAAAAACCCCGAAGAATGAACGTTTATGTCATCAGGCAGCTGTTTGGTGGAGCGAGACTCCGCTGCAGGTTCGCAGGCTGTGGTGGTGGGGCGGGGAGGGGGGGCGGGTAGGAACCCTCAGGGCATCGCGGTGCCTTGAGGCCCGGAGAGCAGGGGTCCACCCCGCGAAGGTTCCCGGTCCCCACAGCGAGGGCCAGAAGCCGGCGGCCGTGGGACCTGGTCACATGGGTGCAGGAAGCCTGTGCGGCCCTCCCGTCCGTGCGTCCGCCTTGCGCGTAGCTACCCTGTGCCCGCCTCTCCTGCCCCAGAGAGGATCCTGGGCAGGGGTCTAGGAAGTAATTGGGTTTTAAACTTTGGGAAAGAAAACTGGGCGGACCTAGCATCTTCTCTGGGACCATTACTTGGGCCTTAAAAAAAAAAAAAAAAAAGGGATCCCTGGGTGGTGCAGCGGTTTGGCGCCTGCCTTTGGCCCAGGGCGCGATCCTGGAGACCCGGGATCAAATCCCACGTCGGGCTCCCGGTGCATGGAGCCTGCTTCTCCCTCTGCCTGTGTCTCTGCCTCTCTCTCTCTCTCTGTGACTATCATAAATAAATAAAAATTAAAAAAAAAAAAAAGACCCTGCGTTTTAGTCACAGTCGTTTCCTGTCGCTGGTGTGTGGGAAGTGCCTTCCGAGGTCCCCGGGAACCCAGGTTTCACACGCGGCACAAGGATAAAGAAGTAAAGCACATAGAGCCCCATGGGGACCTGAGCCTGCACCCGCACTGGTGGAGGTCTGGGTACTCGGATGCACACCCGGTCAGCCACTCGGGACGGTGAAGTCACAGAACAGGCCGACTATTGTTTCTCTATGTACTTTGTAATAAATCACGTCTGCATAGAGTTCGTCTGTGAAATGACACGTCAGACTTTTTTTTTTTTTTTTTAAGATTTTATTTACTTGTGAGAATACACAGAGCAGAGGCAGAGACACAGGCAGAGGGAGAAGCAGGCTCCATGCAGGGAGCCCGACGTGGGACTCGATCCCGGGACCCCAGGGTCACGCCCTGGGCCAAAGGCGGTGCTAAACTGCTGAGCCACCCAGGGATCCCCAACGAGCTTGATTTAAAAGCAAGGATGCACATCCCCCTTCTGCCGACGAGTCATCCGGGGCCTTTGGGAGCGCGAGAGGCCAGGACGTCCTTTCTCAAGACGGGGACGCTGAGGACAGACGTGACACGTGCGGCCCGGGGCTCCGGTCCCTGCTCACCCTCCGCGCTCGGTCTGTATCATGTGTCGGCTCGAAGGGAAGCTTCCCCCTTGTAACCAGCGCGGGAAACACTCTGTCAGTTTATTTAAAATGTGAGCATCTCCGCTCTGAGGCGTGTGATTGTCACGCGCAGGCAGGTCGTGGCTCAGACGTCTCTCCCCTGCCAGTTCTAAAAAGGAGCTGCGGTGGATGCTGACTTGTTTTGTTTTCTTGGTAAGATCTTTGTGCGTACGTGGAGTTTTGGTGTCTAAAATCCTGGGTGAGCAAGTAGTGTCTCAGCAGAGGATTCGTCCGGAAGTGGAGGTGTGCTCGTGACAACATCTTCCTCAGGGCTCACCTGCGCGAGGGTTCACGAGGCCCCATCAAGTTGGGCGACGTGAGGTCACCAGTGTTGAACCGGCCTTGAATTCACGCGCTTGGACCTAGTGGGTGCCGGTGACGCAGAGGGACGGCCTCCTACGCAGGGGAACAGTCGAATGGAAGTCACTTTATCTGTGGCAACAGCGGATGCGTGTGCAACAGGCGACGTGGCGACGAGCGGCTGGACAAGGATTCCTCCGGCAGCAGCTGCGCTCCTTGCCCGGAAACAGGTGCTTGCCGCTCACTACAGGGGACTGAGCCACGGGTTGGGGACGTGGGCACCCGACGCTCCGCTCTAGCCTGGAGGAGCGGGGTCGGGGAGGCAGACGGTCGGCCCGGCCGCTGCCTGTTGCATCAGTTAAAGGAGTGTCATTCAGAGAAGGGTGATGGGCCAGCCCCTGCGGGTCCGACGGCAGCGCTGTGTCCTCGGGGTCCCGCCATAGGCTGTCCAGGCAGCTCTGAGTAGGCGGCGCCGACGCGGAGAAGGGACCCGGGTGCAGAGCCAGCGTTGCCTCCAGGAGGAGGCTGGGATTTCTTGGCAGGACCTGGTGTGTGCTGCTTGGGCGTGTGCCGCACCTGCGGTGGGGGGTGGTGAGCAGGCGCTCAGGGGCCCTGGCTGGGATGGGGACCCGCGGTCGTAGGCCCTCTGCTGCCCACCTCCCCACCGTGTGCCCTCCCGGCTGGGGGGTGGGGCTTTGCCCACAGCCTGTGTGTACGCCCCCCCCCCCCCCCCCCCCCCCCCCCGTGTACTCTGAGAGCAGAGCTGGGTCATGCGACCCAGGCTGGCCTCTGACACCAAGTGTGCTGGCCGGCCCTCCCTGAACCGGGGCCGCGCCTGAGGATGCGTGAGCTCCTTCCTTGGCTGGAGCCCCTGCATGGGGCTGTGCCGTGGCCGCCGCAGCTGCGTGGGAGGGGGGTCTCCGTCTGCCCCCAGGCACCTCTGCCCGGCAGCCTCAGGGTCACTGGCTTGGGGCCCGCGTGAGGTTCAGGCAGACGCCCCAGCACCTCTGTCCACCAGGAACGGAGGCCTAGCGTCTGTGGGGTTGAGCGGCGTCCGCACAGCCCAACCCGGAGAGTTGTGCCCAAGGCCCTGCCTGCGGGTTCAGTGCTGCTGAGACCCCAGGAATCCCTCGTCTTCCTGCCTCCGTGCTGGTGCCTTCCCTGGGGGGAGGGGTGGGGTCCACGCAGGAGCCCTGAGCGCTTGGCTGGTGCCACGTGCCCCCTGCCCAAGTGTTAGATGTGGAGCGCTGGGTTGGGCAGCCTTGAGGTGCTGGGACGTGGCCTGGGGCCGCCCCGTCCGTCCTGGGCACCCATTCCTGGCTCGTCCATACGGGACGCAGCAGGAGCTCTTGGGCTGTGTTTCTGGGTCCCGTGTGCCGTCCTGAAGCTGAACGGGTCCTGCACATGCGCGTCGGAGGCTTCCCACGAGGCTGCCCTGTGTGCGGGGCTGAGCCCGGGGATGGGCCGTGGCCCCCGGGGCGGGCAGTTCCTGAGCTGCCGGTCGGCATCTCGACGGCTGCAGAAAGTGGCTCGTTACCCCCTGGCACTCTGCAGGCCCCGGTCACCCCTGGCGTGGATGGACCTCCCCTGGGGAAACCGAGGCAGACCCTGGAAGACAGGCATGTACTTGGGTCTCCGGGGCTCCGTGTCACTGTCCCTGAAGACCCCGGTCTGTACGGAGACTCGGTAAGGGCCTGCGCACGGGGCCCACCAGCAGTCCTGGCGGACACGGGTGCCCAGACTTTGCTGGAGAGCTTGGTCGTGAGTGGAGGGCCAGCTGCAGGGCGCTCCATCGGTGGGCATCCTTTGACCCACCTGATCTCCCGGTGACGGACGGGGGCCCCTGCGCTGTGTCTGTTCAAGGGCTTCCTTGCATGGGACGAGGATGCTGTGATGTGAGGACGCTGTGGCTGCTAGCCTCACGGCGGCCCACCCTGTGTGCACGCACCCTGTGTTATCACGCGCTTGGCGGCCACGCCGATGCCCAAGTGGCCTCGCAGATCCTATGTCTGTTTGTTTTATCAACTTGACTGCTTTAGTGAATGTGTCACTTCTACGGAAGCTGGAGACCCTGAAGCCACATACTCGGAACGGAAAGAAAGAACGTTTTAATTGATGCCTCCAAGTGCGTGGCCTGCGTGCTCGTTCCTCTTCTGCTTTTCACTTGAAAAGTGAAACCACGTGTGGACACGACTCTCCAGGTCTTCTGCAGGACTCCACATGGCTGTCGAAGGAGTTGTTGAGATGGGCTGGACCGGAATATTTGCCATTTCTGGCACGTGGTTCCCCGCGCTCGGGACCGTGGGTCTGCCCTGCTCCTCTCGGCATGGGGGAGCCCGGGGGGGCTGGGGCCACGGAGGGAGCCGGGAGCTGAGGTGGTCTCGGAGCCCCCAGAGCAGGACGGGTGATCCTGCGGCTGCCGAGGCCCGGGGAGCTGCTGGGGGATGAGCTGGGCTCCGGTCCTCAGGAGGCAGGGGGCTGGACGGGCCGTCCCACGCGGAGCTCGTCCCTCGGGCTCCAGGCCTGCATCTGCGGGTCCGAGGGCAGCAGCGTCCGCTGGCTTCTGGCGTTTCCACGATGCCCAGCGCCTGCCCGTCTTCCCCTTGCCGAGGGTGTCGGGGGTCTGGCTGGTGGCTCTCCTTCGCCATCCCCGTGCCGGGCATAGCTACCGCGCCAAGGGCCGTGGACGCGCGTGTCTTCCTCCCACTGTCTCACCAGAAACCATCGTGTCTCGCTCTTGGCTCCTTATTCATGGCGGATCCTTCTTGAATGAGGACGGGCCGTTACTGGAGACGAGACGCAACAGGGCAGTGGCCCAGCTTTGGGGTTCCTGTTACTCACCTGAGCCCCGAGCAGGGGAGATTGTGTCGCTAAGGACCTTGCCCGTGTGCCGAGTTTAGGCCGTCGGGGATGGAAGGGAGGGTTGCGTAAGGACAGCGCCGGGCCCTTCCCTCGTTCTCAGGCGGCGCCGTTTTCTCCGGCCCCCGCCACCTCGGAGGGCGACCCGGGAAGGCACACGTCCTGGTGTGTGTTCCCTGCGGGTTCCATGGACGAGCCCTGGGAGGCGGTTCGTGGGCGTGCGTGGGTGTGTGCACGCTACTCCCTCTCAGCTTCCTCGCCTCCTCCCGCGCTGCCTGTGGGGCATCCTCTCGGGGGGCGCAGGAGGAGCGCTTTGCGCCCTGGCTGGGGGGCAGACCATCCCACCCTCGGCGTGGAGGCCTGCGGGGGCTCCCAGAGGCCTTGCCTGCAGGCCGAGCATCCCTGGGGTGAGGCGCCTTCCCAGGGCCTGTTTGGGGGGGATGCTGTCTGTGGTGGGGGCCCCACCCTCGTGGCCCCCTCGCCCCCGGGTCGCCCCTGGGGTCCTCCCCTGCGGGTGTAGCTCCCACACACGGACTCGAGGGGAGACCAGGTCTCCGCGTGGGACGTCCGTGCCCCGAGGCCCCTCTCACCTTCCATCCTCGCTCTCCGGACACGGGGCCTGAGGCTCCGGGCGTCCTGCTGGAAGCCCCACGTCCCGTTCAGGTTCGTGGGCTTGCCGGTCACTGCTCAGGCTGCCCGGGGTTCACCACGGCCCTCGTCGGCTCCAGTCCTGCGAACACGTGCTGGGGTGGGGGGCTCAGCGGGCGTGGGGTCCACCGAGCAGTGTGTAGGGCCCCAAGCCGTCTTCCGGGCGAAGTGGGTCGCTAAATTTTCATGTTTAAACTGGGGGCTGCGTTTTATGGCCTTGATTTGATTTGTGCCTCGGTTGACTTTCCTCTGCGGAAAGTCGAGGCGCCGTAGGGGAGGAGCCAGGAGCGCTCTGAGAGCCTGAGGTGGGTGCTCACACCCACGTGTCGCCCGAGCCTGCATCCTGCCCCCCGCGGCGCTGCGAGCACCCTGTTCCTCCGGCGCCAGGATGTCCCCAGCGACCTCAGGGTGCGAGAGGGGGCTCAGGCGTGGGCGGGCTGTGGAGCCCCCGCCCCGTGTGGGCCCAGAACCCCGCTGTCGGGGTGGGACCCCCGGCCTCGGCTGTCCCCCCTCCCGTCACTGCGCCCCTGCGGAGTCTCTTGGTCCTGCCGCTGGCCCGGGGTGAGGTCCACGTTCGATGTTCACGGATGGCTTCTGCTGAACGCGCATGGCTGATGCGCCCCATGAAGCCCGGGCGTTGGGAGGAGTGGGAGTGGGAGCAGCGTGCATCATCCGCGAGCGCTTGAAAGTCACAAGGCGAGGCAGCTACTCCCAAGAGCTCCTACTGGAAAACACGGGTAAAGCGGACTACGTGGAACGGTCGATGGCCTTTCACCCTTTGTGGGTCCTAAATCATGGCCTCCCCGTGCCCTCCTTGGTCGCGTTCCTCTGCAGACGTCCTGCAGGTGCTGCCATGGGCTGCGTCCCCTGCCCCGCGTGCACTCGGCGTACGGCAGAAGGGACGGCAGATTGGTTTTGTCAAAGCCACACGGTGTCACTCGCTACCGAAGGTCAGGCGGGTGATGACATTTCAGAGGAGTGATCTGAGTGCTTGTAACAAAAAATAGGACATCGTTCCTACTGAATGTGCATGTAACACTTCCTCTGAAGTCAAAAAAATTACATAATTCCCTGTCTTGGGGTCTCAGACGCCTAGACACACGTTGCCTTACTGCGCGTTGCAGCTCATATGTGTTTTACAAGAAAAAGGTCTTGGGTGAGCCTGCGCTGAGCGAGTCCGCTGGCCCCGTTTTTCAAATAGTATTTGCTCACGTTCTCTGTCACGTTTTAGTAATTGTTGCAATATTTTAAAGTTCATCATAATCATCGTTCTGGTGATTTGTGCTCAGCGATCACGACTCACAGCCCAGATGATTAACTGGTTACTGTGTTGTTTTTTTTTTTTAAAGCATAACATATTTTTAAGTTCTATACATTTTTAAGCCCTCTTGCCGTTTCCCACTTGGAAGACTCTGGTATATGGTTTACGTGCACTGGGAACCCCAAGCTGCACTTGACCTGCGCTGCCTGGGAGCGGCACCGTAGTTCCGCGGCGTGGCCGGTCTCCATCCTTGAAGGGCACCCACGGTCCCTCCCCGACCTGCCGGCTGTTGTAGAAGTAACGGTGTTCCTTCACACTGCGGGGAGCTGTAGCTACACGTGATGAAGCTTTTTTCCCTGTATCGTAGATTTCTTTACGATAGAGATGAGACTAGACGTATTCTTGGCACACACGCTGAATCCCTCCGCAGAGGATGTACGTACTCACTGCTGTGCGTCCACGGGGTCCCGAGAAATCCTGGGGTGGTTTCTGCATCATCCGAGGAAGCCGAGTGTGTTAAAGGTATCTGGAGAAAGTGTGTGTTTTGCGTGTACCTGGCTTTTCAGAAGCAAACGAGTGTTTGCAGACACCCACTTAATACAGCTGTGCTGTTCTCTTATAAACGGCTTAAATGGCCGAGCGCGCCTGCAGAGGCGGCGGCATGCGTTTCAGTGTATGTTACGTGTCGTGAGGGGTGAACGTGGTCACTCGCACAATTTTGAAAGTCTGTGAGATTTTACCGACCTACAGGGATGCCCAGGTGCCCGTGAAAATATTAGTGACTCGCCAGATATCATAAATGCCTTTTATGATATGTGGCAAGTGGTTTAACGGACATAAATTTTGTTTACAAAGAAGAGTCACGCTTTCCCCCAAGATAGGATCGTCGTCGGGTACGCAGGAGGCTTTCTTACATGGAACTAGAAACATAGATAACGCTTGTTTCTCCCTGATTCTGAGAGCTCAGATTCTGAGAGCAGGATTCTGAGAGCTCAGAAGGCCGGGGCCGGGGCCGGGGTCAGGGCCGGCCCCAGGACAAACTGCAGCCCCGTCAGGGACTCCGAAGGCAGGACAGGGTCTCTGGCCGGCCGGGCGTGCATGCTCAGTGTGGAAACCTGTCGTTCTGGATATTTCTTCCACCCCCAGATCTCTAGGTTTCCTGAGGTTTTTGTAGTGAATGGACGGTGGGTTCTTCGAAGGAGAGTTTTCAGGCTCTACTTGAGCTGCATCAGGTCCAGAGAGAACTATGAGCGCAGGAGCCCCTCCCGGGGTTTCCTGTGGCCGGCGAGGTAGAGGGGACGCCAGGTGTCGCCGTGCTGGGGGGGCTTGAGGGGCTGCCGTCTGTCCCGTGAGAGCAGGTCTGGACTCTGCCAAGGTTCCCGGGTTCCTGTGGACACCGACCCGTGAACGTGCGCTCATGTCCTAGACGTTTGCTCTCATGGTCTCGGAGAAGCTGACTGGAGGGGGATGGGGATGGGGAGGTGGGCGGCTGCTGGGGCCGGCTTCCCCTTGGGCACCACCTGGGCCAGGACCAGAACTAAGGCCCGCACGCTCAGTTGCCGACTCGCTCTTACGACCTGCAGACGCAACCTTACTCCCTCGTGGTTATTAATCCTCTTCATAGCTTCAAAGGAAGAATAAGCCATTCCTTTACTTAAAGGATATAGTTTTATTTTTATCGAAAAGATGTAAAAACAGTTTTGTGTGAATCTTCCACGTACCGGTGCGTTCATTCCTAATTTCTCCTCTAGGTCTAAGAATTGCAAATAAAAAATCTTCCAGAAGAAAATCCCTACATGCATACTTAACTAGTAGCTTTGATCAATGATTTGGACAGGTTTCCTCACGTAAATTTCCTTGATTTTTGTATTCCTGGAAACTTGTTTGTTTGGAAGACTTTGTACCTTTATTCCACGGGGAGACACGTTTGTAGTGAACGCTGATGATAGGCTATTGATAGAGACCAGTCTCAATTAGGAAGTCTTAATTTTTTTAAAAATAGGAACACATGGGCTATGCCTTTTTTTCTAGCGTAATTCAAGAAACAAGGAATTGTTAAAAGCATAACACAGATCGGTCAGGGAGGTTTTACGTGCCAGACAGCTGGCAGCAGGCACCCTTGGGGTGCAGGGCCCCGCGGGGCTTGGGGCTATGCTCTGGGGGCTGCGGCCGCTGGCAGTCAGCTCTGAGGCAGGCAGGTGGCCTTGTTCTGGGACGTTTGTCTGCTTCCCAGAGTTAAGAATCTGACACAGAATCTGCAGCTCAAGAAGCAGGGTAGGAGCTCCGTCAAGTATGAAGGTTGGTCTCAGAGGCCAAGACATGGGGGCAAAGCTTCCTTCCTAATTTTATAGAAAGCTTACTCGCCAGCTTCCCGGCCTTACGTGTTTACTGAACTTCATGTCGAGCCAGACCTCCAAGGGAAGCAGCTTTATGGTTTTCATGGTTTTGGTCACTAGTTGTCATTACAATTATTTTTAAAAACACTGAGTTCTGATTAAAAACAATCACTTATAGGGACGCCTGGGGGGCTCAGCGGGTGAGTGTCTGCATTCGGCCCAGGGTGTGACGCTGGGGTCCTGGGATCGAGTCCCATGTCGGGCTCCCCGCAGAGAGCCTGCTTCTCCCTCTGCCTGTGTCTCTGCCTCTCTGTGTCTCTCATGCATAAATACATAAAACCTTAAAAAAATAAATCACTCACGTAGACCTGTCAGTACCTCCATGGGGTGTAGAAGGATATCAGTAAGCAGGGTATTCCGGGCGTTTGGGTGTGTGCTGTGCACATCACACGTGTGTATACTATGTATGTGCACTGTGCGCGTATATGCCATGTGTACATTGCATGTGCGTACACTCTGCACACATGTACATTGTATTCACACAGTATATTGTGTGCTGTGTACATTGTGTGCACATACGTGTTATGTGCATGCATGTGCACGTATGTGTACCCTATGGATCTAAATGATTCGCTTATGCGTACGCTACGGAGGTATATGCATATACTCCCTGTATGTATGTACATTGTACACGTACTATGTGAATTGTTTGTAAACATAGGTATATATGAACACAAGCCGTGTAAATGCATGTAATTCATGCTGCCTGTACATTTTCCATGTTTTATCTGTACCATATGCTGCATGTACGTGTGCTCAGCACATAGTACGTGCACCGTATGGATGTATCCATGTGCACCATATAGAGGCATGCACATATTCTGTGCGTGTATTTGTATGGGCTCTATATGCAAACTGTTACTATGTGGATGTATGTGTACCATATACACTGGTGTGTGTTCATACACTATACATTGTGTATATATTGTACATTTTCTTTAGAGTTTTGTATATTTTGTGTACATATTTTACATATGTAGCATCTATGTTGTGTATGGATTTATGCATACGCACTATATGACCTCTATGCACACGGTATATATGTGGAGCACCATGTGCTCCCGATGTGTGTGTACTTGTGGACAGTGTAGGTGCGCTGTGTATGGTCGTGCACTGTATGTGCGTGCACCGTATGGATGTACTGTGCACTGCCTGTTACCAGGGACACGGCTCCCACGGGTCTCCAGCAAAGGCCCATCTGGCTAGTGCAGGGATAGTGGAGGGTGAGAACAGTTGTTCTTTGCTACATAAGATATGAAATTTGGCGGCTATCGGCCCTCTGCTGTAACGCAGGAACCAGTCCCATCACACATTTGATACATGGACATGTGTTCACGCAATCATCGTAGTGGCTCTGAGAAACGGGTTTCATGCCCAGGAGGGAAGACTGAGGTCTCACAGTGACCAGGTGACTTGCAGGAGCAAAGGAATGATCAACCCTCGCACGCGTGTCCCCGTATTTCCTCATCCCGGCCTTGGTGGAGTCCCACGTAACGAGGTGGCCACCCACAGGGAGAAGTGCTCGTCTTCCTGCTGCTGATGCGTGTTCTCAGAGGGGCCAGTCCGCGTCCTTGGTCACCAAGTGGCAGAGTCTGATGTCTGTTGTATCAGTGAAAAGTCAACACAGTATCACTCTGTTCAAATTGAAAAAGGTCATAAGCTTCTGCTTAGGAGTTGTTTGGAAGGGTAAGAACTTGAGGATGAGAGGATGCTGGAGAGCATCTCAGTCAACAGGGAAAATAAAGGTTTTGTGCACAAAACATGCCCACATTGGGGATGGACCGTAGGAGCCAGTCTCCAATCTCACATTATTTGCGCTTTTGGATTTTATAGGCGTGATTTTGGTTTCCCATTTCTTGGGGGGATTTTACTTTGGAGGGACCATTGCTAGGATATTGTGCTTTCTCGGAACAAAAGAACAGTCTGTCTCAAGGTAAACCTCAGGTTCTGCCTGTGAAGAAGCGCAAGGAAGCCGTCTCAGGGCTTCTCTCCAGCGGCTAAGCTAGTCCTGACGTTTCGTCACGGCCAGGTTCACGTTACTGAACTACTGCGAGCGTCTCACGGGTGTTCCCAGCCTGTTTTGTCATCTATCGTTGTTTAACGTTTCTCAGAAAGAAAACCTTCTACCGGTTAAATTTAAGTACCTTCAAGGCAGGAGGTTCGTAAGCACAGGGCTGACGACGGTGTGACCGTCCCTTCGTCTGGCCCCACTCCCTTTGACAAGCATCCACGGTTCTTCCTTTGTGCGAGTGCGGTGTTAGCTCCGGGGGCGCACAGGTGTGTGCGGGGTCCTCCGTGGGGAGCCTCTCCTCCCGCCCAGCACACGACCGCCAGCGTGGAAAAGTGCCAGAAACCAGCGTACAGACACTTCATGGGCACATCGAGAACAGCATTGGCCCAAATGTGGCAAATGTTTCAGGTTTACATTTGCCTCTATTAATTCCTGCTTATCCTGATGAGTTTTTTTTTTTTTAAGATTTTATTTATTCATGATAGACACACACAGAGACAGAGAGAGAGAGAGGGAGAGGGTCAGAGGGAGAAGCAGGCTCCATGCAGGGGGCCCGATGTGGGACTCGATCCCTGGACTCCCGGATCACACCCTGGGCCAAAGGCAGGCGCCAGACTGCTGAGCCACCCAGGGATTCCCTCCTGATGAGTTTCTACGTTTAAAAACGAACCATTGCTAATCACCAACCGATCTGTGGTAAAGACTATTTATTTGTTCTAGATCTGGTGGTTTTCCCTTTAATTGGAGGCTATTCCCTTGACGGGTACCAGTAATGCCTCCAGAGACGGTTGGTGTTGTGCTGCCAGACGGTCGTCGAGTGCCGCGGGGTGCATCCTGGACTGGCTCATTCGCTGCACGTAAGCATGTTAGGTTTTGCCAGAGTGATTAGATCAAAGTTAGACATTTTGGCCAAAGTCAGAATCATACACAACATCACGATGCGTAAAGAAAATATTTAAAGACCAAGTACCCATTACAGAATTTGAGTAAACAGCATGTGAGCGTTACCTGCAGGTCAGTGTCATTTGTGACGTTTCATTGTAATGTACGTTTTCGTGAGTCTCAGAGCTTCTGCTGTTGTTCAAGTGGGGCGGAAGAAAGTGAACCAAGAGGAGTGTTTATCCACTCGGGCGGGTGCTGTGCTGTGCGACCTGCGTCTCCACCGCTTACCAGGTGCGTTTGTTGTTGGTCAGGAGTCCGAGGCCTAGGTGGGGGCTGGCGGGCGGTCCCAGCGCTGCCCCACGCTGCCCTTCAGCACACAGCCGTCAGAGCTCAGCGGGGGTCAAGTACCCTGAAATCTTAGCTTGTGGTGCAGCAGCGTACGCCACATCGTCGTGGCTCATGGTCCACATGCCTGGCACGTGGAAGGCCAGAACGCGAGCCCATTTCACGCACAGCGGTGGGTTCTGACAGGCTCGGTGTTCGCATATTTGGAGTAGGACAGAGTCGTTAGAATACCGACCAGCAAACCTGCACAGTGATCTTAAGTCTCCACCTCTTTTGTATTAGATGTGAGTTCTTGCTTCACAGCTGATGGTCGTGCACATCCTGCTTCTGGAAACAGCCTCTGTGCCCGGGAGGGTGATGCTTGGTGGGATGGAGATACAAAATCATTAAAGGTCTAACGCGTGGCTGAGAAAAACGGTGCTCAGGTCTTGCCGCGGCGGGGGGACTGGGTATGACAAGATTGGATCTGCAATAGCCCTGGAGTTGGTGTGCATGTTACGCCTGCACAGAGAGCCCGGGGTACCTACTGCTGCCTGTGGTTTGCCAGGCTGGGTGGGATATGCTGAGCCGAGCCCTTGCCCCTGAGCCCTGGAGGGGACGTCGCCTCCCCGCAGTGGTGCTTACGGGCACGAGATGACAGGTGTGCTCTTTCTTGATGCTGAGACGTCGCCCCGTGGATCGTCCTCCCTGTGTCACTCTTTCTGGGATGGTTTGCTGTTGGAGCGTGGGCCCTCCCCCTTCCTCCCAGAGGCCAGCTGTGTAAGGACCGCTGTTTGTTCTGACCACGCAGAGCTGCACGCTTGCAGGATCACCGCGTCCAAAGGAAAGCAATGATCTCCCGTGTCGCATTGTCCTCTTCCCCGTGACAGTGGCCTGGGCGCTTGGAGGAGCCTGAGAACGGTCGTTTGCTGTCCTCTTCCATATTACAAACAAGGCTGCCTTGACCGGCCAGGAGAGGTTGGTGTACCTACAGTTAGGGCTGATTATTGCTGGTGTTTCTCATTTGATCCTCAAATGAGAATTTTTTATAAAAGCAATGAGAGGGTCTTATAATGGTCTTATATATAGTTGGCCAGTCGTGCTCGTCATAAACTTCGTCATCTGAGTAATTCCCTGACTTTCAAATTAGCGTTTGCAGCATCATGCTCTAGAGGTTTTTACAAGGCAAAGTTGCAATCTCGACCACATCAGGTGGAGCAGGTCCCTGTGGTTCCATCCAGCAGCTGACAGCGGCGGGGAAGGGGGGCACCAGCTGGCGCTCGGGGCTTTCCCGGCCTTGGCGCAGCAAACACAAGCCACTCCCACCGCGGACCTGACAACGTGAGCAGTGGCATGTCGACTCAAATGAATCTCTTCTTTGGCAGATGGAATCCTATTAAACCAAATAGGGTTTAATAGAGTTTGTACAAATAAAACACTGAATGCTGAGCGGGGTCGCTGAGCTGTGACCTCTCCGTGGCCGGCAAGAGACCTTTGGTATCCTAGCGGCTTCGCGGTACCTGGCGTTGGGCGTTCGAAAAACGTGTGTACATCCCACGCTGGTTTGCGACGGGCCACGTAGAAATCCCTCCGGTTATGCCACGTTCCATGTGTGTGAGTGAGAGCTTAGTAATGATTGTATTGGGGCAGCATTTTTTTGTTTTTTTTTTTTAATCAGCATCGCCTAAAAAGAATGTGTCACTTTTCCCAGCAGAAGATGAAATGAACCTTTTATCCGCCCTTTCCGGGGTTACAACCCCATGCGAGGACCCACCTGGTACTAAGCCTGTTCCCAAGGTTCGGGACGTGGCACTTTGCTTTGTCATGCGCCAAGGAGCCGTCACTTAGGAATCGTTCCCTGTTCACCGTCGCCATCACTGGAAGTGCTGTTTTCTGAGGAATAGTCTACTGAATTCTTTCATCAGAATTTGTATGTGAAACAACAGAATGCTTAGCTTTAGTGAATAGTATGCAGTTCCTTCTTCTTAATTATTTTGTTGTAGAAGAACAGTCGTGGATTTTCTTGCTCTGACCTGTGCTGGGCATTGTGCGGGGCAGTTCTGGGAAGTGGCGGGTGGCGGGTGTGTCGGGTTACAGGTACCTGTACGTAAGGTTCTCTTGCCAAAAGGAATGATTCGTTACTGATGGGGCAAAGGTTAAACTCCCTCTAGTCAGCGGAGACGTTATGTGATATAACGTAAGAAGAGATCCAGTTCTTAAGAACTGCCTGTGACGTGTTTCGGGCCCGTGGGCAAGGTGAGCAGCTGGGACGCAGAACCCGGGCCCCGGGCGGCCACTCAGGACACAGGCAGTGCATGAGCCGCTTTCCTGGAAGTGGAGTCTCATCACGGGTCAGCGGGCGGCACAGGCGAGGTCCGCGGTGTGACGTTGGGGACATCGGAAGCTGCTTTCACGAGCAAGATACAGGATGTTTTCCTCACGTTTCGTTTGTAGAGTCTTGAGATGGGCGACAAGCGTTAACAGTTTCTCTCTCTTGGAAACATTTTGCTTAGTTTGGAGAAAGGACGTGACTGTCGCTGCCGACCTGCGGCGGCTGACCATGGGGACTGAGACCCTGGGCTGTGGGTGGCTGCCCCTTGCCCTGCACCTTGGTCCGGTCCCGTCACTCGGCATCTCCGGTGTGGTCTTGCTCACGGGCCGGGCCGGTTGGGCCTGCCGTGCCGGGCTTCTGCGTGCTGGGAGCTGGACCGTTTCCCGTTCCTTGGATGTGGCTGCGGGACCTCGGCCGTTGAGATGATCCGCTTCGTTTGACGGCGGAAGCAGCGAGACCCCTAGAGTTCACAGCCGTTAAAATGTACGTGCCTTAAAGCGTCTCCCTTGTAGGACGAACGCGGGTGCCTTTCGTTTGTGGGGTCATAGAACTGCCTGGAGAGGTCTTCCTCTCCCACCGTACTCTGTGTTTGGGCATAACGCCCGTTTGTAGAGGGTCCGCGGTGATGGGACGTCTGGCTCACGTGCTTCCTCTGCTCCGAGGGACCCAGGCCCTGGGCTGCTCCGTCTAATGTGACCGGCTGCTAGTGCTTGGGCGCCGGACACGCTGGTCAGAGGGTGGCTCTGCCAGTGTTCACCCGTGGGGCTGAGTGTGGCTGGCCTGTCCCGCAGCTGCCCTGTGCCTCACACCACGCTGTGCGCACCTGTGCACGGGCGACGAGCAGACCCAAGGGCTGACGCTGGTTACGAGGCGGCCATCTGGGGGCTACGGCATGCAGAGTTGGCTTAAGTTTAAGAACAGTCATCGGGTTGATAAAGATTTCCCAGTGAACCTAGTGGATCCTGCAACTGCATCGACTCCCTTGGACTGAGAAATTGCTCCCGGGGCAAGTGAGAAACAGGGTGGGGGGGGAGGACGGGACAGAGAATGGAAGGGCGATGGGGCAGAGGAGGCCGTGAACGGTACTGCTTCTGGGGAGCAGAAGACAGTTGGCACCGCTGGCCTGAGGAGGCAGCAGGCGTGGAGGCCGCCCTTCAGCGGAGGCCAGCCCGAGGAGGCTGGCTCTGGGGCCGTGCGGGCGGCCCTGTGACGGTGGCTCCCCCCTCGTCAGGGGTGACCGCCTACCTGAGAGATCGTTTCTCCTCCCACGGCCATGTTTACGCCCAGTGGCTCCTCCGTGGGGCGTCAGGGCTTGGTGGCCCTGCTGTCACCTACGGACTGTGGGCCAGCGCGGGCTCCCGAGCTCTCGGTGGAGAGCACGCTCTCGGGGTTGGGCTCAGGAAGGTCCAGTGTGGCAACTCTGGGGTGACGGGTGACGCTTCGTCAAGCAGGAGACTTGATGAAGGTTTTCTACCGAAAAAATAGCCTCTTATCACGAAAGCTAAATGAGGAATAGTTGGACTTTGCCACCGTGCCGTGATCGTGACATTAAGCGACCGCTGTGGAAGCTCCTTAGTGCTCCAGTCCCTGTGGTCCTTCCTCTGGAGGGAAGGATTTTGCCGCTGATCCTTCGGGACTCTGTTGGGATGGGACAGCAGCTTGTGGAGACGCATCCGTGCAGACTCTACCCTGACGGCGCCTCACAGGGCGACCAGAGTCCCCGCGTCGTAGGGAGCGCTGGGATGGGTGCCGGCTGCGGCTGGGGGGCCGGGGTCTCCCCGGGATCCAGACCGCCTCCGGCTGCGTGTCCGCGTGAAAGGATGGTGACACTGGGCGTGTGGCTCGCGCGAAACAGCTTGAGGGGAATCGGAGCTGCAGGTGGACTCGGCGTGGCTGGGGGATGGGCGCACAGGGTGGCCGTGGGGCTGGGGCTCGGCAGGGGTCACCTGTGGCCGGAAGGGCCTGAGCCGGGCTCCCCTGTGTGTCATCCTGCACGGCGGGCGTGGGGGGATGCACCTCAGGGCCCGGGTGTTCCCTTGCTGGACAGCGGGGCCTTTGCTCGCAGGAGGGATGGCCTCCGAGCGGCTCTGGGGTCACTCTGGTCTGGGTCTCAGTAGCGTGGGGACAGCCACTCCGGCCCATGACGTGGGTCTGGGCGGGGTCTGGAGGCTGGAGGCCGGCGGGGGCGGGGGGGGGAGGCTGGTGTGGGAGCTACAGACCCGTCGGGGCGGCGGGAGGCACGGCTTCCCGTTGGCGCATCCATGTACCCGCTGCCCCACCATCCCCGGGTCGGCCCGGGCAGGGCTCGTGAGGCGCTGGAACCTGCTGCCTGGCGGGTCTCGCCGCGAGCTCTCCGGGGTCCTACGGGGAACGTCCCTTGAAGGCCCCGATCACGGTCACACAGGAGGCTCTCCCTGCTTGGCCGGGCCCATCTGGCGCCGTCTTCCCGTCCTCAAGCCAGTGTCACTGCGCAGCCTGGGCCGCTGCCGTCCTTGCGTGTCGGCCCGGGGCCCTGCTCCCCTCCGCAGGCAGCCGCTCGGGGAGGCGTTTGCAGACACCTCCTGGCGGACCCATAGCCACCATCTGGGTGAGCGAGGAGCTTAGTTTTCTCCCCACGCCCTGTCGTTGCCATGTAATTTTAATCTTTTCCACCTGCCAACCTGTGTGATTGGCTTATTTTCTGATCCCGTTTGGATCTGGGACTTGCTGAAAAAACATGCTTTTTCTTCTGAAGTTAGAACTTGAGCTCTGGTTTCACAAGTAAGTTGATATATTTTTTAAAGACTCTATTGATTGAGAACGAGCAAGAGGGCATGAGCAGGAGGGGAGGGGGAGAGAGAATCTCAAGCTGACTGCTGAGCGGGGAACCCGTTGGGGGGCTCAGTCCCACGACCCTGAGATTGTGACCTGAGCCGACACCAGGAGTCAGGCTCTTACCTGATGGAGCCACTCAGGTGCCCCCAAATATGTGCGTCTCTAGCAAGTTCCTGGCCCGTGCTGAGGACCCGTGACCTGGGCTCCGGGAAGCCCCGTTTACCTTAGGGTTTAGCATTTTTATTCCAGTGGCTTAGAATCCCCTTTCCTGAATACATCGGTTGTCAGAAATAGATGTAAGCCCTGGAACTTAGGTTCCGAGGTCGTGTGCTCACCGTTTCATGGTTTATGGGGGGAATTTCTGTAAACCGAGTCTCAGTCCAGAGAAAGGGCCCTGGAGGAAGGGGCGGGGAGGCCATGGTCCGCGGAGCTTGTTGCGCTGTTTGTGGCCTGGCCCTCGGCAGAGACCCTGAGTCCCCTGAGCAGGTGCCCTGTGGACGGGGAGTGACGTGGGGCCGCAACCGCATCCTGCCGGCCGCTGCATGGTGCCTCTCCGCTGGCCGCGCCCTGAGCGCCCAGGACAGGCTCGGGCCTTGCACCTGCCGCGGCCCCAACTGGCGGGAGCAGCGGCCTGAGCGCCGTGGCCTAGGCGGGCCTGCTGCCCGCAGCCGTGCCGGTGTGTTGGCACTGCGGGGTTCTGGAACGCTCTCTAGCGGAGGGAAGAAAGGCGAGTGTAGGAGTAAAGGGTTCCGTCGTGTGTCCCGTTGGCTGACGTCTGCGTGTGTGAACAGCCTTCTGAGAGGCCCACGTTTACACTACAAAGAAAGGAAAGGAAAAGGCACATCTGCAGGATTCCTTTTTGTTTACTCGTAAAGGTCTACCTGAGGGAGAGCTGCATGCCCACGCAGGGAGCGGCGGCCCCGGGCTGAGCGGGGAGCCCCGCACGGCCTGCCTTGTGACCGAGCCACCCCCGCGTCCCTGTAGGACTCCTTTTTAAAAAGCCAATTAAAAGTAGGCTTTTAATAAATGGTCGTCACGACTTAGTTTTAAATTGGCAAAAATTACATGATAGCTCAGTAGAGAAGTGAACATGGAAGCCAGCACGGTTTTTGGAAATGCTGTAAAAGAAGCATTGATTTTAAAAGTATTTGAGACGTCTTTTTAAAAACTTATTTAAAAAAACAAAAAACAAAAAAACCCCTAAACTTCTTATTCCTTAAAATGTCTTCAAATTTTTGAAATAGAATTTTCTTTTCCTGATGTGGTTTAGAAATCTTTTTTTTTTTTTTTTTTTCCCATCGTCAAGTGCCGAGGGCATCGTTGCAGGTCTTCATACGCCGTCGCAAGAGGCCGTCCGCCAAAGCAGGGGACCAGATGGAAACGGGATGTGCATTTAATATGACATCGGCAACAACGAATCAAAGACGTGGCTTTTGTAGTGAGAGTCCCGTTTCCCCGGGTACCTCCTGAGTGTTAGTCATCAGGGTTTTGGTTTATTCAGATTCAGTCATATTTCTATGATGTAACGAAGCGCACGTTGCAGTGAGGCTGACTCGGGGTGGTCTCCACGGCGTCTGTGTCTGTCTCTCTGGGGTTTTGAACGACTCCATGAGTTTGGGATTTAAGTGCACCTGGCGACACGGCTTAGAAACGACCCTTGCACGTTACAAGTGGAAGAAGGTGGTTTTGTGTCTTGTTCCTGGAATGCGTGTGAGCTCAGGTGGAACCGGCATAGTAGGAAAATGCCTTTGGTTAAAACTGGAAAAACTCGGGCAGCCTGGGGGGCTCAGTGGTTGAGCATCTGCCTTCGGCTCAGGGCATGACCCCGGGGTCCCGGGATCGAGTCCCGCGTTGGCCTCCCTGCATGGAGCCTGCTTCTCCCTCTGCCTGTGTCTCTCCCTTCTCTGGGTCTCTCATGAATAAATACATAAAATCTTTAAAAAAGAAATTGGAAAAACTGATGACTCCTCACGTACGTGGTTTAAAAAGCAGAAGCAGGACGGAGACACACCTTCTGGGCCGACGCTGGTTGAAGACCGTTTTGCTCCTGGGGGGAGTTTCTGAAAGCGCGAGCAGTGACCCTGCGTTAGTGCGCCTGTGCTTTTGTTCATGATCTCTTACGCTCGTTGGAACGAAGGGGGTGCTCTGTATGTTTAGGACCGACGGTTCCTTAGGTGAAGTAAACATTCCGGGGGCGACACTTGTATTGACAGACGTGTGTACTCCGTGCTATAATTCGGGCGAGGGGGACGTTGGTGACCGTGCGCAGGAGGCCGTGTTCCTCCCCGGCCTGCGACACTGACCCGGGCGGCCCAGGGACGGGGTGTCCTTGGGTTCCCCACCCATGCTCCCCTTTGCCGGCGATGACCACCCCGTGTCTGCAGCACAGGGCAGCGTGGCGCTGCTTCCTTCCACAGACACAGTGAAATTCGACGGAGGGTGTTTTCTGTCCCTGTTGCTGTTTGAGGAGACTCCGTGTCGCCTTGCCAGGCTCTGTGCTGGAGACCGAACCCGCTCGGCTTGTACCGTGTTGTGTTTGGCTGTGACAGAAGGACGAGGTCGGAAAACAAAGAAAAGAATGACCTTTATTGTCTGGTGGTTTGAGTTTTTCAGTGAGTCAGGTGGGAAAAATATTTGTTTTCTTATTTCTATGCTTAGTTTGTGAAATAAAAGCAAATGGGTGTTTCTAGTCCAAGTGGCCTGGGTAATACCTATTTTTTTAAAAGATTTTATTTTATTTTATTTATTCATAATAGAGGCAGAGACACAGGCAGAGGGAGAAGCAGGCTCCATGTAGGGAGCCCGACACGGGACTCGATCCCGGGACCCCAGGACCACGCTCTGGGCCGAAGGCAGGCGCCAAACTGCTGAGCCACCCAGGGATCCCCAGTAACAGCTATTTTTTATGTACTACGTGCTGTGAGTGCTTGAGGAGCAATTGATCCCTCTCAAACCTCAATGGGCAAATACTTGTATGTGCACATGCAGATCCAGGTGTGGCTGGGGTGCTGGGCCGCAGGAGGTGGCGCCTTAGGAAATTGCAGCTCACTTGACAGGTGGAGACCATGATGCTAACGGGTACGAGTGTGCTCGGGGTGCTACCCGGTTGGCCCCAGACCACGGCAGCGAGGCGAATATCTCAAGGAATTGGATGTTGCGACAAAGTGAGGCGAATGAAATTTTGGGGGAGTCCCTGTGAGTCCAAGACCAAGCTGAGCGCTGACTCCACATGGCCGCGTGCTGCTCCTTCAGGCCAAGACCAGGCGTTCCCTTCGTTTCCACGACGAAGCGTTTCGCTCTGGCCTGTGCTTCTCTGGCTGCACTGGACACGCACTGTTTGGAGGTGAAGCAGTGAAACACTGCACACGGGGATTGACCTGGTACGCGGAATGCTCCCAAGATAGACCGTCTGCGGCGGCGAGTGTGCCCGCTGGGCGCGGCCTCTGCAGAGACGTCTGCACGTGGCCACGCGCCAGGCACAGGGGGCCTGCTGAGGCTCCGTGAAACTGCACTTACAGAGACTTTAATGTGAGTTGTGTGAAAATTTAAAGTCACCAAATGTTATTTTGATGGTTTCAACCACGTCACGACATAGGCGCTGTTATTAAGCTCACGAGCCACGTGTAGAAAAGCAGGATGCCGACTGGACCTGGCCCAGCCTGTGCTCTGCTGACCCCTGACTTAAAGTAGTTTTGAGAAACTCTGTTTCAACCTGCCTGTATTCTCATTTTCTCCTGAAGCTTGAACTGATCCAGTTTGCTAAATTCTGGTGTTAATTTAACTTTATTTGGGGGGGAAAAGGGGATAAAATACAGCTGGTGTTGGGTAGGAGGTGTTTTAGGGTGAAGGATGCTGAAAACTTTGTCTTATATTCATTAAGGAACAAATGTGAAAACAGGAACAGCTTTCAGGTTTTAGGAACATTTAAGTATTCATCTGTGATGGGGGAAAATACCCAAACCATACTCGAAAACTGTGCACAGAGCCGGCCTGCAGGCACTGCAGGAAACGCAGTGCGTGTGGGGAACCGTTGGCTGCAAGCCCCGAGGGACGCGCCCCGTGACTTACAGGAAGGCATCGGCTCGGGTTTCAGGGCAGTGGACAGACATCTGAGCCGGGCGGCTTCCCGAGGGCGGAGGCCGTGGCGCGTGATTGCTGGACGGGGCCGCGCGGCTGAGCGCCCCCCGAAGGAACGCCTGCCGGTTCCAAGGGGCGGGTGGTTTCTCTCAGGTCATGTGCAGATCAACATTCACACACGAACCTTGACCCGTGTGTGTTTATTCCTTTTAAACACCCGGCAAGTTTTTCTTTTTCATTTGCTAAACGGCGTCGTCGTCCTGTGTCACCACCAGTTGTGGCCTGTTGCTAGGATGCACCTGGCCTGCGTGATTCTATTCACTCTTCAATATCATTTTAGTTTCTAGAATGTTCTGCAGTGGATTGTTTATTGATGAGAATGTAGGAAAAGCTGGTGGAAGCGAGAGAAGCTGCTTTGGAATAAATACACTGAGGGAGAAGTCTGCAAAACCACTCAAAGAAACCCGGTTACAGGTGTTTAACGATGGAGTGTTTAGCATTTGAACGGTATGTAAAACGGGAGACAGCGTGATTTAGAAAGGGAAGAGCCATGTAGAACTGTGTCCCTAGGTACGTGTGCGTCCAGTCGCAGCACACACTCGCCACAGACACACCGTGGAAAGAGGAGTGGCGCTCCCTGCTGAAACGTGGAGTCTCGTCTGGTAGGCAAAGAGCTCATTTATCAGGCGTCCGATACCTGAAAATGAAATTACAGATGATAAATCACATGACTTCCTCTCTTCACAGTGGAGTGATTTCTTTAAATTGGGAGCCCTGATTCTCCCTAAAATAGGGATTCGTTTGCAAATATATCCATGTGCAGCTTTGTCAAGAGCACGTTTGCTTCAGGCGCGAGTGAGCCCGGTTTTCTGAACAGGACGATTAACCTTGTGTGGTGCGGCCAGAGGAGAAAATCCTTGAGCCTGACTCCTGTTCCTGATGTTTGCAACGTGAGGCCGCAGCCGCTCCCTCCTGGAATCGGGCAGCGTAACTGTCAGGCTTGCGTTTGGGAACCAGGTGCGGCTTGAGCAGGAAGAGAGCGGATTTCGTGCCCGACCTTCATGGATTCTTGCTCAAGAAGTCTCTTGCTGGGCCGCACTGTGACCTGATTTCAGGATCCCCATCCCCTTGAGTACCCAGCTTCTCCGCCCGCCGAGCACTGCGCGCAGGGGCAGGAAGGGGTGTGTGGCCGAGGGCTGAGTGTCCTGCACGCGGGTCCGCCCCGTCCTCGTCCTTTCCTCGGTCATAACGCCTGCGCCACGCTGCGGCCTCCCCCAGAGCCTGCCCTCGTGCACGCGTGGGCTTCCCCTCCTCCCCGTGGGGCTCCAGGTCCGGCCCCATGCCTGGGCAGCCTGCACGGGGCTGCTCGGACCCCAGCCGAGAACCGGGCGGGGATTTGGTCAAGGGCCGAAGTCAGCCTCGAGTGCTCCGCGTCTCAGGTTAACAGGCTACTTGGTTGACTGAGCAGCTGTTTGTCCTGATGTGACCCCAACCCCAGGTGTGAGCGGAGCACAGCACCTGGCGGGGAGGGGCTGGGGGCGGCAGGGTCTGCAGGCGGGGTGTGCAGGGTCACGTGGGGCTCGGCTTTCACCGTGGGCGGGACGGCCACCAGGAAGCATGAGCGCGGTGTGTCGTCAGGACGAGGGACGGTGCTAGAACCCTGCTGGTCAGACGGAGGCTTTGAGGTGTGGAGCCCGGGGGCGAGAGCACTGGTCTGGGGCCAATAGGTTCCTTCTTGAGTAGAAAGCGAAATCCTGGAAAGGCTTCCCCCCACCCTTGTGAGTTCCGAGCTGACACCGTCTGCTAAAGCGGAAAATACGTGAACATGTGATCACGGACGAGCCTCCTCATGGGCGGGGGTCTGCAGGGGGAGCATGAAAGACTGAGGGAACAGGACGGGACCCCTGGGAGGACGGGGGGAGGGGGACCGTGACAGTCCATCTGCTGGGGGGTGACTTCCTGTCTCTCCTGTGGCAAGGGGCCGCCTTCCTGGCTGGTGAAGCCTCTGGGAGGGACAGTGGAGGGGGCTCTGTCTTCAGGCAGAGGGAGTGCAGGGAGAGCCTCTCCTGAGCCCGGAGGTCCTGCGGCCCCACTGTGGGGTGACGAGCCCTGAGGTCCTGCAGCCCCACTGTGGGCTGACGAGTCCTGAGGTCCTGTGGCCCTACTGTGGGCTGACGAGACCGGAGGTCCTGCGGCCCTACTGGGTGACGAGTCCTGAGGTCCCCCAGCCCTACTGTGGACTGGCAAGCCGTGCACTTGCTATTTTTTACTCCGAGGCTCCCCACAAAGAGCAGGCCCGGCTGTGTGTGCCCCGGGACCGATCCCCTCCGGGGTCTGGCGTCGTGTCAGGCACACAGCTGCTCTCTGAACCTGTGGCCCCCAGGTAGTGGAGCCAGCGCTCCCACAGCCAGCTGACCATAACCAGGGAAAGGGAGGAGCGCCGCTTCCTGCTAGTGTGTGTGACCTCGCGGATGCAAATGGCGAGTCCCCGCGCCGTGCCACCCTGCGGCAGTCTCCTGGAGATGGGTTGGCTGTCCTGGTAGCTCCCTGAGCAGGAGCTGCGCAAGGGTCGGGGCGTCCTCAGGATCTCCGGGGCGGCTTCTCGCAGCGCTGGGCTCAGGATCAACGCTCCGGATCCCCCATTACATCCTGACGGGACAGCCTGCGGGGGGACGCTGCTCCACGGCCTGAACGATCCGCTGCTCAGGGCATAACTGGCGATCTTCTTTGCTTCCTTCCAGTGTTGCCTGAATTAGCTTAGAAAAATATTTTCTAATATTTTTCTAATATGTCCTAGGTTTGAGGTTTGCCTTTGCGTTCCAGGGGACTCTGTGTTCTCAGTGCTTTCTGGGGTTGGGGGGACCCTTGTAGAGAAACACCGGGTCTCAGAGCTGAGAAAGCTGGATCAGGCTTCCCGTCAGGTGAGCGTGCGGAGACCGTGTGACTTCTGAGACGTTGCCTGCCTTGCAGCTTACCAGGAGGGTGCTCTCCTACCCGGGGTGTGGGGGTGCTTGGACAGTGGCCGCCCCGTGCCCGGCCACTCGTCCCAGCCTCAGCTCAGCCTCTGCCCCATGTCTGAGTCCGGGGGCATCCGTCTTTGTGCTTGGACACCTCAGAGCTCTCCGGGCCACTTGGTCTTGAGGGCTTACTCCCGCACTTCCTGGCCTTGACCCTTCACTGTTTGCTTGTTGTCTCCTGGATCTTCCGGCTCCTTCTGCCAGCATGGCTCCCCGAGAGCCGGGTGAACAGGGGATGACTCATAGTGGTGTCTGATAAATTTTCACAGAGGGCTTAATGAACGGCGCCGTCATCTATAAGTGAAGAAAAGAATCGTGTGCGCTCTCCAGATCCCTGGGAGCTCGGGTGTGGTGGGTAGGGACGCTGTCCCGTTTCTGCTGCTTGTGATCCTCACCGAATTATGCTCGATGGTTTTTAAACATGTGCCTGTGCCGCGTGCGTATGTAAGAGGGATCGTCATTTTTGGAATAAACGATTGATGGAAAGATGGGAAAAATCTGTGTTTCCTAGGAAAAAACTGTGGTGTAAACTCTGCAAATTTTTAGAGGAAACTCTCAAAACCAGTGTTTCCATAAAAAGCCAATCCAAACACTGACAACTCGTGGGAATCAAGTATAAATACTACACAGTACCAGGAATCCTTACATTAGGGTCATTTCATGGGACATTTGCCCCAGTTTTCTAACAGCCAGAGATCTAGGTTGTCTCGAAAACCACACAGAACAACGGACTTATTTCGTGAGGTTAGCGGTTGTCGCCGTCCGTGGTCCTTCCTCTGACGGAGACAAATGGCGCCATGCCCAAGCTGACATCGATGGCATCTTTAGATCTCACTCTGGGTGGTTGGAATATGCCGACAGAGCCCAGCTGGCACCCTCCAGCTCACGACTGGATGGCTGACCGAGCGTCCTTCCCATGGGGGTGGGGGAGCGCTCGGGGCCGGGCCGTGGGGAGTGGACGGCCTGCCTGGCGGAAGAGCCCTGCAGTGAAGCCGGCACCTTGTCCGACGGCAGGATGCACTGCCTCCGGGTCACTTAGGGCTTCCCTGGGCCACCGCCTGCTGACCGTCTATGGTCCGATGGCTGCTCGGGGCCCCCCCGCTGGCCTCCTTCCCGTCCCGCTGGCAGGGTGCTCTGCAGAGGGACTGAGTCTCCGGGGACGAAGTTTGGGTTTCCTGCGCCGACCTTGGAAGTTAAGTGTGAGAATAAGGCAAAGTCTGCAAACCAGTGCCGTATTTAACACGGCAGGTGCGGCCCTACGGTCCTCTCTGTAGGTGTCGTTGAGTCACGAGAGGATTTCAGGCTCAGGGCTTGACTAAGATCTGGGAGCTATCACTGGGGCAGTCACTTCTGGGGTGCTTTGGGGCTTCTGCTTTCAAGTCAAGAGCCAGGAAGGGGTCCAGGCTTTTTGCATTGACATGTGACCATCTTGGAACCTGTTTCTTTACGGAGAAATGAGGGAATGTAATTCTTGCCTCGACGGCAGTGAAGGGCAAATGGTGCCAGCCACAGCCCTGCCCCAAGCCCTCCAGCGTGATCCAGTTTGTATTACATGTAATTCTTTGGTAACAGTAACAAAACGCATCATCTTCACAATTTGTAGAAAATTATGAGTAAACCAGGACGCGAATCTGAACGAGGCCAGTACTTGAGCATCTTTCTCTGAGCGCTTGAGTCCTGGTGGCAATGCCAACACCCCGTGATCAAGGAGCGGGGACACCGTGCCCCCCGGGCGCCTCCCCTTGCCCATGCCTCCGCCACACACTCCTCTGCGTCTCTGTGTCTCTGTGCATCTCTGTCTCTCCCTCACACTGTGACAGGCCCAGACGTCGGTCCTTTCCAGCTGGCCCTTCTCAGCAGTTGGCTGGGAAACCAGAGGGAAGGGGGGCCCGTTACTACAGAAATACAGGGAATCGAAATAGAATGTGAGCTACTTCTGCGTCGTGTTTTTTTTATTTTAATCTAAGTACAAAAGACAAGTGTCCAAACACAGTCACTGTTAATTACTCCACATAGACCGAGTTTGGGGTCTGCTGTCAGAGCTCCAGTAGTTTCGAGTATCTTGGCCTGAGCCCATTGGTATTTTTGGCGACGCCTCACCAAATGTTGAGAAGCCCTGCGGAAGAAGGAAGGAAACATTTAGTTACGAGCTCCCTGATAACAATTCCAGAATCGTGTTTAATAATTTTTCAGATTTATCCGTAGACCAGTCTTGGTTTGGTAACTGCTTGTCGTCAGCCTCTGCTGGATGCTGGGAATGTGCTGGGGCCGCACAGCCCCTGTTCTGGGGCAGCCGCGTCCCGAGGGGCAGGTGCGGCCACTGGGGCTCCAGCCCCGTCTCCATGCAGCGGACACTGAGCATCACCGTTCGCATCTTGACGCGTTCGTTCCCGTCCACGCACCTGCACAGGCCCACTCCGGTCGGTCACAGGAGCGCATCTTGACGTTATGTTGTGAATGTGGTCTCCTGCCTTTTGATGTGCCAGGAAGAGCAAGGGCCTCTGGCAGCCTGCGGGTCCGCGGCGGGAGGGGCGGGTCCGTGGGCGTCGGGTGGCGGGGAGCCGGGTGCCCGAGGAGATGCTGGGCTGCTGGCGCTTGGGCGGACATGGCGCCGTGTCCCGAGGTGGTTCCGTGGGGGGAGCTGGAGGGCCACCCGGACAGATGGAGTCTGTTCATGTTCTGTAAAGTTTTCCTGCTGGAGAGAGCGAGCCGGCGGCCGGTGGGTCGTAGGGACCTTCTCATCAGGGGGGGTGCGCAGGTGCTCAGGATGGAGCAGGGCGTGGAGGGCGCCTGACCGAGCCCGAGCCACGATCATGGGAAACCGAGTCCCTGTGCCCCCAGCCGCGACCTGACCCCGGTGCTCCGCATCCTGAGTGGTGCAGTGGGCAGCACACCGAAGCGTCTGCGTGCACCCCTGGTGCTTGTCTGCATTCTCCATTTCTGTTTGCATTTCCTTGTCTTGCATGTCCGACAAAAATGGTTGAATTTTGAAAATAAACGTAATGGTAAGAATAAAAAGGAGAAAGATTGTGGAATGGGCGCATAAAAGGGACGAAGAGTTGGGTTTTCGGACGGGACTTGGAGATGGCGAATGGGTTTGTCGGCCGTAGCCACGGCGTTGAGAAGGATCGGGCCTCCCCGGGGTCTCTGCCATCCGCTGATGGGGATGGTCCCGCGCCCACCTGCTCCCGTGGCTGCTTATTTCCAGGACGGGCTCACGGGGACCTGCCAAGGTGCCTTCCCCTCTGGGGGCCTGTCCGTGCCCCGGGTCTCCTGTGGTCACCTTCTGGGTCTTGCTGCCCACACTTGAGACCCCTCGCCCCCCCTCGAGGCCTGCTCATGGACGGGTCAGCTGTGAGCAGCACGTACCAAACAGAATCTTGATGAAACCTATTAGGACATTTGGCACGTTTGTGGTGCCGAGCAGGAGAGGTGGTTCCAGAGCTTTGTGGGGACGGGTGGGCCATGACGTGCCTGGAAGCAGAGGGACGCTTAGAGCTGTTCTCGTCAGACTGTGCATTGGTCTGAGGATTTGGGACGGAGCCAGTGCAGTCGGGGGTCCCGGGGAGGATGGCTGCCCCGGCTTGCCGGGCACTCCCGTCCCTGATGCCTCTCCATGCAGGGTGCCGGCATGTGCGGTGAGACACTGCGGTGAGACGCTGCTGCGAGCCTCGTGTGCGTGTGACCGTGGCTGTGGCTGGCCTTCTGCGTGGTTGTCTGGCCGTGGCGTGGCTGGGGATGCACCTGCTACCCGTGCCTGATTCCCGACAGAGCTCCCCAGATGCCGGCCCCCGGGGCTCCGGGCGCTGGTGTTCATGGGGTGTCGAGCCCTGAGCTCGCTCGGCGGGCACCTGACCAGCGGCAGTGGCCATGGGGCCATCAGCAAGGTTGGGCAGAGGGCACGCTCCGTCGCAGCGAGATCTTAAACTGAAGAGAGGAGGGCTGTCGTGAGACGCCCTACGGTTAATGCGTTTAGGCCTTTTGGGGCTCCATGCAGATGCAGGCTTTCGACTTACGGAGAGGTGAGGGGGCCGGTGCAGGGGGTGCCCACAGGACGGGACGCTGCGTGCTCTGCTGGGCCTCCTGCGGGAGACGCGTGCAGGCTGCCCTGTGCTTGCACTGCTGCTCACCTGGACGCGGACGTGACCCAGGGCAGGAAGCACCAGTGCATCGAAGCACGGGTGCCCAGGTCCCTCTGGAAGTGACCGGCGAGCTCGGGTAAGCACTTGCTCCTGAGCAGCAGCCCCGAGTGCATGGCGGGGACCGAGGCGGTGCTGGCGGCCCCTGCTGGCAGCTGGGCCGACCCCGGGGGTCTCTGGGTCCCGGTTTGCTGGTGTCAACTGGCGGGTTTGGCCCCGACGGTGCCTGACCACCACCCAGAGCCGGGAGCTGTGGTCCAGCCCCGTGCGGAGCCTCGGGCCAGCAGCAGTTACAAACACGCGCCACCTCTTTCCTCTGGTTTGCTGACGAGGGGCCCGCTTCCGTGTTGGGCCGTGCCCCGTCCTGGGCTGAGAAGACAGCACGGGGGGCTCCGTCGGCCGCATCGGAGAACTTCGGTTTTCGTGGCCTTGAGCCCTGGGCCCGGGGGGAGGCGAAGTCGCGTCTGACCCGACAGAAGGGCTTCTGTGACCGTGGGCCGATCACAGGTGCTGCGTCCGGCGGGAGCCCGTGAGGTCCTGCTCTCCGTGCGCGAGCCGGCGGGGCGGGGGCGGGAGGGCGCGCAGGACCCGCGACTCCTCCGTTTGGATCAGAGTGCGTGGGCCTCTGAAGGCTGAGGACAAAGTGCTTCCCTGTCGGAGCCGGGATGTGGCAGGTCTGCGGCAGGTCCGAGGGCTGCGGGTGTGGGTGCGGGTGCAGGTGCAGGTGTGGGTCCTAGGGCTGGGGTGCAGGTGCCAGTGTAGTGCGGGTACAGGTGTGGGTCCAAGGGCTGCAGGTGTGGGTGTGGGTGCAGGTGCGAGTGCAGGTGTAGGTCCAAGGGCTGCAGGTGTGGGTGCAGGTGTGAGTCCAAGGGCTGCAGGTGCAGGGGGCCTGTCCCCAGATCATGGTGCCTGTCCCCAGACCATGGTGCCCACTCTCCTAGAGGTGAATCTCCCGCCTCTTTCTTGTCTTGTCGCTGCCCGGGGTGGGGCCACGCGGTCGGCCGTGGGTTCTTGGGAGCTGGGAAGGCTGAGCCCGGGGCTGGTGGTCCTGAGGACCCAGCGTCTCCTTATCCTTCTTGCACCAGCCTTGTCGTCACCCGCGTTCCTGGTGTCTAGTTGTGCTGGAGGAATTGTGAGGCAGACGGGGAGGTCACGCTGCCGCTCACGCTCCCAGACGGTCGAACCGGGAAGCAGGTCCCCGAGAGGGTCAGGTGGACTCTCGTGGGCGGGCAGGCAGGAGTGGCGGGATGTAGGGACGGCGCATGCAGTGGCCACGTGTTGACGAAGACAAGCTAAGATCACGTACTGCCGGTGAAGAGGTTTGAGTTTTGTGGGCTTGTTTGCATTTGTTCGTGTTTTCTTTGTGGCATTTGTGTTAGTTGATTGCAGTCCACACTGTTTTTCAAAAATAGGCAAAAAAGTTACCCCGTGTAGGCGTGTGCTGTGCGATGCTGGAGGTGTCTGTGCACAGTCCCCTGGGGACGGTTCTCCATCCTGAGGCTCCGTGGATCAGCGGGGAGCCCGGACCCCATCTGTGGTAAGAGGACGGTGTGTACGGCACCAGCCGGGGAGGCCACCGAGGTGCATGGAGCAGCGTCGTCCCTCTGAGCGGACGCGGGCCATTCCGCTGTCCTGTTAGGGAGGGACGAAGCCCTCCTGCCGTCTGTGCATCCACCTGCGCTGTCACCCAGCATCCCTGGTTCCGCAAATCACCTGGGTCGGGGAGCAGGGCCAGGACTGGGAGTGGGAGCAGGAGCAGGAGTAGGAGTGGGAGTGGAACCGGAAGCAGAGAAACCTGGTTCTGGTGTCACGAGCCTCAGTGGGGCCGCCGTGGCTGTGGAAGGAGACTGAGGCCATTGGTGAGCCCCGGCCCCTGGGGTGGGGGCTTCCGCAGCACCCAGCCTCTGCTCGGGACGTGGTCTGGCCCATGTGGGCACGTCCTCCCCACACAGTGGATAAACGGGGATCGTGGGCTTCCTCAGGGATGGCAGTGTGGGTGGCAGCTTGGCCTCTCTCGTCTGGGAACAAAGGACTAAGGCCTCCGCATGACCCTTCCCAAGACCTCTGTCAGCATGACTCAGGCAGCTGGATCCAGGCCTGGCCGGTCCAGGAGGCTTCGTCACCTTCAGGGTTGCATTTAGGAAACGAGTAAACCCAGTACGGTTATTTATTTCAAATACTGAATGTGTGTAATCCCTCGGAATTCTTACACACTTAATACACGAGGATCGTGAGGCGGGACTTTCCCTCCGTTTCCAAAGCAAAGGCATAAACAAGCCTTTTACTTGGCAGGGACTTTACTATGTTTCTAAAAAGGCAGCAAGCGCTGTTCCTGAAATAGTACCATCTGCTCCTTTGCGTGGATCCTATTAAAATCCCAGCGATATTTCTACTATCTCGATGTGACAGATTGCAGAAAAAGTTTTTTTTCTCTACTAGAACTTCATGATGCCTTCCTTCCAAAGAGTGAATAGAAAGTATGGAGAGTAAGTCTCAGAAAGGAGCTATAATTCCTGGCCTCTCGAGGCGGCTGTGCATCGCCATGGCAACAGGCCGCCCAGGTACGCCATTTCCTGGGGGAGGCCTGCACCCCGCCCCTTGCCGCGTGCCCAACGGGACTGACCTGTCCCTGCTGCTCGGGGCCTCCGTGGGGTCCACTGCGCCCGGTGTGGTGACGTCTGCTTCCCTAGGCGGGAGCACAGCGTCCCATGGCTCCTGGCCTCGAGTCTGTTCTCGTGCTGAGGACACGGATGCACCGACTCTCCGCCGGGTCAATGCAAGGTGGGCAGTTGCCAGTGCTCCCAGGGGGTGGTCCGGGTCGGCTGAGGCCGAGTTGCGGCCCGCCAACCCTGGGAAGCTCCCAGGAAGGCTGAAAGTCGTGTGCTGGGTGCTGGGTGGGGTTCTGGGTCTTTGGAAACGCGATCTGGGCTCAGCAGGCACTGGGCTGGATGTGGGCGTCGCTCCCGACGGCTTCCCCTTGGACGGCGGCTGGGTCCCCAGCAAGGGATGATGCAGCCCCGCGGGAGGCTGGCACCAGAAGTCCACGAGGGGGCACAGGGTCCAGCCTGAGCGCCAGGCTTGCTCCAGAACTGAGGCCGGGCTGAGCTGAGCGTAGACGCCCACCGCCCTCCTTCCCGCGTGCGCGGAGTGTTGTGACGGGAGCGGGAGGGCCAGCGCTTGTGGCGTCCGGGCGCCAGGCCCCGTGGGCAGGAGGGCAGCGGCCCCGCGACGGGGGTCCCGGTGCTGAGAAGAGGCGGGGGTGGCATCTGCGCCAGAGCCGCGGGCATCGCTGAGCTGACTGGTGGCAGCCAGGCTGGAGCCTGAGTGGAGGACCGAGCCGTCCCGGCTCCCTGTCGCCATGTGGCCGGGGTTTATCCGGAATTTTAAGGGGACTTAAGAACAATATAGGGGAAGGGGGCTGGGAGTTTGATTTTGTTTGGTTTTCCATGACTTTGGTTTCTATTTCCCTCTTCCTGGGTGCGGAGCAGCTGCTCCGTGGGTGTTTGTGATCCGGAAAGGAGATGGAGTCCGGGCAGATCCGCCTGTTGGAGTAATGGGTCGCATAAGTGGGAAGAAGGCGACGTGTGCCGTGAACGTCTGTCGAGTGGCCCGGGGCCACGCCGCCCCTCCTGGGAACGCTCCCCGGTGATGGAAGTGCAGCCTGGCCTGGCCCCGGGTGGCTGCTGAGCCCCGGGAGCCGGGTCAAGGCAGGTGCAGGGCCAAACTTCCCTCTTGAGTCCCCTTAGCTGCTTGTCCCTGATGGCTCCCGCCCGGGATGCACAGTCTGGAAGGGTCTGTGGGGTCACCGCGTGGACCGTGATGATGTGGCTTCTCTTCCACAGCAACAGGGGTCTGTGGTCTGTGTCCGGGTGGCCGGTGTTCGTGGTCCTCGGGGCCCCGAGCCGGGCGAGCACGCCCCCAGCTATTTCCTGGGAGCCCCTGGCGCCTGGTGCAGGGTGCTCACGCTGGCCCTCCTCTGGCGTCGGGTGTCGGCTTCGTGGGCCTGTCCATGTGTCGCAGCTGGCCATGTAGCAGCGCGGAGTTCGTTAGTACTGGGCGTCCGCCTGTGTGTGCACGAGCAGCCCCCGCCGGCTGTGGTCCTGCGGGAGCCTGGCCAGAGGCCTCCTGGCAGCTGGAGAGGATGGGTCCCGGGGCAGCTCCGCGGTGTGAGAGGGCATGGGCGGCTGTGCCCACGTGGACTCTGAGCTGGCAGGTGTTGGTGGATCTCAGTCCCGCGGGAAGCAGCTGCGGCCACTAGAGCTGCCTTCTGTTTCCCGCTCATGCCTGGCGACCTCTGACCTGCGAGCGGTGGCACCTCTCATGTCAGGTGACCGTCCCGCTCCCGTGTCTCGGGTGAGTCGAGCTGCTGGGTCTCCTGCCAGCGTCCCGTCGTGCGTCCCGTTGTGCGTCTGGGAAGCGAGCTATACTGGTACCAAGCTGTAAGTGTGCACGACGGCCTCAACTGCTACTTCTCTGTGAAGCGAGGTGTGACGTTTTAATTAGAGCGTCACCAAACCTGTAACTCAGCTCCGACAGCCCTGCGTCTGTGTGGACGCGGCATCTCCAGCGTCTGGGACTGCAGGACGCCCGCCCTCCCTTCCTCCCTCCCTCCCTCAGCTCCCCGCCTGCTTCCAGAAGCTCCATGGGACCCGGGCTTGGGCGTTCAGGTGGCTGTGGACAGACAGGGCCTGGCTACCTGGGTGGGGCCTCTGTCCCTGTGGATGGATTGACCACCATCTCCGGTGAACCCGAAGCCCCGGGGTGGCCATGGAGGAAGAGCCGTGTGCCACCCTCGGTCCTGAGCGGGTGTCCAGGTCGTGGGCACGCCGTAGGTCGCGAGTTACAGAGCAGCCTGTGCACTCGGCCCCTCGGTGGCCATTCTGCGTGGACAGCGGGCTTCACACAGGGTGCGGCTTGGGGCTGCCTCCCCGCCCCGTCCACGCGGAACTGAGAGGAGGTGGCTTTCTGGCCCGGGGAGGAGCGGGCAGGGCAGTGAGCCCGGTACGCCCCCGGTGCCCGCGCCTTCGGTGCCCGTGCCCGCGAGGTGACCTGGAGGGAGGGCATGTGGCCACGGTTGGCCCCCAGCCGCAAGCCTTTGTCAGTTCGACGCAAATAATGCCTGTGCCCCCTGGTGACGAGTGTGTAGGGCACCTGGAGGCGGCTGCCGTGTCTGAGCTCGGCTGTGCGCTGAGAGCGCCCACTCCATCCCCGTACATGAGACCCCGCGCGCAGACGTGGCCGAGGGGGAAACGTTTGCTGGTCCTGGTCCTGCCTCGCCTGCAGCTGGGGCTACAGGGGCCTCCGCGGCCTGGGGGGCAGAGACTCCCCCACGGCCTGGCCCCCGCCCCCGGCTCTGACTGCATGATGGAAGCACTGAGTTGGCAAGGCCGCTGCAGTGTGCGGGTGGACCGCGTGGATCCGGTCACGGGATGTAGTGAAAGGGCTCCAAGGTTGGTACTGGCTTCACGGAAGCTGGTTCACAGGGCTGCACCTATAGTCGGGTGGGCAGGACATATGTCCCCGAGGCCTCCGTCCTGGGTGTGCAGACGCCGTCCCCTCCCCGTGTCCCCGCGTGGCCGTTCCTCTGCGTGTGTGTCCTCATCTCCTCTTCTCGGGAGGACCTGGATCAGGATCCATCCTGGTGACCTCACTTTACCTTCCTTTTTTAAGGACTCTCTCTCCCAATAGTCCCATAACCAGGTCCTGGACATCTAGGTCCTAGAAGCTTTGGGGGACACATTCCAGCCCAGAACACACTTAGGAGAGGACGCAGATGAAAAATGCTGCGACTGTGGTTTCTCAGGGATCTGACACCTAAGGCACGAGCAACCAAAAAAAAAAAAAAAAAAACTGGACTTTATCAAGATTAAAAATGTTTGTGTTTCTAGTGGTATCAAGAAAGAAAAGAGCTACAGAATAGGGAAACTATTTGCAAATTAAATTTAGTCGGAGTCTAAAATCCAGAGTGTGTAACTCATACAGCTTCACAGTAAAAAGAAAACTAAAAAAAAAGAAAAAGGAAAGAAAAGAAAACTAACCCAAATTAAAAACAGGTAAAGGAATTTGCATGGAGGTTCTCCTGAGACGTGCAGGGGTCTTCAGAAGCACACGAAAAGATGTGCAACACGATGTGTCTTTGTAGAAACGCACGTGAAAACCTCCCTGAGATGATGCTTCACACCCACTAGGGCTCGTGATGAGATGCGGGACCGTGACAGGTGCCCGGCAGGGCGTGAGGAGTGGGGACCCTCATGCAGTCCTGAGGGGATGGGGCAGCTGCTCTGCGAAGTTGGGCATTTCCTCAGTGTGCTAGGGGGTGACCGTTCTAGGCGTTTGCCTAGGAAACTTGACAACGTACGCCCACACGTGCGACGTCTGCAGAAATGCTCGCGGCACCGTTGTCCGTGGTAGCCGGACAGGGAAGCAGCCCAGATGTCCACCGGCGGGCGAGCACGTGCTCAGCGAGGTCCCCTTCAGCCGTACAAAGGGACGACGCACTGACGCGTCCTGCAGGCTGGCTCGGCCTCGAGCCCGTGAAGCTAGGGGACACCAGAGGTCCCGTGTGTACGACCCCACCCAGGGATGTTGAGAACAGGGACTCCAGGGACTGAGGCGGCTGGGTGGGGGCAGGGGGCAGGCAGGATGAGGTGGCCGGCTGCCATGTGGGGCTTGCGTTTGGGGTGCTGGGCACATTGGGAGTTACTGGGACAGTTTCCCGATCTGGGGAATATGCTGAAGATCGCGGAGTTTCATGCTTTTAGGGAAGGGGTCTTGTGGTTCATACATCGCACCCCAGTTAAATCAAGGACCTCTTTGGTGGTGGGGATGTGCTAGGATGGGAAAGGTACAGCATGCAGAACCCGTTACCATGGAAACCAAGGCCCAGAAATCCTTAGGCTTCTGAGCTGCACTTGGTTAGAGGCGAGTCCCAGGTTCTTAGTTTCCATCTGACATAAAGACTTGCTGCTGCTGTTGGCTCGGAGGGAGAGTGGGCCTGGAATGTGAGCTGATGTCTATGCGAGCTGATGTCTATGCAGAGGGAAATTTCTTCTACCCACGTGGTCCTTAGTAGCCACAAGATGGGTCACCGGATGTTGGTTCCATCTCCGTGGCAACGAGTGTGGCATCTTTAATCACAGATCTTTCCTAGGACACCCGACAGGTGTGGCCATCTAGTGTGCTCTGAGTGTGCCCTGCCTGTGGGACTGGGGGACTGGGGTGCGGGGTGGGGGCTGGTGGCTGAGGGGCGGGGGGTCAGCCATGGGACCTGTGCGTCCTGGGAGGCATCAGGGATGTGGCGGGGGGGGCGGAGCTGGGGTCGTGCGTGCTCTGAGCACCTGCCAGGGCCCAAGGTCACGTGCTGTGGTTCCTGGCAGGTGGCGTTTTGGGGCCCTAAGAAGAGCGGCCCCCGTGTTGCCCTGTGCTGGGTGGACAAGCAGGGGTCAGTGGGCCGGAGGACGGTTGGGCAGCTCGCCACCGCTCCTCATCCCCCCCACCCCTGCGTCCAGGTGAGGGGCCAGCGTCCACGTCTAAGCGCGGATTCGGGGAGCTTTGCTTCCACAGCGGCCTCTTCCATAAAGTGTTTAAAGTCAGCCCAGGGTTTGGGTCTGATGGTCTCAGGGGCAGAGACATGCCTTTTCTCTTTCAGAATAGAGAGTGTGACCTACTGAATCCTGACGCTCCCTGGTTTTCACACGATGTGCGGGAACGTGCTGGTTGGGCACCGCGTTTGGCAACCGACCTCTTGCTCAGACGGAATCGGAGGCGCCCTCACCCTCAGCCGGTCTCGAGGTTATGGGTTTGCCTCCGGAGTGCTTTTATTCTTAACAAAACATGAGAATTTGCGTTTCCTGGGTTTTGGGGACGGCAGGTGTGTGGTCCCAGAGGTTGATGATGGCAACCCCGTCTGTGGTCTGTGGGTCCAGCATCCCCTGGGTGGAAGCTGCCCCTTCAAGAGCCTCGTCGTGGAAACTGAGGCCTGGGCCAGGAGTCGCCTCAGGGCGCTGTCAGACACCTGGCCACGAGGTCTGCGTCCCTCCCCTAGCTCCCGTGGGGTCCCGCAGTCCTACCCCTCACTTCCGGGCTGGGCATCTGAGGTCGGGGTCGTGGCCCAGGGCCTGGATGCGCCCCTGGGGCCTGCATGTGACCCGGGCCCTAGATGCACCCCTGGGGCCTGCATGTGGCCTGGGGGGTCCACGCCAGCCCATGTGTAGAGCCTGGGCCCAGAGTGTTTGGATGTCAGGGTCCGTTGGCCCAGCACGACCCATTTCTCTGGAGACTGAGGGGTGTGGGGCGCCCGCCTGGGAGGGCCCCACCAAGGCAGCCCTGGGGGACGGGCCTGTGGGGGCGGCACAGGGGCGAGCCCTGAGTCAGCCCCGGTGCCGCCAGCGCCTTCAGTCCCTGTGGCTCTCGTGGGGTTGGGGGCAGGGTGTCGCTGCCGTGGGGAGGCAGGTGTCACGGCCCCTCCGCGCCCAGTGCTGCTCCCGGAGGACGTGGGGTCCGCGGGAATGTCCTGGGCGGGAGCTCGACCCCCGAAGTCGCGGCTGCTCCGCCGGACTTCCTGGGAATCGGGAGCAGGGTGGTCTCGTGTGCGTGGACGGCCTGGGTCTGCGGGACGCAGGCCTGTCGGGAGGCTTCCGCGTGGGCCTGGCCGCCCGCCCCGCGGGGAGCGTCTGCGTGGGGCGCCGCTTTGCTCCGACCCCGCTGGGAGGGAGCGGCTTTCGGCACCACTGGCTGGAAGTGCGCGAGGAGCTGCCCCGGGCCCCCTCCCGTGACTCCCCGCCGGGTTCCTGCCCCACGCCATCCTGGGCCCCGGGCCGCGAGGTCTGCCCGGTGCGGGGGTCGGGCCGCGGTGGGGCTCCAGGTCGGCGGGCAGGGCCCCGGGAGGCCCCGCGTGAGGGCGCACACGTCCCGTGGCCCCTCAGCCCGGAGCGGCGGCCGGGCGTGGTCCCGAGTCCCACGCCGTGAGGACCCCGGGCCGCGGGTCGCTTCTGCGGCAGGGAGGGCGGCGGCGGGGCCGGCCGGGAGCTCAGGGCAGAGCCGGCGGGCTCCTGCGTCCGGGCCCGTAGGCCGTGGCGGGGCGGGCGGGGCCAGGGCCAGGGCCAGGACCCCCGAGCTGGGCCGCGGCCCGTGCCTGCCGCCGTCAGCCGCCTGGTGTGGGCCGCCGCCGCCTGGGAGCCACGAGGGCAAGGCCGCGGGGCTGAGGGCGCGAGCGTCGCGGAGTAAACCCCGCCGCGTGGGTGAGAAGTGACGGCCGGGCTGGGCCGCCGCCTGCGTCTGAGAGCCGCCATGGTCGTCCTTTCAGTATCGACATTTTAAAAAGGTTTTCTGATACTTTTAATTACATTCAAATTACTGTTGAAATTCTGCATTTAGGACGTTTTCAGGCACTAACTGGGTTAGATTATGCTCTTGACTTTTGGAGGCATTTTGCACGACCTTACATAATTGACGTTTGTCTCTTTCCCAGCCGTCAGTGGGGTGTGTTTTCCGCAGATCAGAAACCCGAAGGGAGGCCTGTCCGTTGCGTGCGGCCGAGTGTGTGGCCGGTTCCTGAACGTGAGGCTGTGGTGCATCTCGTGGGGCTTCTTGCTTCAATGAGGATGGTAAACGTGGAGATGTGGAACCGCGTGTTTCTCGGGGAGTTAACGTTTGCACGCCCGCCAGGGGGGATCTCCTCAGGACGCGCACGTGAGAAACGAGGTTGTGTTCAGTCTGTGTGGAGAGCGGACGTTAAAAGCCTTCGTCTGTGGCAGCGCCGTGGTTGCTCAGCTACAGACGTGGGGTCGCTGCAAGCCCAGCACCCGCCTGGCCCCCCTGGAAGGACACGCTCCCCAGTGCTGATGCCCAGACTCCGGAACGTCAGGTCCCTGCTGGTGTCGGTTGGCCTGGGTCCTCATAGCTTCTCCAACCTGGAGCACGCATCATGGGGTCCAGGGGCCTTGGGAAAGCAGGCCCTGCGGTGGCCCGAGCTGGCTCTCTGAGCGCGAGCACACCTGGCACGCGGACCTGTGCCGGGGACGGGAGTGGCCGCGGGGCTGCACCGACCTCACGACTGTGGAGCACCGGCTGGTGGGGAGCGCGGGCTCCTCAGCCTCCTGCGCAGCACAGGGTCTGTGGCTCGTGCCCCAAACTCAATAAGGGGGACAGAACCGGCTTTAACAAGCATTCGAGACAGGCAGCTCCATGGTGACAAATGCGTTCCTGGTGGGCACGTCCAGGCGGGAGGAAGCCTGGGGACCCCGCAGTCCACGGTGGGATGTACTGCACATCGCTCGGTGGATGAGCCGGCCGCAGTCCTCGTTTGCCCCGCCGCGGCCCACGTTCCCATTATTCATGTCCATACATGGGAAGGACAGCATTCCTGGGAATTGGCTCGTTTTCCTATTTTCAGGGCATTTGCAGGTTCTGTTTCATGTCTGAATGTTCACGCTCCTGAGCATGTCCGTTTTGCCGACACCTTCTCCGCGTGGGATCTATGGTGCGGGGACGCCATCCCCCTGTGGCTGCCACGGCCACTGCTCGGGGAGCCACGGTGTCTGCAGAGACCAGTCTTTCCTGTGAATTTTTCTACCTGGAAATTTCCGTCAGAGCCTATCGTGAACTAGTTGTGTGTCATGCGGGCCCCTGTGCCGCATCCCTGGCTGTGCGGGGGCTTCGTGTTTGCTCTCCCCTCATGAATATTCTGTGGGCATGAACGTTGGTGTGAATGCTGGGTCCTGGCTCCTGGCATCACTTGCCCTTCACTCCCTCTTGGTTGTGCTTGATGACTCCCGCTGTCCCAGGGTGTGAAACAAAAGCCCCACGTTGGGCTCCACGCTTGGTGTGGAGTCGGCTTCACGTCCTCGCCCTCTGCCTCTGCCTCACTTGCTCGCTTGGTCTCCCCCTCAATGAGTAAGTGAAATCTGTGGGAAAAAAAAAATAGACTTTAAAACTAGAAACAAACCCTGAACGTGAAAAAATGAGGCAGCCAGGGAATATGTTCCAAACAAAAGAACAGAGTAAACCCCCAAAAAACCACAAACCCCGTTTACAGGTAACAGACCTATGTGACAGGGAATTCAGAGTAACAGGCACAAGTAAGGTCCCTGAACTCGGGGAAGAGAGAAGCACGAGGAGAAGTCTAACAGAGGGAAGGCAAGCAGACCGCGTGGAGTCCTGCGTTCCCGGAAAGGAAGGATGCACTGCAGCCGACCAGCCGCTGCCGGGAGCATGAGCAGGCTTGTGAACCAGAACACAGCGCAACGTAAAGTGACCAGTAACAGCCGGGGGACAGAATTTTAAAAAAGGTTGATAGGTGGGAGGACCCCTAGGAGAACATGGATCCTACTAGTCTCCATGTTACAACCATTCCAGTGGGAGGACGGGGAGAGAAAGAGGCAAGAAACGTATTTAAGGAAATGATATGAGCAGATGACAACACCAAAAGATGCAAATCGGCTAGGAAGTTCTCAGACTCACTCTTCACAGATGAAGTGATACTCTGTGTGGAAAACCCAAAGACTGCAGCAAAAAATTGCTGGGACTTCAACGTGGGTACAAAGTCAGGGCACAGAAGTCGTTTGCATTCCTACATGCTCACAACGAAGCAGCAGAAAGAGAAATCAAGGCATCGAGCCCACTTACAATCGCACCAAAAACCATAAGGTACCAGGGGTGACCCTAACTAGAGAACACTCCTGAAGGAAGTAGAGGAAGACGTAACAAGATGGAAAAACATTCCACGCTCATGGGTTGGGAGAGTAAATACTGTGAAAATGTCCACTTGTCCCGGAGCCATCTACACGTTCAGTGCAGTCCCCACCAAAGTACCAGGACGTTCTTCACAGAGCCGCAACACACAATCCTAAGAGTTGCGTGGAACCAAAAAAGACCCCGAGTAGCCAGAGGAATGTTGAAGAAGAAAACCAAAGCCGGGGCCTCCCAGTGCCTGACTTCACGCTGTACTGCAAAACTGTGGTCATTGAGACAGGATGGTGCTGGCACACAGCAGACACGTGGGTCAATGGAACAGAACAGAGAGCCCGGAAATGGGCCCTCAGCTCTGCAGTCAACTCCTCTGACAACAGGAGAGAAGATCCGCTGGAAAAAGGACAGGCTCTTCCACAGAGGGTGTTGGGACAACTGGACGGTCACATGCAGAAGCACGGCCAGCAGGGCCACTTTCTCACACCAGACACACAGAAACTCAAAATGGATGATAGACTTAAATGTAAGACCTGAAAACACAACTTGTAGAAGAAAACAGATTGTGAAGCTCCTGGATGTCCGCCTGAATTTGACACCAAGTGCAGAGAGAACCAAAGCAAAATGAGCAAACGGGACGACACGAAACTTAAAAGTGTCTGTGCAGTAAGGGAAACTGTTAGCCCGTGCAGAGGCCACCCCCGAGGCGGAGAGCAGGGCGCAGGCCGTCTGATGACGGTTAACCTGCAAAATACGGAAAGGACTCGTGCAAATCAGCAGCAGTGATGACAACGATGCAGTTGAAACGGGCAGAGGAACTGAACAGATGCTTGTGCGAAGGTGACGTCGAGGTGCCGAAGAGACACGTGACAGGGTACACCCATTTCGTTCACCGGGAGACGCAGCTCACACCCGGCTGACACAGGAGCGGCAGGAAGTGTCGGCGGGACGTGGAGAGGACGGAGCCCTCGTGCGCCGCCGTCGGCACCACCTGGTGTGGCCCCCGGAGAACAGGTTACACACCGAGCAGATGCACTTCTGGGCGTGGTTCTGCAGGAAGGGAGAACGCTCCGTCGAGAAGGCACGTGCGCGTGTCACCTACAGCAGCCACAGCATGGGCGCCGCTGACAGTACCGTGACGGGGGACGGATGAGGAAGGTGGGCTGAGATCCTGCCGTTGTGACACCCTGGATGGACGCTGCGGGCGTTCTGCTGAGTGAAGGGAGTTGGAGAGGCGCACGCCATGATTTACCCACGTGGAACCTGAAACAGGCCGAGCTCCTGCATCCGGGGAGCGGAGGGTGCTGCCTAAGGTGGCGGTCACACCTCCAGTCGGGTCTCTGGGGGGAGATTCATGGTGAGGCACCCTTGTTGACGTTGCTCCCATGTGGACTGTTGCTGAAAGAGATCTGGAAGGTTCTCATCGCTACAAAAAAATTAAAAAGTAAAGAATTTTTAAAAATTTAAAAAGTAAAATGATTTTGGGTACCACACACGTTACGGAGACACATTCACAAGCAAAAAACGTGTAAAAGCCCAAAGGGCGGTGGCAGGAACGCGTGGGAGTCACACAGCTTGTCGCCCACCCTAATGCTGTGGCACCCATGGGTCTTTATGGGGCTGTGTTGCCCGCAGGGCTGCAGGAACCCAGGCTAAGGCGCGGGCAGGACCCCAGTCACGGGCACGCGGACACACTGACACAGTGACCCTGGGGGTGGGGGAAGGTTAGCGCTGGGCTGGGTCCTGGGTGGGCGCTGCGCGGGTAGGTGCTGACTGCCTTACAGCTGACCGTCGCCTGGCAGCCCTGTGTCTCGTGACCTTGGCTGACCGGTGAGCCCGGAGAGAACCCCTCCCCACCCGAGGCCGCACAGACGTTCTGGGTCCCTATGAAATGGGGATAGCGAGAAACTCAGGGGTCGTGTTTTGTCCTTCAAGTAAATGCTGTTCTTCTGCGTGGGAGCAGTGGTCGTAAGCAGCACGTTAGCTCCGGAACAGAGTTCCTTGTTTTACATTGGATCTAAGATTATGATTGTTTGGTAACTTTTTTTTCTTTGTAAAAAAAAGGCACAGAATTCTTCTCACATGTAACCGGTCAACCCCCCCGTCCCTTTGCCACCGGGTTAGCCGAGTCCTGAAAATCAGCCCGTCAGCAGTGGAGGACATTCACGTGGGAGCCGCACCTGTGTGCACAGGACAGCGCTGCTGTGGCAGCCGTCACCTGCAGGTTCTGGCCACTCCTGACCTCCTGTGACCCACGGGCTGTGTTGCTCCTCTCTGCCCTCTGGTGGCCGGCTGGGTGACAGCCGCGCCCCCCCACCCCCCCAAGGACTGCTTGCTGGGGATGCCCTGGGGGGTGGCTGTCATCCTGGTCAAGAGGTGCTGGGTTCCAGACGCAGCTGCGTGTGTGCATGGGTGTGCGCCTGTGTGTACGTGTGTGCACCTGTGTGTGCGTGGTGAGCAGCAGCAAGGATTTAAGACTGCTCGCAGAGGGCACGCTGACATTGAAGATGCCCAGAAGGCCACAGCTGCTACCGGGGAGGGAGCGGGAACACGGTGGCTTCCACCTGGAAGATCAACCAGAGCAGGGAGGGGGGATGGTTTCTGAGTGTTGCCCCGGCAGTGGTGGGGACGTCGCCCATTCGAGCCATGTGCCTGCTTCCAGGAGACCGGGGGTCTCCCTGCCGTTGTCTCTAGTTCACAGAAATAAGCCAGTTTTATCTGTTACCCACAATAGAAAGGAGCCAACTTGCTGCATTAAGCACAGTCAGGGAGCGGGCGTGATTGTTGGGTGACAATCCCTGGCGAACCTGCCTCTTGACCTGGCTTTGAAGTCAGAGAAACGTGCAGGTGGAGGCTACGTGCCTGAGGTGCGTCCAAACGGCAGTGCTGCATAGAGAATCCTTACAAAACCCTTAGGGAGGAGGCCACACAGGGAGATGCTTCTGGAAAGGAGTTCGAGTGTCGGCAGTGTGACCTGACATCCGAGGGCAGCTCCCTTTCTGCTTTCACCAAGAGGGTGGGAGCTGCAGAAATACCCATGGGTGTCGTCGGGACGTGTTTCCTCTTGTGCATCAACCATGGGTCCTGCAGGTTCTGCTCTTGGGCGCCGTTGGGGGCCGTCAGGTGCTCTCAAGCGCCGTCCTGGGCTGTCGGGCACTGTAGGGGGTAATCGGGGGTTGTTGGGGACCGTCAGATGCCGTCGGGGGCCGTTGGGGGCCTTCAGGTGCTGTCAGGCACTGTCTGGGGCTGTTGGGGGCCATCGGGGGCCGTTGGGCGTTGTCGGGCACTGTTGGGCGCTGTCCGGGGCCGTCGGGTGCTCTTGGGCGCTGTCTGGGGCCATTGGGCACTGTTGGGCGCTGTCGGGCACTGTCCAGGGCGGTTGGGGGACGTCGGGTGCTGTCAGGGGCCTTTGGGTGCTGTCTGGGGCCATCAGGTGCTCTCAGGCTCTGTCAGGGGCTGTCCGGCGCTGTTGGGAACACGGAGTGGGCCCCCTGCTTCCTGCTGCCTTGGAAGCCGCGGGCCTCATGCTGAGGACGCCGGGCTGCTCCTCCTGGTGCGGTGGTAGTATTTGAAGGTCAACGTGCAGGGAAGGGAAGGGCCTGGTGCTGTGCCCGGGGCTGCTCCTCCCCGCCACAGGTGTCCATGTCGCCAGGTCCTCCGGGGGTGCTCCTCCCCGTCCTTTGATGCACATGTGGTCTGGAGGTACTTTCTCTTGGTGACGAGCTCTGTTTTCATTCTCAAGAGTGCCTCTTTCAGGATAAATTACTAAATCTTGAAGTCCACTTTTTAAAATTTTTTCTGGCTCATCTTTATCTAACCCAAACTCAAAAGGATTTTCCCATGTTCTTCTCTAAAACTTCAGTTTTGTTTTATCTTTAGATCCATTTTGAGTTAATTTTTATAGAAGGTATGAGGGTCAGGTTGGGAGGGTTGCGTATCCGTGTCCAGTTATTTGGGCGCCGTGGCGAAGACTCTCCTTTCTCTATTTGATTCATCCTGCACGTTTGTCAGAGAGCAGTTAGGCCCGTCTGTGGGTCCGTCTGCCAGCACCACATTGACCATTGTTGACTTTGTGATGAATCTTAAATTGGATAATATAAATCGTCCAACTTTATTCTGTCATTGTTTTTGCTATTGACTTTTCATATAACTTGTAGGATCAACTGTATCTAAACAAAAAATCCTGCTAGGATTTTAATTCAGTTCTGTTAAATCTATCCATTAATTTGGAAATAATTGGCACCTTTATTCTGATTTTGCCATTCCAGGACATGGCGTGTCTCTTAATGTGTGTGGATCTTTCTTTCTTTACCATTTTGTGCTTTCAGCATAGATTCTGTGTGATCCTGCTTATCCTGTACACATTTTGCACGTTTTGTTAGATTTTTACCTAAATACTTCATCTGCGTAACTATTGTGAATGTGAAATGTTCTTAGAATTTTAATCCCAGATATTCGTTGCTGATACATATTAATGTGATTTGATTTTGTAAGTCATAACCGTGATACAAAGTCTGTTAATAGACATAGCAGTTAATTTTGTATTCTATGTAGGCTTTTGGTTTGACTGATTTTTCTTTCTTTTCCTTTTTTTTTTGTATTTTTAATTTGATTTCTGCCTTTTTTTTTTTTTAAGATTTTATTTATCCACGAGAGACACAGAGCAGCAGAGACGCAGGCAGAGAGAGAAGCAGGCTCCATACAGGGAGCCTGATGTGGGACTCGATCCCGGGTCTCCAGGATCACGCCCTGAGCCAAAGGTGGTGCTGAACCGCTGAGCCACCCGGGCTGCCCTGATTTCTGCTTTTAATTTCTACTTTGTTTTCATTGCTTTGCGTTTATTTTTTCCTGCTTTCTTAAGGTAGAAGCTTAGATTAGTGATCAGATGACATTCTTTGCAGAAACAAACCTCTTCTGCCCTAAGTCTGCTGCTAACCACTATTTGGGCTCTATTCCACAGATTTTGGTTTTCATTCTTATTCAGTTGGAAATATTTTTTACTCTTTCTCTCTCGAGGGTTCATGGTCATTTTGTGTAGTTCATCCAAATCTCATTCTGGCGACGGACCAAGACTGAGATCCAGGCAGGTTTATTCCCAGCGCTTCCCTCTGACAGTCTCCCGTCATGTGCCCTGGCTGGGTGCAGGCTGCAGCAGAGTCGTCAGGGAGGCAGTGGGCGCGGGGCTGGCGTGGAAGTCGGTGTGCGTGGGGATTCCCATGCCGGGGACCTGGCTGCGAAGTAGCAGGTGGGGAAGGGTTGCCGTCGAATCCTTCCTGCGTTGGAGGCTGTTGTGCTTACGCATCCATGGAGAATAGTTTCACTTCACGCTTTTGCGACCTGGTCCTGCGCTGATCTGACTGGCTTCGCTCTGTGCTCACATGCAGCAGGACCACGTCGTCAGTCCCGCTCTGTACGTTCAGTTAGACCGTAGTTACTGATTGTCCTCATTTTATAGGAGAGGATTCTTCTGTCATTCTGTGTGCTCGCCCTTCCTGTTATTGGGACCTACGATGTGTTGCTTTGTAAAGATTGAAAAGTTACCGTCAAGCTGCAGCAAGGTTTGTTGATCGGAGCCCAAGCCTCACGCAGGGCTGTCATCCAGCTCAGGTGTGTTCGGCTGGCAGGAGACTGCTGGAGGAACCTCTGCAGCTCATTGGTCTCACAGAAATGACGACTGCGTAAAATCACCGAGTCCGCCCTCTCTCCTCCCTGCTCCCAGAGTCCCTTGGGTTGACAGCCAGCCTTTTCAGCACTGAGCCTTTATTTTAGAAAGGATTAAAATAAGTGAGTTTATATATATGATCTGAAGATAAGATTTAAACGTCTTGGCACATTCTGCATCGTGATGCCAGCAGGAGGGAGAGCATAGCCATTCTCACTGTCTCTAACACGGACTGTGTCTCTCGTTATTTCCCGTTACTCTGCCAGGTGGGGCAATTTAAGAATGTCCTTGGAATCGTTAACTTTGTCACTACTTTGCTTCCACCTTTTTTTTTTTTTTTTTTTTTTGTAGATTTACTTACTTTGGAGCACAGGGGGAGGGCGGAAGGGGAGAGGAGGAGAGGAGGCTCCCCTGCTCAGCTCGCAGCCGGACTCGGGGCTTGATCCCAGGGCCCTGAGGTCAAGACCTGAGCCCAAACCAGGAGCCAGCCGTTGAACCGACCACGCCACCCAGGCACCCCTATTTCCATCTGTAAAGAAAGTGTCAAAAGTGAGAGTAGGGCTGTTTCCTTAATCTTCCGTTGAGTAGACCTTTAGTGCCGGCTGCGTCCCCGCAGCCCTGCTGACCGCCCGGCGCACCGTACGTGGTACCAGGTGTTTGCTGGGTCAGTGAGTGAACGGGATGAAACCTTGGGACCCTTTGCACGGCGACAGGACGTCCCGAGGAACAGCCTGTCCGGGGCAGACCCCGGGTGCTATGCCGACCCACCTGAACGTGGAGCGTGGCCCGTCACCGCATCACCTTGTCTGGCCCTGGTGCTCCTGTACCCGCTGGAGGCGGGTTTGCATGCCCAGAGGCGCCTGCGTGGGTGGTTCCCACGGCTCAGGGTCCAAGCCTCTCCCCGCAGAGACGTGCCTCCACTTCCCATCAAGCGCTGTTGCTCAGACGCGGCGGTTTGTGCATTTGTCACTCACACTGTGGTCCTGGCCAAGCCTTCGCGCCGCCTCCTCGCTGCGGGGTCACATGGGGTCGGGCACGAGGCCTCCCTCCTTCCTCAGGCTGCGACCGGACAGGCCCGGTGGGGATGGTGAGCCGTACCTGCGTCGTTTTCTCCTTTTCTCTGGGGACTCAGGGATGGGGTTCTGCATGGCCTTGCGCTTCGTCGGGGACAGCATGATCCCTTGCAGTTGCTCCAAGCAACACACAGGTGCAGATCCGCGCATGGCCCCACACTAATCCCCCTGAACACTGATCCCCTGACCATGTCCCTGCCCACGTACCCTGCACACGTCCCCACACTGACACCCCGTGCACGGCCCCTGCCCATGTCCCGTGCACATCCCCCACCCATGTCCCCGCATATGGCCCCAACCCATGTCCCTGCACACGTCCCCAAGCACCTCCCCGCACAGATCCCCACGCATGTCCCTGCACAGATTCCTGTGCACGTTCCCCACCCACATCCCCACACAGATCCCTCCGGACAGATCCCTGCACAGGTCCCCGAGCACATCTCCACATTGATCCCCACTCACGTCCCTGCACACATCCCCACACAGGTCCTCGCACATGTCCCCCCCACAGGTGCCTGCACAGATCCCCACACAGGTACCCTGCACAGTTACCCTGCCCATGCCCCCTGCACAGACCCCTGCTCACGTCCCCATGGAGCTGAGCTCTGGAGCCAGGTGGGGGCTGGGACGGGACCCCATGGTGTCCCCTTGGTGCCGGCGTCGGTGTGGCCACCTCCTCTGCCTGAGAGGGTCACGGCCCGAGTGAGAGGAGGCTCTCCTGGGGCATGGGAGGCGCAGCTCTTCTCAGCAGCGTGTGGCTGGTTTTGCCTCACGTGGGTTTTCGCCTTGAACGTAGGCCGTGCGTGCACGTGGGCTCGTCTGCGGGAGAACGTGGAGCCCTGAGGTCTCCTGCTGAACGTCAAGTCCGACGGAGCTACTTGCGGGAGGAGGGTGTAAGTGTCCTTGGGGAGGCGCAGGGCAGGGTGAAGGTGGCTTGTTTCCTCCTCCCTCCCGCCCCGCGTCCTTACTCCTGGTGACCGGGGTTGGTGGGCAGGCGGCCTGAGCGCGGGAGCCTGGAAACGCGCCGTTTGGGGTGCGCGAGGCGCACGCTGGAGCACGGGGTCCTGGGGTCGGGGTCCCTGCGCGGGAGTGACAACTAAGGGTCGTCATGGGGCAGCCGGAGCCCCAGCGAGCAGAATCCTGCCTCCGCTGTGATGGGGCGGCGGCTCCCCTGCGCTGACCTTCTGCCTCGGACATGCAGTTGTACCCCGAGGGCTGCGTGCTCCTGGCAGACCTGGGTGGGGGCGCCCGGGGGTCCTCGAGCTGCAGGGAGACTTGGAGGAGCTGTGTTGTTCTGGTGATGTCCTGGCGTTGTCTGGGGGTCGGCCGGTGGCGGAGCTGTGTTAGCACTCAGGTCCACGTGTGTCTCATCCTTATGGGTCTGTCCGTCTGCCCATCCGTGTGTGTCCTCCTTCTGTCTATCCATCTGACCGTCTGTGTGTGTGCCCGTCCGTCCATCTGCCCCCTGTCTGTCCATCTCCTATCAGCCATCCACGCACTCCTCTCTCACTCTTCCCCCGTTACCCTGTCAGCCTCCAAACCCTCACAGGCTGTGTCAGCCCCACGGGCAGGACGTGAGACGCCTCCGGCTAGAAAGTTGCTCGCGAACATTTGCAGAGGTGGTGACCCATGGACTGTCGTCCACCAGAGGCTACAGGAGTTGCGGAGTTAAGAGCAACAGGACTTCCTCCATGGACAGTAAAGTCCGTCCACAGTCCGTCCCCTGCCAGCTGTGGTGCTCGGGGAGCCCAAGTGGCCCTGCCCTCACCCCAGACCCTGGATCCTTGTGGGACACGCACTCCAGCTGTGGCCTCCAGTGCTTTAATCATGGGGGTCTGGGGGTCTCTGTCCACCCTGCCCCAGATGGCCCCCGGCAGTCCCCCTGGGCAGGTGTGGGGACAGGCAGACAGACGCCATCCACGTAGGCTCACACCCTGGGATTGAGGGTGGGCCGCTCGTGTGTGTGCCAAACGGTAAGCGGCCCTCCAGGACGTCGTGAGGATGGCCCCATGTGGCTGGTGCGATGTGTGTGCAGCTGGAGCCCCAGGCCGGGCCGGGCTGTCGGGGCGCGCGTCCGGAGCAGGTGGCGGGGTGGACCATTCAGGTGCAGCTTCGAGGGGGAGTAGTTTGAGACGCGTCCCGAGTGTGTGTTCTGCTTAGATCTGGGGCCCCGGGGAAGAGACACAGGGACTGTTTGCTAGTTTCTTTCGTGTGAAGTCCGTCGTCGTGAGGACTGGAGGCATTTGGGGCGAGGAGCCAGCGGTCTGGGTTGGGGCGCGGGGCGGAGCACAGGACGCACTGGGAAGGCGGTCTGCCAGCCGGCCTGCCCACCAGAGCGGGACTTAGCTGGCCCCGAGTCACGTGAAGTTACTCCATGAAAAGCGCGTCCTCCCACTCGGCAGGTTGTGAGAGCTGTTAGCAAGCGGGGTCTCCCGAAATCCTGAGAGCTGCTGCTCCTGAGCAGGACTGTAGCGGGGCTCATGCGAGTCACCCGCTCAGGGGCATGGATGCGTCCCGCCGTCAGCCCTTCGTGCGCGGGGTCAGGCGCCCCCGAGGATGCGTCCCCACGCAGATCCCCGCGCACATCCCTGTACAGATCTTCCGAGGTGGCGGAGAGTCCTCATCTTCCCGGGAAAGGGCTAGTCTTCCTGCGGCCGAACGTCTCGATGGCGAGGTGAGGCCGGAACACGGAGCTTCGTCCGGGGTCATCCGGGGCGCAGCCGTGCTCCCCGTCCTTGCCTCTGAACGTCAGCCGCCTTCTGGGTGCAGCGCGCAGGGGGAAGGTCGGCTCCCCAGGCGGGACTCAGCCCGAGGGCTGCTGCCAGCCCAGGCCCCCCCGGCCCCGCGCTGGCCCCACACCGGCCGGAGCAGACCAGGGAGCCGGAGGGCACTGGGAACCGCCACCTCGTCGTGCCCCCAGGGACGCGGCGCCTGCTGCTCTCCGGTCCCGGGGCGGGGGCGGCTCGGGTCCTCCTGCCCCGTCCAGGAAGAGCAGAGACTCGTCTGTGAGCGGGGCTGGGGGCCCGCCCGCCTCTGACCCCCCCCCCGACCCCCCCCCCCGACCCCCCCCCCCCCCCGTGACCCACGGCTTCCAGGCGCCCAGCGGTTTCCTCTGGTTTCAGGCTGGCTCCTCACAGGTGTAACGTTGTTTTCTCGTCTTTGATGTTACAAGAGGGGCAGTGGTCGGGGGCAGAGGTCAGAAGGCGTGACCCGTGAACGTGCTCTAATTCCCTGCTCGCTCCACAGTGTGTAGATGCGTATGGGGTTTTTGGTTGTGAGATTTTAGGCATCCTTTTAAAATGTGGGATTTGAGGGGCACCCGGGGGGCTTAGTGGGTGAAGCATCTGTCTTGGACTCAGGTCATGACCTCAGGGTCCTGGGGTTGAGCCCCGTGTCGGCTCCCTGCTCTATGGGGAGTCTGCTTCTCCCTCTGCCTCTGCCACTCCCCCTGCTTACGTGTGTGCTCGCTCACCCTCTGTCACATCAATAAATAAAATATTTAAAAATAAATAAAATGAGGGGGGAGTTGGAGCATTTCCAAAAAGCAGATGAGCAGCCTTGGTGTCGATTGAACTTGGGCACGGCCATGGTGCAGGTACACCGGACAGCGGCCCCCCAGTGTGCCGTTAGCCTCGGAAATGCTCACTGGTTGATGGTGGGATGCGTTCTCTGTAGACTTCTGCTATTTAGAACTAGGTGTGCACTTCATGGTGTGCCCACGACTGCGTGGGGGAGCTGTGGGTTGGTCAGGTCAGTCATCAAACACTCGGGGTGCTTTATGGTTTGCTATAATTTAGTGAGCATATGTCATTAGAAAAAGCAAATTCACCAACTTGCTGTATTTTTATTAAAACTTGAGTGCTTTGGGTGGCCGTCCCCAGCGCCGATGCCTGCACAGTCCCTTGTCGGTTGGCCTAACAGAGCCGTGCAGAGTTGGGGGGTTTCTACTTGGTGGTGTGAAGAACATCCGGGCTCTGATTCCACGTCCTGTGAGCGCCAAGACCTTGCAGGGAGGGGCTGAGACAAGCATGAAGGTTTTTATGGGGCTTAAATGGCTATTTGAGGGCAGGGGTTGGGGGCAAGGTGAATGACAAGGTGCTTTCTTCTCTAAATCATGATTAAAAGGCCAACAGAAGACACAGGCGTAACTCGCAGCATCTTAGGGTCTGATGAGTGACCCGATGACACTGAGGCCATTCTGAATGTCTCCTTCCTTCTCTTACAGGCGACATCACCCAGAAAGGATATGAAAAGAAGAGGTCGAAGCTGATCGGAGCCTACCTGCCCCAGCCTCCGAGTACGTACGGTACATAGAGCGTCTAATCTTAGGAGTGAAGTATGATGTGCAAGAGACACCGGGGAGTGCGAGTCCTTTGTGGTGCCCAGCGCGTGCAAAGGTCACGGTCCTGGTGTGACGCTGGCCACGTCCAGCTCCGCCGTGGGGTGGCAGTGTGGGTACGGGAGGCACATGGGACTCTTCTGTGACTGCCTGACAAAGTCGATACGTATTTCGTCCATAGAAGGCAAGAACGTGTTGATCACCCTGCAATGCTTACTGCAAACCAAAACCACGAGAGCACTTAGGATGCAAACATGACTCTGGTTTAGCGGGTTGAACATTCTTGCTGATGGTGACAGATCCAGTTGGCCACAGGTTTTTGTGCATGTCACAGGGGGGCAGACGTAGAATGTAGACACCGTATGGGACCCCGTGTGGGACTGAAACGTGGTCCCAGAATGCGGTGGGTTCTTCCCTGCAGTGCACAGTGTGTCCTTCGAGCGTCTGCCATCTGTGGGAGGAAGCACGTGCTGCCAGGGTGGGGTTCGAGCACCTCAGCCCTGGTTGAAGCGCAGGTCAGCCGGGGGTGACGTTAACCTGCTGGGTGTTGGGACTGCTGTGCACCTGACCCCGGTCCGCAGAGGAGCAGGATGGCCCCCTTCCTCAGCTCCGTGGTTGCCACGTTGAAACATGTCGGCTCGGGCACTCCTGGTGGAGACGTGACCCTGTCTGCCCCTCCGCCCTCCAGCCTGTGACACAGCCAGAGGGGCCGCTAGCTCGGCCGCGGCGTTTCCTGCAGCGCACCCTCCAGGGAGCCGGCTCTGTGCGGAGGTCCTGTCGTTTGCAGCTCTGTTCTGGTTCTGTGTACGTGTCTTAGCTGATGTTTAAGGAAGTTCCATGAAGGTGGACCTGCGGCGCTGGCCTGACGCAGCGGGCGGCTGGGTATCCCTGCCAGCTGCTGTATTCAGGGAACTGCAGCTGAGTCAGGTGTTTGGCTGGTGACAGCCACGCGTGGAGGGCTTTCAGGGCAGGTGCGGCCAGATGCCCCGACCGTCCTCTAGCAGGACCGCTGAGCCGACGGTGGTCTCCGTGGCCCGGCCTTGCCCTTCCTGTGGCGGGAGGCACTCTGCGTCTCAGGGAAGGGCCGCTGGGCAGACTGGAGGCTCCGGTCCCGGTAGGATCCTGATGTGTGAGACAGAGGCAGGTCTGCGCGCTCCCGGGAGACGTTCTTGAGCCGCGGCGGCGCGGAGAACGTGGTTGACCGTGTCGGAGGGGCTTTGAGGGTGGCCCGTGTTGCGTAGCCCTTTGGTGTTCTTCGTGCCATTCTGCATGGGGTCGGCAGCTCTGCTCAGTGCTGTAACAAATCTAAAAAAAACTAAAGTTTGCATTAATTAGTTTTTTTCAACTTGTTACAGCAGCGAACGGAGCTGCCGTGGTCCGGTGTAGACTGCAGCACAGTGAAGGAGCCCCGGGACGAGCGCTGCACTCCGGCAACATCGGGGTGTGCGACATCCGAGACGCCGCGGTCAGAGAGCGGGCGGCCAGCACCGCGGGGAACCGGCCGCTGTTTTACTTTCGCTTCGGTGAGCGCACTCCCCTGAGAGAGACCCCCGGCGGGGCCTCGCGGGGCAGACCGTCCACCTGCCGCCGCTGCCGCCGCCGCGGGCACCCCATGTGGGCGCACGTCCGCCAGTCCTCCCGCAGCCCTGTGCTGGCGCCGGGGATGTGGGGTCGGGCAGGGACGGGGGCTCCAGACTCCCAGGCCGCCTCTCGGTCGCAGCCCCTGGGCCCTCCGAGCCTTTCCTCTGAACGTGCGGTGTGCGTGTTACGACCCCGATGGTGACGTTCCTGTTGAAATGCTTGGCCCTCCGCTCTCCTGTGTGTCTGGCCTCTGCCGGCCCCTGGGCCTGAGCTCCACGGGAGCGAGCCATCCTCTTCCCAGAGGGCGCCGTGCGGTTGGCGAACAGAAGAATGGGTAGATCGAGCCGTCCGACGCTCGATCGCCTCCGTCGGCCTCGTTCTCCGTGTAAGAAGCCCCCAGGCGTGAGCTCCATGCATCTCCCGGTAGGATAAGAAAATGAGCATTTGTCAGCTTTAGGGTAACTTCATGTTTTTATCTCAAACAAAAACCATTATTTGAAAATCCCGAAGAAGTAAAGAGAGACGTTTGATGTTGCGCTGGCCTCGGGGTCTGGAGGCGGCGGCTACCGGGGCTCTCCTGCGGGCCGGCCGCCAGCTGACCGGGAGCAGTAGGTGGACGCAGGGTGGTGGGCTCGGGTGCTGGCGGGGGGTGCACTTCCCGGCCCACGGAAGCCTGGCGTGGCCGGTGCAGACGTGGGGACGCGGCTCCAGGGGCCTGTGTGCCCCTCGGGAGGGGAAGGCAGGCGCCCCCGTGGCTCCAGGTCCAGGAGCTCAGGCTCTGCTGCGAGTCTTTATTTCTGAGGAGTTGCCCACGTGAGTCTGTTCACTCTGTAGAGCTTGGGGATGCGGCCCGGGGAGCCGGGGTTCCGAGTCTGAGTGTTTGTCCCCTGTGTGCCCCGTCTGAGACTCTGGGATGGGGGCTCACGACAGGCACTCACATATAGCCGGTCGCCTTATCCTGCCAGATGTGCTCCTATCAGGGCATTTGTGTTGTGTGAGCCTTTTTTTTTTTTTTTTAAGTGGTTTTTGTCAGAGAAAACTAATACTTCTAGACAGTATTCTGCGTTCGGGACTGACGGTTCCGATTTAGTGTGGCTTGTGCGGGCGCATGAGCGCTGGGCCACAGTGGGGACTGCGAGTCTGTCCCCGGGAAGGTCTGAGCCCCTGCTGGGACTCCGGCACCCCGGAGGACACGACGTCTTTGGGGAGCACGATGCTGAGAGCTTCCCTAAATCTAGATGACAAGAAGTGAGTCGGAAGCTAAAAGGAAAGAAGGGGTCAGAAAACCCGTCCAGAGAGTCATCTTCGAGGAGAAAATACTAGTTGAGATATACCTGTCGGGGACCAGCCCTGTGTCTGTAATGTCCCATTCGTCTCCAAACCCGATAAAGCTCAAAAAACAGAAAGCCGACCCCATTGTCGGCCCGCATCTCTGGGCTTCCCTGAACAGCACAGTCGGCTTCCCTGACTGTGTCTCTGCGGCGAAAGGCCGTGGATGGGATGCAGTGGAACTCCAGCGTGACCACAAATACCGGCACTTCCTTCGCCGAGCGGGGTCGTCCTCTCTTGTCACACACGAATCAGCCAGACTCTACTTCCTGTGACCCGGTGCTCGTGTCTCGGGTGAGTCCTTTCTGGAAATCTCATCTGCGCCGTGTCCCTGGCTTTTCCTTCAAGGCCGTGGCTCTGTGCTCAGGGACTTCCCGTGACTGCGTAGTTGCGGAGATCTCCGTGAATTCCAGCCACGGGCCCGGAGGGCAAGGGAACCGGCTTTCTCCTGCTCCCCGGGAGTTGGCCGTGGGATCTGTTGGAGGATGAGGGGCCTTGCTGCTCCTGAGGGACGCAGATAGCCCTGTGCAGAGCATTGGCCACGACGGCGTCCAAGGGCCACTGTCCGCTCCCGGGTGACGCAGGCTCCTGGCTGCAGGGCCTGTGTGTTCTGCCCCCACACCCGACCACTGCTCAGAGCCCAGCTCAGGGGTCACTGCTGCAACAACCCCAGAGTCCGCACGGGCCCCCTGGTCCCTCGCTTCACCATGATACTGGAATAATCACACAGTCACGTCTTCGACGGTTCCACCCCCACCCAACCCGGGGAGGAGGATGCTCTCCCATGCGTGTGGCAGGAAGTGTAGGCCTCTGACACCGCCCCGTGTCCTCCTGGCCACAGCTCCCGTGGGCGGTGAGGCGGGTGCCCGCATGCTGCTCAGCCCTGTGCAGTCCCCCGACGTCCCAGCAGACGGACGGTCGCGCTGCAGGCACCTCCTCTGAGCACGGCTTTGTCTTCATTTCTGATCTGGATGCTTTTAAAGAGTAAACGGTTCCCGCTGTTTCCGTACCCGGGAGGTTAAGGGACAGTGCGATTCGGGGCCTCGGCATATCCTCATCGGCTGGATCATGTGTTACGATCCTTGATCCTGGATTTCAGCCCAGCAGCCCCGTGTCTGGTGCTCTGACTGCGGACACGCTGTCCCGACGTCACGTTTCCGGGGCGGGTGGTTCAGCACAGCTGCCTGATGCCCAGGGCCCACACTCCTGCTGGGTTTCCAGGCCTGTGAGGGCATCTCCCGCAAGGAGCTGACTTCAGAGCTTGTGAATCATGCGCTTTTGGTGTCTAGGAAGACAGACGTTCTCGTGTCAGAGGACGCAGCCGTAGCCAGGCTGCCGTGTGCCAGGGTCAGGGCGGGGGTGCGGGGGCCTCCTGGGCCACACTGGCCGCTGTGCACGGCCCTACCTGTGCCTCGGTACGAATCGCGTCCAGATCGACTCGCTGTGGGACCTGAGCCCCCCTCAGCTGGAGGGGAACTGTGTCCAGGCGACGCTGCCACGGTCGCCATCCTGGCCCATAATTCGCTGCTCTCGCTGCTGAACAAATGTGTCTTCTCGCAGCCGAGGGCTTGGTCACACGGAGTCCCCGTTGTGCATCCTGGTGTTTCACCGGCTGGGCTCCTCCTCCCCTGTGTCCATGCTGGCACCCGGAGTGTGAGTGGAGGCGGGAGCGCGATGTTGTGTGGGGGCCTGAGGCACGCAGAAGCCCTGCTCCTGACCGCGGGCGCCGGCTCCCGAGCTGCTTCCACCTGTTGAGCCAACACCGAGTGCTGGGAGCACGAAGGTGCCCTGCCGGCAGGGTCGTCTATGCATGTCCACAGAGTGAGTCCCTAATCCACCTGGAATGCAGACACAGGACTGCAGTCGGCACATCCGTACTGGGTTCCGGCAAGGACTTCTGCTGCAAGAGGCAGAGACCGAAGGCTCTGCGGTCGGGCAGGTGACCTCACCCCACCCCATGGAGCCGACGCTGGGCCAGTGTGGAGAGTCCCTTACTGCACGCGCAGCGACGGTGCTGCGGATTCCTGGCCGAGGCTCGACTGCGCTGCAGACGTAAGTGCTACTGTGAGGCTGTAATCGCCACAAGAGCGGCGGACGATCCGGAAACGGCTCCAGGTCCTGGAGCAGGATCCGCCTGGGCAGAGCGGCTGGTGCTGGAGTCCACTGGGGGCAGGACCAGAGAGGCGTGGGTTCCAGCCAGGCCCAGGGAGGTCACCCACCTCCAGCGGGAGCTGATGTCGCTGCCGAGGGATTTTTCTGGTCCACACGGGCTCAGGGTAAGACTTGGATCCCATGTGCATCTTTACTCAGGTCGTCTTCCACAAACCCTTCGTGGCTTCTTATGAAAGTTTGTCAAAAACCAAGACTTTTTCGTATGTTTCCTTTGCCATCTGAGTGTTTCCTGGAACATTGGACGTCCTGAGTGACCAGGTGTCGTCTACAATGCAGGTGTCGTGGCCTGAAGCCCGTGGTGTGTCTGAGCTACAGGGCCTGTGTGGCCGCATCCCTCGGTTCCTGTGAGGACAGTTTGGGTTCCGGGATCTGGTCTGGAAGTGGTGGATCGTGGAGGTTACAGAATTGGGTCAGGGTTGTCCTTCCTGAACTGGGTGTGGGTGACTGGTGGTGGCTGGGTAGGGGGGCAGGGGCAGGGAGGGGGACCTGGGGAGGGGCGCATGACCATCTGCCTGCCTGGCTGCCTTCCTCCCCAGTCCCTTCGCGGTTCTCGAGTGGACAGTCCTGCTGGGCCGTGTGACCTGGCACGTTGGGGGCCTCACGGGACCCTGCACCTGCCGCGAGCATACCCCCCCGCCCGTGGGCAGGGCTCCCCCGTGGACCCTATGAGCTGACCAGTGACAGGCAGCCCCAGGTTGGAATCCGGGGCACACATCGCTGTCAGATATCTGGCAGCTGGTCTGGTCCAGGCGGCCTGGCCTGGGCAGGTCACTGGTGGGCGTGCATCCGGCTCTGAGACCACGGGCACTGGAGGGCTTGAAGGGTGCTGGGTGGTGGCTACACCAGGATGCGGGGAGCCGCCCTCTGCCCCCAGCCTGTCCCTGAGCCCAGGGCGCCCGTCTTGGGGGGGAGGGGCGGCTCCCGCGAACATTCGAGGGCTCCTGGCGAGCGACCACTGTGTGGGCTGGGCACAGGCTCACGCATGCCAGGTGTGGGTGCTCATCCCTCGGTGACCCACCGAGTTGGGGTCTGCGGTGTGTCTGGGGGTGACCCTGTCCCCCAAGACCCTCACCTCCCCACGTGGTCTCTGGGGCCCACAGCTTTCCCCAGAGCAGGTTTTGCCTGGGGTGCGAGCGTGGCTGTCGGTGCGTTCCGGGGGCGAGTTGCATCCTTGCGCCACCTTGGGCGGCGGGAAGGCCCTCGGTCACTTCCGTGGGTCCCCTGTGCTGACGAGGTGGAAACTCTAACCTGCAGTTGCTGCACGTTTGGTGGCTTTTTCTCATCAGAATGTTCTTTAGGCTGCCTCAGGTTCCGGTCACGGTGACGGGAGATGAACGGCGGAAACGTGCTCGCTGACGTGGTGGGTTCTCGAGATGCCCAGTGGCTGGTGAGCTGTTGGAGCTGTTCTCTTGTTCCATCAGCTCGTTTCTCTGAAAGCTGCTGTCTGCTGTGTTCCCGGCCTCGGTGGGTGGGGTTCCACGGATGGCCCAGGGGCGGGCTGTGGGCCCAGGTTGACGGAGCTCGGGCGCTTTGCGTGTGCAGCAGGCGGGTCTGACCTTGGCGCGTGGGGGTGCACGCTTCACTCTTCCCGGAACTGCGTGACGCGTCTGTGAGCAGATGAAGCGTAACCTGTGGGACCAGACAGTGGCAGCCGCGGGGACTCGTCCTGTGATCTGCGGGGTCGATGACAGGGGTGCCCAGCGTCGCAGGCGGCGCTGCTTTCACGGGCGTCATGGCGGGGGCCGGCAGGCTCGGCGTCTAGGAAGCAGGAGACCCTGTCTCACTCCTCGGAGATGTTCGTTCTCTGGAGCAGCAGGCCTGAGAGTTCCTGGATTTGGGGTTCTAGGCGACCGCAGCCAGACCCTGGATCCCAGCAGACGCCCTGGATGGCGAGATGAGCAAGAAGAGCTCCGGCCCCACGTGATGGACGCTTCTCGGGGTCACAGGACAGGTGGCCAGAGGTCTGTGCGGGAAGGACGGCTGCGCTCGGGTAGACCTGCGGGGGTGGGTCGGGCGAGGACCCCGCGAGGGAGGGAGACACCGGCTTGTAGCTCCTTCGGTGGAAGTAAGGAGGAAACCGCCAAAGTTCACAGACGAGAAAAGAAACAATTATGAACCGATTTTTCCTGAGTAATGTACCATCAGGATGATGTTTAACTTCTCAGCAACGGACGTGAGGAGCAACGAACGCACGTAACTTTCAAATACACGTATTCACACATTTTCAAGATTTCAAATTCACACATGATTTTGCTTAGACGTGTAGGCAAAATCAAGTCCCGGGAGGAAGGGACCTCTGTGGAGGGTACGCGGCTGGTGTGGACCAGCCAGCCCAGATTAGGGCAGGGGCTACCCACCAGGAGGGTCTTGAGGGAAGAAGACACCGAGCTGAAAGGCTGTCCCCAGATCGTCGGGGATTGCTCACGGGGGAGGAAGTGTTGGACAGGGTGTTCCTTTCTGGTGGAATGTTCTGAAGGAAAGAGCAAGAGGTCCACTGAAAACCACGTGATGGAATCGGAAGATACCGATTGATGTTAACTAGGGAATAATCAAGTCTAAGCAGAGGGAATTCATGGCACACTAGCGACTCTGGATCCCAATGGTCGTGTGTTGTCTGAAGACGGCAACTGGGGGATCGTCAGCTCATGTTTATAAACAGGAACATAAATGCCAAGGGGCCACCACTCTTCATCATGACGTCATAGCGCTCCTTGAGTTCATCAGTTCCGTGTGTCTGTTCAATGAAAATAGAGGCATAGTGGGTTTTTGTTGTTGTTGTTAAGAGATCGTTTGCAGACTGTCACTGGACCGGGTTAGGCAGCTGAACGGCTGCATCATCAAGACGTCTGATGGCGTGTCAGTGGAGCGCGCACAGGAGCTCGCCAAGTGACTGCGGCCCAGTTATCTTCCGCATGATTCTAGTGCAGTTCGCCAAATGCAGTTAACCTGCAGTCAGTTAACCTCACCCATCATGGACCACAAACAGGCCAGGGCGCCCGGCCGGCTCCATCGCTAGAGCCATGACTGTTGATCTCCAGGTCATGGGTTTGAGCCTCATGTTGGGCGTGCAGCCTACTTAAAAAAAAAAAAAAAAAAAAAAAGAATTGAGGTGCAGAAATCACTAGCATGAGACAAACACTGGGTCCCTGGTACAGTTAACCCTCACGGAGCCATCACAGGAAACCAGGGACTGACGGGTTTGTTAAAACAGCGCCGGCCTGCTCTCTCCTCCATGTGTTGCTGGCCCTGTTCTGAGGGCACAGCAGTCACTGCCTGATGCCCGGGGCTCGGAATCCCTCTCCTTCTGCACGAGCTTAGTTTTATCGACACTGTGCTCTTGCTGCTCCAGATCCGCGGTGCAATAGGTATCATGATCGCCAGATTTAGGTCAGCTTTTGACAACTACCCATCAAATCATTTTTATCTGACCGTCTTATCCTGTCCAGTAATTCGTCAAAGCCTTTTCGAACTAAAAACTTTTCAGTTTTTTAACATCAGAGGGAGTAAGATTTCAGAATTAGAAATTTCGAGTGAACAAAGATGAACAATTTATGCTCAGTCCTGGTTCCCTGAATTGTATTGTTAAGATATCCAACGGGATTAAATGTCAAGGTTCCTTTAATGATCAACAGAATTTTAAATTCCCTCGAGAATTAATGTGACTCTTCCTCTAGTTTATCGTGTGAAGGACATTGTGACTTGGTTGTTTGCGCTCCATTTTTGTCATCCGTGTTCTCCCTGATGGTGACGTTAGGCAGCCTGTGCTGGTGTCTCTAACGGCTGTAGTGTCGGGGCGTGAGTCTTCCCCTGCCCGGAATGCTTCTCCCTTCGCCGTCGGTGTCCGTGATGTCCCCTGGCCCAGCCCGAGCCCTCATGTGCTCCAGCTCCTCGTGTGCTGCAGCAGGTGTGCAGGGACTCAGGGCCCGGTCCCCCCAGATGCCTCAACCAAGTGTGTTAGCTCTGGCCGCCAAGTAAAGCCTTACCTTACTCTGCTGTTTCCCTCAACCCAGGGGTGGACCAAGCGTTGCCTCCCGAGCGCCGGGCTCCCGTCACTCCTGCTTCTTCCACTCGCTATCACCGCCGAAGGTCCTCAGGGTCACGAGATGAGCGCTATCGGTCAGGTAAGGCCAAGTCCCCTAGTCAGTGATGGTGATACGGGTGGCGGGTGTGTGTGTGCAGCAGCTGTGGGCAAGAGGCAGGACGGGGTGCATCTGAATGTCCTTTGGTTGGTTGTGGGATCACAGGTGATGACCTCCTGTCTCCTGAACAAATATACCCCCAGGGGACACGTCCAAACTCAGTAAGCAGTAACTCTTTTCATGTTTTTAAAGATAATGTCCACTCTTTAAAATTTCATAACCGGGATCCCTGGGTGGCGCAGCGGTTTAGGGCCTGCCTTTGGCCCAGGGCGCGATCCTGGAGACCCGGGATCGAATCCCACGTCGGGTTCCCAGTGCATGGAGCCTGCTTCTCCCTCTGCCTGTGTCTCTGCCTCTCTCCCTCTCTCTCTCTCTCTCTCTCTGTGACTATCATAAATAAATAAAAATTTTTAAAAAAATAAAAATAAAAATAAAATTTCATAACCGTGAACAGTGGTTACTCTCATGAGCCCAGTTTTGCTTTTTTTTAGGTGTTACTATCTAGCAATTTGGTTTTACTTTGCATCATCCTGGTTACTGATATAATTTTCTTTCCTTCTCTTTTAACTCCAGGATTTCTGTTTCTCAAGTAGTTTTCAAAAAAAGAAAATCTTTAAACTTTCCTATGTTCTCTTTTCCCTTTGTGTTTTATGGTGCTTTGTACGAGAATGCTGTCTTGGTGATTCTCTTGTGTTGCGGCCGTCTCCTGGGTTTGGCTGGCTTAAATTTCTTTCGTTAATTTTGTTCCGATAATTTCTTTCATCAGAAAATTTGTATGGTGATTAATATTTTAGTTATTCTGAGAGATTTTTTCCCCCCCCAGCACCTGCATTAAAACTGCTTTTTTCCTGCTTCCCTAACTACAGTTGCTAAGGAAAATTCTCAGTAAGTGTTGTTGCTGGGACCTCAGTTCTGGGTGGACGTGGATTGCTGACAATGACAAGAGATAACCCTGGTATTTCACTTCAGGTTTTGCAGAGCGCTTTCACAGGTACTATCTCACTTGGTTTTTACAACAAACAGGTGCGGTACTTGCTGCTCCTTCACGTTGCAGAGGAGGAAGCCGGGGCTGTGTGATGAGGTGGCCCAGGCAGTTCACAGCAGAGCTGGGGGTCAGCCAGGCCCTTGGTTCTCTTTCATGGCTCCTTCCACTAGTGGGGGTGACGAGCCCCATCCCCCACCCTTTCCTGCAAGGAGCCGTTTGCCTCATTTCCTGGCTGGCCTCCGGCCGAGGAGGTGGGAAGGGGCAGGGCGGGCCCTATGACATCAGGGTCATCGTCCTGGAGTAAGAGTGGGCTCGAAAGGCAGTGAAGGCCCAGCGCTCTGCCCTCCACCCCCTCAGATGCTTCAATGTGGGGTCGGTGGGGATGGAGTGAGGCAGGAGCTTGTTCTCAGCTACACCTTCTGTTTCCAGAGGTGATTGAACTCCCAGCACGTGTCAGGAGCCCACCCCCGTTCGGGTGTCTGAGGCGCCTCTCAGATGGTTAGCTGGGTGGAGGCACGCGCACATGTGCTGTCACCTTACCATGAAATGCTTCAGTTCCCTCACTTGTCTTGGCACCACCATGTTAGTGTTTTATGTATGTACGCACCTAGTCACACATACAGTTGACACAAGCATAGACACGCATGTGAATGTATGTAGTCACACATACAGTAGACACATGTGCTTAGAGACAAGTAGTATAGACACATATAGTAGACACACGGGTGCTGACATGCAGATGGATACATACAAAGTCACATGTAGTAGACATACATGCACACACAGTCACAGTGTAGACAGGTACACAGACACACACGTATACACGTATCGATGTATACACAGCCCCCACACAGGAGACACATATGTGGACACACAGACACACACGTAAGTACAAACAGAGGCAGACATGTTGGCCCAGAGACGTGTAAGTACACACATAGACACACCTGTGGATACATACAGTTACACATGGAGACCTAGATACGTAGACGTGTGTAGACATGCAGACACAGAACACAGACACACGTAGGTAGTCGTGCACGTGGAGATACACATGTGGATACCGACCCACACATGTAGATGTGCAAATACATGTGGACACACATTTATTATCATCACTATCTTCAGTTCTCACAGAAACTAGTCAGGTGTTCTTTTTTCCATTTTATAGATGAGGAGCTGCAAGGGCAGGGAGTGTGTGGTGGTTAATGGTGACATGGCAGGTACCAGCAGAATACAGTGCAGATCTAGCTCTGTCTGCCTCTATTGGCTGACTTCTTACCACACAGGAGATTGAAACACATGCCTCATTCTAAGCTCAGACATTCTGTGTTAAATTTTTTTAAGATTTAGATGGGAATTAAGACCCGGCCCAGTCTGTTTCCTGCGTGACCGCTCTTTCCTAATGACGAGGGATGGGGCTGATAAACCCGATGTTTCCTGGCCTTGGCTAAGGCTATTCTCCAAGTCCTCCCGGCTGTTTTAGGACACAGGCCAGGAGCTGGTTGCCTCACCGCTTTCTTTTCCAATAGAAGTCTGAGAAGTGACAAAGTAGGAAACGGTGGAGGCGTAGATGTGGGAGGGATGAGGGTGGAGTGTGGTGGTGAAGGAGCACCGCCCTCTTCGAAGAGAACCGCACCTGTCTTGGTCCAGCGCACCTGGAGCCCTACTTCACGGTCTCTGTTCATGTCACGTAGCATCCTCATGAGGTGGCGGATGTGGGACGCCTGCTACACTTTGTGTCTGTCCTTTCCAGTTAGAATCCCAGACGTGGGGGTGAGTCCGGAGCTCTGCCTGCTTTGGGTGAAGGAGCTCATGGTCCATAGGAAGAGCCAGAGCAGCGACCCAGACATGGGCTTGCTGGTGACACTCCTCTTCTCCGTGTTCCAGTAGTTTCTACTGCTCTCAGAGTACAGTTCGCATCTGCCACGTCCGTGATCTGGCTTCCCATCACGCCATGGTCTTGTCTTTCATCTCCTTTCTGTAGCCATGCTGGCTTCCTGGATGTTTGTCAAGCACCTAATTGCTATAGGGCCTTTACGCTCTCTGCTCCTGCTGCCTAGAATGTTCTTCCCTTGGATACACACACTGCTTGTTACCTTTCCATCAGGTCTCTGCTCAAGGGTTATTGTTGTTGTGAGCCTTCTCTGACCACCCAGTTAAAGCGGTATGACACGGTGTCACCTCACACAATCCCTGCCCTCCCCTCCTGATGCGCGTGTGTCCATCGCAGTCATCGCCTCTGACACTGTCAGTCATCCGTCCTCCTGCCTGCCTACCTGTCATTGTCTGTGCATCTGCCTATCAGTCTCTACCTCTCTGCCTGCCAGTCTACCATGGGAACATGAGGCTCACAAAGACAAGGATCGTTTTTTGTTCATTCATGGATGACAAGCACCTAAAATAGCTCCTAGTTAATATTTTTGGAAGGAAAGAAGGTGAAGAAGCCTAGCACAGTTGGGAAAAAGCAAGAAATTAGGATGGGCCAGATTTTAAGGTCTGTTGTGTGCTGTGCTTGGGAACTTAGGCTTTATCCTGAAGATGACAGGGTACCACTCGAAGATTTTAGGACGTTTAGGATTTAGGGGGGACTTGGGTAGGGTTATGGCATATGAATTACACACAGAGGAATTAGAAAGACCCTGAGATTGATGCACATTTAGAAGATGAGTGTGTCAGTGAGATGACATCTGTTGAAAGGTAATAGCAACAGGACCTTGAGGGTGAGTCAGCGTGGGGGTATATGAGTGCGGGGATGTGTGCTGACTCATGCATGCAGAGGCTGTGTGGCTGCACAGGTGATCGTCTCTGGTTCTGCACTAGAGGATTGAGGTTTCCATCGTAGGGTAGCGCTGTTGGAAATGGCCCTGCACCTTCACTTACTGTGTAGAGAATACTGTGTAAATGTTACTGTATACAGACTGTTTTAATTTCTAAAAATTCATACTCCTCTCACCTTGAATAAATAATGACTGCTTGATTTACGTGGAGAAACCTATCCAGAGGCCCTTTGCATGTGCTTTTGAAGCTCAGTGGGGCTCTCATTTTCTTGAACCAACATGGGTGCCTCTCCTGTGTCTTGTGGCGGCCACCCAGAAAGAGAGCTAATGAGGACCTGGGGGTCATTGTTAGGCTCATCTGATGGTCTCACCACCTTATTCTCTGCTATTTCCTCTTGTTAAAATAAGCTAATCCTGAGTTTTCATAATTTAGATATTTCAGTAATGTATTGTGAGTTGCACTTTCACTGTATGTTCACAAATTCTTTTTAAAAATGTGGAATGAAGTCTGAAGAGCTTATTGTGGCTGATTGCTAGTGTCCAGGTGTCAGGATTTTCTGGTTTGTGTTTTCCTGAGCCAGCATGGAAGACTTAAGATACTCAAAAAGTTTTGTGGCCCTCAGGAGATTTTGCTTTCTGGAATTCTTAGACCACTCAGCTTGTAGTAGAAGTACTTTGGATGCTTCACTGACCAAATTATATCAACCAAGAAGTAATTCTATTATCTCTTAGATAATTGCCCTAATTAACAATCAATTCAGTCAACCATATAGCCTCAAATTTAATCTCTCTTGGCTATACTTTTCCATTTCATTTTCAAACCCATGGCCTTACATTGTAATGAACTACTAGAATTCTTTATAATAGTGTGTACCTCTCCTCTTTTTAAATAACTTTATTTGGAAACTAAAATTTGATTTGGAAAGTGAATTAATGAAGAGGCATTTCCTAAGTACCTAGAAAATACCAAACTCTGTATTGGGCACTTTATTACTTTTACTTGATAAGTCTAAATTAGAAGTTAAAGGAATTCTAGCTGTTTTTTAATACCCCCTTCTCCCCAGCCAGAAGCCCTAGGAAAGAACACTTTGGGATTTGTGTTGTTTCTATTCACACCAGGACCAACTATAAGGAAGAACGTTCAAATAAACATGCAGCATACGGTTTCCTGATAAGCTTAAAACTGCTGGTTTTTCTCTTTGTGAACTGACAAATAGCTTTAGAAAGCACCTCTCCGTTCTGTATGTGTCACGGGCTAGAGCGGCTGTCCTCCCCAGGGCCCGGTGCGCACTTCAGGCCGAATGGCATGGAGCCCAGGCTCCTTCCTGGACAGCAGACCAGACAGGCTCCAGGGACCCAGGGGGACCCCGAGACCCTCCATGGATGTCTGTGAGGTCAAACTACTTCTGGAATGACACTGACACCTGATTTGTTTTGTCCACACTCACCTTCTCAGGAACGTACATGGATTTTTTCAGGGCTGCTGGATATGGTGATACTGCGTTCTGACTGTGCAGACAATGATTGAGAAGTCTTGCATCTCAAAGTTTTTCAGTTTCCTTCTCATACAGTAAATATCAAGGCATTAGTCCTATAAACAAAAGCTTTTTAATGTTTTCATGAATTTTTAACAGTTTAAAGTGTCCTTTTGGGTCATTCAAGAGCCACTCCTTGTGACTTATAAAAATGAAGTTGTTCTTTAAAAGTGGAAAGGAGATCACTACAAACTTCTACATGCGAGCCCACCCCTCAGGGTGGTTTTGTGCTGATGACAGTTTAGAGTCCGATGTGTGGCAGTGTTCACTTGCTGGCCGTAGGGGCTGGTAGCCTGGTATCCATTCAACACACGTGCAGTTTTGTGAACCGAGCATTTGCTATTTATTGTAGGTGAGACACAAATACGGAAGATACTGTGTTTGCTTCCAACCAGTGTATTTACCCTATAGTCAGTTTTTCCTTGACATTAAAGTTTAATTTCCTACATTGAGAAGGTTTCTCTTTCTCCAGTCAATTTAAATTCACTGATTTTAATATGCTTCCTGACTCTGCAATCTGATTAACTATGAACTAAATCTTTTTCATTGTTTAGTATAAATCAGAAATAACCTATTTTGTTACAGTAGAGTAAGAGAAGAATGCACTAAATCAGACTGCCTACTCAGCTGAATATTTCCAGTGAAGGACAGGCTTATCTGTAGCTGCAGTGTCCATTGTGGTAGCCCAGTACACACATGGGGCCTTTTAAATTTAAATTAAATTTAAAATTCTGGTTTTTTGCTTCTCTAGCCACATTTAAGACAAATGGTGGGCAATGCAGGTGTGCAAAGTTGCTATGGCAGAAAGTTTTATCCCACTGAGCTCTCTAAAACCAAGGCTGTGGGAGACTTGGAAGGAAGATGGAAGATGCATTTGAAGATAGACTATAAAGTCCTATTTGTTTAAAACTAACGAAAATGAACTCAATCTTGGTATCTGTGCCTAGTCATTTAAACAGAAAATGAGATCAGATTTGCATGTTGAAAATGTCTGTGTATAGCAGGTAGTGTGGGATAGATTAGTTGGATTGGGGTGGGTTGCTGGCTGAAAACAGGGACACATTCAGAGGCTTTTTCAGGTGAAAAAATAGACAAAATTTGTGATGTGCACCGAGGTGGTACTTAGAAATGGATAGCCTAGGGACGCCTGGGTGGCTCAACAGTTGGATGTCTGCCTTTGGCTCGGGGCATGATCCTGGGGTCCCGAAACTGAGTCCCACATCGGGCTTCCTGTGTGGAGCCTGCTTCTCCCTCTGCCTGTGTCTCTGCTTCTCTGTGTTTCTCATGAATAAATAAATAAAATAAAATAAATTGATAGCCTAAAATATTTACAGTAGATAGTAAGTGATTCTGCAAACTGAAGAAATAAAGATTAAATTTAGGAAGTTGGAAAAGGAAAATTGAGTAAGTCTGCAGGAGGGAGAAATGAGAAAGAGTAAAACAGAGTAGAGGAGATCATCTTGGCTTCATGCCAGCATGCAGTAGATGCATGGACTTTGTCACATGGATCCTCACAACAAGAAAGCAATGGAAAACCAGCCACCCTTCTTTGATCCATCAGTGAACTGAAGTCATTGGGAAAAATCACTGTGCCAAAACGGGGGTGGGTGATCTCAGTGGGGGAGGTAGGTGTCCTAGAAAAAATGTAAAGGCAGTGCTGGAAACCGAGACACCATAACAAATAACAAATGGGTTCATTGGTGGACTGAAGGCAGTGGCGTCAGAAATTCAGATCTACGTAAAGAAAGCTGGAATGTTAGAGAAGGATTACACAAAGACAAAAGAAAATCTGTTGTTTTTATCATTCGTAATTGCTCTTAGAAATTTGTTCAGAGTCATAATAGGAACAATGTTTTGAGTGATTATAGCATATGCATTAGTGAAATGAATGGCAGGAGTGTAATTGAAGGCAGGAGATAGGAATTGAGTATGCTTTGTTATGAAGCATCTGTACCACCCTTGAAGTGCTGGAATGCTACTTGTAAAAAGTGCTGGACAACCACTTGTAAAAGTAAAAAATGAAGTATAATTGATATGAGGAGTAAAGAGAGAGAAAAAGATTCAATACTCAATTTAAACTAGAATATGCAGAAAAAAGTGGAAGACAAAGAACAAGTGCAATCAATAGATAACTAACATGTTAAATAGTAATCGAAACATACAAATCACTTAAACTGTTACTGATGTAAATGCACTGGTTACACTATCAGAGTGGACCAAAAACACAAGCCACTGTAGTCTATTGTCTTGAGAGACACAGATTAAAGGTGAAGTGATGGAGAAAAATATACCATGCTAACACTCATTTTTTAAAAAGCTAGAGTAGCTACATTAATTTTTTATGGAGCAGACTCAAGAGCAAGAAAAATTACCAGGGATTATATATGATAAAGGGGTTGATTCTTTTAGAAAGACATAATTCTTAATGTGCACTTGCCTAACAAAATATCACAATACCCGAGATAAGACAATAAATCTACAGACCTAAATAGACAAATCCACAGTTACAGTGGCACTTCAGCATCTGTCTATCAGTGATGGACAGATTCAGTAGGTAGCAAATCAGTTAAGGATATGGTTGAAATGAAGATTTAATTGATGGCATAAGGTATTTGATGCCATAACAGCAGAAAACACATCCCCAGGCTCACACAGTACAGTCTCCAAAATAGACTACGTTCTGGGCCATAAAACACTCTTAAACTGAAAGGAATAGGAATAAAAATATGCTCTCAGCCACAGTGGAATTAACGTAAAAATCCATGACCGATGACTGGAGAAGTCACACACACTTGGAGAATAGACCGCATGCTTCTGAATAACACATGGATCAAAGAAGCCTGAGAAATTTATAAAATATTTTGAACTAAAAGGAGAAAATACCAGTGATCAATATTTGTGAAATGTGGCAAATTAATGCTTACAAGCAAATATGCAGAATCCAGTGTTAGAAGAGAAGATCTAAAATCTGTAAGCTTCAACCTTAGGAAAAGAGCAGAGTAAATACAAAGAAGAAAAATAATATAACTTAAGCAAAAAAAAAAAATGAAATTGAAAAGAAATCAGAAAGTCAAAGGTGCCAAAAACTGGCTCTTTGAAAAGATCAATAGAAGTGATAAATTTCTGACCAGGTTAATTAAAAAAAGAGAGAGAAGATAAAAATCCTAATACCAGAAATGAAAACCTGACCTTCACTACTTATCCTGTAGACCATAAAAGGACAATAAAGGAATATTGCAAACAGCACTGTGTCCACAAATTTGATTATGTAGATGAAGTGGACCCAGGCCTTGAAACACACAACCTGTCAACAGTCACACCAGAAGAAGTAGACAATCTGAGTAAGGCTATGTCTTTTCAAAAAAAAATGAATCAGTAATAACTTTCCAAAACAAAGCACCAGGCCCAGATGGGCTGCTAGTGAATTCTACCAAACATTTAAAGTGGACATTATGCTTCTCTCTATATTCTGTTCCTGGAGATAAAAGGAAGAGAGAGTGCATTGTTTGAGACCAGTGTTAACCTGATAGTAAAACTAGACAAAAGCATCACATTTGGGAAAACTATAGGCTACTATCTCTCATGAACATAGATTTTAAAAATTCCTCAACAATATAGTAAATCAAATGCAATATTGTATAAAAATTGTATACCATGACCAAGTGAAATTTATTCCAGGTATGCAAGGCTGGTTTAACATTCAAGAATCAGTTAACATAATTCATCACATCAGGAAACTAAAGATGACAACTCCTATGACCCTATCAATAGGTAACAGAAAAAGCATTTGACAAAATCTAACACCCATTCATTATTAAAGTGTCAACAAATTGGGAATATAGGAGAACTTCCTCAATTTGATTAAGAACATCTAAAAAAAACTTACCATATTTAGTGATGAGAAACCAAATGATAAACCACCAAAATGAGGAGCAAGGCAACAAAGACCCCTCTTACCAGATCCTTTTTCACATTGCACTGGAAATCCTAGCTAATGCGATAGGACAATAAAAGGAAATCAGAAGTTATATATATTGATAAGGATGAATTAAAACTCTATTCACAGATGATGTGATTGTCTATGTAGAAAATCCCAAGAATAAAAAAATCTGGAATGCATGATTATAACAAAGTTGCAGGATAGAAGGTTAACATACAAAAACATCACTTTATTATATTCCAGCAACAAACAATTGGAATTCAAAATTCAAAATGCAATGTCATTTACATCAGCACCACCAAAATGAAATACTTTGAACTAAAAAAAAAAAATCTATAAACCCTATATGAGGAAAATGATAAAAGTGATAAGCCATAAGAACTAAATAAATGGAGTTTGCATGTACACGGATAAGACTCCATATTGTCAAGATGTCAGTTCTTCACAATTTGATCTACAGATTGAACACAATCCCAGCCAAAATTCCAGCAAATCATTTTGTGGATATCAAGTCAGTTGTAAAGTATATGTGGAAAGGTGAAGACCCCAGAGAGCTAGCTAACACAGTAAAGAACAAAGTTGAGGACTGATACTATTCAACTTCAAGACTTACTTATAAAGTCAGTGGTGATATAGACAGATGTTGATGAAATAATATGGATCAATGTATCATAGTAGACAGCCCAGAAATAGACCCACACAAATATAGTCAATATTTGATCAGCAAAGGCAATTTAGTGGAGAAATGATAGTTCTTTCAACATACAGCACTGGAATAACAATGTAGACACAGATCTTAAACCTTTCACAAAAATTAACTCAAATGCATCATAGACCTGGTGGCTCAGTCAGTTAAGCATCCAACTCTTGATTTCAAGCCGGCTCTGTGCTCAGTGCAGTGTCTGCTTGTCCCTCTGTTCCTCTCTTCTCTTGCTCATTTTCCAAATAAAATCTTTCAAAAAATGTATCATAGACCCAAATGTAACCCCAAAACTGTAAAATTCCCAGAAGATAACATAGGTGAAAATACAGGTGATCTTGGGTTTGATGATGACTTTTTAGGTACAAAAAGCATACTCTATGAAAGAAAAAATATTGATAAGCTTAGCTTCATTAAAATTAGAAATTTCTGCTCTGCTTTTAAAAGGCAGAATGAAAAGGGTAAAGCACAGACCAGAAGAAAAATCTTTGCAAAACACAGTTCTGATTTTTAAAAAAATAAAAAAACTAGTATCCAGGATATTAAAAAAACCTCCAAAGACCAGAGTAAGGAATTAACCCATTAAGAAGTGAGCAAAAGATCTGAACTGACACCTTAACCAAAGAAGGTATTCAGATGGCAAATACATGAGGAGGAGATGTTAAACATCATGTCAATAATAATAACTATTATTATAAATTATATTTATAAATTATTAGCAAAAATCCAGGACTCTGACGACATCAAATACAGGCGAGGATGTAGAGCTACAGGAACCATCCGTCACTCTGGTGGAGATGCAGACTGGTGCAGCCATTTAGGAAGACAGTTGGGGAGTTTCTTACAAAATAAAACCTACTTGTACCATGTGATCCAGCAGTGTGTTCTTTGATATTCACCCACATGAACTGGAAATAATGTATTTGTACAAAAATTTGCACATGAATGTGTATACTAGTTTTATTCATAATTGCCAAAACTTAGAAGCACTAAGGCATCCTTTAATGAATGGGTAGACATATTGTGATCATCCAAGCATGGAATACTATTTAGTGCTAAAAAGAAATTAACTATCAAGTGTTAAAAAACAGGAAGGAATTTTAAATCCATATGACAAAGTTTAAGAATCCAATTTGACGAGTCTCCATACCGTATGACCCCAAACACATGATGTTCTGGAAAAGATAGAAATATGGAGTTGATAAAAACGATGAGCAGTTGCCAGGTGCTCAGGGGAAGGGAAGCATGAATAGGTGAAGCAAGCGATTTTTAGGGCAGTGAATCTATTCAATAGGACACTGTGATCATATGTACATGTCATTATGCGTATGTGAGAACCTGTAGGATGTACAGCACCAAGACTGAGCTCCAGTGGGAGCTGTGGACTTCACTTAATTCTGTACCAGCATTGCCTCATCAGTGGAACTACACTAAGGTAACATGTCAGTATGGAGAGAAGAGTGTGTGGTGGGGATGTAATGAGGAGCACGCTGCACTTCCCACTCAATTTTCTATAAACCTTAATTTGTCCTAAAAATAAAAACCTAGTAATTTAAAAAAATGAAATAGAAATGAGGATGATAAAGTTTAGAAGATCAAGAAAGATCAAAATTATTTTTGGAAGATATTGATAACATAGAAAAACCTGCAGTCAGAATGATGAAAAAAAGAAGTAAATGACACAAGGAATTAAAAATGGGACATGTTACTACAGATACATCAGAGGGAAAAAGAATAGTGTGAATAGCCACATGGCAGTAAAGTTGAAAACTTAATTAAATGGACACATTCCTAATATAAAAGCTTCAGAAGAAATGGAAACCTCGAGTAGTCCTATGAGCACTAAGAGGAAGCAGTAGCTAGAAACCTTTCCACAAAAATACCGCAGGCTCAGGTGTGACACCCAACCTTCAAGCAATTAGTGTCTGATTCTGTACGTTTTCAAAAGTAGAGAAGCGGCCCTCTCTGGTTCATTCTGGGACAGGAGCCTGTGTCAGCGATGGACACAGACGGTGTTGAGAAGGGAGATTTGCAGGATGTCATCTACCTAGAGACTCCAGAGAAATCTCTAGATTATTGGAAATAATGAGGGTTGAGCATAATGGCTCAATATAACTTAAACAAAAATTCTGTGCATACATGTCAACAGACATGACAATGACTGAAAATGTGGTAGGTACAGTAGATTTTAAAATGTTAAAATTTAAGGACGTTTTCAATCCCGTTGACTATTTCTGTGGTTTCCTGGTAATCTTACTATTTTCTTTAAAAATTTTCCCCAGTAAATAATGTTCCCTAAACTAAAACAGGAAGATCCCCACCAACTTACAAAGAACCTAATGAAAATTGAAACGGAAGATGTGCAAGACTTCGCGGTGCAAAATATAAAACCATAGATGGAAGTGTTTGAAGGTGGCCATTTGCTCTGTACCAGGCACCGTTTTAACGCTTATGTGGCTCGTGTGACCTACGGCCCGATTCCAGAGCCTGAGAGCCTCACTTCATACCAGCAAGGCCACTGGCCTTTGTTTCTCTGATGAACTTTTGGTGTTTTTCCTGGGTAGTTTATAGCTGATGTAAAACTTTATCTCTCGTGTCGTTCACTGAGGACAAAAGCCTTCGTTAAACATGGGATGAGTTTATGATGGGAAAAAAAGGCTCACTTACGCCCAGAGCAGAGCCTGGCACAGAGAAGGCATTCGGTACGTGTTCATTTAGTGTCTGAATGGTGACATTGTTCATCCTTCATTGGAAGTAATTCCACGGGGAAGAGAGCGAGTGGTGACCCATGAGAGGCCCCATGGGTGATGTCGGGGGCCCGACCTAAGCCCCTCTGCTCTGTGCTCCTGGCCCCTGGACCACACGTCCACTGAGGCCGTGGTGGGGACAGATGAGGACCACGTGTCTGGGGATGGCCCTCCCGCTGTCCCAGTGGCCTCCCACCCCGTGTCCTTCCACTTTTCGTCTCCGCCTGCTGCCCACGCCTCGGCCTCCCGGTGTGTGCTCTACCTGAACCACTGCCCGGAGAGAGACGTGCAAGGCTGGCGCTGGGCCGAGGCCAGGGTGTCAGCAGCAGTGGTCGCCGTGCAGCAGAGCTGGCCCCGGGCCCCTGGTGCAGGTGGCGTCTGCAGCACGAGGCTGTCCCCTCTCAGGCTGAGCAGCAGCAGGTCCTGGGAAGGAGGTACCCGGCAAATGTCTGCATTTGCACGGCCAGGCTCCCCACTGGGCCTCGCGTCCTGGCTAGTCCTTCACCCCCACGGCCCCGCTGTGTGTGGGACTCTCATTCCTTTTTTCCACCTAAGGAAACTGAGGCCCGAGCTTGCAGAGAGGAGCTGGGATTTACAGCCGGGCAGTGGGCTTTGCGGCCACGGCCTCACCTGCCCCGCTGCTGTGCGCTGAGCGGACGTCCTTGCAGACACTTTCTAATTTCTAATTTCAGTTATTGAGTTCTTCATCTCTGGCCGGTTCATTTTTTATTGTCTATTTCTTTTCTGAGAGTCTGAGTCCTCCATTCCTTTTTCAAGGCCAGTGAGTATCTTTACGATCACTGCTCTGTATTCCTTAGCAGGCATATGGCTCATCTCCATTTCATTAAGCTCTTTTGCTGTGAATTTATACTGTTTTTTTCATTTGGGACATATTCCTCGTCTCACTGTGTCTCATTCTCTGTATCTGTTTTCATTTGGCAGGAGAGTCAGGTATGTCTTCTCATTTTGAAAATAGTGGTCTCGTGAAGGCATCCTGTGCTGCTCTGTTGGAGACACTGTACAGGGTCCCCCGTTCACCAGAACCCGGCACGTCAGGTGTCTCCTATGTTGTGTGTGTCCCACTGTTGTGCTCAAACCATGCTTGCCTTCCAGGCACCTGCAGTGGCCCTCTGCCTGTGTGGGCAGGGTTTGGTCCCTTTGCTGTAAGGGGCCAGTCTTGGCTGCCTTGGGCCAGACCAGATGCCTCCTCTTAGCCTATTTGTGGGGCTGCTGTCACACCGTACTGCACGGTGCTCTCCTTGTGCTGGCCCAACAGGGCTTTCTTTGGAGGTGGGGCCTCCAGTCCGACCAGGTATCTGCCCCCACTTGACTGTTGAGGGTGGAGTAACTGAAGTCCAGGGCTGTCTCTTTTTGCTGCCCCCTGTGAGGCTTTTGTTGATGGGTGGGCCGGCAGTCAGACCAGATGTCTGCCCCCAACCCCTGCTCGGGCTGCAGTTGAACTGATATGTGGGTTATCTTCCCCTCTCTCCATGGCAGGTGTCACTTTGGTGTGCTGCTGCTCACTGTAGGTTTGCTTGCAGAATGAGATGAGGAAGGCAGTGCTTTGGACAGACTCCTGCCCAGTGGGCAAGTTGGATAGATCTGTGGGATAATGTGGTGGTGGGGGGGGCCCGGGCGTTAGACCAGGATGGGAACTGGAGCCGCTTCAGAGGGATGCCTACAGAGTGGGGCAGGCTGGGTGGAATGAGTCTGAAGGAGGACGTGGGGGTGGGGTGTCCTGTTAGCAAAGCTAGGTGGCTGGTGTAGGTGCTGCTTCCTGTCAAAAAGCACTGGAAAAAATAAAGCAGATCTCCTGAAGGTTAACAATTTCTCATCTGGTGTACTGGTAAGGGGAGCCATGGACTCAGGGTCAATAGGTTCAGAACATACACCTGAAAGTAACTGTCCCTATAATATGTAAAGAACTACTATAAATCAGTAACAAAGAGGCAGCTCAAAAGATAGACAAAAAACTTTTGACAGGTACTTCATGACAGATGCCGTACTCATGTCCACGGAGGGTGCTCAGCTTCAGCCATCGGGTGAATGCAAACCTAAATCCCCAAGGAGATTCCACTTCACAACCATGATGGTGTCTGCTGTGGAAAAGATCGAGCGTACCAAGCATTGGTAAAGATGGGTCAGGCCTGGAATCCCATACACGGCTGGTGGAAATGTGAACTACCATAACCACTTGGCGAGCGGTTGGGTGATTTCTTTAAAATTCGAGCCTGGGCTTACCACATGGCCCTGCAATTACATGTTTAGCTATTTAGCAAAAAGGAATGAAAATGTCCACATAAATACGTGGACATGTACGTGAGTCCTCGCTGCTGGTGCTTTGTAGTAGCCCAGAACTGGACATGACATACACATCCATCAACTGGAGGAATAATGACCGAATTACGATGTGTTCATATGTTGTATTAATTCTCATCGGTCAAACCCATGAGGTACTGAACCCAACCACGCAGCCACACGAATGTGTATATCCGGCAAGTAGCGCTGGCGCATAGAATTCTGAGGTCATAATCTGTGTGAGCCTATTTGTGTGAAGGTCAAGAACCAAGCTGGTTATCCGGAGTGAGAATTGATTGGAAGAACACACGTGGGAACTTTGGGTTGATATGTCCTTTGTCTTGGTTGCAGCAATGGTTCTATAGATGGATTTCTAAGTATTAAAATTTGTCAAACGTACTTAAGGTCGGAGCATTCCACTGCATGTGTATTTTCCGCTCTCTCCTCCGCACCTGTAAATGAATACTGACCTCCACTTAATAGCTTTTCTTTTTACCGTGTCTTTTCACACTTTCAAAAGAAGAGACACCGGCTGCGGGTGGCCTGTGGGGGTGGTTGGGTGGCCTCTGTTCTGAAATGCTAAGCCGTTGGCGTGTTCGTAGGAACAGCTAGATTGTGGTGTGCTTGGTGGTAAAGGGTGTGGACTCTGGGGGCGGTGTTCACACCTAGCAACACCACTCGCCACGGTAGTAAGTGGGGGGGCTTCATACCTCTGCTTCCTCGTTGTGAAGTACTTGGAGCCCCGCCTCCGTGGGACCGAGTGGGATGGTGTGGCAGTATTGAGCCTGCCTGGTGCCTCTTGCCTGTCCCCTGCTTCCGCTTGTTCTCCCGCGGCCTTCATCCTAGCAGCCAGATGGTCCCCACTCGCGGGCTCCGGTCCTGGCGGCCCCGCTTCAAATCCCCAGCGCTTCCCTGTCAGACTTCACTGGGGCCAGCTCCCTGCCCGGCCTCTGCAGCCCTCGTGCACGTCCTCGTGGCACGTCCTTCCCCAGTCTCTGTCCCCTGCCGGCACCTGCCCGGTCGCTCTCCACACCTGGGAGCTGCGTGCTCTCCATGTCCTGGAAACTCTTGCCAGAAGGGCCGTTTGTTCTCGGTAGTCAGACTTCACAGAGCAGCACCCGCCCGGCCTCCCCATTGCGTGGGCAGCCTGCGATCCTGTTTCGATGCCTGCCCTGTACCGTACCCATTAGCAAGTCAGCTGCACGAGACAGAGCCCTTGTCTGCCTGGTTCGCACCGTACCCCCAGCCCTGAGGAGGCTTTTACAAAGTCGGCGTCCAGTAAATATTTGTGGGGTGAATACAGTGGGTTAGTATACTCAAAAGGCCAAACATAGTGACCGGCCCCGGAGGGCCTGGTGAGTATCGGTGGGGATTACTGCCACAGCCTGGAAGTGCCCAAGCCCCCTCAACAGAACACCGAAACAAGTCACGAGGCTTGAGGGGTGTGACCTCTGAGGAAAAACCCACACAGGTCAAGGCCCGCTGGCCTAAGAATAGTCACGTGGCACTTTGCAGCCAGCATGTGATTATTTATACAGATTCTAAGGTTAAAAAAAAAATTGAAAGTCTAAATGAATTCGAATGTCATTTCCCTGTAGCTTTCAAGCCCGCGGTCTATGCCTCTTTTCCTTCCTTCCCCACCCATCTGTTGGTGACAGTTTCCGTAGGAGGATAAGCCATTACACAGGACCAGACAGAAAGGAGAAAAAAAAAAAGAACACAAGGCCTTTGGGATGTCCCTGAACAATGGGGTGATTGAGCTCTCTTTCTGTTTCAGACGTCCACACAGAGGCTGTGCAGGCAGCGCTGGCTAAACATAAAGAAAGGAAGATGGCGGTGCCTATGCCTTCCAAACGCAGGTCCTTGGTTGTGCAGACCTCGATGGATGCCTACACACCTCCAGGTGAGCAGCGGGCCCACTGTCTGCTTCGTAAAGATTAATTCACCGCCTGCCCAGGCAATCCTGGTCTCTGCAGCTTTCAAACTAATGGTGCTGTGAGTCAGATTCTGTGAACCAGAAGTCCAGCATGTATACTCTGCATTAAAGGTGGACGGAAAATTAACATTACATGTGTGTTGACACAAAGATATATTTTAATCTTCTCATTGAGATTCATAAATGATGCAGCCTTTAAGTTCTCACAAAAGTTTACTTAATTTTTCACGTAGCAAAAGGGAAGAGTTTCTGCCTCCATAATTGTAACTGAAGTTGGACTTGTCTTCTGCCTAGATTGGGGTGTGCAGATTCTCAAGTCCTTCGAATGTAACTATGTCATGGGATTGTATTAAGAAACCAAATGAATTGAACAATTTATGCAGTGACCTCACTTTGGGGTCCTCATACTTTTCCTGTAACGTGGGTAGTATTTTGGTCTGTGGACAAAGTAGCATCTGTCACAGCTGCTTATTCTGTGGTGGTTGAAAGCCGGCAGTGAGTGGCTGTGTGCTAATAAAACTTTATTTACAAAGACCGGCAGAGGGCCAGTTTGGTCCACAGGCCTGTCAACAGCCTCAATCTAAACGACTGAAGGTAATAGTCTATTTATATTTTTGCTTTTATTTAACCTTGAATTTTATTTACCTACCTAAGTTCTCTGCTTTACCCAAATAATGATGATCTTTGTTTTATGATCTTCAAAACCCAAGTAAAGCACAAAGTTAATATCCAGGTACCTTTAGAAAACATGAAGGATCAGGCCTAAATTATTTTGTGTTTTTCCTGTGAATTGGGTTCCAACATTATTCATGCTGTTGTGACCACTCTGCCTTTCTCTGGACCTAAGTTACCTGCCGCGGTAAGAACAGATGAACGTATATGACACTTTTTTTTTTTTTTTTTTTTTGAGTATTTTGAGGTTTAGTCCTGACTGTGTGCGAGCAGTGAGAGTACAAGAACCTCACGCTTCAACTCCGAGATGCGCACAACACAGTGATTCAGCAATTACACACATCACTCAGTGCCCCGCGTGGTTTGTGTGGTCACTGGTCAGCAGACGCAGCTGGGGCAGTGCTGCCCACTGTGCTACCCACACTACACTGTGCATCCTCGGACCTGTTTCATAGCCGGAAGTTTGTACTGCTCAGTCCTCTTCACCTGCTCTGTCCCCCACCAGCCTCCCCTCTGGTCACCACCAGTTTGTCCTCCATATTTGAGTCTCTTTCTGGTTTCTGTTTGTTCATGTGTTTTGTTTTCTAGATTCCATATGTGAGTGAAAACATACACTTTTTGTCTTTCTCTGACTTATTTCACTCTGCATAATGACCTCAGGGTCCATCCACATCATTGCAAATGGCAAGATTTCTTTCTTTCTATGGCTAATATTCCATTGTTTATGTTTACCATTTCTTCTTTATCCATCTATCTGTCCAAGGACATTGGGGCTGCTCCCATATCTTGCTTATTGTAAATAATGCTACAAAAAGTATAGGGGTGCATCTTTTTGAATTAGTGTTTTCATTTTCTTCTGATAAATAACTAGAAGCAGGATTGCTAGATCATAGGTTAGCTCTATTTTTAACTTTTTGAGGAACCTCCATACTGTTTTCCAGAACAGATGCACCAGTTTGCATTCACCAACAGTGTGCGAGGGTTCATTCCCCTTTCTCTGCATCCACACCAACATTTGTTATTTATTTTTGATACTCCTCATTCTGAGATGTGAGGTGATAGCTGATTTTGATTTGTATTTGCCTGATGATGAGTGAAGTTAAGCATCTTCTTATGTGTCTGTTGGCCGTCTGGGTGTCTTCTCTGGAAAATGTGTAATCAGGTCCTCTGCCCATTTTTTTAATCAGATAGTTTAGATTTCTTTATTTTTTATTTTATTTTATTTTTTTTTTTGGTCTCGAGTTGTACAAGTTCTTTATACATTTTTTTAAAAGACTTTATTTATTTAATTCATGGGAGACAGAGAGAGAGGCAGAGACACAGGCAGAGGGAGAAGCAGGCCTCGTGCAAGGAGCCCGACGTGGGGCTCCATCCCAGGACTCCAGGATCACACCCTGGGCTGAAGATGGTGCTAAACCGCTGGGCCACCCAGGGAGCCCCTCTTTATACATTTTGGATACTAACCTGCTTATCAGATACATGATTCGCAAATGTCTTCTTCCATCCAGTGGGTTACCTTTTGTTTTGTTGATGGATCTTCCACTGTGCAAAGCTTTCAGTTTGACAGTCATGTGCTGTGCTTCCCTTGTGTGAGGAGACTGGTCCAAAAAATATTGCTAAGGCCTGTATCCAAGTGTCTATTGGCTGCTTTTTTGGACTTTCATGGTTTCAGTGTCATTTTTAGATCCGTAATCCATTTTGAGTTTATTTTTGTGTGTGATGTATGCCTTCTTCTGCATGTGGCTGTCCAGTTTTCCCAACACCATTTGTGGAAGAGACTTTTTGCCATTGCATAATCTTGCTTCATTTATCATAGATTAATTGGACCATATAACCAGGGGTTTATATCTGTACTGTCTACTGTTAATGTGGTGAAAAGTTTTATTTTCTATGTTTTTGTAGCAAACAGAATGGACTTACAAGTATAACAAACCCACTTAAACCAAGTGTTTGGAACTAGACACCATTCAAGGAGATAGTCATTTTTCTGAGCTACCTTTTTTTTATGAAAAATGATGAGTTTAAAATGCATTTCATTGCAGGAAGCAATGAAATTATTCATTATGTGCTTTTTCACATGTTGAATCCATCCTCAGATTATTTTGTTTTTTGTTTCATGATGAAACACAAAACTGTAGAAAATCAAACATTGTATAGATATCTTTGCAAAATATAAAAGAACATTATTGGAAATGCTATTTTTGATTAAATGTTTGCATTTTATTATTTGATTATAAATCAAATCTCGTATGCCATATAATACACTTTGTACACCGTCATGCAAGAGTCCTGGTGGTAATATCATATGGGATAGTTTTGTACAATCAAATGCCAGCACCATCATCATAAAAATTTTTATTCACAACCTATTTTGTGTGTAGTAGGTGTCTACATATTTATAACCATATTTGTTTGAATGAAATCTTAGGGCTAAGCTTCATTGTCTCTCATTCTGTTTTTCTTGGTTGCTGATAACATTTGTTGGAATTCATCTCGTGTCCATAGCTCTTCAGAGCATATTCCTAAAGTATTTACTTTCTGTGTGAAATGACTAGTCACTGATGAGTATCAGAGTCTCTGGAAAAGATCTACTTAGGGATTGTTACACTGACACTCTTTTATAGGAGAAGTTTTCCTTTAGTTTTTACATACAAAAATATAAAAAGGATTTGCCAAGCACTTCTGCTTCTAACCATAGTGGAATAACTGGCACTAGACTAACCCATGCACTTATAAGCAACTATAAAACTGTCCCAAACAAATGGAACAGCTGTTTTAGGCCGTGGACCCCCAGCGGTGACAGACTAACCTGACATGACAGCAGGACAACTTGTGAGGTGAGCCCCGCAGTTCCCAGTTTTCTGCCTGGAATAAATGTTTAGACCATGGCCTAGGGATTGAGATCTGAGTGAGGCTGGTCATTCTGCTCCGTTGCAGAGGCAGAGATCTGAGTTCAGGCAGATGAAAGGTGTAGAACTTTCCACAGATCCACACTAGCAAAGAATAACTCCAAGTCTGTCGGCGTCAAGATGATCAACCAGTAATTGAACTGCTTGCTAAAATAAGAAGCACACAGATTTAGAGGAGGGTTATAGAATCCACATGCCATCCACAATGCCTACTACTCTGTAAACAATAACTAGATATGAAGAGATGCAAGAAATGCAGTCTGGGGCCACAGAAAAAGGAGTTAATGTAAAATGAACATAAGATGGTCTCCATTGTGCTCCACTAACCCCATGTGGCTGGCCTCAACTGTATTTGCTTTAAGTGTGACATTCACACCAGATTTTGAAGAGTTCATATGAAAAAAAATCACAGGAAGGTTATTTCATTTTCATATTTATTATTTACTGAAACAATAATATTTTTAATATTTTGAGTTAATTAGTATGTTTTTAAAATTGATTGTATCCATATATTATTTAACGTGGCTACTAGAAGGTTGAAAACTATAAGACTCATATTTCTGCTGGAGAGCTCTGGTGTAGGTGTTTGAAACAGCAGAAGATGGAGTTTTTAAACCTGTGTTTATAAATATTTATTCAGGGAATCAAATAAAAATAGACTAAAGAACTAAAGGAAAATGTTGCCTTAATATGTGAGCTGAGCAGAGAAAAGAAATTTCACTCAGGTTGAATTTCACTGGATTGGTTGTAACATCAGATTGGAGAGGGAAGATGAAGGAGTCTGTACGCTTGAAAGGAAATGAAGAGAAACTGAGGAACAGGGAGACACAATTAAAGAAAAGTTAATAGAAGAACCTTAAGTATCTATGGTACAATGTTAGCCTACTTTGAATTGGAATCCAAGATGGAGTGAGAAGAGGGCAGAAAACCTGTTTGAGGAAATAAGAGTCAAGAACTTCTCTGACTGATGTAAAATGCTACCTTATAGATCCCAGAAGTTCATTGAATCCAAAGAAGGAGGAGTATAAAAAAAAATTATACCTAAGTTGGCAATAGTCAAAGTGCTGAAATCCAAAGATTAAGACAAAATCTTGAAAGTCATCAGAGGAAAACGTGTTACATACAAGAGAACATCATATGAATGATGAATGACTTACATGAAGACACTATGGAGACCAGAAGGCAATAGGAAGACATATTTAAAGTCCTAAGAGGGAGATGCCTGGGTGGCTCAGTGGTTGAGCATCTGCCTTCTGCTCAGGGCGTGATCCTGGGGCTCCGGGATCAAGTCCCACATCGGGCTCCCTGCATGGAGCCTGCTTCTCCCTCTGCCTGTCTCTGCCCCTCTCTCTATGTCTCTCATGAATAAAAATAAATAAATTCTAAAAAAAAAAACCTGTCAGCTCATATTCAGAGAAAATATCCTTAATAAACAAGGGTGTAATGAAGACATAATGAGATACACAAAAACTGAGGGAATGTGGTGCCAGCAGAACTGCACTACAAGCGTGCTGATGGATGTCATTTAGGCTGATGGGAAATGATACTAGATGAAAAATGTAATCTGTAAAAAGGAAAAAAGAGCACTAGAAACAGTAAATAGTTGGGTGAACATGGAGTACTATGTTTTCCTGTTGTAATGTGCTTTAAAACACCTGTACATAGGATGAAAATGGGTGAATGGGATATACTGTTGTGTGGCTATTACTTTTATGAAGTAGGAAGTAGGGTGTGAACAGTAGAAAATGAGTAGTGTCAGGTGTGTTTTGAGTGGAGGTGAAAGAGAAAGTTTATAGTGTCAAACTTGAAGAGCAGCAAATGGTTAGAATATTGACCCCATATGGGTCTGTTAAGGATGCATAAGCTGTACCTCAACCACTAAAAAATAAAGTATAGATAAGAATTTAATAGAATACATAAAATGAAACTCAAAAAATATGGCTAGTAGAAGACAGGAAAAATTAACAGATGGAAAAAATAGAAATGTATGGAAAACAATAGCCCACTCATATCCATGATTATAATAATTGTAAACTTGTAAATGGACCAAACACCAAATTAAAAGTTTGAAATTGTGAGACTGGGTAAATAATAAAAGAAGATACATCTTATCTTGTCTATAAGAGACACAGCGTATTTTTTTTTTAAAGTAATAAACTCTTCCCCCATGTGGGGCTCGAAGTCACAACCCCAAGATCAAGAGTCACAGACTGTACTGACTGAGCCAACCAGGACACATTTAAATAAGTGAGGATACTTAAGAATACAAGGTTGAAAAAATATACAATGCAAACATTAAATGTAAAGCATACAAGTCTTTCTTAATATCAGACAAAATAGACAGGAAGACAAAGGTAGTACAACATATAAAGAGGGATCTTGCATAATGGAAAATGAAGAATTCATTAGGAAGACAGAAAATGAATATATACCTAAAAAAGCATTATAATTTATAAATAATGAGGGGAAAATGGTAAAATCAAGAATAATAGAGTTTTAAAAAAAACTTTTCTTAAATAATTTGTCAAAATAACACTGTCATCCAACGTGATGCAGCTGATGATCACAGCACGTTATCCTCAGCTCCTGCAGAACACACATTCATCTTTCATGCATTTCTTGAGGTGTAATTTACATTTTATAAAACTAATCTATTATAAATGTGTAACTCAATGATTTTATTTTATTTTATTATTTTTTTAATCTTTTTTTTAAATTTTTATTTATTTATGATAGTCACACAGAGAGAGAGAGAGAGAGAGGCAGAGACACAGGCAGAGGGAGAAGCAGGCTCCATGCACCGGGAGCCCGACGTGGGATTCGATCCCGGGTCTCCAGGATCGCGCCCTGGGCCAAAGGCAGGCGCTAAACTGCTGCGCCACCCAGGGATCCCTCAATGATTTTTAATAAATGTATAGATTATGCAGCCATTGCCACAGTCTAGTTTTAGAGATTTCCATCACCCCGAAAGTTTCCTTGTGCCCATTTGCAGTTAATTCCCATTCGCACATTCAGCCATAGGCAGTCACTGATGGTAGTTTATATGCTTCTATGAGTATCCTAGACATTTTGTAAATAAAACTATAATATATGCTCTTTTGCATCATCTTTAGCATATTTTTGAGCATCCTCCATGTTGTAGCATGCATTGATTAAATCCTTGTTGCTGAATTGTATCCTATTAGACATACCACATTTTGTTTATCTGTTCACTAGTTGGTAGATATTTAGCTTGTTTCCAGTTTTTG